>NC_052101.1:5840000-6457500 GCF_015852505.1 Tachyglossus aculeatus | reverse complement strand
GAGACCTGATGATCTTGTTTCTACACCCGTGCTTAGTTCAATGCAGTGAGTGCTTAACAAATGCCATGTTATTTGTTATTATTACTAATATCATCATCATCTTCATCAGAAACCTAGAGCAGTTTGCTTCATAACTCTATTGCTGTGTGTCTAGCTCTTCCTTTAAATTAATGAAGTTTGTGCGTCTACATGAGAACAGGAGAGAGGAGGCCGATGCCGTAGTCTAGAAAGGAAATGACAAATTCTTGGACCGCAGTCATGGCTATTTGGTTAGAGGGGAGTGGGGAATCGAAGAAATGTCGGCAAGGAAAAACCAGCGGGATTTAGTGAGAGTCTGAATGTGAGGCTTGATAGAGAGGGACAATAATATCAAGTTTAATACCCAAGGTCGAGAGTTATTAGATAGGGAGCCTGGTAATGCTGTCAGTCATATTTATTGAGCATTACTGTGTGACGAACACTGTGCTACGCAATTGGGAGAGCAAAATATATTGCAAAGTTGGTAGACAGGTTCTCTGGTCACAAGGTCTACAACTACCAAAGGAAAGTTGGTGGTTATTGACTACTCCTGTGTAGTCAAGAGTGCAGGCTTGGGAGTCAGAGGACATGGGTTCTAATCCCGTCTCCGCCACTTGTCTGCTGTGTGACTTTGGGCAAGCCGCTTAACTTCTCTGTGCCTCAGTTACCTCATCTGTAAAATGGGAATTAAGATTGTGGGCCCCAACGTGGGGTAACCTGATTACCTTGTCTCTACCCCAGTGCTTAGAACAGTGCTTGGCACATAGTAAGCATTAAACAAATACCATTATTATTATTATTATTATTAACGACCGACATATGGATCCATTGGGAGTCACCTTCCCCATTTAATATGTTAATATGGTTTCAAATTTAAAGAGCTTTATGGTTACAATCCAAGACCAAAAATTACCCAATAGCCAGTCAGCACCTAATTTCTGACTGTTGAGGGGAAAGAATCAATCACCAAAAGTTTATTAGCCTTCTAAACTAACTCAGCTAACTTTTACAGGATAAAAATAAAGCAGGAAGATGTAGAAATGCTATGAATAAGACAGTATGTAAATGAAATTCTGCTTGGAATCTTAATTATTACTTTCACACTGATTGTTGAAATCGAGTCTTTGATGTAATGAGCACTATCCATCTACAAATACCAATTAAGAAGAAATGACTTAAATTTCAATTTATCAAAATTCTACATCAGTAAGAGCGATCTATCATTCATCCCACATTATTTTGACAGTTTAGACGTCTTTGACAGAAAATACGGTGTTTTGGGTCCCACTGCAGGATTTGACAAGATGGATAAGATATTTTTTATTATTAGTGTCATGTTTTGCTTGTTTAGAGAAAATTCAGCCACTCAATTTTCTTTCCATTGATCCATATCAAAAATTCCATAGCATACAAATGGATTGTCCTACCACAGACATTTAGATTCACCAAAGGCTAGTAACAGACTCCTTTACTGAGAGATAGGTCCAATTCAGAAGGTTGATATTTATCATAGTCATATAAAAAAAACTCTACCGTAGCTCTATAGTTATAGTTATTTATCACAAAAAATGATCGGTGGGATTTTTGGCAATGTGACAACTCCAATCTGATGGTTTTAGGCCGTCATCACACAGACTGCTCTCCATCCAATTGCAAACATAAATGACCATATGTAAATAATGACAGTGCCACTTTTGTCACTTTTGATTGACAAAATAGAGAAGCAGCGTGGCTCAGTGGAAAGAGCATGGACTTTGGAGTCAGAGGTCATGGGTTCTAATCCCAGCTCTGCCGCTTGTCAGCTGTGTGACTTTGGGCAAGTCACTTGACTTCTCTGTGCCTCAGTTACCTCATCTGTAAAATGGGGATTAAGACTGTGAGCCCCATGTGGGACAACCTGATCACCTTGTATCCCCCCCAGCGCTTCGAACAGTGCTTCGCACAGAGTAAGTGCTTAACAAATACCATTAAAAAAAAATCCATCATCGTATAATCATATTTACTGAGTGCTTACAATTGGCCAATTGTATTTATTTAGCAATTACTTTACTAAGCACTCTAGTAGAACAGTTACCTCATCTGTAAAATGCTGATCGAAACTGTGAGCCTCTTCCTCCTTTCAAGGCCCTACTGAGAGCTCACCTCCTCCAGGAGGCCTTCCCAGACTGAGCCTCTTCCTTCCTCTCCCCCTCGTCCCCCTCTCCATCGCCCCATCTTACCTCCTTCCCTTCCCCACAGCACCTGCATATATGTATATATGTTTGTACATATTTATTACTCTATTTATTTATTTTACCTGTACATATCTATTCAATTTATTTTATTTTGTTAGTATGTTTGGTTTTGTTCTCTGTCTCCCCCTTTTAGACTGTGAGCCCACTGTTGGGTAGGGAGTGTCTCTATATGTTGCCATCTTGTACTTCCCAAGCGCTTAGTACAGTGCTCTGCACACTGTAAGCGCTCAATAAATACGATTGATTGATTGATTGATTGAGCCCCACATGGGACAGGGACGGTGTCCAACCCAATTTGCTTCTATCCATCCCAGAGCTTAGTACAGTGCCTGGCACAGAGAAAATGCTTAACAGATACTGTAACTGTTATTATCAGTGAGGGTAGCTAGGAGGGGGCAAACTGATAATTGTGATCTAAATCCTCTGGCAAGGAGGTTCTGTTTGATGTAGAGGTGGATGGGTAACCAGTGGAGGTTTTCGAGGAGTCAGGGAGATGTGGAATGAAGTTTAGGGATTTTCCCAATGAAATGAAGAAGTGAATGTAAGACGAATTGGGATATTCCATTTTTATCCCTTCATATTTTTTTTGTAAAGTTCCTACAGTCTGCCCGAAAGCACATTCATAGTTCATACAGTTGCTAAGAAACAATGAGCTGGGCTTCTCTTCCAGATTCCCACGGGTGAGGAAGGTGTTTCCACCATGGACTGTTGTGGGTAACTTTCCTCTTTATTCCAAATCCTTTATTCGGGCTCAGTACTGCTGTCTGAACTTGGGCAAGTCCCTTCACTTCTCTGTGCCTCAGTTATCTCATCTGGAAAATGGGGATGGAGGCAATGAGCCCCGTGTGCTCTATCCATCGCTTCTCATGCTACAGACTTAAGATTGGCCATTCTCCCCCAGCCGGGAGTGGGGAGGCAAGTTCACTGTGCTTATATCAAAAGCCTGATGTTCGATCTATTTGAGCCGAAAAGCGTATGAAGATTGAATGGACTTGGTTTGTATTCAA
Organism: Tachyglossus aculeatus; assembly: GCF_015852505.1. Taxonomy (NCBI): domain Eukaryota; kingdom Metazoa; phylum Chordata; class Mammalia; order Monotremata; family Tachyglossidae; genus Tachyglossus; species Tachyglossus aculeatus. Next base: position 6,454,241 of record NC_052101.1, on the reverse strand, counting down.
GGCAGGTTATGGGAACAAATGGTACTGTCCTTCAACTAGGTTCTTCAGGGATAGCACTGAGGAGAAACGATCAATTTCTCTTTGTCATGCCCAACTCTAGTTAATTCCCTGAATAATCGATGGTAGTCAAGTTTGCTGACATGTGAAATGTGGGCACCAACTTCATGGGAAGCAGCATGGCTCAGTGGAAAGAGCACGGGCTTTGAGGTCTCAGGTGTTCAAATCCCGGCTCTGCCACTTGTCAGCTGTGTGACCTTGGGCAAGTCACTTAACTTCTCTGGGCCTCAGTTACCTTTTCTGTAAAACGGGGATGAAGACTGTGAGCCCCACACACAGCTGACAATTGGCGGAGCCAGGATTTGAACCCCTGACCTCTGACTCCAAAGCCTGTGTTCTTTCCATTGAGCCATTCTCTCTCTCTCTCTCTCTCTCTCTCTCTCTCTCTCTCTCTCTCTCTCTCTCTCTCTCTCTCTCTCTCTCTCTCTCTCTCTCTCTCTCTCTCTCTCTCTTCTGGAACACCTCGTTCATATGACTGCAAAGCCGTATCAATCAATCGCTTGTATATATGGAGCGCTTATTGTATTCAGAACAATACACTAAGTGCCATAGATCCCTGCGAGCCTGGACCAAAGTTTCTTCCATGATTTATGACAATAATAATAATATTAATTTAGGTATTTGCTAAGCTCTTACTACGTGCAAAGCACTGTTCTAAGCGCTGAGGGGATACAAGGTGATCAGGTTGTCCCACGTGGGGCTCACGGTCTTAATCCCCATTTTAGAGATGAGGGAACTGAAGCGCAGAGAGGTGAAGTGACTTGCCCAAAGTCACACAGCTGACAGTTGGTGGAGCCAGGATTTGAACCTCTGACTCCAAAGCCTGTGCTCTTTCCATTGAGCCATGCTGCTTCTCTCTCTCTCTCTCTCTCTCTCTCTCTCTCTCTCTCTCTCTCTCTCTCTCTCTCTCTCTCTCTCTCTCTCTCTCTCTCTCTCTCTCTCTCTCTCCTGGAACATCTCATTCATATGAATGCAAAGGCATATCAATCAATCACTTGTATCTATTGAGCGCTTACTGTATGCAGAACACTGTACTAAGTTCCAAGATCCCTGAGAGCCTGGACCTAAGTTTCTTCCATTATTTATGACAAGAGACTCTGTCATCATCATCATTGTGAAAACACCAGAATCACTAATTCCTGAGACACCTTGAATTCAAAGCAGAGTGTATGTAAACGATCTAAAAACTAAATCCTGTTGGTCCCCCCTTCACCACAGAGCAAAAATCTGCCCTTTCCTCTCCAGCCAAGCTGCTACCATGTTAATACAATCACTCGTCCTATCCCAGTCACTATCCCAGCTCCACCACTTGTCTGCTGTGTGACTTCTTAACTTCTCTGTGCCTCATTTCCCTCATCTGTGAAATGGGGATTAAGACTGTGAGCCCCCCGTGGGACCACCTAATCACCTTGAATCCCCCCCCAGTGCTTAGAACAGTGCTTTGCACACAGTAAGCGCTTCATCATCATCATCATCATCTATCGTATTTATTGAGCACTTACTGTGTGCAGAGCAATGTACTAAGCGCTTGGGAAGTACAAGTTGGCAACATATACAGTCCCTACCCAGCAGTGGGCTCACAGTCTAAAAGGGGGAGACAGAGAACAAAATCAAACATACTAACAAAATAAAATAAATAGAATAGATATGTACAAGTAAAATAAATAAATGAATAAATAGAGTAACAAATATGTACAAACATATATACATATATACAGGTGCTGTGGGGAAGGGAAGGAGGTAAGATGGGGGGGATGGAGAGGGGGACGAGGGGAAAAGGAAGGAAGGGGCTCAGTCTGGGAAGGCCTCCTGGAGTAGGTGAGCTCTCAGTAGGGCCTTGAAGGGAGGAAGAGAGCAAGCTTGGCAGATGGGCAGAGGGATTGGGGGCATTCCAGGCCCGGGGGAGGACGTGGGCCGGGGGTCGATGGCAGGACAGGCGAGAACGAGGCACGGTGAGGAGATTAGTGGCAGAGGAGCGGAGGGTGCGGGCTGGGCAGTAGAAGGAGAGAAGGGAGGTGAGGTAGGAGGGGGCGAGGTGATGGACAGCCTTGAAGCCCAGGGTGAGGAGTTTCTGCCTTATGCGCAGATTGATTGGTAGCCACTGGATTGGTTGGTAGCCATTGGTAGCGCTTAACAAATACCACCATTATTGTTATTATTATCCTGCCTGGAAGACCTCACCAGCCTCCTTGCTGACCTCCCAGCCTCCTGTCTCTCCCCGCTCCAGTCTGTATTGCACGCTGCTGCCTGGATCGTTTTACAGTAAAAAGTTCAGGACGTGTCACCCTGCTCCTCAAAAAACTCCAGGGGTTGCCCGACCACCTCTGCAACTAACAGAAACTCCTCACCTTTGGCTTTAAAGCATTTAATTACCTTCCCCTCTCCTACCTCACCTCAATTATCTCCTTCTACAAAGCCACCCTCACACTTAGCTCCTCTGGTTCCACTAACCTTCTCACTGGGCCTCCGTCTCATCTATTTTGCCACCAACCCCTAGTCCATTTCCTGCCTCTGGTCTGGAATGCCCTCCCTCCTCAAATCTAAGAGACAATGACTCCACCTTCAAAGCCTTACTGAAGGACATCTCCTCCAAGAGGCCTTCCCAGACTAAGCCCCAATTTCCTCTTCTCCCACTCCCTTCTGCATCACCCTAACTTGCTCCCATTGCTCTTCCCCCCGTCCCAGCCCCAAACCAATTACGTACAGATCTGCAATTGAGCAAGTGAGCTTACAGCCTAGAGTGGGGACATCAATGCAAATAAATAATGTCCCCCCTCTAGACTGTAAGCTCACTGTGAGCAGGGAATGTGTCTGTTTTTTTGTTGTATTGTACTCTCCCAAAAGCTTAATACAGTGCCCTGCACACAGTTAGTGCTCAAAAAATAGAGAAGCTGCGTGGCTCAGTGGAAAGAGCACGGGCTTTGGAGTCAGAGGGCATGGGTTCAAATCCCAGTTCCGCCAGTCATCATCTGTGTGACTTTGGGAAAGTCACTTAACTTCTCTGGGCCTCAGTTACCTCATTTGTAAAATGAGGACTAAGACTGTGAGCCCCCCGTGGAACAACCTGATCACCTTGTAACCTCCCCAGCGCTTAGAAAAGTGCTTTGCACATAGTAAGCGCTTAATAAATGCCAAAAAAATACAACTGAGCCAACGAATGAATGAATAAAAAACACTATCCTTGGCACAATTAAAACGGATTATTTTCTTTCTGAAAATATGAACAGAGTATGCAGTCTTTACCTGTTTGCGCTGAAAAGCTAAAGTGGATGGCCATCCTTGCTACCTTTTGACATTAATTTGTTTCATTGTATTTTCATCTAAAATCAACACTCAACTATGCACAGAATTTACTAGTGCGAGCATTGCCTTCATTGGCAGGAATCCTCTTAAACAGTTTGCTTCCAGGTAATATACAATTCTGTTATATTATGATTGCCAAATTGGGTTTCTGGAAATTGCTTCTGATGGTTTCGTCCATGCATTGACAAACTGCCACTTAATTTATACGTTACAGATTCCTTTTATATGCCATATATTTGATTCTGTGGTAATTCCTTTAACCCATTTTAATGATGTTTGGAAATGTGTCTGTTCCATGCTTTATATGTGGGACTCTATTTCAAACTGGAAATCAACCAAAAAGACATCAAAGCCAATAAAAAAAAAAGTATGGTATTTAGGAAAATATTGCTTAATATGGTGCTTTCCATCAGGAACTACTGTTTGCTTACAACAGGAGGGATTTAGAATTTTAATGGCTCTTTATACAGTTGGCATAATTTGCTACCTTTAGCGGAGAGGCAAAATGCGTCCATTGATTTTGGCAGTAGAAAGATACGCATGCATCAGACTCGCTGTGTCCTGGGTTTGTTTGGAAAATGTCTTGTGGGAAATCTGGTCCTGTTAGGAGTGTTATTCTGTGGGAACTTCTAAGGCCACTTGCATTGTTTTAATAATCTGTTTTAATTGTGCCAAGAGTAGTGTTTTTTATTCATTCATTCATTGGTTCAGTGGTATCTTCTTTGGCATTTATTAAGTGCTTACTATATGCAAAGCACTGTGGAGAAGCAGTGTGGCGTAGTGGAAAGAGCATGAGCAAGGAAGTTACTTGTCTGCTGTGTGATCTTGAGCAAGTCACTTCACTTCTCTGTGCTTCAGCTGCTTCATCTGTAAAATGGGGATTAAGACTGTGAGCCCTATGTGGGACAGGGACTATGTCCAATTCCATTATATAATAATAATAATGGATTTGTTAAGCAGTGACTATATGCCAGGCACTGTTTTAAGCACTGGAGAAGATGCAAGGTAATCATGTTGTCCCACGTGGGGCTCACAGTCCTAATTCCCATTTTACAGAGGTGGTAACTGAGGCACAGGGAAGATAAGTGACTTGCCCAAGGTCACACAGCAGACAAATGGCAAAGCTGGGATTAGAACCCATGACCTTCCGACTCCCAGGACTGTGCTCTATCTGATTATTATTCTACCTAAGCAATGATGGAATAATCAATTCACCATATTTACTGAACGCTTACTTGGTGCAAACCACCATAATAACATAATAACACTAATAATAACTACGGTATTTGTTAAGCACTTACTATATGCCAGGCACTGTTCTAAGCGCTGGGGTAGATGCAAGGTAATCTGGTTGTCCCGCGTGGGGCTCAGTCTTAATCCCCATTTTACTGATGTGGTAACTGAGGCACAGAGAAGTTAAGTGACTTGCCTAAGGTCACACAGCAGGCAAGCGGTGGAGCTAGGATTAGAACCCATGATCTTTCGAATCCCAGGCCCATGCTCTATCTGATTATTATTCTAGCTAAGCAATGATGGAATAATCGATCTATCACTTTTGTTGGGTAGGGACCATCTCTATATGTTGCCAACTTGTACTTCCCAAGTGCTTAGTACACTGCTCTGCACACAGTAAGTGCTCAATAAATACGATTGAATGAATGAATGAATGAATATTTAATTGAGCGCTCACTTGGTGCAAACCATCATCATCATCTTCATCAATCGTATTTATTGAGCACTTACTGTGTGCAGAGCACTGTACTAAGCGCTTGGGAAGTACAAATTGGCAACATATAGAGACAGTCCCTACCCAACAGTGGGCTCACAGTCTAAAAGGGGGAGACAGAGAACAAAACCAAACATACTAACAAAATAAAATAAATAGAATAGATATGTACAAGTAAAATAAATAAATAGAGTAATAAATATGTACAAACATATATGCATATATACAGGTGCTGTGGGGAAGGGAAGGAGGTAAGATGGGGGGGATGGAGAGGGCGACGAGGGAGAGAGGAAGGAAGGGGCTCAGTGTGGGAAGGCCTCCTGGAGGAGGTGAGCTCTCAGTAGGGCCTTGAAAGGAGGAAGAGAGCTAGCTTGGCAGATGGGCAGAGGGAGGGCATTCCAGGCCCGGGGGATGACATGGGCCGGGGGTCGATGGCGGGACAGGCGAGAACGAGGTGCGGGGAGGAGATTAGTGGCGGAGGAGTGGAGGGTGTGGGCTGGGCTGGAGAAGGCGAGAAGGGAGGTGAGGTAGGAGGGGGCGAGGGGATGGATGGACAGCCTTGAAGCCCAGGGTGAGGAGTTTCTGCCTGATGCGCAGATTGATTGGTAGCCACTGGAGATTTTTGAGGAGGGGAGTAATATGCCCAGAGCGTTTCTGGACAAAGATAATCCGGGCAGCAGCATGAAGTATGGATTGAAGTGGAGAGAGACACGAGGATGGGAGATCAGAGAGAAGGCTGGTGCAGTAGTCCAGACGGGATAGGATGAGAGCTTGAATGAGCAGGGTAGCGGTATGGATGGAGAGGAAGGGGCGGATCTTGGCAATGTTGCGGAGCTGAGACCGGCAGGTTTTGGTGACGGCTTGGATGTGAGGGGTGAATGAGAGAGCGGAGTCGAGGATGACACCAAGTTTGCGGGCTTGTGAGACGGGAAGGATGGTAGTGCCGTCAACGGTGGTCAACATCAGCCACCGTACTAAGCACTCGTCGGCGAGTACCGTGTTAGTAGACATGTTCCCAGAGAATCTTTCCTGAAATTTTCTCCTCATAGCAAAGAATGGCCCAATTTAGTGCTCGCTATCATTGCAACAAGATGTGAGTGACAGTACAGGACATTGTTTCAACTCAGAATATAGAAAAAACACATCCAGAAATGAGTTGGGACAAAAGTGGTTGTTATTCAAATTAATAATGGGGTGGATCAGGAACCACAGATTTCAGTTCTTTGCCTGGAATCAAAAATTGCTGATTCCATTGGTAGCTCATTCTACTCTTGGTCCCCTTTCTTAATTCGAAGAAACTAGCCCTCTTCCCCTTCTTCCAATCAGTCAGTCAATCAACCAATCAATCGTTGGTTTATTGAGCCCACACTGTGTGCAGAGCACCGTACTAAGTGTTTGTGAGAGGACAATGCCACAGAGTTGGTAGACACATTCCCTCGTCACAATGAGCTTACAGTCTAGAGGGGAGATAGAGATTAATGTGAGCCTGTTGTTGGGTAGGGCCCGTCTCTAAATGTTGCCAACTTGTACTTCCCAAGCGCTTAGTACAGTGCTCTGCACACAGTAAGCTCTCAATAAATACGATTAAATGAATGAATATAAAGAAATAAATTGCCTCTATATGCATGCGTCTCATGAGGCTAAGGTAGGGGACGAAATCCAAGTGCAAGGGTGACACAGAAGGGAGTTCTAGACTGTGAGCCCACTCTTGAGTAGGGACTGTCTCTATATGTTGCCAACTTGTACTTCCCAAGCGCTTAGTGCAGTGTTCTGCACACAGTAAGCGCTCAATAAATATGATTGATTGATTCTAGAAGAGGAAATAATAATAATAATGATGTCATTTGTTAAGCGCTTACTATGTGCAAAGCGCTGTTCTAAGCACTGGGGGGGATAGAAGGTGATCAGGTTGTCCCATGTGGGGCTCACAGTCGTAATCCCCCTTTTACAGATGAGGTAACTGAGGCTCAGAGAAGTTAAGTGACCTGCCCAAGGTCACACAGCAGACATGTGGCGGAGCTGGGATTCGAACTCATGACCTCTGACTCCAAAGCCCGGGCTCTTTCCACTGAGCCACGCTGCTTCTAAGCTGAGGGAGGGCTTAGTCAGGGAAGGCCAATTGGAGGAGACGGGCCTTCAGTAAGGCTTTCAAGAAGAGGAAAGTTTTTGTCTGTGAGATAGGAGGAGGGAGGGTTGTCCAGGCCAGAGGCAGGACGTGGGCGAGATGTTGGCAGTGAGATAGACGAGATGGAGTTACAGTGAGTAGCTTGGCATTAGAGGACTGAAGTCAAGTCCTCTACAGGCAAGACTGTAGCAGGAGAGTAACAACCTGATCACCTTGTAACCTCCCCAGCGCTTAGAACAATGCTTTGCACATAGTTAGCACTTAATAAACGCTATTGTTATTATTATTATTAAGGTGAGGTATTTATTCAATCATTCATTCAACTGTATTTATTGAGCCCTTCCTGTGTGCAGAGCAATGTGCTAAGCACTCAGGAGAAGCAACATAGCCAAGTGGATAGAGCACAGACCTTGGCAGCCCCAAGGCAGTGGGTTCTAATCCCGACTCTGCCACTTCATCATCATCATCAATCGTATTTATTGAGCGCTTACTATGTGCAGAGCACTGTACTAGGCACTTGGGAAATACAAATTGGCAACATACAGAGACAGTCCCTACCCAACGGTGGGCTCACAGTCTAAAAGGGGGAGACAGAGAACAAAACCAAACATACTAATAAAATAAAATAAATAGAATAGATATGTACAAATAAAATAAATAAATAGAGTAAACTTGTCTGCCGTGTGAGCTTGGGCAAGTCACTTCACTTCTCTGGGCCTCAGTTACCTCATCTGTAAAACGGGGATTGAGACTGTGAGCCCCACATGGGACAGGGACCATGTCCAATCCAATTAGCTTGTATCTACCCCGGCACTTACTACAGTGCCTTGCACATAGTAAGCACTTAACAAATCCTCCCCCTCTCTAATAAGAATAATTTTAAAAAATGGTATTTGTTAAGCACTTACTATGTGCCAAGCACTGTTCTAAGTGCTGAAGTAGATGCCAGGTAATCAGATTGTCCCATGTGGGGCCCACAGTCTTCATCCCCATTTTACAGATGAGGTAACTGAGGCACACAGAAGTTAAGTGACTGGCCCAAAGTCACACAGCTGACAAGTGGCGGACCCGGGATTAGAACTCAGGACCTCTGACTCCCAAGCCCGGGCTCTTTCCACTAAGCCACGCTGCTTCTCAAGACCTTAAGCTCGTTGTGAGCAGGGAATGTGTCTGTTCATTGTTTTATCATTCTCCCAAGTTTTGAATCCAGTGCTCTGCAAATAGTAAGCACTCAATAAATATGATTGAATGAATGATTGAATGAAATACCATTATTATTATTATTATTATTATTATTATTATTATTAGAATAAACAGACATATACCCTGCCCACACGAGCTTACAGTCTAGAGGTAGGAGGGGGTAAGGTGATTAAGTGGTTTAAAGCTGACGGTAAGAATTTCTGCATGATGCAGAGGTGGATGGGCAATCAATCAGTCATTTGTATTTATTAATCACTCACTGTGTGCAGAGAGCACTGTACTAAGCACTTGGGAGAATACAACACAACAATATAACAGACCCATTCCTTGCCTACAAGGACCTTACAGCCAAAGGAACCACTGGAGGTTCTTGAGGAGTGGGGAAAAATGAACTGATGTTTCCCATGAATGTATTTGGGGGTTGACTCTGCCATTAATCATTTTTAAGTGGCCATAAATGTGATACTTTTCAAAGAAAATGTTGAACTTCGATCACACAATCAATCATTTTTATTGTGTGCTTAGTGTGTGGGAGAGTACAACAGAGTTGGTAGACACATTTCCTGCCCACAACAAGCTTTCCATCTAAAGGAAGAGATAGACATTAGTATAAATGAATAAATTATGGAGATTTGCATAAGTTTGGGGGGCCATGGAAAGAACATGCAGAAAATTGACTAGATTAGAAAATTCAGGCGTTGAATTTCTTCTGCGCTTTAGCAAAATGTATTTGCGGAACATGGTTCTAAATCATGATTAGGCATTTTGTACACAGTCATTTTGATGCTCGATGGGCAAAATGGTATGATATCCCAAAATTAACCAATCAATTGAATTGAAACATATCTCAGATCAAGGTTTTCATTTCATATATTCAAAATGACAGGTAATATGATTAATATGCAAAATGATAGGCACGAAGCTTAGCACTATCAACCCTGTAGCTGGTGATTTGGAATTTAATTAAAGCAGAAGCATACTGCATCAAAGGTAATCAGATCCACTGATGTTCTAAATTTTCAGGCTTAGAGAGCAAAATGGATTTTCACATTTGCATTTTGTGTTTCTTACAGGTGAGCACATTAGACTGGGTGCGTGCTGAAAAAATCTATAACCTCTGTGAGGTGCTATTTAAAGTTCACAAGGTAGGCATCCTGTGGATTTCAGACACTTATATTGACAATAATTTTAGGGAAGACAGAGGTACCGCTCGTACTTCAGACATCCAAAGGTAGTTAATGAGCAGCTAAACATCAAGCAGATTTAACTTCCCTGTGGTGTCAACTAGGGGTAACTGATGGCGGAGGATTTAACGGAAAAGCACATTTCCTTTCCTCTTTTTACAATAGCCATACTGGTGGTGTTTATCAAACCCTTTGTGCTAAGTCTTATGCTAATCCCTCGGGTACAAATTATGGGGAACTTGCATGGCATAATGGAAAGAGCACGGGACTGGGGACCTGGGCTCTATTCCCGGCTCCTCCATTTACCTGCTGTGTGACCTTGGAAAAGTCATTTCACTTCTCCCATGCCTCAGTTCCTTCAATTACTGTTCTCCCTCCTACTTAAAATGCGAGCCCCATTTGGGAGCTGATTATCTTGTGTCTACCCCAGTGCTCAGTACAGTGCTGGGCACAGAGTAAGCACTACCCAAATAATAATAATAATGATAGCATTTATTAAGAGCTTACTATGTGCAAAGCACTGTTCTAAGCGCTGGGGAGGTTACAGGGTGATCAGGTTGTCCCACAGTCTTAATCCCCATTTTGCAGATGAGGGAACTGAGGCCCAGAGAAGTTAAGTGAATTGCCCAAAGTCACACAACTGACAAGTGGCGGAGCGAGGATTTGAACTCATGACCTCTGACTCCAAAGCCCGTGCTCTTTCCACTGAGCCACACTGCTTCTATTATTATTAATCATCTCAGACCCAGTACCTGTGTCTTCCCTCCTTTCAGACTGTGAGCCCGTTGTTGGGTAGAGATTGTCTCTGTTGCCGAATTGTACTTTCCAAGTGCTTAGTACAGTGCTCTGCACACAATAAGTGCTCAATAAATACGATTGAATACCTGCCCTATATGGGTCTCCCAAACTAAAAATGAGGGAGAGCAGGGATAATAATAATAATAATAAGAAGAATAAGAATAATAATAATGGCATGTCTTAAGCGCTTACTCTGTGCAAACCACAGTTCTAAGCGCTGAGGAGGTTACAAGGAGATCAGGTTGTCCCACTGGGGGCTCACAGTCTTAATCCCCATTTTACGGATGAGGGAACTGAGGCACATGACTTGCCCAAAGTCACACAGCTGACAACTGGCAGAGCCGGGATTTGATCTTACCTGTGTTTTACTGATGAGGAAACTGAGGCTCAGAGAGATTAAGCGACTTGTCTGAGGTTATGCAGCTGGCTGAGCTGAGAGGAGAACCCAGATTTCCTGATGTTTGGTGCTATGCCCTTCTGTCACCCTTGATGTAGAACTTCCTCTTATGTTGGTGTCACTGTTGTCCGCCTCACGGCTTCCAGCCTCTAGAGTCCAATTTAAAGGGAGTGGTCCCCTACCTCAACCCCACCCGACACCCCTAGTCAATCTGGGGAATCAACTGGAGGCAGAGCAGAGAGCAGAGTTCCAGGATTGCAGTGGCCTGACCCCCTCACGGTCTTTCCACCATTTTTGGGCCAGAATCTGCTCACGTAGCCTCTGACACCCGCATGAACGACTCAGTGGAGACAGACTAAGCAGGTGGAGGGCTGTCCCTTGTGAGGCTGTGGGGTCAAGAACATCAGCATGGCACAGTGGAAAGAGCAAAGTCCTGAGTGTCAGAAGGACCCGGGTCTAATCCCAGCTCTGCCCCTTGTCTGCTGGGTGACCTTGGTCAATGGAGGTCTTTATTTCACTTTATTATTATTATTTTATTATTATTTATTTATTATGTTTGAAAGCTTTAGGAAAGAAGCCGCTGGAGAGTGATCAGTTGAAAAAAATGATAATGGTAATTGTTAAGTGCTTACCATGTGCCAAGCACTGTTCTAAGTTGAAGATGGCGATCAGGGAAGGTCAAGGAGAGAATTTCGAAGTGCGGGGCAAAAGGTGTAGACAACTTGCTCCAGAAGTTTGGAAAGTAATGGAAGTAGGGAGTCGTGAGGTCAATGGAGGTCTTTATTTCACTTTATTATTATCATTTTATGATTATTTATTTATTATGTTTGAAAGCTTTAGGATAGAAGCCATTGGAGAGTGATCAGTTGAAAAAAAATGATAATGGTAATTGTTCAGCGCTTACTATGTGCCAAGCACTGTTCTAAGTTGAAGATGGCGATCAGGGAAGGTCAAGGAGAGAATTGTGAAGTGGGGGGCAATAGGTGTAGACAACTTGCTCCAGAAGTTTAGAAAGTAATGTAAGTAGGGAGTCATGAGGTCGATGGAGGTCTTTATTTCACTTTATTATTATCATTTTATGATTATTGATTTATTATGTTTGAAAGCTTTAGGAAAGAAGCCATTGGAGAGTGATCAGTTGAAAAAAATGATAATGATAATTGTTCAGCGCTTACTATGTGCCAAGCACTGTTGTAAGTTGAAGATGGCGATCAGGGAAGGAAGACGGAAGGGGACAAGTGTTTTGATAAGTTGCAAAGAGATAGGGCCCAACCTCCAAGGTGCAAGTTGAGGAGATGGATTTCAAGAGGAGGTGGGAGATCTCCTCATGAAGTACTGCTGGGAAAGACGGGAGAGTCGAAGAAGGAGCAGGAGGGATTATAGGGAGATCATGCCTGGTGGTTTCAATTTTCTCAATAAAGTATGGGGCCACATCATTAGGGACAAGAGATGGGATTGAGGGAAGGAGACAGAAGACAGATGTGACCTGGGGAGAAGAAAAATAAATCAGGGAAGACCTTCTGGAGCAAATATAATTACCCCAGGGCTTTGAAGATGGATTGGAATATTGACCAAGAAGGGCTCATTTTATTGGAATTACCATTCGTATTTTATTATCGAATGTATGATCATTATTCTTTTAACATTATGCTTTCCCAAAACACTATTCTGGGAACTGCTGTAACAGTTTTTATTTCACATCATGCATATTAGCAATTTAAGGAGAGAACCGGAGCTAAATTTAAAATGCTTTTCAATTAAACTTTTTTATTAATTCATTTATCATGATAGCCATCGTAGTCTTTATTCATATAAATAGAATGAGATAGAAAGAGGCGAGCACCTTATTCTAAAAGGACGTTTTCAATGCTGATTTCTCACTCAATTTCTCAGTATTTGTTCTGGCAAGGTAAATTTCCAAGGCCTGCAATGCCTTCTGTGGTGCCATTTTATTATAAGAAAGAGACGGAAAAATCAACTTCTGAGTCCATATGCCTGACATGTTAATAAATGAACTTTCCACCAACAAGTTCAAAGAATATATTACTAAAGCACAAAATTATGGCGTACAGTATATTAACTTTCATTCTGCCACAATTTGATTATAACGTACAAGGAAAATTTGAAGCAATATGAATTGTTGGAAAATAATTTGATTTATTTTCACTGGTTAAAATGTTTCTTAGAAATTCTCAAATGAAACTGATTTTATGAGCATGGACTTCAGAATGTTGGATAAGTTGGCTCTTGCATGTCAATTTATTTTTTCTAGTACTAGACCATTTTATAACTTTCAACGTGGTAATATTTTAGCAACTTCACATTCTGTTTTTCCCGAATGCATTTATTTCATATTGAAATGTAGAGTAATAATAATAATTGCAATATTTGTTAAGTGCTTACTACATACCCAGCACTGAACTAAGTACTGGGATAAAAGATAATTAGGTCCTAAATAGAGTTAGGAAAGTAATTCTATTGTACTCCCATAAACATTGAATTTACTATAGTGCTTTGCTTACCGAAGACACTCGATAACTACTATTGATAGGTTGAAAGTGAGTTTTAGTTTGGATTTTAAAAAATTGGGACTCATAATTATACTTCAGGAACAAAACATTTGTGTCTTTTCACATGAGACAAAATTTGGGATCCAAGGATTGTGGTAGATGTGATTATTCATCTTTTTTTAATGATCTTTCATCCATGGAGGAGTTATTTTTATTCACATTAAAATGTAGTCCATTCAAATATCTGCATAAAGCGAGGAAACTGATGAGAAAACCAGTATGTTGCTTACACTAAAGGATTAAATTATGTACACACTTGAAGAGAATATGATATCATGTCAGCACAGTTGATTTTTATTTATTTGACCGGGACTAGGGCTAATTCATATGCTTTAACTCATCCCCAGTCAGCAGTTTTTTCTAAGTAACTATCACCTTAGCAAGGGCTTTCTCTTGTTGGGCTTCATACACTCAACTATGCTAGGAATCAGAAGTGTGAGAAACAGGATGCATATTTAAAGTAAAGGTGCATTCTGTTATCATAATAAAATGAGTTCTCATATTGCAAATGTATCCAAAATATTCTATTTAAAGCTCTTAACAAAGAGCAGCTCATTAGCACCAGAGGAGGCAAAAAAGAAAGGCTTGGGTGGGGGGAGAATTCAGCCAGATGCAAACATAATTAGGATTTTGACAACTACCCATTCCTTAGAAAGGATATCATTTCATTGCAAATGCAAGTAACTGTTGGCTACCTGAGAATATGAAAAAGCTCCCGTTTAAAATTGATGCGAAACATTCATCCCTTTTTCTGGTAACATGGGCATTGTGTGTTTGCAGAATTCTGCACTAAGACAATTCAAACCAAAATTCTTGCCTCTTCCTTACCCCCACACGTTCACACCATCCCTTATGTGGATTCATTGCATCTAAATGGGTTTGCCTTATTGGATTGTCCCCCAGTTCCCTAAAACATTATAGCTGAGATGGATAGTGCAAAAACCTGCTGTGGCAGACAGATTGCTCTGTATAAAGCAGAATATATATATAACTGTAAGCATGGCATGGAGTTGGTCATTTTCCATGTAAATGTTTTCTGGAAAATGAATTCATTCACTGGATTACTAAGGAGTGAGATTTGAAAACATCTGTTCTCTAAGTCCCTCAAATTTATTTTAAGCATTAGTATTGCATTTGCTTTAGTAGCTCTTTAAAGGAGTTCACTTTTATTGTAGAAAATTGTGGATCAAAGGAAGTAAATGATTTTGACAGTCATTTATTACCTACTCGACTAAACAAACCGCCAGCAGAGCTGACATCAGAAAGTTCCCCTTAATCATAGGAGTTTATTCTGTTCAACTGGCACAATCTCATTTCCTAAAGAAGATTTACACGATGCATAGGGGAAAGAGGGTTACATTCAATTCACTTAATTTGTAAATTTGGGGGCAGTAAGGCTGAATAATTCAGACTGTTTAATGGTCTGCTAGGAATGTAATACTGGCTAGGGACCCCGAGATTGTCTTTCCTCCAGAATTAGTAATGGTTGTGATAACCCTTTTTCCATCAGATAAAAATTAAGCTTACTTGAAGCAATGATCATTTTCAGAAATTCTTTAATCCCCTTCTTCCACTGACTATGAGAAATAGTGCCCTTTTTCAAGGGGTTAGGAGCTCTGTTTTGTACTTTTGGAAGCTGATATCTTTCTCACCAACTTTAAAGGGAGAGTAGAGCATTTTCAGTGAGCATCCTTCCATGTTAGGCTTTTACCATGTCAAATATTCTGACTCTACTCAGGACATGATGCTGCGATCCTTAATCAATTAATGATATCTATTGAGAGCTTACTGTGCATATAGCAACCAATCATATTTATTGAGTGCTTACAGTCTGCAGAGCACTGTACTAAGTGCTTGGGAGAGTACACTGTAATGGGGTTGGTAGACAAGTTCCCTGTCCACAGTGAGCTTTCGGTCTTGAGGATTGCCCATCTAATCATTGCCCATTCCTCTCCAAAATAATCAGAAACTTCTGACCATCATTTTCACGGCACCCAATCAGCTCATTTCCCTCTACTCATAGTCATTCTTCTCCCAAAGAAACGAGAACACCCATTTTGCTCCTCTAACGCCAACCTACTCTTCAGTGTACCTCACTTTCATCTCTCTCACCTCTGATCCCTAGCTCCTGCCCAAAGACCATTATTCTCCTTATATTTAAAAGCCTTACTAAAATCAAATCTCCTCCAAGAAACCTTCCGTGACAAACCTCTCACCTCCCCAACCCCTTCCCCCTTCCTTCTGCATCACTTGCACACTTGGGTCCAAACCCCCAAATCCTTAGTTAAGTATTCACCATCCCACCATTTCCTCCTGCCTGTAATTGAATGTCTATTTTCCTGGCCAACTTGTAAGCTCCTTAAAGGCAGGGATTTTTGTCTACCTAAATTGTTTTATCTTAGGCACATAGTACAATGCTTTCTGCAGAGTGAGTGATCAGATTTAATTGATTCATTGATTTATAGACAACCTCTTGTTAGAAATATATATACTCAAATGAGAGAAGGAAATTTAAAGCTCATATAGACAGAAAAGGGACTGTAACTTCCATAATGGTATCTATGATGGTGGGGAGAGAGGTAATCTGTTTTATTTTTGGAACAGATCTACTATTGAGGATTGTGATTGCTGTAATATGAGAGAAAATTAGAGAAAATGATGTGATTGGTCAGCCCATTAAAATCTGCCTTTGAGAGCGCACTCCCAGATTATTAAAGTTTGGTGCTGGAAGCCATTTTAGGGCTATTGATGAAAATGTGACAAAGAAAGATAAAATCTATCAGGTGAGGGGTTTATGGTAAAAAGTAAATATTTATGAGAGAAGGTAAATAGATCAGTTTTATCCATCAATTGATCAATCAATGGTATTTTCTGAGCACTTACTTTGTGCAGAGTACAATTCAACAAAGTTGGTAGATATATTCCCTGCCCATAGCGAGCTTACAGTCCCTTTTAGACTGTGAGCCCACTGTTGGGTAGGGACTGTCTGTATATGTTGTCAACTTGTACTTCCCAAGCGCTTAGTAAAGTGCTCTGCACACAGTAAGCGCTCAATAAATACGATTGATGATGATGATGATGATGATGACGATGATGATGATGAGGGGAGGGTTAGGGTTAAATCACTGGGTCAAAATGGGACACCTGCGCCTTTTCACGTGGGTAAAGAGTGGATGTGTTACCAGACATTTATACTTCCATTTCCTCAGCTATGAAATGGAATTGAGGCAATACTGCTTTACATATGTTTATTATTAAATTTATGAATTCCCGAGTGCTAAACTCTGCCTCCATGAATACCTTTTTTTCAGCTCTGGCTTGCTGATGACTGCTGGTTTCAAGCAAACTTATATCTAGGTCTTCATCAGGAATATGATTTTGAAGACCAAAGGCCATATTGCTTCAGTGTTATGGTTGGCCATGGGAAGAGCCATTTTTTCAATGTCGAGCTAGGGAGTGAGCTGGCAGTGTGGGAAAAATCATTCCAAAGAGCCATTTTCATGGAAGTACAAAGAACAGGGGTAAGTAATGAATTTATTTATTTTTTTTTTGAGGAGCTATGCTATCCTTGGTGTCAAAAAGTAGAGACAGGACTTAGAAACATTGAAGATATTGCATTCATCAAAATAACTGCACTGGTTTACATGTGATGGGCAGATAAGCAGTCTTCTTTCAGACCTTGGAGTATCAAGGCGAACACACAATTACAACATATTTGATAATAATAATGATGGTATTTGTTAAGTGCTTACTGTGTGTCAAGCACTGGTCTAAGTACTTGGGTAGATAGAAGTTAATTGGGTGGGAGTCCCTGTCCCATGTGAGGTTCACAGTCTTAATCCCCATTTTACAAATGAGGTAACAGAGGCACAGAGAAGTTAAGTGACTTCCCCAAGGTCACACAGCAGACAAGTGGCGAAGCTGGGATTAAAACCCAGATCCTTCTGACTCCCGGGCCTATGATGATGATGGCATTTGTTAAGCGCTTACTATGTGCAAAGCACTGTTCTAAGCGCTGGGGAGGATACAAGGTGATCAGGTTGTACCATGTGGGGCTCACAGTCTCAATCCCCATTTTATAGATGAGGTAACTGAGGCACAGAGAAGTTAAGTGACTTGCCCTAGGTCGCACAGCTGGCAATTGGCAGAGCTGGGATTTGAACCCATGACCTCTGACTCCCAAGCCTGTGCTCTTTCCATTGAGCCACGCTGCTCTATTAGACCACACCCCCTCATAAAGTACCAGAGACAAAAAATAGTCAATGTAGAAGACAATAATTTAAGGTTTAAAAAGCGGCACACTTTTTTTTTCTGCTGTAGAATTGAATTTTTTGAAAAATCCTGGAAAGGGGAAGCTTTCAATCAGTCATAGTTATTGAGAGCTTACTGTGCACAAAGCACTGTACTAAGCGCTTGGGAGAGTACAATAAAATAACAGACACATTCCCTGCCCACAACAAGCTTAGAACCGATTCAATGGTTCTTTCCTCAAACCATACTTAACCTAATCATCAGTGGTTGCAAGTGAAAAATGACAAACTTTTTTTACATTTGGGGGAAATTCTTATAGAAAAGAACAGCCATCAGGTTATTCTGAGTGGCCAGGGTAATACCATTAACATTTGATTTTAAAGTCTCTAGACTGTAAGCTTGTTGTGGGCAGGGAATGTGTCTGTTATTTTACTGTACTCTCCCAAGCGCTTAGTACAGGCCACTCAGAATAACCTGATGGCTGTTCTTTTCTAGAAGAATTTCCCCAAAATGTTAAAAAAGTTTGTCATTTTTCATTTGCAACCACTGATGATTAGGTACTTATGGTTTGAGGAAAGAACCGTTGAATTGGTGAGGTGCAATTAATCACGTAGCCAACACAAGGGAACAGTTTGAGGTTGAGTCACAAAATGGAAAAGTGTAGTGACAAAGGAAGTATCTTAATTATGTCCATCTCTGTGTAAATCTGGTTTTCTTTATTTTGAGGAGGGTTTATAAAAGCCCTCTAAGGAACATGCCCAGAGCCCTCATCAGTTGTTTCGGGCATTTAACTCCCTCCTTGGGCCCCCTGTCTCCTCCCTTTCCCCATCCCTCGCCCCCAACGATCTGACCAACTACTTCATTAAGAAAATTAACACCCTCAGGTCTGAGCTCCCCCCAAATCACCCCTCAGTGCCATGTCAATTAATCAATTGTATTTATTAGTAATAATAATGATAATAATAATAATGACATTTATTAAGTGCTTACTATGTGCAAAGCACTGTTTTAAGCACTGGGGAGGTTACAAGGTGATCAGATTGTCCCACGGGGGGCTCACAGTCTTAATCCCCATTTTACAGATGAGGGAACTGAGGCCCAGAGAAGTGAAGTGACTTGCCCAGAGTCACACAGTTGACAATTGGTGGAGCTGGGATTTGAACCCACGACCTCTAACTCCAAAGCCTGTGCTCTTCTCACTGAGCCACGCTGCTTCTCTGGTACTTATGGTACTTATGGTACTTGTTAAGTGCTTACTATGTACCAAGCACTGTTGTAAGTGCTGGGGTCAATGTGACTTAATGAGGATGATGATGATGATGGTAACTTGTTAAGTGCTTACTATGTGCCAAACACTGTTCAAAGTGCTGAGGTAGATACAAAGTCATCAGGTTGCCCCATGTGGGGCTCACCGTTTCAATCCCCATTTTACAGATGAGGTAGCTGAGGCCCAGAGAAGTGAAGAGACTTGCCCAAGGTCACACAGCAGACAAGTGATGGAGCTGGGATTAGAACTCAGGTTCTCTGACTCCCAAGCCCAGGCTCCGGCCACTAGGTCATCATGCTTCTAATCTTATTGGACACAGTCCCTGTTCCACATTCATTCATTCATTCATTCATTCAATCGCATTTATTGAGCTCTTACTGTGTGCAAAGCACTGTACTAAGCGTTTGGGAAGTACAAGTTGGCAACATATAGAGATGGTCCCTACCCAACAGCGGGCTCACAGTCTAGAAGGGGGAGACAGACAACAAAACAAGACACATTAACAAAATAAAATAGAATAAATATGTACAAGTATTCCCCCCATCTTACCTCCTTCCCTTCCCCACAGCACCTGTATATATGTATATATGTTTGTACATATTTGTTACTCTATTTATTTATTTTACTTGTACATATCTATTCTATTTATTTTATTTTGTTAATATGTTTGGTTTTGTTCTCTGTTTCCCCCTTTTAGACTGTGAGCCCACTGTTGGGTAGGGACTGTCTCTATATGTTGTCAACTTATACTTCCCGAGCGCTTAGTACAGTGCTCTGCACACAGTAAGCGCTCAATAAATACAATTGATGATGATGATGATGATGATAAAATAGAGTAATAAATATGTACAGACATATATACATATATACAGGTGCAGTGGGGAGGGAAAGGAGGTAAGGCAGGGGGGGGATAAGGATGGCGCTCACAGTCTCATCCACATTTTACAGATGAGGTATCAGAGGCCCAGAGAAGTAAAGTGACTTGCTCAAAGTCACACAGCAGACAAGCAGTGAAGCCGGGATTAAAACCTGTACACAGAGCACTATACTAAGCACTTGGGAAAGTCCAACACAATATAATAGACATGTTTCTTGTCCACAGTGATCCCTCTGTCTAGAGGGATCCTAATTAAATGGTCCGGGGATTTTTAAATCGAAATGAAGGTGAAACTGTCTTTTCTATATGGATTTTAGTCTTTTCTTCTTCTCCTCTTTCAAGATATTCTTAATCCAACTGGGGGAATAATAATTAATAATAAGAATGGCATTTGTTAAGCACTTACTCTGTGCAAAGCACTGTTCCAAGCGTTGGGGAGGATACAAGGTGATCAGGTTGTCCCACATGGGGCTCACAGTCTTAATCCCCACTTTACAGATGGGGTAACTGAGGTCCAGAGAAGTTAAGTGACTTGCCCAAAGTCACACAGCTGACAAGCGCTTAGTACAGTGCTCTGCACACAATAAGAGCTCAATAAATACGATTGAATGAGTGAATGAAAAAGTGGCGGAGCCAGGATCTGAACCCATGACCTCGGACTCCGAAACCTGTGCTCTTTCCACTGATCCATGGAATAATGGTTGTGGATCAGTAATTCCTACTAACCTCTTTCAGTTTCATTACAGTTTGAGTGAAGACATTCAATCCCGTTCCTCTTACAGTTTTTGATTCAGTCTGAGTGAAGATGTGAAATTCAAAACCTCTCAGGAGATTTAAGTGTTTAAGTGTTGGTACCATTGCTTTCCTAACTGAGGAGCGTTGGTAGGTTTTTTCAGGCCTTTTTGTTTTGTTTTGTTTTCATCTAATGGTTAAGCGACCCCCGCCCACCAATGTATCAACCCAACAGATACTCCGTAGATGTTTATTCATACCCATCTGCATCACTTGTATAATTAACTCTCTATTCTCTGAGAAGCAGCGTGGCTCAATGGAAAGAGCATGGGCTTTGGAGTCAGAGGCCTTGGGTTCAAATCCCAACTCCGCCAATTGTCAGCTGTGTCGCCTTGGGCAAGTCACTTAGCTTCTCTGTGCCTTAGTTAACTCATCTGTAAAATGGGGATTAAGACTGTGAGCCCCATGCGGGACAATCTGATCACCTTGTATCCTCCCCAGCTCTTAGAACAGTGCTTTGCACATAGTAAGTGCTAAACAAATCCCATCATTATTATTATTATTATTCAAATATTTATTCTGATTTCTCTGCTAGTAATGTTCCCAAGCGCTTAGTACAGTGATCTGCACACAGTAAGCACTCAATAAATACGATTGAATGAATTAATTAATTAATAGGCCTGGCACCCCCGTTAGAGCCAGGACTAAGTCACCTGTCTGTTGTACCTTCTCAAGTGCTTAATGATAACAATTTATAGAGCACTTAATATGTGTCAAATACTATCTAAGTGCCAGGGGAGATGCAAACCGATCCGTGCTTAGTCAGAGGTATCGCTACAAAATTTAATTAGATAATGGTCAATCTATTCATCATAGAGAGTGATTACTCTCTGGAATGTTAGAACAAGATGTATTTTGGGGCAAATAGGGTGAGAAAAAAAGCACTCTGAAAATTAAGTGGTTTTGCTATCCTTAATGAGACTGAACTTTAGCCTTGTATGAGTGTTTGGCTGAAGCAACTGGCTTGTTCCAGGCTGTTCCACGTGGTTCCTACAAAACTGGAATCCTAATATTTATTCCCTGACAAAGCAGGCACTGATTTTGGTTCTTAATGTTGATCAGAATATCTTCTCAGTCTCTCATCTTCTGGGTTTGCAAAGAGTCACTCCTGACATGACATATTAGAGAGAAGCAGTGTGGCTTCGTAGAAAGAGCAAGGTCATGGGTTCTAATCTAAGCTCTGCTGCTTGTCAGCAGTGTAACTTTGGGCAAGTCATTTAAAACAGCAATAATAATAATGATGGTATTTGTCACTTCTCAGTGCCTCAGTTACCTTATCTGTAAATAGGGTATTAAGACTGTGAGCCCCACGTAGGACAACCCGATGACCTTTTATCCAACCTTGTATCTATCTACCTCGTAGAGAAGCAACTTGGCTCAGTTTAAAATGCACGGGCTTGAGTGTCAGGTGTCATGGGTTCTAATCCCAGCTCTGCCACTTGTCAGCTGTGTGACTTTGGACAAGTCACATGACTTCTCTGTGGCTCAGTTACCCCATCTGTAAAATGGGGATTAGACTGTGAGACCCACGTGGAACAACCTAATTACCTTGTATCCCCCCAGTGCTTAGAACAGTGCTTAGCATATAGTAAGCACTTAACAAATGCCATTATTATTACTATTATTATTATTACCCCAGCACTTAGAATAATGCTTGGCACATAGTAAGTGCTAAACAAATACCATCATTATTATTATTATTATATACCTCTTTGTTTTGTTTTTTTTTTTTGGAGGAGGACATGTATTAGCTAAGTACTCACTATGTACCAAACACTGTGCTATGCTCTGGGACAGATACAAACACACTTCAGATCCAGTACTTGTCCCGCATTGGGCTCGCAGTCTGAGTAGGAGGAAGAATAGGTATTTATTCCCCATTTTATAGATGAGGAAACTGAGGCTCAAAAAAGCCAAGTGATTTATCCAAGGTAACATAGCAGACAAGTGCCAGAGCTGAGATTCGAACCCAGGTCTCAGCTCTGCGATCTTTTCACTAGGCCACATTCTTTCCCCAGACCGACCATTGCTATTCCACATTGTTTGTGTGGGACTACATAAAACATTTCTTCTGACTCCTCCGCTTGCGGTTTTAGCTTGTGATTGTTCCATCTCAGCAGCAATTTGGGTAACCTTTAGTCATCCATTTCTTGGCACATTCCAGCCAAGAAGACGGTGTTATGTTATGAGAAGCATTGTTGCGATGCTTTAGCCTGATTCTCTTCTGGTAATCTATGATTTATGACCCTATTTTCCAGCAGACCCGAGAGAAAACAGTGTCAGCTCTATAGACACTAAAAGAAGCATCACAACCAAAGAAAAAATCTTTTCTGTGGCTAGTGTGGCCAGGCCTGCGGACCCCACAGTGGTCTTTTCAGTCACACACGCACTCAATCAATGTCAGTCATATTTATTGAGCACTTACTATAATAATAATAATATTGATAGTATATGTTAAGCACTTACTATGTGCCAAGCACTGTTCTAAGAGTTGGGGGAGATACAAGGTAATCAGGCTGTCCCATGTGGGGCTCACAGTCTTCATCCCCTTTTTCCAGACGAGGGAACTGAGGCACAGAGAAGTGAAGTGACTTGCCCAAAGTCATACAGCTAAGTGGCAGAGCCTGGATTAGAACCCGTGACCTCTGACTCCCAAGCCCGGGCTCTTTCCACTGAGCCACGCTGCTTCTCCATGCTGCAGAGCACTGTACAAAGTGCTTGGGAGAGTACAATATAACTGACACATTCCCTTCCCACAGCGGGCTTACAATCTAGAGGAGGAGACACACATTGATAGAAATAAATAATATTAGAGATTTGTACATACGTGCTGCGGGGCTGGGTGGGGAGATGAATAAAGGGAGTGCTTAGTACAGTGCTCTGCACACAGTAAGCGCTCAATAAATATGATTGAATGAATGAATGAACCCAAAAAGGTGTGGGAGAAGAAGGAAGCAGGGCTCAGTCAGGGAAGGCCTCTTGGAGGAGATGTCCTTCCAATAAGGCTTTGAAGAAGGGGAGAGTCATTGTCTGTTGTCTTTTAGACTGTGAGCCCACTGTTGGGTAGGGACTGTCTGTATATGTTGCCAATTTGTACTTCTCAAGCGCTTAGTACAGTGCTCTGCACATAGTAAGCGCTCAATAAATACGATTGATGATGATATGAGGAGGGAGGGCGTTCCAGACCAGAGGCAGGATGTGGGAGAGAGGTTGGCGGTGAGATAGATGAGACGGAGCGACAGTGAGAAGTTTGGCATTAGAGGAGTGAAGTTTGCGGACTGGGTGATAGTAGGAGGGTAGCGAGGTGAGATAGGGGGAGGCAAGGGGATTGATTGCTTTGAAGCCGATGGTGAGGAGTTCCTGTTTGATGTGGAGGTGGGCGTACAACCATTGGGGGTTCTTGAGGAGTGGGGAAATGTGGCCTGACAATTGTTTTCTAGAAAAATGATCTGGGCAGCAGTGTGAAGTGGAGCCTGGAGTTGGGAGAAACAAGAGGCACTCTTAGGTGAACTCCCGCATTCAAATAAAGAAGAATAACTCTAGGTTTGCTGTTTTGTAACAGTGATAGTAGTTGAATTTGAGCACCAACTTGGTGTTGTACACTGTCCTAGATACTTGGGAAGTATAGAATGATAATGTGATTCATTCCCTGCTCACAAGGAGCTTACACTCTCCTTTTAAATGGAGGCACTTAAGTGGAATTAAGTGGAGACAAAGATGACGATGAATATGCTCTGATGTCTGTGGTTAGCTCTATTCTCCACTCTCTAGTAGGTTTAATAAT
Organism: Tachyglossus aculeatus; assembly: GCF_015852505.1. Taxonomy (NCBI): domain Eukaryota; kingdom Metazoa; phylum Chordata; class Mammalia; order Monotremata; family Tachyglossidae; genus Tachyglossus; species Tachyglossus aculeatus. Next base: position 6,429,907 of record NC_052101.1, on the reverse strand, counting down.
TAATAAAGACATAATAATAATTGTGGTATCTGTTAAGCACTTGCTATGTGCCAAGCACTGTTCTAAACACCAGGGTAGATACAAGATAATGAGTTTGGACACAGTCCCTGCCCCACTTGGCCTTCACAATCTAAGTAGGAGGGAGTAGGATTTAATCCCCATTTTACAGATGAAGAAACTGAGGCACAGAGCAGTTAAGTGACTTGCCCAGTGTCACACACAGCAGACAAGTGCCAGGGTTGGGATTAGACTCCAGTGACTGACTTCAGGACAGTGCTGTTTCTACTAGGCCATGCTGCTTCCCAAGCTTCCGCTTGGTTTGATATGAAGTTTCATACCATTAAAGGTATTATCCTCTTTTCAGGCTCTTTGGATGTGTGTATCAGTGCTTTATTGGGCATTGAGCTATCCATATAGCAGAATTCAGATTTTTAGATTTATGTGCTCGTCAAGTTTTGGTTTTTTTTCTGTAGCTTGCATTTTCTAGGAGCAGACTGGAACACAATAGAAGTTGACACTTCTTGACAAGTTCTATAAAGTGGATTATAAACCTCTTTAATGCTCTTGCACTGTGCTTTAAAGTACAGTCATTAGAGAATAATAGCTCCTGGTAGATTAAGGGGCATTTGTTAATGTTCATAGCCTGTCAAGTTTGGTTTCCCAGAGGAAAACTACCTTAACAACCTCTTGTCGTGGTAGCAAGCATGGCTGATCTATAGTCTTGGAAAATGGGAAAAGTCTGAATGCCAATCATAGAAAAGTAATCCACCTAATAATAATGATAATTATGGTACTTGTTAAACACTTCCGATGTACTAAGTGCTGCGGTGGATATGAGCAAATCGGGTTGGATGCAGTCCCTGTCCCATGTGGGGCTCACAGTTTCAATCCCCATTTTACAGATGAGGTAACTGAGGCCCAGAGAAGTGAAGTAATTTGCCCAAGGTCACACAGCAGACGTGTGGTGGAGCCGGGTTTAGAACCCATGACCTTCTGATTCCCAGGTCCAGGTTCAGTGCTGTTTCACTATGTAGCTTAACTTCCACAATAGTGTGTGATACCTTCTTCCTGATGTTTGAATATATTTTATTTATACTAAATATTTCAGAACGAACAAAGCATTGAGCATATTGCCATTGCCAGTTTTGAAAACCCCCCTCTAAGCATCTTTTAAAATACCCTTTAATTCCGATGCAAGTTCCTGGTTATTCTTTAGGAGTTCTGTTCTCTGGTTTTCAGTTGTCTACATCTTGGCAGTATCTTCAAACTTATCACACAGTTAACCTTCTTTTTTGATAGCTGTACCTGCTCTCAGTTCTCCCTCGAAAGCAGAATACCTTGTCAAGTGTTTTGAAAAATCTTCCACAATTGCAGAACCTAGGCAAAGGACTGACTGTTTTTATGGAAAGAAGAAGAAGAAAATTGGAGAGAAACTTGGGTCGTCGTGTATTACCTGAGGTTGATAAACACAGATAGATAAGGTCTAAGGAACTTCTGAGTTTCTCTCCCGCGTGTAATGCTTTGGATTCACATGAATGATTGGGTTCACACTGGGAGGAAATGAAGCCCTAACACAGCCTGGCATGAAAATATCCTGGAATGTACCTTAATGAACCATAAAATTTGTGGAACATTTCTCTGAAATTGAAAAATCATGCACTTGCCCAGATCAAATTGTAGAGATGGCAAGAAATAGCACCCCAGATCCCGGTGTGTACTTTTTAAAGTGAAAGCAATTTCTTGGTATTTTTCAGGTCTGATGGAGGACAGAAGCGGGACTCATCCCATTCAATGTACTTTATGTGCTTAGGGGTGGGAACTGATTTCAGGAATATTCTTCCAGCCCCATTCCAACACATGATGTATGTTATGGAAAGTTGGAGTGGAATTCACAGCACAGCAGAGAGCAATCTCTCATATACACTGGGTGGAAAAAATAGTCCATATGTAATTGTTTTAAATATTCAATAATGAGGCAATTGACAGTGAAATAACCTGAAAACCACTAGGGTGATTGAAAAGGCCAATTGCGATGAACAGACCCAAATATGCATATTATAATAATAATGGTATTTGTTAAGCACTTACTAGGTGTCCAGCACTGTCCTAAGCGCTGGAGTAGATATGAGCTAATCAGATCCCTGATGGGGCTCACAGTCATAATCCCCATTTTACAGATGAGGTAACTGAGGCACAGAGAAGTGAAGTGACTTGTCCAAGGTCACACAGCAGACAAGTGACAGAGCTGGAGTTAGATCCCAGGTCTTTCTGATTCCCAGGCCCATACTCTGTCCACAGATTGTCCCCAAGGGACAGTAAAGATTGTCTTTCCGTGATTGATTGGCTCGCTAATGCCCAAACTGGTAGGAGATTCATCCTCACATGCACCTCTGTCCCTCGACACGATCCCTTCTTTGTTGCCAACGTAAGTTTCTAGCAGACCTCGTTCTGCCGTTGTCCTTCTATAAATATAAGACCCTAATCTTGAATCTCACAGGACTCAAGCTGTCTAAACACAGACTGCTTCCCCTAAGGCAGAGAAATACGGATACAAACTCCACAGTACACAATTACGAGTTGTGTTAGTGCATACCTTCGCATGTCCCACTGTCCTTATTGGTATTTCCCAGTGACGATCTGGCCCAACTCACAGCCTAGCTACATTTCCCCAGTCAATCAATCAATTAATGGTATTTATTGAGTGTCTCCTAGGTGTAGAGCACTGTACTTGGAGAATAATAATAATAATAATAATAATAATAATAATAATAATAATAATAATAATAATGATGGTATTTGTTAAGCGCTTACTATGTACAAAGCACTCTTAGAAGCAGCGTGGCTCAGTGGAAAGAGCACAGACTTTGGAGTCAGAGGTCATGGGTTCAAATGCCGCCTCCGCCAACTGTCAGCTGTGTGACCTTGGGCAAATCACTTAACTTCTCTGGGCTTCAGTTACCGCGTCTGTAAAATGAGGATTAAGACTGTGAGCCCCCTGTGGGACAACCTGATCACCTTGTAACCTCCCCAGCACTTAGAACAGTTATACAGGCTTTGGAGTCAGAGGTCATGGGTTCAAATCCTGGCTCCAATTGTCAGCTGTGTGACCTTGGGCAAGTCACTTCACTTCTCTGGCCCTCAGTTCCCTCATCTGGAAAATGGGGATGAAGACTGTGAGCCCCCCGTGGGACAACCTGATCACCTTGTAACCTCCCCAGTGCTTAGAACAGTGCTTTGCACGTAGTAAGTGCTTAATAAATGCTATCATGATGATGTTGATGATCAGTAAATTTTGGGGAAGTCACACTGCTCTCTGAATTGAGAAGGAATTGATTTATGTGTATTATTTTATTATTAACAATGATTAATAATAATGATACTATTACTAGAGAAGCAGCGTGGCTCAGTGAAAAGAGTGTGGGCTTGGGAGTCAGAGGTCATGGGTTCGAATTCCTGCTCCGCCACTTGTCAGCTGTGTGACCTTGGGCAAGCCACTTAACTTTTCTGTGCCTCAGTTACCTCATCTGTCAAATGGGGATGAAGACTCTGAGCCCCACGTAGGACAACCTGATCACCTTGTATCCCCCCAAGTGCTTAGAACAGTGCTTTGCACACAGTAAGCACTTAACAAATACCATTATTATTATTATTATCATTGCTACTACTCATGGTAATCATAAATGCTTACTGTGTACTTGCCAAGAACTGAGTTTATCAGATTAGACACTGTGCCTGTTCTACATAGCACTTATAGTCTAAGCGGGAGGAAGAAGAATTTTTATAGACGTTTTGCAGATGAGGAAACTGAAGTTCAGAGAAGTGACTTGTCCAAGGTCACACAGCAGACAAGTGATAGCCCTTTTAGTCCTGGATCTGCTACTTACCTTTTATGTGACCTCGAGCAAGTGACTTAACTTCTCTGTGCCTCAGTTACTTCGTCTGTAAAATGAGGACTGTGACTGTGAGCTCGTGTGTGACATGGGCTGCATCAAACTTGATTATCTTGTTTCTAGCCCAGTACTTAGTACAGTGCCAGTCACATAGTAAGTGCTTAACAAATAAAGAAAAAAATAGTCTCATGCCATTTCATTCATTCATTTATTCATTCAATCATATTTATTGAGCACTTACTGTGTGCAGAGCACTGCACTAAGCGCTTGGGAAGTACAAGTTGGCAACATATTTTCAGTAAGCCAGGGTTTATAGAAATTTACACACCTGAGCAAGTCTGAACCTTCCACTTGAACACACCTTGAATACATCTTAGCCAGTAATTGAAAAATATTTGATTGAATTCCTCACAGATCGGGATTGTGTCCCCTACATTTGATGTTTGCAATGCAGTAGGTGCTTGATAAATACTGATGACTGCATTTATCAAGATGTTGGATTTGCTCAGAAACACAAAAGTTGCAATTGGAACCTGAAAAATAGTGTGCGGGCTATATTAAAAAAAAAAACAACAACAAGTTTATCAATACCTAGTAGTAGTAGCAGTAACAATAGTGGTAGTGATAGCTCACACTTACTGGGGTGCACTATAATATTTGCATGGAGAATGAAGAATAACAAAGTGACATGTTTTCTGCCCGCAGGGAGTTTGCATTCTAAAAAGGAGACTAGCATAAAAGGATTTACTACCAGAGAATTGAAGCATAAATAAAAGGGACATATATGCCTGTGTGGATATAAACATACACATCACAATCCTTTGTACTCTAGGAATGCTTAATCAATAATTACTGATTGGAAGGTGGAGTTAACTTCAATATCAATTAAATCCGACTCTCTGGTTTACAGTTCCCAACAAAACATTTCCACAACTCCCATTTCAGCTCCTAAAATGCTCAGAGGCATGTCTGTTTTTCAGCTGTAGTTCCTGGTTATTTTTGGTTTGACCTGACCATTTTTTGAAATGCCCATGCAACCCTTCTATTCATTCTTATTTTTTTTTTTAGAATTCTCCCCTTTCTATTCCCATGGCTTCTGAACTCTTTTTTTTTTTACGGTTTGCCCAATAAAGGTTTGAAATCTGTATCTTTGGAAATCTATTTAGAAACATCGAACTAGAATGGACAAAGGAGTCACCTGCCTGGGGACAGAGGACTTAGTCAGATGATCTGCTGATGTCGGCTTCAGCTCTGGAATTTAAATTCAATTTTTGTGATGTAAATCGCGAAATAGAGAGAATGTGCTATGTTGTAAAGTTGGTTCAGCTGGTGAAGGGGGATACAATCTCTACATAAATACTTGCCTCTCACTGCCAAACAGCAAATTCATTCATCGCAATAAGCAACTATGACATTTGTTAAGTGTTTTCCACGTGCCACAGACTGTATTAAAGCATGGAGTGGATACAAGATAATCAGGTTAAACACAGTTCCAGTCCCACAGAAGGCTCACAGTAGGACAAAGAATAGGTATCCAGTCCTCATTTTACAGATGAGGAAATCGAAGCACAGAAAAGTGATTTGCCCAAGATCACACAGCAAACAAGTGGCAGATCTGGGATTAATAATCATAATAATAATATTAATCATTGTGGTATTTGTAAAGCGCTTCCTATCGCCAGGCACTTTATTAAACACTGGGGTGGTTGCGAGCAACCCAGACCTCCTGACTCCTAGAATCCTGACCTTCCCAGTAGGCCATGTTGATTCCCAATCATCTCCAGAGTACACTAGTGTTGTTACCCTTAATTTGATCGTATTTATTGAGCACTTACTGTGTGCAAAGCACTGTACTAAGTGCTTGTGAGAGCACAATATGTAATCCCATGCAGAAGGGTGCTGAGTAGATTCTGGCTGCGCTTCCTGACTTTATGCCTGTATGAAGAAAAATACTCTTTAATAATAAAAGGAAAACTCATTGAAACATTTAAAACCTTAAATTGGACCAACTCTACAACAAAAAATAGTAAATCCTCCAGTACTACATTCATTCACTCAATCATATTTATTGAGCACTTACTGTGTGCAGAGCACTGTACTAAGTGCTTGTGAGAGCACAATATGTAATCCCATGCAGAAGGGTGCTGAGTAGATTCTGTCTGCACTTCCTGACTTTATGCCTGTATGAAGAAAAATACTCTTTAATGATAAAAGAAAAACTGATTGAAACATTTAAAACCTTAAATTGGACCAACTCTACAACATGAAATGGTAAATCCTCCAGTACTACATTCATTCATTCAATTGTATTTATTGAGCACTTACTGTGTGCAGAGCACTGTACTAAGTGCTTGTGAGAGTACAATATGTAATCCCATGCAGAAGGGTGCTGAGTAGATTCTGTCTGCACTTCCTGACTTTATACCTGTATGAAGAAAAATACTCTTTAATAATAAAAGGAAAACTCATTGAAACATTTAAAACCTTAAATTGGACCAACTCTACAGCATGAAATAGTAAATCCTCCAGAACTACATTCATTCATTCAATTGTATTTATTGAGCACTTACTGTGTGCAGAGCACTGTACTAAGCACTTGGGAAGTACAATTTGGCAACATGTAGAGACAATCCCTACCCAACAACGGGTACGTGGTGAATAGTTTGGTGTGTATTTGTTCTCAAATTTGTACCTCCAGAGATTTCCTTAAAAGAGAATGTAACACTAAAGCTTGGATTATGGTTAAGTCTTTCATTTCTAGGAAACCATTGTAACATAATGTAATGAAATAGCGGCAGATAAAGGGCTAACTGCAGCATTGCCATTTTTGTGCTTAATTTCTTTCAGCGTTGAATTCAGTTTTTTATTTAGCATTCTCATTTTAGTAAGAGCACAGCCAAATCCCGTTTTTATTAATGATAATAATAATAATAATATTTATGGTATTTGTTAAGTGCTTATCATGTGCCAAGCACTGTTCTAAGTGCTGGGGTAGATAGAAGGTAACCAGGTTGTCCCAGGTGGGGCTCACAGTCATAATCCCCATTTTACAGATGAGGGAACTGAGGCGCAGAGAAGTGAAGTGACTTGCCCAAGTCACACAGCAGACAAGTGGTGGAGCGGGGATTAGAACCCATGACCTCTGACTCCCGAGCCCGTGACATTAAGTTTTGTCTTTCAGACCTTATAGATCCTTCTGAGAATGGTTTTGTTGGCGTACCTGATTAACTCCCATAGTCTAATATTGCAGGACTCCAAGATACGGCTGGATTTTTTATCTGTGGAGAAGAATATTATTTCTTTCCCAGTCATTTCTAGGAAGTAGTATCTTTTTCATTATAAATTAGTTATTTATTGTAATGTCTGTCTCCTACTCTTGACTGGAAGCTCGTTATAGGCAGGGAATGTGTCTGGTACTTCTGTTGTACTGTACTCTCCCAAGTGCTTAGTACAATGCTGTGGACACAGTTGTTGTTGTTGTCTTATGTTGTCGAGTCGTGTCCGACCTGTAGCGATGCCATGGACACATCTCTTCCAGAATGCTCCACCTCCATCTGCATTCGTTCTGATAGTGGACACTGTAATGCTCAATAAATACCATTTAAAAACTTTTTAAACCTTTAAGTGCTGTGGGACTTAGGGTGGGGTGAATATCAATCACCCCACCCTAACCTTAATTTACTACTCTATTTATTTTACTTGTACATATTTACTACTCTGTGCATCTAGCTTTATTTCTATTTATTCTGATGACACCTGCCCACATGTTTTGTTTTGTCTGTCTCCCCCTTCTAGACTGTGAGCCCACAGTTGGGTAGGGACTGTCTCTATATGTTGCCAACTTGCACTTCCCAAGTGCTTAGTACAGTGCTCTGCACACAGTAAGTGCTCAATCAATACAATTGAATGAATGAATCAATCAATTGCTTAAAGGGTACAGAAAAAAGGGCAGAGTCGATGCAGAAGGGAGAGGAAGTAGGGGAAATGAGGGCTTAGCTGAGCGCTTAGCTCTTGGAGGAGAGGATAACAATAATAACTGTGGTAGCTGTTAAGCACTTACTATGTGCCTGCCACTGAACTAAGGTGAATACAAGCAAATGGTGTTGGAAACGGACCCTGTCCCACTTGGGGATGATAGTCTAAATCTCCATTTTGCAGATGAGGCAACTGAGACACAGAAAAGTTAAATGAGTTGCCCAAGCTGAGACAGAAGACAAGTGGCAGAGGCTGGATTAGAACCCAGGTCTTTCTGGGTTCAAGGTGTTGTGATTTTAATAAGGCTTTGATGGTGGTGAGAGTGGCCATATGTGTCAGATGGCAGGGGATGGAACTCCAGGCCAGAGCAAGGATGTGGGAAGCAGCGTGGCTCAGTGGAAAGAGCCCGGGCTTTGGAGTCAGAGGTCATGGGTTCAAATTCCGGCTCTGCCACTTGTCAGCTGTGTGACTTTGGGCAAGTCACTTCACTTCTCTGGGCCTCGGTTACCTTATCTGTAAAATGGGCATTAAGACTGTGAGCCCTCCGTGGGACAACCTGATCACCTTGTAACCTCCCTAGCGCTTAGAACAGTGCCTTGCACATAGTGAGCACTTAATAAATTTCGTACTTATTATTATTATTATGTGGGGAAGGAATCAGTTGTGTAAAAGTTGAGAATGAGAAACAGTGAGCAGGTAAGGAAGAAAGAAAAGACAAACGAAAAGTGTGCAAGTGCTCAATAAAGCAGAAAAAAAGCAAATGAAGAGTAGAGCCTTTTACCATGGAAATTAGAATCCAGGTGCTCTCCTGTTTTTATTCCTTTCTGCTATCCTGCTTTTCCTAAAATTTTAATCTCAGGTCGGCCGTTGCTATCTCTTTCTCTGTTCTCTGTTTTCCCAGTATTCTGCGTTTTCAATTACTTGGCCCAGGCAGACAAAAACAGTCATCTTCCTACCCAACTATACTGCAGGGTTGATTTGGGACTGTGATCACAATGAGTAATCTAAATTTGGTTTAGCCCCTTGCGAAAAAAAGCTGTTTGGTTCTGGAGATTCTCAGCCAGATGGCTTTGGTGATTTCTCTATGCGCTTGGTTTTCCTCTCACCTCTTTCTTCTGGTCCCAATGGCCCTTTCTCATTACCCTTTCAGAACTGAAAGAGGGGAGAGAGAGAGAGAAAGGGGCAGAGGGTTGAGGGGGAGAGAGAAAGAAAGGAAGGGGAGGTGAAGGAGGATGTACAACTTACTCAGGCTGCATAAAAACAAAGCAAAAAGAGGGGAAAATGCCAACTGTTCAGCCCTCCAGGAAACCCGAGGCAACTTTCTTCTTTAATAGTGTGAGAATCACACTGCACACAAGCTGAACAAAGCCTCTTAATGGGTCCCGGTGCCAAAAACTTTTTCAGGGAGTTACACTTTCTAGGGGAGAGAGAGGCTGGCAGGAAACAAAGTTATTTCATTTTGGTTCTCCCCCCTAAAGGACTGTTGAAGTGATTACTTAGTGGAAAAGAGAAATAGATCTTTGAATTACCATACTTTAGTCCACAAAGTCATTTATTTGTGAACCTTCCTTGATATCTGAAAAGTTTGTTTTGTCCTCAAAGTCACCTGTTTACTTGTGAATCTTCCTTGATATCTGAAAAGTTTCAATTTTGTCCTCAAAGTCATTTGTTTACATGTGAATCTTCCTTGACATTTGAAAAGTTTCAATTTTGTCCTCAAACTCATTTGTTCACATGTGAATCTTCCTTGATATCAGAAAAGCTTCAGTGTTGAAAGGAAACCATTCAAGTGTGAAAATACCCATGCAGAAATAATGCTCTCTTGGGTTAAGTGTGAAAGCCATATTTTTAAATTCAATTAACTTTTCTCATCAGAAATTTCAGTAACTAATACAATAAACGAAGTCGACTTTGAGCCAGTTTTCAAACACTTGAAAAATCTTATGGCATTTAGATATTTGAAAGTTAGATTTCTATTTGACCAAAATGAACATTAGAAATGTTAGAAATGTAACATTAGAAATGATAGAAATGTTTAGGAAGCATTATATAACATTTGTATGTGCTCTCATTCATCTTCAATAACCGTATCCATTTTTCTTATCAATTTTTAAAAACATAATCTTAGCTGCAGCTAGTGGTGATTTTAGCAAATTTCCATTCCTTAATTAATCAAAACATGATTTCCCTCTTTAATCCTAAACACATCAGAATAGATCTTGGAAGTTAGAGGACCAGAGGTTTTACCAGGCTCTGACGCTTGCCTGCTGTGTTACACTGGGCAAGTCAGTTGACATCTCTCGGCCTCAGTTTCCTTAACTGTAAAATGGGGCTTGAATACCTATTCTCACACCCCTTTAATAATAATAATAATAATAATTATTATTATTATTATTATTATTATTATGGTATTTGCTAAGTGCTTACTATGTGCCAAGCATTGTTCTAAGCGCTGGTATAGATACATGTGGGGCTCACTGTCTTAATCCCCACTTTACAGATGAGGTTAACTGAGGCACAGAGAAGTGAAGTGACTTGCCCAAAGTCACAGAGCTGACGTGGTGGAGACTGTGTCCAACCTCATTATATTTCATATATAAGTAAAGACAAAAGTAAGTGCTTAACAAATATTTGTATTATTGTTTTTGTTGTTATTATGCAAAATGGAATTTCTACCTGGTATAAAAAGCAAAGCAAAGCTCATCTATCTAGTAGGCTGAGGTGTATTGTCATCGGAGGAAAAGAATACAGAAAATACCCAGTTATTTTGTCATCATTTCCATTAGAAAAGCAGGCTATTCCCTGGAAGCCACGATAGAAATGATAATGGAGGTCAAGGACAGCAACAGCAGCAAAATGGAAACATGCTAGCTTGTGAGATCATGATGGTAAAATATAAAAGTATGATGATCGTTGGAAGAAACAGTCTGAGTGGAGCTCAGTATGAAGAATGAGTAAAATAAAAATAATAACAATACTACTAATAATGATTGTGGTATTTGTTAGGTGCTTACTGTATTCCAAGCACTGTACTAAGTGCTGGGATAATTATAATTATAATTATTATGGTTTTATTAAGCATTTACTATGTACCAAGCACTGTTCTAAGCACTGGGGTGCATATAAGGTAATCATGTTGTCCCACGTGGGGCTCACAGTCTTAATCCTCATTTTACAGATGAGGTAACTGAGGCACAGAGAAGTGAAGTGACTTGCCCGAGGTCACACATCTGACAAGTGGCAGAGCCGGGATTAGAACCCACGCCCCCTGACTCCCAAGCCCCGGCTCTTTCCACTAAGCCACGCTGCTTCTCCACAGTAATGATAATAATATCATCATCAATCGTATTTATTGAGCGCTTACTATGTGCAGAGCACTGTACTAAGCGCTTGGGAAGTACAAATTGGCAACATACAGAGACAGTCCCTACCCAACAGTGGGCTCACAGTCTAAAAGGGGAAGACAGAGAACAAAACCAAACATACTAACAAAATAAAATAAATAGAATAGATATGTACAAGTAAAATAAATAAATAAATAGAGTAATAAATATGTACAAACATATATACATATATCCAGGTGCTGTGGGGAAGTGAAGGAGGTAAGAAGGGGGGGATGGAGAGGGGGGCTCCATCCCCCTCCATGGGTGGAGGATGGAGACTGTGAGCCCATTATAATAATAATGATAATAATAATGACGGCATTTGTTAAGCGCTTACTATGTGCCAAGCACTGTTCTAAGCACTGGGGTAGATCCAAGCTTAACAGGTTGTCCCACGTGGGGCTCACAATCTTAGTCCCCACTTTCCAGATGAGGGAACTGAGGCAGAGAGAAGTGAAGTGACCTGCTCAAAGTCGCACCCTGACAAGTGGCAGAGTTAATCAGGTCCCACATGGGACTCACTGTCTAAATCAGAGGTTATTCCTCTCAAACCAACCTACCCACTTCTCATCTCTCTTGCTCACTCTGTCACTTCTGCTCAGAATTTTCTTCCCCTTCACATCGGGTAGAACGCTGTTCTCCCTATCTTCATGCCACATTTTAAATCACATCTCCCCCCCAGGAGACATTCCCTCATGAATCTCTCATCTCTCCCACTTTAGATCCCCCCAAGTGATTTATTAACATCATAAAAAGGGGAGAGGAGGAACTGTATTGTCATGGTCTACGTTAAGCATTTAGTACAGTGCTCTGCACACAGTAAGTGCTTAATATATACCACCGACACTATGACTCCACCCAGTTCATTCATTCGATCCTGTATATATGTATATATGGTTGTACATATTTATTACTCTATTTATTTATTTATTTATTTATTTTACTTGTACATTTCTATCCTACTTATTTTATTTTGTTGGTATGTTTGGTTTTGTTCTCTGTCTCCCCCTTTTAGACTGTGAGCCCACTGTTGGGTAGGGACTGTCTCTATGTGATGCCAATTTGTACTTCCCAAGCGCTTAGTACAGTGCTCTGCACATGATAAGCGCTCAATAAATACGATTGATTGATTGATTGATTGAGCACTTACTGTGTGCAGAGCTCTGTACTAAGTGCTTGGAAAGTACAATTCAGCAACAAATAGAGACAGCCCCTGCCCACAACAGGCTCAGAGTCTAGAAGGGGGTAGACAGACATCAAAACGAGTAAACAGGCATCAATAACATCAATATAAATAGAATTATAGATATAATAATAATAATGGTATTTGTTAAGCTCTTACTATGTGCCAAACACTGTTCTAAGCGCTGGGGTAGATACAAGGTAATCATGTTTTCCCACGTGGGGCTTGCAGTCTTAATCCTCATTTTACAGGTGAGGTAACTGAGGCACAGAGAAGTGAAGTGACTTGCCCAAGCTTACACAGCTGACAAGTGGCGGCGTCAGGATTAGAACCCACGACGTCTGACTCCCAATAGACTTTCCTATAGGTACATCATTAATATAAATAGAAATATGTACATATGTACATAAGTGCTGTGGGGCAGGGAGGGTGAGTAGAGCAGTGGGAGTGATGGGAAGGGGAAGGGAGAGCAGAGGAAAAGGGGGGCTTAGTCTTGGAAGGCCTCCTGGAGGAAGTGAGCCTTCAGTAGGGCTTTGAAGGGCGGATTGTGATTGGTATTATTCAGTTATTTCCTGAAAAGAAAGTGAGACGTGTGGTGATTATGAAATCGTGAAATAATTATCAAAGTCAAATCCTACCTGGTCAAATGACAAATCTATCTCTGAACAGGAAGCATTGTGACCTACAGGATAGAGCCAGGGCATGGGAGTCTGCTGTGTGACCTTGTTCTCTGGGCCTTAATTTCCTCATCTGTAAAATGGGGATTAAGACTGTGAGCCCCATGTGAGACATGGGACTGTGTCCAAACTGATTAGTCTGTATCCACCCTAGTGCTTAATATAATCCCTTTTAGACTGTGAGCCCACTGTTGTGTAGGGACTGTCTCTATATGTTGCCAACTTGTACTTCCCAAGCACTTAGTACAGTGCTCTGCACAAAGTAAGTGCTCAATAAATACGATTGATTGATTGGTACATAGTACAATGCCTGGTGCTCAACAAATATCATTAAATACCATTCTAGATTGTGAGCCCGCTTCTAGACTGTGAGCCCGCTACTGGGTAGGGACCGTCTCTATATGTTACCAACTTGTACTTCGCAAGCGCTTAGTACAGTGCTCTGCACACAGTAAGCGCTCAATAAATACAATTGAATGAATGAATGAATTTTAAAAAAAGAAGAAAATCTGTAATTGGCCTTTTTGAGAAGTTGAACCCAAATCTTATTTTTTTTTACCTTTGCTTCCCCATTGTATTTTCATATGCACAACTACATTATTTTTCCTAAATTCAAACTTTTTTTTCCAGGACACAAAGATTTTTATCTCTGATACCCAGTGACTCCAAATCAAGATTAAGTCACACCAGCAACTCTTAAGAGTAGGCAGAACTCTTCCCCCCACCACCATTTTTTCATTCCTAAATAAAAAAAAAAAAAACAGTTTCTGGGAGCTAGGTAATTTGGAGATCTATCCAAGAAATTTTAATGAATAGGAAGAATGATATGAATGTTGAACATCTGTTACAATGGCTATATTTGATTATTTTATCATTACTCTTCCTCTCTCAAATTGAACTTCATTAGACAGTTAATGAAAAGACCATGATTTCAATATAGCATATATTTCTATGCCTGTGATGGTGGAGCAACCTACATTTTCATGAATGAAATCACGGATTTCCTTTAATAAATTATATCCACTGTTCATTTTTATAAAATGCACATCACATCCTTTACAAGGTTTAAAACCGTGAATTCATTTTTCATTTTTAAAGTGATATCGAATGATTGATTCTTCAACATATTTAAAGAATAGCACAGGCCACGCATCATAGGACTTTGGTTGAGGATTAAGGATTATGATCTAGTGAAAAGAGCAAGCATCCTATTGTGGGAATAGCTACTCAGAGACAGTAATAAACCTGAAGAATACAAGCATTAGGCAGAGATAAATATGAAAGATATTTAAAGATGAATTTGAGTGCTATTTAAACTACCTTTTTTTCATTGTGTTCTAATTTATTTCCAGGAAACTTTTCTATGAACCATGATTTTCGTCTTTAATTGTGCCTTTGCCTACCATTTATGCTTTATATTGGTATTCTTGGGTTAAGGAAAAGGATATTTAAAAAATGGGGATGTGTTTGAACAGAGTACCAAGGAAACTTGTGTGATTAGTGACGAAGCTGTCTACACACACAGCAGGTCTCTGATGGTTATAGCTCTACACTGCCGTTGAAGGCTTCCTATGCAAAATGGGGAATGATTAAATCTTAAAGATGTGAATCTCACCTTTTCACTCAATCATCAAGCAACAGGGAAACATTAGGAGGTTCCATCGTATCAGAACTACTATGTTTTAACCAGTTTTCCAAGATAATGAGGGTGTGTCCTTGGTTTTAAAAATGATTACTCCAACAGATCACTAGGAGCATACCATCTGCATGTTGCTTAAAAAAAATTCTTGAGTAGCAATTAATTGAAATGCGCATCAATTCTAGACCCTGGGTTGATTTAAGGCTACAAGGGTTTGGAGCCTCTAATCAATCAATCAATCAATCGTATTTATTGAGCGCTTACTGTGTGCAGAGCACTGTACTAAGTGCTTGGGAAGTACAAGTTGGCAACATATAGAGACGGTCCCTACCCAACAGTGGGCTCACAGTCTAAAAGGGGGAGACAGAGAACGAAAACAAACATACTAACAAAATAAAATAAATAGAATAGATATATACCAGTAAAATAAATAGAGTAATAAATATGTACAAACATATATACATGTATACAGGTGCTGTGGGGAAGGGAAGGAGGTAAGATGAGAGGGATGTAGAGGGGGATGAGGGGAAGAGGAAGGAAGGGGCTCAGTCTGGGAAGGCCTCCTGGAGGAGGTGAGCTCTCAGTAGGGCCTTGAAGGGAGGAAGAGAGCTAGCCTATCCCACTCATTCTGGAGCATCCTTTTTCCTCAAATCCAGTACCTTGGAGCATTTGAATACCCTCATCCATTTTCTGGACTTTGCCCCTTTTGTCATTCCCTTCAAACTTTTCCTTTCCAATATAATCTCCCATCCACTGTAGACGACTCCATACCGAAAAAGATCCCCATCTTTATGGAAGCAGATGGATTCTCTATAGAGTTCAGGGTATTGATCAGTTTTAAGATGGCACTCAAAGCTTCGTTATGGAATAAGGCTGACCTTGGAAGGACTGTGTTTACACGACTGTGAAATGTTACTATTATAGTGCCGTTATAGCTCTCCGCTGTGTTCAAAAATGGCTACCCTTACTGATGGGATTTCATCCACTCGTGACCAATCTCCAAGACACTGTGTTCTTGAAAATATAAGACGGCAGTTTTCCAGACTCCTTGTGAATGAGGAAAGAGGATGGGATTGCTAGATCGAGCTACTCAGCGCATAGACTGATGTTGTAGAATCAACCACAAGGTTGTGTCTCCTTCGACAAGAGACCAGAGACTTAACAGGCCAGGATCATGTTCTAGTGGAAAGAGTAAGAGTCAGTAGGTCAACAGTTCTGTCGTGGAACACTTCTTTAGAAGCAGCGTGTCTCAGGGGAAAGAGCCCGGGCTTGGGTGTCAGAGGTTGTGGGTTCTAATCCTGGCTCTGCCACTTGTCAGCTGTGTGACTTTGGGCAAGTCACGTAACTTCTATGTGCCTCAGTTCCCTCATCTGTAAAATGGGGATGAAGACTGTGAGCCAAAAGTGGGACAACCTGATCGCCTTGTATCTCCCCCAGCGCTTAGAACAGTGCTTGGCACATAGTAAGTGCTTAATAAATATCATTATTATTATTATTATTATTATTATTATTATTATTATTATTATTATTGTCAGCTGTGTGACTTTGGGCAAGTCACTTAACTTCTCTGTGCCTCAGTTCCCTCATCTGTAAAATGGGGATTAAGACTGTGAGCCCCACATGGGACAACCTGATTACCCTGTATCTACCCCAGTGCTTAGAGAAGCAGCGTGGCTCAGTGGAAAGAGCCCGGGCTTTAGAGTCAGAGGTCATGGGTTCAAATCCCTGCTCTGCCACTTGTCAGCTGTGTGACTTTGGGCAAATCACTTCACTTCTCTAGGCCTCAGTTCCCTCATCTGTAAAGTGGGGATGAAGAGTGTGAGCCGCCCGTGGGACAACCTGATCACCTTGTAACCTCCCCGGTGCTTAGAACAGTGCTTTGCACATAGTAAGCACTTAATAAATGCTATTATTATTATTATTATTATTATTGTTATTGTATTATTATTACCAGTGCTTGGCCTATAGTAAGTGCTTAACAAATACCAACATTATTATCATTATTATTATTATTATTATTATTATTATTATTATTATTATTGTGTGAATGGCTACTTTGAAACAGTAATAAACCTGAAGAAAACAAGCATTATGCAGAGATAAATACAAAAGTGATGTTTTGCCTTGTCTTATGCCGTCGAGTTGTCTCCAACCCATAGCGACACCATGGACATGTCTCTCCCACAGTGCCCCACCTCCATCTGCCATTGTTCTGGTAGTGGATCCGTAGAGTTTGAGCCCACTGTTGGGTAGGGACTGTCTCTATATGTTGCCAATTTGTACTTCCCAAGCGCTTAGTACAGTGCTCTGCACACAGTAAGCGCTCAATAAATACGATTGATGATGATAGACTTTCCTCGGTAAAAATCCAGAAGCGGTTTACCATTGCCTCCTTCTGCGCAGTCAACTTCCGTCTCCTCCCTCGACTCTCTCCCATGTTGCTGCTGCTCAGCAAAGGGGAATCTTGACTTGTAGCAGGTGGCCTGCCACTCTCTAGCCACTGCCCAAGCTGGGAATGGAATGGACAGGCCTCTGCGTAACTCTCCTTCCCCTATTCATTCAATCGTATATTACATATTTACTATTCTATTTATTTTATTTTGTTAATTTGTTCTGATGTCTGTCCTCCCCTTCTAGACTGTGAGCCTACTGTTGGGTAGGGACCAGCTCTATATGTTGCCAACTTGTACTTCCCAAGTGCTTAGTACAGTGCTCTGCACACAGTAAGCACTCAATAAATACTATTGAATGAATGAATATGTTCCCCCTCCCCATCCCCCCCACCTTATCTCCTTCCCCTCCCCACAACACCTGTATATGTGTATATATGTTTGTGCGTATTTATTACTCTATTTATTTATTTTACTCGTACATATTTATTCTATTTATTTTATTTTGTTAATATGTTTTGTTTTGTTGTCTGTCTCCCCCTTCCAGACTGTGAGCCCGCTGTTGGGTAGGGACTGGCTCTATATGTTGCCAACTTGGACTTCCCAAGTGCTTAGTACAGTGCTCTGCACACAGTAAGCGCTCAATAAATATGATTGATTGATTCCCCCTCCTCCCCCTCTCTATCCCCCCCACCTTAGCTCCTTCCCCTCCCCACAGAACCTGTATATATGGATGTATGTTTGTACATATTTATTACTCTATTTATTTTACTTGAACATATTTATTCTTTTTATTTTATTTTGTTAATATGTTTTGTTGTCTGTTCTACCCTTCTAGACTGTGAGCCTACTGATCGGTAGGGACCGTCTCTATATGTTGCCAACTTGTACTTCCCAAGTGCTTAGTGCAGTGCTGTGTACACAGTAAGCGCTCAATAAATACGATTGAATGAATGAATGGAAACTCTCTAGATGTAGGTATATATATATACATATATTAAAACATCTTCTGTGTGATTGTGATCTTGAACAAGTCACTTTACTTCCCTGAGCCTCAGTTACCTCATCTGGAAAATAGGGATTAAGACCATGAGCCCCATATGGGACAGAGACTTTGTCCAATCTGATAGGCTTGTATCTATCCCAGTGCTTAGTAAAGTGCATGGCACATAGTAAGCACTCTAATCCTGGTTCTAATCCTGGCTCTGCCACTTGTCTGCTGCGTGACCTTGGGCAAGTCACTTAACATCTCTGCGCCTCAGTTACCTCATTGATAAAATGGGGATTAAGATTGGGAGCCGCATGTAGGACAGGGACTGTGCTCTGCACAGCGTAAGTGCTCAATAAATAGTAAGCACTTAACAAATACCATTAAAAAAAGGTAAAAAAGTAAAATCAATATGGTGATACAACTACTGGGGTTATCGTTTGATAGACATTTGCTGCTGCATAATATTTGCCTGTGAATAACTGCATTAATTAGGATGTGTGTGGGAAATCAATTCATACGAAATATAGGCAATCTAGAGTAACATGGAAAAAAGTGGTCTCTAAGGACTTTCAGATACGGATTTTAGCTGTTGTACTGTTAGTTTAATAGATAACTTCGTGGTGTGATCGTAGTCCAAAAATAGGATATATTCTACTTTGTCAAAAATATGTATATTTGCATCTGAAGCCTAGGGCATCCTGTTTTTCCTTAGTCAGGCTGTGTATTCCACAGCATGTGCATTTGATGAAGCAGAGTGGATCAATGGAAAGAGCACGGGCTTGGGAGTCAGAGGTCATGGGTTCAAATTCCGGCTTTGCCAACTGTCACCTGTGTGTCTTTGGACAAGTCACTTCACTTCTCTGTGCCTCAGTTACCTCATCTGTAAAATGGGGATGAAGGGTTCAAATCCCGGCTCTGCCAACTGTCACCTGTGTGACTTTGGGCAAGTCACTTCACTTCTCTGGGCCTCAGTTACCTCATCTGTAAAATGGGGATGAAGACTGTGAGCCCCATGCGGGACAACCTGATCACCTCGTATCCTCCCCGGCGCTTAGAATAGTGCTTCACACATAGTAAGCGCTTAACAAATGCCATCATTATATTATGAACACCTACTGTGTGCACAGCCCTTCAC
Organism: Tachyglossus aculeatus; assembly: GCF_015852505.1. Taxonomy (NCBI): domain Eukaryota; kingdom Metazoa; phylum Chordata; class Mammalia; order Monotremata; family Tachyglossidae; genus Tachyglossus; species Tachyglossus aculeatus. Next base: position 6,410,644 of record NC_052101.1, on the reverse strand, counting down.
TAAACCCTGAGCATGGTAGAATCCCTCGCTCCCCAGGTCTGTACTTTTTTCACAGGGCCAACCTGCTCAATAATGATGATGGTGGTGTTTGTTACGCACTTACTGTGTGTCATCATCATCATCAATCGTATTTATTGAGCACTTACTATGTGCAGAGCACTGTACTATGCACTTGGGAAGTACAAATTGGCAACATATAGAGACGGTCCCTACCCAACAGTGGGCTCACAGTCTAAAAGGGGGCGACAGAGAACAAAACCAAACATACTAACAAAATAAAATAAATAGAATAGATATGTACAAATAAAATAAATAAATAAATAGAGTAATAAATATGTACAAACATATATACATATATACAGGTGCTGTGGGGAAGGGAAGGAGGTAAGATGGGGGGGATGGAGAGGGGGACGAGGGGGAGAGGAAGGAAGGGGCTCAGTCTGGGAAGGCCTCCTGGAGGAGGTGAGCTCTCAGCAGGGCCTTGAAGGGAGGAAGAGAGCTAGCTTGGCGGATGGGCAGAGGGAGGGCATTCTAAGCGTTGGTTGGATACAAGCTAATCAGGTTGAAGACAGTCTCTGTCCCACATGGGGCTCACAGTCTTAATCCCCATTTTCCAGAAGAGGTAACTGAGGCACAGTGAAATGACTTGCCCAAGGTCACACAGCAGACAAGTGGCACAGCCAGAATTCGAACCCAGGTCCTTCTGACTCTCAGGCCCAGGCTCTGTCCATCAGACTATACTGCCCATCTCGTTAAGGTTTAATGATCACTGCTTTTTCTAATTGATCTCTACTTAAGGTAGTAACTGATTCCTATATATGAATATTCTTGGTTATCAGCAACGGTGATATTTAAGCCACATTTTCTAAAATATCATATCTTTTTCTAGTCTAAAACATACATGTGCAGCTGGCAAGGAGACACGCTTTGCTTCACAGTGGATTTTGCCTTAGGATTCACGTGCTTTGACAGCAAAACAAAGGTAAGAAACCGAATATACTTAGTGTACTCTTCGGGGCTGATCTAGTCATTGGCTACAATTAAATAACTATACCCCAGGTTTATTTACTTAATAATAGTAATGATGGTATTTGTTAAGCACTTACTATGTGCAGAGCACGGTTCTAAGCACTGAGGGGATACAAGGTGATCAGGTTGTCCCACATGGGGCTCACAGTCTTAATCCCCATTTTCCAGATGAGGTAACTGAGGCAAAGAGAAGTGAAGTGACTTGCCCAAAGTCACAGAGCTGACAATTGGAGGAGCTGGGATTTGAACCCGTGACCTCTGACTCCAAAGTCCTAGCTCTTTCCACTGTGTCGCGCTGCTTCTCTACTTAGAGTTTTGAGTGATATTCCCAAACATTAGGTAATTTAACTGCCCATAGAAATAAAGATTTGGACATCAATGTTAGTGGCACATGACGTTTCTAGGTTTTTGGCTAGACCCCACCTCTGGTTGACTGTGTAACCTTGGGCTAATCACTAACCTCTCTGGGCTTCAGTTTCTTCAGCTGTAAAATGGTGATAAATTAGCTTTTAAGTTCCTTATGGGACAGGGAATATGTGCAATATCACTACTGTGGCATTTAAAGTTTAGTAAATACCAGGATTATTAATTGTCTAAATTAGCTGTATGAAATATCTGAATTCACCAGATATTAATCACACCTCCACCTCCCAATCACTTCTTAATGCATGAGCCACCATTTTGCACTATTTCTGGATTGTATTTAGACAACAGATTGTCAGAGATATTTTTACTCACCATTCTGAATGCTCCTAAGGCAATGGATGGTGGATGTTAGAAATGAATTTAGTCCCAACCCAGAATACCTGTGAAATTAGCTCATCATTTAAAAGATGCCTGTGCTCAGATGTTCTTTTCCAACCCTTGGTGATGTAAGCAACACACAATGAGAATCCTAGTTATATGCAGATACCTCCGAATAAAGGTTTTAAAATTTGAGTAAAGTCCTATGCAATGCTGAATATATTCTGAAAGATGTAGAAATCACGTAAATTACATGGAAAATGGAACTTGGGCAGCTAGATAAGAAAGCTAGTAGAGCTGTTCTGAAACAAACCTTCTGAAAGCTGGAAGTCAGTTCATTCATTCACTCAACTGCATGTATTGAGCGCTTACTGTGTGCAGGGCACTGTACTAAGCACTTGGAAAGTACAATTTGGCAACAGAGACAATCTCTACCCAGGAACGGGTCTAGAAGTTAATTCATTCATTCATTACTGTGTGCAGAGCACTGTACTAAGCGCTTGGGAAATACAAATCAGCAATATATAGGGACGGTCCCTACCCAACAACGGGCTCACAGTCTAGAAAGGGGAGATGGACAACAAAACAAAAAAAGTAGATAGGTGTCAATACCATCAGAATAAAGAGAATTATACCTATATACATGATTAATAAAATGAATAGAGTAATAGACATGTACAAATATACACAAGTGTTGTGGGGAGGGGAAGGGGGTAGGGCAGAGGGAGGGAGTAGGGGTGATGGGGAAGGGAGGAGGAGCAGAGGAAAAGGGGGGCTCAGTGTGGGAAGGCCTCCTGGAGGAGGTGAGCTCTCAGTAGGGCTTTGAATGGGGGAAGAGAGCTAGTTTGGCAGATGTGAGGAGGGAGGACATTCCAGGCCAGAGGTAGGTCGGGGGCCAGGGGTTGACGGTGGAACAGGCGAGAACAAGGCCTAGTGAGGAGGTTATTTATTTTTTATTTATTTATTTATTTTTATGAGAACTGTAACACATTCATTTGTTGATTTTTTTTCCCTTACGTATGTGTTTTTAAAGAGGATTGGCAAACCAAGAAGATCATTTTGAAATATTTATAAAAAAATTTTACTAGGTCATCCTGAGTTTGTAGTAGTAAATGATCCATTCTCACATATTCTATCTTGTGTAATAGAATTTTTGATGGGAAGCATTTTGTTTGGCAGATGAGAAATTGGGGGCAAGAGAGTTCCTTGAAGTGAGGGTAACAATTAATTGATCAATCAATGGTATTTTTTGAGAACTATGTGCAGAGCACTGTACTGAGCACTTAGGAGAGTACAATCCAATAGAATTAGCAAACGCATTCCCTACGCATAATGAGTTTACAGCCCATAGGGTTTAGGTGTAAATGATCAGTGATTAGTGATTAGTACAGTGCTCTGCACACAGTAAGCGCTCAATAAATACGATTGAATGAAATGATTGCTCCATTATGTTACCAATTTGTACTTCCCAAGCGCTTAGTACAGTGCTCTGCACACAGTAAGCACTCAATAAATGTGATTGATGATGATGATTTGAGATGAGTGCCTTCTGTGTTGCACTGTTAGACAACTCCATTAGGGACTGTTAGCAGGACAGCTACTTAGGTATAGGAAAAAGGAAGATGTATTACATCTATAAATATTGGCTGTCAATTAGGGCAACCGTCATAGAGGTCCACTGAGCATGCTCAATCAAACAATATATCAGTGGTATTTTGAGGGATTATTACATACAGAGCACTGTTCTGAGCACTTGGGATTCATTCATTTATTTATTCAGTAGTATTTATTGAGCACTGACTCTTTGCAGAGCACTGCACTAAGCTCTTGGGAGAGTACAATACAACAATAAATGGACACATTCCCTGCCCACAATGAGTTTACAATCTAGAGGGGGAGACAGACATTGAGCTATTAAGAGAGTACAATTGGTTGAGTTCAGTACAACTGAATTAGTAGATACGTTCCCTCCTTGTGTTGGAGAAGGAATGGGTTGACTGGATCACCGCTTTGCCTCAGTACTGGTGTTCATTATGTTTTTATGTTTGGAGAAATTGGGATTCAGAATGATGTAAGAAAGGAGAGATGTAAAGAGAATTATAATAAGATCACATCAGCTAGCCTGAGCTACTCTTGGAATACCGAATGTCTAAGTACAAATACTGATTTTACCCATTCCTTTCTTCCCTTCATATCCTAATGTACCTCACATGAAAAAAAAATACACAAGAGCTACTAAATAGAACAGGGGCTATTGATTTTACTTGTCTTCAGTACTGCGAATATCACTTAAGAAACCTAGGGGAAATCTTTTATTTTAAACTTTGCCTTAGAAGACATCAGACTTTTACTTCCCAAACAGCCAGAGAATCCTGAAAGTATCCTTGGTGAATGATTTTCGGTACAATATTTCAAAGTGTTCCACCTAACTGAAATAGCTTTTATCCTTTTCTGTTTCTACTTTCTACCTTGACTTCCTCCCCCTCATCGAATCAAAACTTTAGAGCTATTTATCATCTAAATGGGAAGATTTTTAATGTTAAGGCAACTCCCATAGCCTGCAGAAACTTTGCAGAGATTTTCTACTGTGCTTTTTAAAACAGAAAACTTTGCTATAAGAAAGAAAAGTAGACATAATTAATCTTTTATAAGACATCCATAAATTCTTTATTAATCTCAAATGTTTTTTATAAAGGGCAAGTGCTTTCAGCACTTAGAACTGTACTTTGCACATAGTAAGCACTTAATAAATGGCATTTAAAAAAATGGTTTACCAAAAATTAATTTCCTTTCACAATCTCACATAATAAAGCCTGGTCAACTATATTTTTCAAATTACATTTCCTGCCACAAATTAATAGGTGGGACTGGTAAAATTAAAATTATTCCCCCCGTAGATTATTTCTTATTACACAAGACCCAGCCCCTAAATCTTAATTTGTGATAAGTATGTAGTGAGTTAGCAAAAAAAAAAAAACTTACTGCAAAGCAAGGAGCCACATAGATGAAATAAAATATAACAAATAACTTCTAGACTGTGAGCCCACTGTTGGGTAGGGAGCGTCTCTATATGTTGCCAAATTGTACTTCCCAAGCGCTTAGTACAGTGGTCTGCACACAGTAAGTGCTCAATAAATACGATTGAATGAATACAGGGTGGAAAATGGAATGGAAAAGTGCTATAAAGAACACAAACTCTGTTCCTTGTAGTGTACTGATCGATTAATTGGTCTGAAAACAAAAAGAAGTATAGAGAGTGGTCGGAATGACAAAAATCCCCTAGTCACTTTGGATAGAGAGAAAAGAGAAGGGAAGGAGTCTGAGTTGGCATAGACTATTTTAGCCTCCAATCAATCAAATAAATACAAACCAGAATTTATTTCTTTAGACTTGCTTTCTCTTCATTAGATGTAAGGAATATCCATAGTTCTCCTTATAAAATTACTAATTGATTTAATTTCTTCACAGAATGTTCTCTGGAGGTTTAAATTCTCCCAGCTTAAGGGATCTTCAGACGATGGTAAAACACGAGTAAAACTGCTATTTCAGAATCTTGACACCAAACAAATTGAAATGAAGGTAGGGAATGATCCATTCTTTTGATTCTTTCTCGGTATACAGTGGTCATTAAGTGGCTGCGATGTCCTGGGTCAGGATAATCAATGGCATTATGATGTGCAGAGAACTGTACTAAGCGCTTGGGAGAGTCCAGTAAAGCAGAGTTAGAAGACACATTTCATGTCCATAAAGAGCTTACAGTCTAGAAGTGAAGAGAGACTTTAAAATAAATTATGGATATGTACGATAAGAGAAACAGTGTGGCTCAGTGGAAAGACCCCGGGCTTTGGAGTCAGAGGTCAAGGGTTCAAATCTTGGCACCACCAAATGTCAGCTGTGTGATTTTGGGCAAGTCACTTAACTTCTCTGGGCCTCAGTTACCTCATCTGCAAAATTGGGATTAGAACCGTGAGCCCCCTGTGGGACAACCTGATCACCTTGTAACCTCCCCAGCGCTAAGAACAGTGCTTTGCACATAGTAAGCACTTAACAAATAACGTCATTATGATTATCATTGTTACATAAGTGCCGGAGTGGACACATTCTCTCTCCCACCCAGGGCTCACAGTAGAAAATTTAACTGAAAATGCTATTGAAAAGGTCATAAACCCACCCAATTGGCAACATTTGTCAGGCCGTATCATTATTAAAATGAAATTGACATTTTGTATGGTGTTAACACATAATTAACTTCTCTTTCACTCATGGTTGAGAAAGTCATGCATTGTGGTCACAAACGGTTGATAAAGCGAGAACATTATTCCTGCCGTTATTGTTCAGTATTTAAATGAATAGATGTGTGCGTGAAAAGTAGAGAGGGAATCACAGATCAGTTGAGAAAAGGTGATCTCTTCAGAAGGAAGATCTGTTTTTCCCTTTGAGAAAAAATATATACTGAAAACTTTCTCTGTTACCTAAAAGCAAGCAAAATATTAAACTCATAAAACCTGAAAGGTATGGAGTCATAAGCTAGGATTTGAGAGTATGCCGACAGAACAGAAACAAATTTTCAATCTTTCAGAACCAAAAGACACTACTGAATGAGCTTCATTAGAAAATAGTGATGATGCCCACAGCATTTCATCCATTTATTATTTTTCTCAGAATTTGTTTAAGGGTTTAACAAGTAAGCGCTTAACAAGTACCATTATTAGTAGTAGTAGCAGTAGTAGTATTAATGGAAAATTGGGCATCATCACTCAATAGATCAATCAGTGGTATTTATTGAGTGCTTATTATGTGCAGAGCACTGTACTAAACACTTGGGAGACTACAGTGCAACAGAGTGGCAGCCAAATTCTCTGCCCACAGTGAATTTGTGGTCTAGGGAGGGGACAGACATTAATATGAATAAGTAATTTATCATTTAAAGATGTGCACATAGGTGCTGTGGGGTTGATGGTGGGACAAATATTGAATTAATTTATTCAGTCGTATTTATTAAGAGCTTATTGTGTAGCAGAGAACTGTACTAAGCATTAGAGAAGCAGCGTGGCTCAGTGGAAAGAGCCCGGGCTTTGGAGTCAGAGGTCATGAGTTCAAATCCCGGCCCCGCCACTTGTCAGCTGTGTGACTTTGGGCAAATCGCTTCATCATCAATCGTATTTACTGAGCGCTTACTGTGTGCAGAGCACTGTACTAAGCGCTTGGGAAGTACAAGTTGGCAACATATAGAGACAGTCCCTACCCAACAGTGGGCTTCACTTCTCTGTGCCTCAGTTCCTTCATCTGGAAAATGGGGATTAAGACTGTGAGCCCCACGTGGGACCACCTGATCACCTTGTAACTTCCCCAGTGCTTAGAACAGTGCTTTGCACATAGTAAGTGGTTAATAAATTCCATTATGGAACATATAATAAAATGAAAATATGAGACCTCTATCCCTGCAGAACTATAATATAATGCTTACCTGAAGATTGTCTCCCTTCCTGTATATCTTTTATCACTCAAAGGCAGTTAATATTCTCCTGCAAATGTTCTCATGTACACCTTTAAGTGAAATCCAGAAGCAAATGCCCACAGGGTTATTTAAGGGAAACTGTAAAAATGGATCTTTCCACAAAACTGCTGACCTGCAATGTGGCATAAGAAGAGTACCATAATGAATGACTCTATAGTGCACCTTGTCTTCAAGTCCCCATTTACCTAGTTAAACAATCAATAAATCTCTCCTTTTCCATTATGCGAGCTCCCACGGCTTCAACTATCATCTCTATGCTGATGACACCCAAATCTCCATCTCTGCCCCTGCTCTCTCCCCCTCTCTCCAGGCTCGCATCTCCTCCTGCCTTCAGGACATCTCCATCTGGATGTCTGCCCACCACCTAAAACTCAACATGTCCAAGACTGAACTCCTTGTCTTCCCTCCCAAACCCTGCCCTCTCCCTGACTTTCCCATCACTGTTGACGGCACTACCATCCTTCCCGTCTCACAAGCCCGCAACCTTGGTGTCATCCTCGACTCTGCTCTCTCGTTCACCCCTCACATCCAAGCCTTCACCAAAACCTGCCGGTCTCAGCTCCGCGACATTGCCAAGATCCGCCCTTTCCTCTCCATCCAAACTGCTACCCTGCTCGTTCAAACTCTCATCTTATCCCATCTGGACTACTGTATCAGCCTCCTCTTCTATCTCCCATCCACCTGTCTCTCTCCACTTCAATCCATACTTCACACTGCTGCCCGGATTGTCTTTGTCCAGAAACACTCTGGGCATGTTACTCCCCTCCTCAAAAATCTCCAGTGGCTACCAATCAATCTGTGCATAAGGCAGAAACTCCTCACCCTGGGCTTCCAGGCTGTCCATCCCCTCGCCCCCTCCTACCTCACCTCCCTTCTCTCCTTCTCCAGCCCAGCCAGCACCCTCCGCTCCTCTGCCACTAATCTCCTCACCAGGCCTCGTTCTCACCTGTCCCGCTGTCGACCCCCGGCCCACGTCCTCCCCCAGGCCTGGAATGCCCTCCCTCCCTGCATCTCTTCCTCCCTTCAAGGCCCTACTGAGAGCTCACCTCCTCCAGGAGGCCTTCCCACATTGAGCCCCCTCCTTCCTCTCCCTGTCCTCCCCCTCTCCATCCCTCCCGCCTTACCTCCTTCCCTTCCCCACAGCACCTGTATATATGTATATATGTTTGTACATATTTATTACTCTATTTATTTTACTTGTACATATTCTATTTATTTTAGTTTATTAATATGTTTTGTTTTGTTCTCTGTCTCCCCCTTCTAAACTGTGAGCCCACTGTTGGGTAGGGACCATCTCTATATGTTGCCAACTTGTACTTCCCAAGTGCTTAGTACAGTGCTCTGCACACAGTAAGCGCTCAATAAATACAATTGAATGAATGAATGAATGAATGAAACCTCTCCCAACCTACTGACAGAAGACTGTGGGAAAATGTATTTGAAAACAGCATGGATTCTGGTTAAGTAATAAATAGAATATCCTTTTCCTCTCACCTTAACAAGTGATAAAGATGAGTAAATATTATTAACCGTATTTCATATGAAATTATAGACTATCAAATTTTGTACTCGCATAATGGAAAAGAAGAGATTTATTGATTGTTTAACTAGGTAAATGGGGACTCGAAGACAAGGTGCACTATAGAGTCATTCATTATGGTACTCTTCTTATGCCACATTGCAGGTCAGCAGTTTTGTGGAAACTGCAGATTGATTCAGCATTTGAAAAAAATGTGAGGGATTTCAGGGGTGTGGTTGTAAAACAGTGCCTTAACTCCTAACTAGACTATACATTTTGTGCCGTTTACATCGAGACATTTTGTTCTCATTCTTCGACTTGGATATCCAGCTGACACCTCAGACCTAACATGTCCACAACAGAACTCATCTTTCCACTCATAACCTATCCTCCCAGTCTTTCCCATCACTCTAGAAAGCAACACCACTCTTCTCGTTGTCTCGTGAGCCCATAACCTCGTGAAGCAGCATGGCTCAATGGAAAGAGCCTGGGCTTTGGAGTCAGAGGTCCTGGGTTCAAATCCCAGCTCTGTCACTTGTCAGCTGTGTGACTTTGGGCAAGTCATTTTACTTTCCTGAGCCTCAGTTACCTCATCTGTAACTGTGAGCCCCTCGTGGGACAACTTGATCACCTTGTAACCTCCCCAGCACTTCGAACAGTGCTTTGCATGTAGTAAGCACTTAATAAATGCCATCATCATCATCATCATCATCCTGGAACAATTTCCCCCTTTATTAATTCATTCAATCATATTTATTGAGCACTTACTGTGTGCAGAGCACTATACTAAGCGCTTGGGAAGTACAAGTTGGCAACATATAGAGACGATCCCTACCCAACAATGGGCTCACCTTTAAAAATTGTAGCTTACTGTTCTTCCCTTCATCAAAGTCATTCTGAAATCCTATCTCTTCCAGGAGGTTTTCCCTGATTTGTCTCCCACCTCCCTGCTCTATTTCTTCCCCAACTATGATTTCACTGGTTTTCTCCCGAGCCAGACTCTAAGTGACATGAGGTCAGGAATCACGCCTTCTGATTCTGTTGAACTCTGTTGGACTTTCCCAAGCACTTAATTTGGTGCTCTGCACATGGCAGGCACTTATTACTATTATTGATTGATTGATTAAGCAAAGGGTGTCGATTTTCTTTTATGAATACACTCAGCTATGCCTAGCATTTAATCAGCATTAAATAACAAGAGTGCTATTATACATGTCATCTCTTCCAAGACTTATAATTATCTCTACCAAGTTTCAATCATGTTATAGTCAAACGAGACAAATACCTCTAAAACAATAATTCCATGTATTTCAAAAATTTCCCTGGCACATGAAAATGCAGTAGATAAGGTGGTTTGATATAGATGCAGTTATTTTATATTATTTTATTATTCCCTCTCTAGACTGTAAGCTCACTGTGGATAGGGAATGTATCTGTTGTTACATTGTATTCTCACATTCGCTTAGTGCAATGCTTTGGACACTAAGCACTCAAAAAATACCATTTACTGACTATAGGATACTTGCTTCTTCTAATTAGGTCAGGGTTTGTACTACATAAGAATACTAACCATGAGCATATAGACAGTCAACATCTTTCCCCATTCAAAAGCCTAGTCATTTGGAAATACTTCATCTTTCTTGAAATCCCCTATTTTCTACCAGTCTGCATCCTTAGTTTACAAATGAGCATATGAGAAATTAGAGTAATTTTTTTTTCTGTACATGTCTTATTACTCTATTATTTAAACAGAAAACTCATGCAAATTTCCCCTTTTCTTATTCCTCCTATTTTTAGTTTAGTGAAGGCAAGGTTATTATAAAATTCATTCTGGAATGAATAGGAAACATAAGAAAGACTTGGATAAAGTCATAGGTGAAAAATCTAACATGGTTTATTGGAATGTAAAGTTATGGGTAGTAAGGAAAAAAATTAATTGAAAGCTATAAAAAGATTTAGAGATATTTTTAGCACTTTTGCTAATTAAAGGAAAAAGTTAGGGATGCTGTTCTTAACACTGATGACAGAGGTCAGAAGAGTAATGATCTCATTCTTCTTCTAAGAGTATATTAGGACCACCTCCAGATACAGAAAACTAGAATTGATAGACCTTTAATCCGCTATAATTTTGGTTATTTGTCAAGTGTGAGCAAAAGTGACCAAATTCAGCTAGGGACAGGTATAACAGACAACACTCCACAGCACTTATGTACATATCTGTAATTTTATTCATTTATTTACATATATATTAATGTCTTTCTTCCCTTAGAGAAGCAGCGTGGCTTAGTGGAAGAAGCATGGTCTTAGGAGTCAGAGGTCATGGGTTCTAATCCCGGCTCTGCCACTTGTCAGCTGGACTTTGGGCAAGTCACTTAACTTCTCTGGGCCTCAGTTACCTCATCTGTAAAATGGGGATTAAGACTGTGAGCCCCATGTGAGACAACCTGATGACCTTGTACCCCCCCAGCACTTAGAACAGTGCATGGCACATAGTAAGCACTTAACAAATGCCATCATTATTATTATTATCATCATTCCCTTCTAGACTGTAGGCTTGTCGTGGGCAGGGAATGTGTCTGTTAAACGGTTATATTGTATTCATTCAATCGTATTTATTGAGCGCTTACAATGTGCAGAGCACTGTATTAAGTACTTGGAAAGTGCAATCCAGCAAATTGTAATAATAATAATGATAATGATGGTATTTTTAAGCACTTACTATGTGCAAAGCACTGTTCTAAGCGCTGGGGAGGTTACAAGGTGATCAGGTTGTCCCACGGGGGGTTCACACTCTTCATCCCCACTTTACAGATGAGGTAACTGAGGCCCAGAGAAGTGAAGTGACTTGCCCAAAGTCACACAGCTGACAAATGGTGGAGCCGGGATTTGAACCCATGACCTCTGACTACAAAGCCCGTGCTCTTTCCACTGAGCCACGCTGCTTCCCTTGTACTCTACCAAGTGCTTAGAACAGTGCTCTGCACGTAGTAAGCACTCAATAAATATGACTTACTGTCTGACTGACACTTCCTCATTACCTAGGCCATCATCACTGGCCCCAGGCATATTGAAGTTCCAATTCCAGCTCTGCCACCTGTCGGCTGTGTGACCTTGGGCAAGTCACTTAGCTTCTCTGTGCCTCCATTATCTCACCTGCAAAATGGGGGTTAAGACTCTAAACCTCATGTGGGACATGGATTGTGTGCAATCTGTATGTATCCCAGGGATTAGTATAGTGCCTAGCACATAGTAAGTGCTTAACAAATACCACAATTATTATTATTATTATTATTATCATTATTATTATTATTATCAAATACAATTAAAAATTACAGGTTAACCTAGGTATCTGGACTGGTTTTGCACCAGGTAAAACATGACAGCAAATGGAAAATGTTTTACTTATTCCTCCCCTGCATTAAAGATACTGCTGAAACCTTTGAGTCCATCAGCAAACATCTACTTTATTCTACGATTTCTCACCAGAGTTGAACACAACAAAGTAGAAAAACGTTAGGTTGAGCTAGTGGAATAAGGTACATTTAGCAGTTGCTTGTGTCTTATTTGAGCCTCTTGATTATCCTTTTCATAACCCCCTGCAGTATTTTTGTGTTTACTTTAGGCACTAACTCATATACATATCCCCATTTTTTAAATCCTTCAATCTGTAATTCATAGGTATGAGTAATAACTCATTACAGCCCCACAACACTTATGTGTATGTCCTTATTCACTACTGTTTCCCTTATCTGTAATTTAAAGTCTGTCTCCTCCTCTAGACTGTGAGATCCTTGTGGGCAGAGAATGTGTCTACCAACTTGTATTGTACTGGATTGTATTATACAGTGCTCTGCACACAATAAGCACTCACTAAATACCACTGATTGATTGGTTGATTAGCATTTATTTTGCTTTCCCACTAGGTGTAATGAAGTGTAAGGAAGAACTTAGTGCCTTGAAAGAATTGATTTACTCAACTAGAGAAGCAGCTCAGTCATCCTTAGAGAGAGTTAAGTTCTTGGAAAAATTTTAGGACAGTTGCTTTGGATAGGAGACCCAGGTGGAGGAAGGATGAAAACAAAATGGTAAACTTTGGGAATAACTATGGCTCATTTTAGCCATGAAAATAAACACTGGCTTTAATGCCCAGGACCTTAATCACAGTGGATCTACAGAACTTCCTTTTCTGCTACCTACTAAGTGTCAAGAATAAACAGTGTGTGTATTTGTTAGAATCTGACATTACCGCTCTCCCAGCTTAGTGAGTTGGAGAAAGTGAAGAGGCCAGTGGAGAAGGTTTGTTAAAGAGTAAAATCCTCTGCTTTTCTGATGAATTTAAAAACAACTTCCCAGACCGATTTAGTTTCAGAAGAGTAGTGTCAATCCTTTTTGCAGTTTGAGTTGCCTAAAGTGTCTTAAATGGAGTCTGAAAAACAAAATCTGTCAGGACACGCAGAAATCCCAACTGTGCTTTTTGCTTCAGTTTCTTTCTGTTTGAAATTCCGTCTTCAAAACAAGAACTTCAAAGCAAAACTTTTCATACCGTACAGATTTGGAGTCAAAGCCACTAGAAACTATCTATTCTGGCCACAGTCTCCTAAGGCTCACAAATCATTTTGCCTCAGTGGACTTCAACTCTGTTTCTCGGTTTTTCATATAAGTCTCACAAAGCTTTGCATTCTGCTTTTCTCTTGAAGCAGAGTTCAAAGGGGATGGATGAGAATTGCATTGAAGAAAGTGTGAGGAAACTAAAAAAAATGAAACTTTGTTATTAGTGGATTTAAAAGAAGATTTAATTAGCCAGTCATCTTGAATTTGCAGAAGACTGAACTGAATGCCAAATTGATATTTTGGCAAAATGCCTTTATTTAGCATAACTGAGGGAAGGTGTATTCCTAATCTGAATTCCGACATCCAAAATAACTTGAGTTAAGGAATACTGAAGGGAAATTATGGAAGATAAAGTGACTGAGAATATCACCAAGCAGAGAAAGGGGTAAAATTCCAGAAATGGTAATGATTATTGTACTCAAGATCACGTTCTGGATAGTAATAACTATAATAATGATAATGATATTTGTTAAGTGCTTACTATGTGCCAAGCACTGTTCTAAGCACTGGGGGAGATACCAGGTAATCAGGTTGTCCCACATGGGGCTCACAGTCTTCATCCCCATTTTTACAGGTGAGTTAACTGAGGCACAGAGAAGTTGTGACTTGCTCAAAGTCACAAAGTTGACAAGTGGCAGAGCAGGAATTAGAACCCATGACCTCTTACTCCCAAGCCCATGCTCTTTCCACTAAGCTATGCTGGTGTATACATATGTAAACACGTATTTCTACAATATTAAAAATCAATAAATGATACAGGTGAAAATATTGATATTTCAAATTTGCTATTTAAAATAAATATCAATACCGTAGTAGTAATAACAATGGTAATAGGAGAAATCCCAGAGTGCAAAACACTGCGTGGCATGAGTGGGAAGTGCGTAACAGGGAAATAACACAGTCAATAGCCCAGAAGGGAGTTTACACTTAAATTAATAATAATAATAATAATAATAACGATGGCATTTATTAAGCACTTACCGTGTGCAAAGCACTGTTCTAAGCACTGGGGAGGTTACTAGGTGATCAGGTTGTCCCACGGGGGGCTCACAGTCTTAATCCCCATTTTACAGATGAAGTACTGAAGCACAGAGAAGTTGTGACTTGCCCAAAGTCACACAGGTGACAAGTGGCGGAGTCGGGATTTGAACCTATGATCTCTGACTCCAAAGTCCGGGCTCCTTCCACTGAGCCACGCTGATTGTATTTATTGAGCGCTTTCTGCATGCAGAGCACTATACATGAATGAGAATGTGTCACCCTGTAATTGTTAATGCCATCACCGCCCTCTCCCATCATCATCATCAATCATCATCAATCGTATTTATTGAGTGCTTACTATGTGCAGAGCACTGTACTAAGCACATACTCCCAAAGGTGAGTATGATATACCCAGGCAAAGTGAAGCACACACACTCAGTCAGTCATTTTATTGAGCACTTACTGTGTGCAGAGCACTGTACTAAGCACCTGGAAGAGTACAGCACGGCCAACAGAAACATTCCCTGCCCACAATGAGCTCACAGTCTCAAGGCCACTGAACCCAGAGCTCACTAATTTCATCCCATCGTCTGACCAGGATTGAGGAGGGATGGTATGAAGGAGTGGGAAAGCATTGGCAATGGTCAGGTTAGACAACGGGCTTTAAAGTTCAGGCCAAAAAGAGAGGGGCATTTGATAATGAAAAAATCCAATCTCCTTCAAAATATGAAGGCCAAATAAGATTTACCAAGGGGAAGGATTTTTGCTACCTGTCCATATCTTGCCCTCTATACATACCTCCCAGAGAAATTTTGAACAGAAACAGTAATAAACCATAGATTAGCCGGTACCTTATTTATGTAATCCCATTGTTGGGTAGGGATTGTCTCTATCTGTAGCCAAATTGTACTTTCCAAGCGCTTAGTACAGTGCTCTGCACACAGTAAGCCCTCAATAAATACGATTGATGATAATGATGACTGAATGAATGAATAATCATCTGTTCATCCGTGGGTTAAAGTAAACCAAAACTGTCTTCTCTTTTTCCTCCTCCTTTTTCCACGATTGTAAAACTCCTTGAAGGCAGAGATCATGTGTACCAGCACTATCGAATTGTATTCTCGGAAGTCTCTACTACAGGGCTCTGCACACAGCAGGTGCTCAATAAATACCCTTGATGGATTGATTCTGTCTCTTGTACAGATTTCAGTCAGTCACTGAGTTCACTGTACATCTTGAGCGCTTACTTTGTGGAGAGCACAGTATTAAGTGCAGGGGAGAGTGAAAAATAACAATAAAGAGACCTATTCACTGCCTTCAATGAGCTTACAGTCTGGGGGGGGGAGAGAGACAATTCAGCACCTGGCAACAATGGAACTGAATCTTGTTAATCAATCATTTGTATTCATTCAGCATTTACTCTGTGCAAAGCTCTCTTCTAAGTGCTTGGGAGAGTATAATATAACAATATGAGACACATTCCCTGCCCACAGTGAGCTTACAGTCTGGGGGCGGGGGGAGATACACATTAATATTAATAAATAAATTACGGATATGTACATAAATAATGAGGGTTGGGAGTGGGTGAAAATAAAGGGAGCAAGTCAGGGTGAATCAGAAGGGAGAGGGAGAAGAGGAAAGAGGGACTTAGTCAGGGAAGGCCTCTTGGAAGAGATGGGCCTTCAATAAGGCTTTGGCAGGGGAGAGAGTAATTCTACTGTCCTATATTTACTCTTTTTTCTCAAATGATAATAAAATTATGGCATTTATTAAGTGCTTACTAGGTGCCAGGCGCTATATTAAATGATGTGATAGACACAAGCAAATTGGGTTGGACACAGTCCCTGACCTATGTGGGGCTCACAGTCTTGCTCCCCACATTACAGTTGAGATAACTGAGGACCAGAGATGTAAAGTGACTTCCCAAGGTCACACAGCAGAAAAGTAGCAGAGCCGGGTTAGAACCCATGGCCATAAAATATAAAATATGCTTTTACATTGTTATCCATATTCATTGAATGCTTTATAATTTTCAAATAGAATTTAATTGCAAATAGGGGAGCAAGTAGCATGGTCTAGCTCTTCTATCTAAAAACATTTTATTGGTTTATGTCTCACACTGATAGTGTCTTTTGATGCACAGACTATATTTTTTAAAAGCGACTTTCTGAGGCAAGCGTTCATCTTGTGAATGAAAGTCACTAGGAGGTAAGGGAGCAGAGAAATGATAGATGCAGACCTGTTTGGAAGTCCGATTCTTACACATCCTGGCAAAGTAATAATATTGAGCTGGAGAACAAATAAAATTTATGAACTTCTAATTCCATTACTTGCTGGGGCGGGGGAGTAGTTTAAAAAGTGTTCAAAAGAGACAACCGACTAGATTTTATAGCCTTGAGCAGACAGTATCAGAAGGGGTAAATGAGAAAATGTAACCTTTAAAGGTTAGAAAGAAGCACTTTCTTAGAAAAGTGTATCCTCTTGAGTCCGGTTGAATAGATCTTTGCTAGCTGCAAGAAAGAGTGACAGTTGACCTATGTGAATTAAAAGAGACGGGGGCCTCCATGGCTACTTTGTTCTCATCATTGGCCGGCTCATTCCGACTACTGGGAGCCCGGATTTCTCACCCAATCAACCACCTAATAAAAAGCTGGGATAAATTTAATTGTGCACATTTCTCTCACCTACACACAGGCTAGATGAGCTGGAGTCAGACGTGCATGGATCCCATCTCCTACATGCATGCTGAAATTGGAGATATAATAATAATAATAATAATAATGAGGGCATTTAGTAAGCACTTACGTCTCAAGCACTGTTCTAAGAATGAGGGTATTTATTAAGCGCTACGTGCCAAGCACTGTTCTAAGCCCTGGGGTAGATACAAGGTAATCAAGTTGTCCCATGTGGGGCTCACAGTCTTAATCCCCCTTTACAGATGAGGTAACAGGCACAGAGAAGTTAAGTGACTTGCCCAAAGTCACACAGCTGACAAGTGGCGAAGCCAGGATTAGAACCCACTGACTCCCAAGCCCGGGCTCTTTCCACTAAGCCAGGCTGCTCAAGATATTCATTCATTCATTCAATCGTATTTATTGAGCGCTTATTGTGTGCAGAGCACTGTACTAAGCGCTTGGGAAGTACAGGTTGGCAACATACAGAGACGGTCCCTACCCAACAGTGGGCTCACAGTCTAGAAGAAGATATGGAAACGCTTCTCTCTGTGCTCCATTCTTTGACTTCTCTGTGTCCATCCCAGGGTAGATGGGGAGGAGAGAATTGGGTTAAATTTCCCTGCATTTTGTGGTGGCCAAAATACTGATCTCAGAATGCTGTGGGAACTGTCTAGCAAGACAGCGTGACTTAGTAGAAAGAGCACGGGCCTTGGAGACGGAAATCTTGCATTCTAATTCCAGTGATGCCACTTGTCTGCTGTTTCACTTAACTTCTCTATGCCTTCTGTATACTTCTCTATCACACTCTTAACCCCCATTTTACAGATGAGGCAACTGAGGCACAGAAAAATTAAGTGACTTGCCCAAAGTCACACAGCAGACAAGTAGTGGAGCCGGGATTAGAACCCACATCCTCTGACTCCCAAGCCCAATCGCTCCTTGTCATTGTCCCTGACCCACAGACTGTAAAATGGGATGAAATACCTGTTCTCCTTCCTATTCTGACTGTGGGCCCTATGTGAGGCAGGGACCATAATAATAATAATGATAGCATTTATTAAGTGCTTACTATGTGCAAAGCACTGTTCTAAGCGCTGGGGAGCTTACAAGGTGATCAGGTTGCCCCACGAGGGGCTCACAGCCTTAATTCTCATTTCACAGATGAGGGAACTGAGGCACAGAGAAGTTAAGTGCCTTGCCCAAAGTCACACAGCTGACAATTGTCTTTTAGACTGTGAGCCCAGGTAGGGACTGTCTCTATATGTTGCCAACTTGTACTTCCCAAGCGCTTAGTACGGTGCTCTGCACACAGTAAGCGCTCAATAAATACGAGAAAAAAAAATTGTCAGGGCCAGAATTTGAATCCATGACCTCTGACTCCAAAGCCCATGCTTTTTCCACTGAGTCACGCTGCTTGCCATGCCTGAACTAATTATCTGGTATCCTCACAGCACTGACTACAGTGCTTGACACATAACCACGGTTATTATATGGAAGGCCACGTATCATAAGAGAGTTGAAGGTGGTGTTGGGCACGTGGACCGATTTAGCCGAGAGACAAGTCATCTTGATAAAACTGCCCAGTTTAGCTTAAAATAAGGGCTGCCTCAGCTAAACCAGGATGACTGGAAGCCAACACATTTATGGGACACACGGCCTTTGTGTGGGAAATCAAGGAACCCTGAAAGGAATCGGCCATACGATGCTGTCTATCTGGACTTGCCACGAACATCTCGTAGAGAAATTTTTATGGCTGTTGAGCCTTGATGTGTCTTTGAGCAAAAGAAGATAAATCCCAATGTGGGAAAGCACACCTCTTCCTTCTCACAATCCCTCCCTTCTGGATATCCTAAGGCTGCTGCCCCTTTAAACTGATTCCTTTAATAATAAAAATAATTGTGGTATTTCTTAAATGCTTACTATGTGCCAGGCACTTTACTCAGCGCTGGGCCGGATACAAGAAAATCAGGCTGGATACAGTCCCTGTCCCACATGGGGCTCACAGTTTTAATCCCTATTTTACAGTTGAGGTAACTGAGGCCCAGGGAAGTTAAGTGACTTGCCCAAGGTCATACAGCAGACAAGTGGAAGAGCTTTCCACTGAGCCACGCTAATTCTCTTTGTCCCTGATGCAGAGTGGGCTCACATTCTAAGTAGGCGAGCTTATTATCAGTCTTCTATTACTAGTCAGTCAATCGTACTTATTGAGCGCTTAGTGTGTGCAGAGCACTGTACTAAGCGCTTGGGATAGTACAATATAACAAGAAAACAGACACGTTCCCACTGCTATGGCACCCCGTAAGAACAGTGAAAAAGAGCCTTGCCTTGAAACACTGTTATGGCTGAAGGGATTCAGTTTTCACCAAAAGCATTTCTTCATTTTTATCTCTTGCCATTAGGGCAGTTAGATGGGAATTAGCAAAAGCCGAAATCCACTGATGACGACCGTTCCTCAAAAGAGTTGTCCGTCAACCCGGAGACAAATTTCCACCAATATGTTGGAGTTTGGGCAGTGAGGTAGAAGTAAGGGCTGTGTGGTTAAAGAAATGAGTTTTTACTGCAGAAGATTGATAGATGTGTACATTAACACTTTTATGTTGATTGAAAGTGTCGCTTTGGAGATCTATGGGGAAATACACAAAGATGAAATGTGTGAAAGGAGAAGTCTTTCCCTATGATATAGTTGTCCTCACAGCTCTTATTTTTTGAAGCATGCACTGGAGCTATAAATGGATAATTTAATGTCCAGCACCATTAGCAAAATATTATTCAGTCACACCTCCAACATGAAAACAATAGTTAAGTATGGTCCTATTTTCAATGGATATTAAAAAAGTAGTCTTCTAACTCTACTAGGTGTTGAAATATTGACAGTCTAGGAAATTTAAAACACGGATAATTTTTTTTTCTCAGTGTAATCCAGTGAACATATTATCTTTTTTTATCTGTTAAGGTGAGAATCAAGTATGGCAAAATCCAGTCAGCTATTTATAAATAACAAATAGTCCTGGATTCATTTACTAATATAATTTGTGCTTTCTACATGTGGTAAACTCCTTGAAGGTGTGTATCAGGTCTTCTAACTCTTTTAATAATAATAATAGTATTTGTTAAGCACTTACTATGTGTCAAGCCCTATTCTAAGAGCTACGGTAGATACAAGGTAATCAGGTTGTCCCTCGTGGGGCTCACAGTCTTAATCCTCATTTTGCAGATGAGGTAACTGAGGCACAGAGAAGTTAAGTGACTTGCCCAAAGTCGTACAGCTGGCAAGTGGTGGAGCTGGGATTAGAACTCATGACCTCTGACTCCCAAGCCCGTGTTCTTTCCACTAAGCCACACTGCTTCCCTTTTGTACTGCACTCTCCCAAGTGCTTAGTATAGTGCTCTGCACTCAGTAAACTCTTAAGAAACACAATTGATTGATTGATTAATTGATTTTTCCCTGAGAGACTAATAGTATTCTGTCTTTCCCATTGCCTTTTTGAATGTACCTCACATGGAATTCTTTCTGCAAGCTCTGTGCACTCTTGTTCTTTTCTCTAAATCTATTTTGGGGGTAATGAAAGGCGAAGGTTAATTTAGAGAGGTCAGGTTCAAATTCACATTCTAAGCTACTGACTTAAGATTTCTGCCCAAGACTAAACCTAAATGACAATCCGAAGAACAAGGATGATTTATCCGGGATATAAATATTTTTACTTAATGGCATATTTTATGGTCTAAGTCCACTTGATATCTTCTGTAATTATTATGTGAGTTTGGTTAGGCAGAAATATAATACCTTTAGTACAGCAAAATTGTTGGGAACATGATTTTTATACCTCAGAATTGAGACTGAATTTGATCGATACTGAAAATGAGTTAATATATTGTTTCTTTACATGTATAACTCTAGATTTCCTTGAAACCTGAGCGGTCATGTTTTGTAATACTATCCAGGCAATCTTTTTTTACAATCACCGGAGTGAACACCAATTTTTCAAGCCTTCAATCATTTTGGACTTATTCCAATTTATACCTTAATAAAAATGTTCATTTTCAAACTGAACATGAAATCTTGATAAGGGTTTGATTTTTTCCTATGACTTTCTTTTTTTCAAAGGTATTTGTTAAGGACTTACTATGCGCCAGGCACTCTACTAAGTGCTGGGTTAGCTAGAAGGTAATCAGGTTGGACACAGTCCCTGCCACACATGGGGCTCACAATCTTCAACCCCACTTTACAGATGAGGTAACTGAGGCACGGAGAAATTAAGTGGCTTACCCAAGGTCACACAGCAGGAAAGTGGCAGAGTCCTTCTGACTCTGGAGCCATTCTGTTCTTTATATAATAATAATAATAATAATAATAATAATAATAATAATAATAATAATGATGGTATTGGTTAAGTGCTAGAGTAGATACAAGGTAATCAGGATGTCCCACATGGGGCTCATTGTCTTAATCCCCATTTTACAGATGAGGGAACTGAGGCACAGAGAAATGAAGTGACATGCCCAAGGTCACACAGCAGAAAAGTGGCGGAGTCGGGATTATAACTCATAACCTCTGACTCCCAAGCCCGGGCTCTTTCCACTAAGCCACGCTGCTTCTTTATATATCCTGGAATCATATGGGCTTTTCTAGAGCTCTGGGCAAATTGCGTATTGGTGTTTCTCTATCAATCAATCAATCAATGGCTCATACTGAGCACTTACTCATCTGTAAAATGGGGATGAAGACTCTGAGTCCCCCCGGACAACCTGATCAACTTGTAACCTCCCCAGTGCTTAGAACAGTGCTTTGCACATAGTAAATGCTTAATAAATGAGCCCACTGTTGGGTAGGGACTGTCTCTATGTGTTGCCAACTTGTACTTCCCAAGCGCTTAGTACAGTGCTCTGCACACAGTAAGCGCTCAATAAATACGATTGACTGATTGATTGATCATTATTATTATTATTATTATTATTATTATTATTACTGTGTGCACAGCACAGTAAATAGATTACAATAGAGTACAAGAAGAGTAAAAATAGATACAGTCCCTGTCCTAAAGGTGTTTACCTTCTAGTGAGGAGCAGCGTGGCTCAGTGGACAGACCTCAGGCTTTGGAGTCAGAAGTCATGGGTTCAAATTCCGGCTCCGACAACTGTCAGCTGTGTGACTATGGGCAAGTCACCTAACTTCTCTGTGCCTCAGTTACCTCAACTGTAAAATGGGGATTAAGACTGTAAGCCCCACATGGGACAACCTGATCACCTTGTAACCTCCCCAGTGCTTAGAACAGTGCTTTGCACATAGTAAGCGCTTAATAAATGCTATCATTATCATTATTATAGATGTTAAAATAAATCATAGATAGGAGAAATGTATAATTATAGTAATTGTTGTATTTATTAAGCACTTACTAGGGTCCAGGCAGTGCTTACTAGGTGCCTGGCACTGTACTAAGTGCTGGGGTGGATACGAGCAAATCAGTCCCTGCCCCATGTGGGGCTCACAGTCCTAAATCTCCATTTTCCAGATGAGGTAACTGAGGCCCAGAGAAGTGAAGTGACTTGCCCAAGGTCACACAGCGGATCCAGGATTAGAACCCATGACCTCCTGATTCCCAGGCCCGTGCTCTGTCCTCTACACCGTGCTATGTATAAGAGTTGGTGTAGTGGGGCAGGATGTATAGCAAAACACTTAAGGAATACAAAAGCCAAATCAAAAGAATAGATGATGCGGAAGGGATGTCAGGTAGGGTGGTGGGGAAATGAGAGATTAGTTGAGTTTATTCAAGGGCAAAAAGACGATAATAATAATAATAATAATAATAATGGCATTTACTAAGTGCTTACTATGTGCAAGCACTGTTCTACTACAGGTGTTCATGTCACCTGTGCATTTAGGTCTGTCTCCCACAATACTACGTTATTCAATCCATCCCCAGCACTTACATACATATCCATCTGAAATTTATTTTCACGTCTCTCTCCTCCTCTAGTCTGTAATTTCCTCATGAGAAGGGTCCATGTCCACTTACTGTATTGCAATGTACTCTCCCAAGTGCTTTGTCAGCGCTTAGAACAGTGCTTTGCCCATAGTAAGCGCTTAATAAATGCCATTATTATTATTATTATTATTATTATTATTCTAAGCTCTGGGGAGGTTACAAGGTGATCAGGTTGTCCCACGGGGGACTCACAGTCCTAATCCCCAATTTACAGATGAGGTAAATGTGACTAAGATGTGATTAAAGTCGGCAGGGAGGTAGAGCAGGTCAAGTTGCAGTAAGTAGGTTAGCATTAGAGGACCAAATCTGAGAGCTGGGTTATTGTCAGATATTAGTGACGTTAGGTAGGAGGGAGTGCTGATTGTGTGTTTAGTTTGTAATCTCTCATTTCCACATGGTATGCCCGTTGTTGGATAGGTACCGTCTCTATATGTTGCCGACTTGTACTTTCCAAGCGCTTAGTACAGTGCTCTACTCACACTAAGCACTCAATAAATACGATTGAATGAATGGATGAATGGATGAATTATTTCATTATCAATAGATTCTCATCAACCATGCCCATGAAACTTAGGAAGGAGTGTTTAATTCACTGGTAAGAGAAGCAGCATGGCTCAGTGGAAAGAGCGTGGGCTTGGGAGCCAGAGGTCATGGGTTCTAATCCCGGCTCTGCCACTTGTCAGCTGTGTGACTATGGGCAAGTCACTTCACTTCCCTGGGCCTCAGTTACCTCATCTGTAAAATGGGGATTAAGACTGTGAGCCCCACGTGGGACAACCTGATCACCTTGTATTCCCTCCCAGCGCTTGGAACAGTGCTTCGCACATAGTAAGCGCTTAACAAATAACATCATTATTATTATTAGCAATAGCATTATCAGCTCTTTCTTCAATACTGAATATTTTAGGGGTTTGGGCTCAGATACGATAAGTGAAAACCCCTCTCTATATGGGACACTATTTCAGATATCAGGGATTATTACTTTGAAGAAAACAATACTAATCTTCTTTATGCTACTGATGGGGAAATCCTTTTGATGTGTTTATGCAAATGAAAATCTCATTCCACACTGTGTCCTTGATGAGACTGTTCTTTTCTAAACTTTTCTATACAGTGCTAGGCATTTAGTGCGGTGCTAAGGACTTAGTACAATGCGTTGCGCACAATAAACGCTCAATAAATATGATTGAATGAATGAATGAACTGATGTTTGCGTGGCCTGGCACCATTTTCAATTGCCCAAGGTCACACAGCAGCCAAGTGGCAGAGGCAGGATTAGAACCCATGACCTCCTGAATCCCAGGCCTGTGCTCTATCCTCTAAACCATGCTGTGCCTAAGAGTTGGGGTAGTAGGGTGGGGTGAAGAGCATAACGCTTAAGGAATACATCAAGCGCTTAGTACAGTGCTCTGCACACAGTAAGCGCTCAATAAATACGATTGAATGAATCACTTAAGAAAGTACTTCACTTTGCAAAGCTTCCATTCACAAAAAGCAAACGGTTTCTTTACTGCCACCATTATTCTACTGATGCCTGTCTGTTTTGTTTTGTTATCTCTCTCCTCCCTTCTAGACTGTGAGCCCGTTGTTGGGTAGGGATTGTCTCTATTTGTGGCGAACTGTACTTTCCAAGTGCTTAGTACAGTGCTCTGCACACAGTAAGGGCTCAATAAATATAATTGAATGAATGCCACCCGCTAACTAACTAGATTGTGTATTCTGTTGGGATAGTGTCTCAACGGTACCGTTTTTTGACGTTCCTTCACCATGTCTTGAGATCATTTATTCTGCCTTCCCTGCTTGGCTGGGCTCCATTTTGTTGCCCTCACATTAGCTGCCATCTATTTTTCTCCAGCTGTGTTGTGGTGAAATCTTGCCTCAGTGACAGCTATATACTTGAATAAATCTTCCCCACAAATGGAAAGTCCTTGGTAAGATTCCTCTAGACTGCAAGCTTGTAGTGGGCAGGGAATGTGTCTGTCGGCACTGTCAATACAGTGCTCTATACACAGTAAGCTCTCAATAAATATGATGGACTGATGGACTGATTCTTTCTTTATCTGTCACAAAAGAAGTTTAACTCCCTCCTCAAACCCCCTGTCCCTCCATCTCCAATTCGAATGGTATCTCTGTGCTCTTGAGTGTTTCCAATCAGGTTTTCTTCTCAAAGCGAATGAGGGTGCTGTGCATTTCATCAGCCATGTTTTTGAAAACTAAAATTATTATGGGACAGCAGTGTGGCCTAATAGAAAGAGTACAGCCTGGGAGTCAGGATTCCTGGGATCTAATCCTGGCTTCACCACTGGCCTGCTGAGTGACGAGCACGTCACTTCATTTTTTTCTGTACTTCAGTTTCCTTATCAGTAAAAACTGGAATAAAATACTTATTCTCCCTCCCCCTAAAATTGTGATTCCCATTTGGGATAGGGTCTGGTCTAGAGATACTGCATCTACCACAATGCTTAGTTCATTGCTTAGCCTATAATTAAATGCTTAACACATTATTATTATCATTAATAATAATGGCATTTATTAAGCACTTACTATGTGCAAAGCACTGTTCTAAGCACTGAGGAGGTTACAGGGTGATCAGGTTGTCCTTCGTGGGGCTCACAGTGTGAACCCCATTTTACAGATGAGGTAAATGAGACACAGAGAATCAATCAATGAATCGTATTTATTAAGCGCTTACTGTGAAGCGCTTCTTACTGAGAAGTTAAGTGACTTGCCCAAAGTCACACAGCAGACAAGTGGCGGACCCGGGATTTGAACCCCTGACCTCTGACTCCAGAGCCCGTCCTCTTTCCCCTAAGCCATGCTGCTTCCCCATGTTATTATTATTTGGAATCATTATTATTCCATTGTTATTATTGGAGCATTTCCACATGTTCACCATTAGTTGTGCCATCCCAGTTCCGTGGTGGTAACAATAATAATAATTATTATTATGGTATTTGTTAAGTGCTTACTATGTGCTAGGCACTGTCCTAAGTGCTGGGGTAGACATAGGGTAATCAAGTTGCCCCATGTGGGGCTCACACTTTTTTCCCCATTTTACAGATGAGGTAACTGAGGCCCAGAGAAGTTAAGTGACTTGCCCAAAGTCACACAGCTGACAAGTGGCAGAGCAGGGATTAGAACCCATGACCTCTGACTCCCAAACTGGTGCTCTTTCCACTAAGCCACGCTGTAATGGAATATTTAAGGCAGGAAGAGAAATGTCCTACCCACGGACTTGAATGAATGAATGAATGAATGAATGGTTCTAATCCTATCTCCGCCACTTCTCTGCTGTTTGACCTTGGGCAAGTCACTTGACTTCTCTGGGCCTCAGTTATCTGATCTGTAAACTGGAGATTTAGAGTGTGAGCCCCATGTGGGACAGGGACTATGCCCAAGCCAATTTGCTTGTATAATAATAATAATAAGAAGAAGAAGAATGGCATTTATTAAGCACTTACTATGTACAAAGCACTGTACATAGTGCTGGGGAGGTTACAAGGTGATCAGGTTGTCCCAAGTGGGGCTCACAGTCTTAATCCCCATTTTACAGATGAGGTAACTGAGGCCCAGAGAAGTTAAGTGACTTGCCCAAAGTCACACAGCTGACAATTGGCAGAGCCGGGATTTGAACCCATGTGCTCGGACTGCAAAGCCCGGGCTCTTTCCACTGAGCCACACTGCTTCTGCTTCTTGTATACACCCCAGCGCTTAATATTCTAGACTGTGAGCCCGTTTTTGGGTAGGGATCATCTCTGTTGCTGAATTGTACTTTCCAAGCGCTTAGTACAGTGCTCTGCACACGGTAAGCACTCAATAAATACGATTGAATGAATGAATAGTGCCTGGCACCTAGTAAGAGCTTAACAAATTCCGCAATTATAATTATCATTATTTCGGTGCGAGTCCTTCAACACAGATTCCAGAGAGGTGATAAACCGACATCGATGTTTCTTCAAATGTTCTGGTTATTTGTAAATCTGGTTCTCACTAAAGAGCTTTTTTAAATCTTTAAAGATCCGTATTTCTTCTACAGTACGTCAGTTGATGTTTTTTCTCCGCCCTCCAAGTGTACAGCTATGTCTTTCAACTGAATGTTTTTATTCAATTGTGTCTTTCAGGAACTTGAATTTCAGGATCTGACCAGTGTGCTACACTGCATACACTCCTTTATAGCAGCAAAAGTGGCAACAGTTGATCCGCTCTTTGTAGACAGCCAGAGTATTGCAAGAAAATACATGTGTAGCCATTAAAAGCTATGGTAGAATGATCATGGAAAATTAAACTATTTTCATAAGAGATGCGTTCTTTCCTGCACAATATTGTGACTTTATGTGATTTTATAATGAATCTATAGTTGTGATACCAATAAAATGGCACTAGTTTCCAAATTTTGGTCACAGTTGTTAAATCGCACTAGTTAACAAAGATAGGTTCTAGTGATGATGCCTGTTATAAATACACGAGTTTGGGGTGGAAATCTTCCTCAGTCAATCCTTGCTATTTACTAAGTACAGGCTGTGTGCAGAGCACTGTACTAAGCAGCTGGGAGGGTAGAAAAGAGTGGAAAAGAATACAAGATCCCTGTCAACAAGGAGCTTCTTGACATTCCTAATTTGTTTTATTCTTGCATTCACTCAATCGGATTTATTCATTCAATTGTATTTATTGAGCATTTACTGCGTGCAGAGCACTGTATTAAGCGCTTGGAAAGTACAATTCGGCAACAAATAAAGACAGTCCCTACCCAACAGCGGGTTCACAGTCTCGAAGATGGACTCACAGCACTTACTGTTTGCAGAGCACTGTACTAAGCTCTTGGAAAATACAATTCAGCAAATAAAGAGAGACAATCCCTGCCCTAAAAAGGTTTATAAACTTATATATCAGATATCTACATATCTATATTAGGCAGCAAAATCAACATCCAGGACTTAATTCCCTCCACTGGTGAAATATTCCCTGTTTATTTGCAAGAGGGCAAATAAAAAAAGCTTTATGGCACCTGAAGGGCTAGTTTCTTCTGAGAAGGTGCAAAGTGACATTCATTGTAACGATTTTCCCGAATATTTTTCTAAACTAAGGCCTACAAAAGAAGCTCTTCCGAAAGCTTATCTTGTGTGGGGGAGATATTGCTAATTAATTTTCAAAAAGCACTTGGGTTATTTTTCATCCCTTCAGTCTTGTTACCAATTATATATCGTTTCAAGTGTTTCACCCTTGCTTTTTCAAATGACCTTAAAAGAAGATATGCAGCAGGCGGTGAAATATAGGTGGTAAGAGTTCTTTTTCACTAATTAAAGGCCCCTGTCTCTGCTATCAATATGTAAATGTCTTGAGAACAGCAGGAACAGCAATCCTCGAGGAACGATTCATCAGACAGCTAAATTCTGATTTTAAGAAGATGAGATAATTGCATTTTATTCATATGGTAATATTTAAAATGAGTGTTTTTATTCTAATTTTTAAAAATCCAATTTACCTGTTTTGGGGTCTATTTTTCCAAAAAAAAGTTTATGGTTTCAAAAAAAAAGAAAGAAGACCTTTGGACATGTTCCATTTCAGCTTTCTTAAATTTTTAAAAACATCCTCTGTAAGAATGAAGCCTGTAAGGGTATCGGATAACTTTTCACTTTGTGGGTGTTTATCTACTCTTATTTCATAGTCAGAATTTCTATTAATATTAATCAACACCAAAACCGCCATAAAATATTCAGAAGCCTGAAAAGCTCAGGAAAGAAAGAAATCGTGGTTTCCTCACTTTCATCTCAAATTTAAGTTTTGCTTTACAAGCTAAACCAATCTCAGTTATTTCCTTACCAAAACAGAAAACATTCTCTTAAAAATTGCAAATCATCCAGCTGGGACTTGGGCTTTAAGAAATTGTGATGATGTTTTTTGAAGGAAAGTGTCAACAGCTGACTGTCAAAAATGAAATTATTTGATGAAAAATGGGGTCTGCTTCCTCCTAGCACAGGGAGTTACAGTGGTTCTGAATTTAGATAGTTGACAATATTTTTCCCTTCAAATAATCCCCCCTATTTGGACATTTTGAATAGAGATTTCAGATGTGATTGTTTCCTGGAAAACACATTTTTTCACATTTGAATTGAAGAGATGTTTGACATTGTAGAGGGCAGGGGTGATTTATCCCTGGGGCACAATATCAAAGTTGGAGACATTTTCCCCTCTCTTTCATTTTTATGCAGGATCTCATACTTTAACAACAACAACAACAAATATTTTATGTAGTTTCAGCACATATAAAATACCTCATTATAGCACGGTTTTATTTTGCTATGTTTTTTGCCAATTTTACTTTGGCTAAAGGGGAGGAAGAATAAAAATAGTCCGCATTTAGGTATGAAATTTTGTCTTTAGGTGATGAGGGTCCAGTATTCAAGTGTCTCCGCTACAAATATACTAAAGGTAAGTGTTCATTCATTCATTCAATCATATTTATTGAGCGCTTACTGTGTGCAGAGCACTGTACTAAACGCTTGGGAAGTACAAGTTGGCAAAATATAGAGACGGTCCCTGCCCAACGGGCTAGGTCTTTCTAATTTTATTACTTTATGCATTTGGAATTAAAAATCTAGGTTTAAATTTTTATTTTGGAGATTAATAGCTCTGGTGTGTATGCACGTGTATGGGACTGTGGGTTTTAGAAAGAAAAACTAAAAAAAAATGCAAATATTCTAGTTGCATTTTGCTTTCAAACCAAAAAGCATCGAGGATAGGATGACAAATAGTAACTGAATGACTAAATTAGAGAAGCAGCGTGGCTCAGTGGAAAGAGCATGGGCTTGGGAGTCAGAGGTCTTGGGTTCGAATCCCACCTCCCCCACATGTCTGCTGTGTGACCTTGGGCAAGTCACTTCACTTCTCTGGGCCTCAGTTCCCTCATCTGTAAAATGGGGATTAAGACTGTGAGCCCCACGTGGGACAACCTCATCTCCTTGTATTCCCCCCAGCTCTTAGAACAGTGCTTTGCACATAGTAAGCGCTTAACAAATACCAACATTACTATTATTATTATTAAATTTATATCATCTGGAAAAGATCGAAATACATGGCACAGTTTGTAATGGAAGCAGCGTGGCTCAGTGGAAAGAGCATGGGCTTTGGAGTCAGAGGTCATGGGTTCAAATCCCGGCTCCACCAACTGTCAGCTGTGTGACTTTGGGCAAGTCACTTCACTTCTCTGTGCCTCAGTTCCCTCATCTGTAAAATGGGGATTAAGACTGTGAGCCCCCCATGGGACAACCTGATCACCTTGTAACCTCCCCAGCGCTTAGAACAGTGCTGTGCACATAGTAAGCGCTTAATAAATGCTATCATTATTATTGTTATTATTAAAGTAGGCGCTAGCATTGAAACATGAAACTACAATCTTCTTCACGTAGCACTTTCCATTAATGTTTTGCTAGTGATTTCAAATTTTATTGTATTAGTCGACTCAAACTATTGGGAATTCGGAGCACTTTCCATCCCTGCCTCCTAAGATTTTGGTACAGATTTTTTATACTCTGTAGCGTCCTCCTACCTGAAACTTATTTTGTTGCCTGTCTCCCGCCTCCAGATTGGAAACTCTTTGAGGGTAGGTATCAGGTCACCTCTTTTGAAGGAGAGCGAGTCCTTAATTCATCTATCAATGCTATTTATTGAGCAGTCACTCTGTACTGTGAGCTCACAGTGGGCAGGGAACATGCCAACAACTCCTTGATATTGTTCTCTCCCAGTGCTTAACACAGCGCTCTGCACCTAGTAAGCACTCAGCAAATATGATAGACTGATTCAGTGAAGAGCACTGTACTAAGTGCTGGGAGAGTACGATAGACTGTAAGCTTCCTGTGGGCTTACAACTCTGTTGTAAGCTCCCAAACACTTAGTACAGTGCTCTGCATCATCAATCGTATTTATTGAGCGCTTACTATGTGCAGAGTACTGTACTAAGCGCTTGGGAAGTACAAATTGGCAACATATAGAGACAGTCCCTACCCAACAGTGGGCTCACAGTCTAGTAAGCACTCAATATATACCACTGATTGACTGATCGGTTGATTGATACAATATAATAGAGGAGGTAGACATAGGCCCTGCCCACAGGGGCTTAAGTAAAGTGGGCTTTATACAGTAGGCATTCAATAAGTACCACTGATTGATTGATTGATGGGAGAAGCATCTTTGTTCGAAAACTTCACATCAAGAAAGTTTTATTTGGAAAACCACACTCCGTTTGACTGGAAGCAAAGGTGGCAAACTGAGAGCGAACTAGAGAAGCAGCGTGGCTCAGTGGGAAGAGCCCGGGCTTTGGAGTCAGAGGTCATGGGTTCAAATCCTGGCTCCGCCAATTGTCAGCTGGGTGCCTTTGGGCAAGTCACTTCACTTCTCTGGGCCTCAGTTCCCTCATCTGTAAAATGGGGATGAAGACTGTGAGCCCCCCGTGGGACAACCTGATCCCCTTGTAACCTCCCCAGCGCTTAGAACAGTGCTTTGCACATAGTAAGCGCTTAATAAATATCATCATTATTATTACTACCTGACATTAAGATGCCTGTCACCCCAAAAATCATAGGCGACAGTTTATTCCATGCCATAAACAATGTTTTCTGTCCCTAGTCTAAGTAAATCCATTGTCTCTAAATTGCAAGCCCGTTGTCTCTTCTAGACTCTAAGCTCATTGTGGGCAGGGAATGGGACTGTATATTGCTTTATCGTACTCTCCCAAGCGTTTAGTACAGTGTTCTGCCCATGGTAAGTGCTCAATAAATTGGATCAAATGAATGAATGGCAGCAAAATAAAGCCAAATAATATTTGATGATGATGAGAACGATGTCTGGATCATTGCAGGCATGAACATCAGATTCTGGCCAGATGTATAGTCTTGTAGACTGTAAGCCCACTGTTGGGTAGGGACAGTCTCTATATGTTGACAACTTGTACTTCCCAAGTGCTTAGTACAGTGCTCTGCACACAGTAAGCGCTCAAAAATAATAATAATAATAATAATAATGGCATTTATTAAGCGCTTACTATGTGCCAAGCACTGTTCTAAGCGCTGGGGAGGTTACAAGGCGATCAGGTTGTCCCACCGGGGGCTCACAGTCTTCATCCCCATTTTTACAGATGAGGTAACTGAGGCCCAGAGAAGTTAAGTGACTTGCCCAAAGTCACACAGCTGACAATTGCCGGAGCCGGGATTTGAACCCATGACCTCTGACTCCAAAGCCCAGGCTCTTTCCACTGAGCCACGCTGCTTCAGCTCAATAAATATGATTGATCAATTGATATATATATATATATATATATATATATATATATATATATATAATGTATTTTTTGAGCATTTTTCTTTATTGTATTTGTTAAGCTTTTACTAAGTGCCAGGCACTGTACTAAGCACTGGGGTAGATACAAGCTAATAAGGTTGGACAAAGCCCCTGTCCCACATGGGGCTCACAGCCTTTATCCCCTTTTTACAGATGAGGAAACTGAGGCCCAGAGAAGTGAAGTGACTTGCCCAAGGTCAATCAGCAGACAAGTGGAGGAGTCAGGATTAGAATCCAGGTCCTCTGGTGCCCAAACCTGGGCTTTATCCAGAAGATAAAGGGAAAGCAGTGTGGCTCAGTGGAAAGAGCCCGGGCTTTGGAGCCAGAGGTCATTGGTTCAAATCCTGGCTCCACCACTTGTCAGCTGTGTGACTTTGGGCAAGTCACTTCACTTCTCTGGGCCTCAGTTCCCTCATCTGTAAAATGGGAATTAAGACTGTGAGCCCCCTGTGGGACAACCTGATCACTTTGTAAACTCTCCAGTGCTTAGAACAGTGCTTTGCACATAGTAAGTGCTTAATACATGCCATTATTATTATTATTATTATTAAGAAGCGTGGCTTAGTGGCTCTGCCACTTGTTAGCTGTGTGACCTTGGGCAAGATACTTAACTTCTCTGGGCCTCAGTTACCTCATCTCTAAAATGGGGATTAAGACTGTGAGCCCCAAGTGGGACAACCTGATTACCTTGTGTCTACCCCAGTACTTAGAACAGTGCTTGGCACGTAGTAAGCACTTAACAAGTACCATAATCATTACTATTATAATTATTCTTATCCACTAGGCCATGCTGCTTCCCTATGAGTTATTCATTCATTCAATTGTATTTATTGAGCGCTTATCATGTGCAGAGCCCTGTACTAAGCGCTCGGGGATCATTAGCCTTTTCTCTTAACCAAGGTTCAAATTACCAGGCAAAGAGAGTTCACCCTCTTTGGGGAAGACGGACTTGAAAGTATTTACCAATAGGGTCGATTATATATAGGAACATAAGTGTTGATGGAGGATTCATTCATTCAGTCATATTTATTGAGCGCTTAATGTGTGCAGAGCACTGTACTAAGCGCTTGGGAAGTACAAGTTTGCAACATATACAGACGGTCCCTACCCAACAGCGGGCTCACAGTCTAGAAGGGGGAGACAATCTAGATCAATAAATGCGTCAGTGCTCTGGGTGGCTAATAAGATGATGTGATCGGGGGCGTTAATCAGGGAAGACTTGACAGAAGGGTTAAAAAATGGGAAGAATCATAGATTAGTTCATTCATTCATTCATTCAATCGTATTTATTGAGCACTTACTGTGTGCAGAGCACTGTACTAAGCACTTGATAAGTACAAGTTGGCAACATATAGAGACGATCCCTACCCAACAATGGGCTCACAGTTATAAATATAATAATTATATTATATATCATACTATGTGGTGCTTGGGAGAGTACAACATAATTAGCAGCCATGTTCCCTGCCCATAAGGAGATTTTTAATCTCTGTTTCCCCCTCTAGACTTTAAACTCAATAATAATAATAATAATAATAATAATAATAATAATGGCATTTGTTAAGCACTTACTATGTGCCAATTACTGTACTAAGCTCCAGGGTGGATGTAAGGAAATCCGGTTGGACACAGTCCGTGCCTCACGTGGGGCTCACAGTCTCAATCCCCATTTTACAAATGAGGTAACTGAGGCCCAGAGAAGTGAAGTGACTTGCCTGTGCTCTATCCACTGAGCCACATTTCTGGTAGGTGGAGAATATGGCTACCAACTCTGTTATACTTTACTCTCCCAAGTGCTTAGTACAGTGCTCTGAACATGGTAAGGGCTCAATAAATGCCGTTGATCTGGATGATGATTGACTGATTGATTGGAGCATTTAGACTGTGAGCCCACTGTTGGGTAGGGACTGTCTCTATATGTTGCCAGCTTGTACTTCCCAAGAGCTTAGTACAGTGCTCTGCACACAGTAAGCGCTCAAAAAATACGATTGGTTGATTGATTGATCAGCCCTAATCCCAAGAGCCCAAATACAGTTATGGGAGATGAGAAGCATTATGGACGAGTTGTTTAGAGCAGAGGAGTCAGAAAGATGTGGGTTCTAATCCCAGCTCCACCAGTTGTCTGCTGTGAGACCCTGGGCAAGTCACTTCACTTCTCTGGGCCTCAGTTACCTCGTCTTTAAATGAAGATTGACAGTGTGAGCCCCATGGCAGACATAATAATAATAATAATGGTATTTACTAAGTGCTTACTATGTGCCAAGCACTATTCTAAGCACTGGGGAAGTTACAAGGTGATCAGGTTGTCCCATGCGGGGCTCACAATCTTCACCCCCTTTTACAGATGAGATAACTGAGGCACAGAGAAGTGAAGTGACTTGCCCAAAGTCACACAGCTGACAAGTGGCAGACCCAGGATTGGAACCCATAACCTCTGACTTCAAAGCATCCAACTTTATATCTGCCCCAGCACTTAGTACATCATCATCATCATCAATCGTATTTATTGAGCGCTTACCGTGTGCAGAGCACTGTACTAAGCGCTTGGGAAGCGCAG
The DNA here is from genome assembly GCF_015852505.1 of Tachyglossus aculeatus. Classification (NCBI taxonomy): domain Eukaryota; kingdom Metazoa; phylum Chordata; class Mammalia; order Monotremata; family Tachyglossidae; genus Tachyglossus; species Tachyglossus aculeatus. The sequence goes on along the minus strand of NC_052101.1, from coordinate 6,375,693 downwards.
ATTGGCAACATATAGAGACGGTCCCTGCCCAACAGTGGGCTCACAGTCTAAAAGGGGGAGACAGAGAACTAAACCAAACATACTAACAAAATAAAATAAATAGAATAGATATGTACAAGTACATGCATTCATTCATTCATTCAATCACATTTATTGTGTGCTTCCTGTACGCAGAGCACTGTACCGAACGCTTAGAAAGTACAATTCATGCCTGACTCATAGTAAGTGCTTACCAAATACCACTAAAAAAAAAGTTGGCTGGTCAAAGATGAGGGTTGGCTGATGCCCTGCAGAGAAACGATACAAATGTAAGTAGGCTTTTCTTGAAGGAGAACACGAAGACTTGGTTCTCAGCCAGTGGTAGAAAGATGCTCTCAGTAACGGTGAAAGTGATGAGTGAAAATTACGTGACTTATTTAGGATTTGAGGTGGGCTAGCTGAAGCCCCCTCAAACAGCCCAAAATAATGGATGAGCAGCAGGCGATTTCAAGCGCCACTCACGGTAATAGTAAGACCATGAAAGGCATCACTGAAGACCCTGAGGAGAGCAATATTTGTGAAAAGGATTGGGGTGATTATTTGTCACGGAATTTCGACTCTGAGCTGTTAAAGAAATCATAAGTCCATTTCTAACCATATAAATCCCTCAATGTTTATGCGAATCAAAAGGTGGTGAGGACTAAGATGTGTGGTTGGCAGCCTACAGAAAAACCCCTTGAATCATCATCATCAATCGTATTTATTGAGCGCTTACTATGTGCAGAGCACTGTACTAAGCGCTTGGGAAGTACAAATTGGCAACATATAGAGACAGTCCCTACCCGGCAGTGGGCTCACAGTCTAAAAGGGGGAGACAGAGAACAAAACCAAACATACTAACAAAATTAAAAAAAAAAATGAATCAGTTCCTTGCTTAAATCTAGCCTGACATATGTTCCTCATTATTAGCTGAGCAGCAACCGTACGTTTGAGATGTCTCCAGCGTTCCCATAGCCAGAAATACCCGACATATGGAGAAGAATCACACTTTTCAGTGATCATGCATTAATTCACGGATGGTTTGGCAATACCCACTTTTAGATTGTGAGTCTCCCGAGGAGCAGGCAACACAGCTAATTCCAATCTGTGTATTTTCTCCCAGAGCTTAATGTGGTGCGCTGTACAGAATAAGCGTTTAATAAATACTATTTCTACTACTCTCTCATAATATATCTAGAGATAGGCGCAAATATCTCTACACACTTTTGTAGAGTGTGAGAAGTGTATACTAAGAGGAAGTGTGGCCTATTGATTCAATCATTCATTCAACTGTATTTATTGAGCACTTGTATGTAGAGCACTGTAGTAAGGGATTGGGAGAGTACAATACAAAAATAAACGGACACAGTCCCTGCCCACAAGGAGCTTACAGTCTTGAGGAGAAATTTACAGTCTAGAGGACAAGCTTACAGTCCAGAGGGCTAGTGGATAAAGCACGGGCCTGGGAATCAGAAGGACCTGGGTTCCAATCCTGACTCCACCACTTTTCTGCCATGTGACCTTAGGCAAGTCACTTAACTTCTCTGTGCCTCAGTTTCCTCATCTGTAAAATGGGGATTAAGACCGTGAGCCATGTGGGGGACAGGGACTGTGTCCAAACTGATTAGATTGTACTTACCCCAGTGCTTTTTACAGTGCCTGGAATATAGTAAGTGCTTAACAAATGACATAATAAATAAAGATAGTGTTTCTTAAGTGATTAAGAGATTTGTACGTGCGCAGTTTTGGAGCTGATAACAATCAGATCTGGTGCTGATCAGATACAGTCCCCATTCCACACAGGGCTCACATTTTAAGGGACTGTTGAGCTATCCTCTCTTAAATTAGGCTCGCAACAACCTTGCATAGAGGTTTCAAGGGAATTTATATGTAGAAGAAACTTTAGCCTGGAGGATTTGAAGGGAGAGGGAATTTCAGGAAGCAGGAAGGCTTGAGCAGTGGGTCTGGGAAAGGTGAGTCTTGAGCAATGCACATAAATATGGTTAGTTTGGGAGGGAGTGAAAAGTATCAGTGATTATTAGCTCCTTGAGGGCAAGAATTGTGTCTACCAATTACCCCAGTTGTCAGCTGTGTGACTTTGGGCAAGTCACTTCACTCCTCTGTGCCTCAGTTACATCATCTGGAAAATGGGGATTAAGACTGTGAGCCCCCCGTGGGGCAACCTGATCACCTTGTAACCTCCCCAGTGCTTTGCACATAGTAAGTGCTTAATAATAATAATATTAATAATGATGGCATTTGTTAAGCGCTTACTATGTGTGAAGCACTGTTCTAAGCACCGGTGTGTGTGTGGGGGGGGTGGTTACAAGGGAATCAGGTTGTCCCACGGGGGGCTCACATTCTTAATCCCCATTTTACAGATGAGGGAACTGAGACCCAGGGAATAATAATAATAATGATGATGATGATGACATTTATTAAGTGCTTACTATGTGCAAAGCACTGTTCTAAGCACCGGGGGGGGTTACAAGGTAATCAGGTTGTCCCACGGGGGGGCTCACATTCTAAATCCCTATTTTACAGATGAGGGAACTGAGGCCCAGAGAATAATAATAATAATAATAATGATTATGGCATTTATTAAGTGCTCATTATGTGCAAAGCACTGTTCTAAGCGCTGGGGAAGTTACAAGGTGATCAGGTTGTCCCACGGGGGGCTCACAGTCTTAATCCCCATTTTACAGATGAGGTGACTGAGGCCCAGAGAAGTGAAGTGACTTGCCCAAAGTCACACAGCTGAGAACTAGCAGAGCTGGGATTTGAACCCATGACCTCTGACTCCAAAGCCCATGCTCTTTCCACTGAGCCATGCTGCTTCTCATGAAGCAGCATTAATGAATGCCATTATTATTATTATTATAAAGTATTTTTCTTCCTTAATCACCTTATACAGTGACCCCATCCCCCCCGGCTTACCTCCTTCCCCTCCCCACAGCACCTGTATATATGTATACATGTTTGTACGGATTTATTACTCTATTTTATTTGTACACATTTATTCTATTTATTTTATTTTGTTAATATGTTTTGTTTTGTTCTCTGTCTCCCCCTTCTAGACTGCAAGCCCACTGTTGGGTAGGGACCGTCTCTATATGTTGCCAACTTGTACTTCCCAAGCACTTAGTACAGTGCTCTGCACACAGTAAGCGCTCAATAAATACAGTTGAATGAAAGTGCTCAATAAATAAGAAGCAGCATGGCCTAGGGGATAAATCGTGGGCCTGGGAAACAGACGACCTGGTTTCTAATTCTGACTCTGCCACTTGTCTGCTGTGTGACCTTGGACAAGTCACTTATCTTCTCTGTGTCTCAGTTACCTCATCTGCAACTGTGAGCCTCATGTAATCAGAGACTGCTTCCAACCCAGTTTGCTTGTGTCTACCTCAGCACTTAGTATAGTGCCTGGCTCATAGTAAATGCTTATCAAATACCATAATTAAGCACTTATGCTCTGCACATGGTAAGTGCTCACTAAATATGACTGAATAATTATTATAAGATTCCAGATTATTTGAGGGAAAATACTGTGTGAAACAGTATCTTAATGGAAATACAGAATGCAATGAAGTTAGTTTATTCTAAAGTAATTGGATCATATCTACCAACTCTGCTACACTGTAATAATAATAATAATAATGGTATTTGTTAAGCACATACTCTGTGCAAAGCACTGTTCTAAGCACTGGGGAGATACAAGGTGATCAGGTTGTCCCACGTGGGTCTCATAGTCTTCATCCCCATTTTACAGATGAGGGAACTGAGGCACAGAGAAGTTAAGTGACTTGCCTAAAGTCACACAGCTGACAATTGGTGGAGTCGGGATTTGAACCCATGACCTCTGACTCCAAAGGCCGTGCTCTTTCCACTCAACCACACTGCTTCTCAAATAATAATGGCATTTATTAAGTGCTTACTATGCAAAGCACTGTTCTAAGCGCTGGGGAGGTCACAAGGTGATCAGGTTGTCCCACGGGGGGCTCACAGTCTTAATCCTCATTTTACAGATGAGGTAACTGAGGCACAGAGAAGTTAAGTGACTTGCCCAAAGTCACACAACTGACAATTGCCAGAGCCGGAATTTGAGCACATGACCTCTGACTACAGAGGTCGTGCTCTTTTCCACTGAGCCACACTGCCAAGCAATTAATACAGTTAGTGCTCAATAACAATTACTGATTGACTGATTTTGATTCATCATGAAAAAATATTCCTTCTTAAGGAATGTATGAAGGGGGTGTCCCATTGTATAATCTACTTGAGTTGGTTACTGATTTAAGCACGACTCTCTCCAAAGAAGTTTTTAAAGTTCAACAGGGTTTCTGTATGTTTTATTTGCCAGTGTCCCATTTTATAATCTACTTGAGTTGGTTACTGATTTAAGCACGATTCTCTCCAAAGAAGTTTTTAAAGTTCAACAGGGTTTCCGTATGTTTTATTTGCCAGTTTCCAGCTCTGGGGAAATTGACCGTTCCAACATGAGAGATCTGAAATCAGAAGTCAGAATTTGATGTATGGCTTGATCATCATCAATCGTATTTATTGAGCGCTTACTGTGTGCAGAGCACTGTACTAAGCGCTTGGGAAGTACAAGTTGGCAACATATAGAGACAGTCCCTACCCAACAGTGGGCTCAAGGGAAATAACACATTGAAGCCTGCAGTGGAGTAATCCTTGGAACATCATCTCTGGGAGCAGAAGTTGGGGAATCAACTCCTGGATTCACAAGAGTTTTGCAGGTTGGGCCAAAAGATCAGGTGACTTTCTCAGAGGTAGAGAGATGAGCAGTGTGGCTTGATGGAAAAAGTACAGGCCTTGAGGACCTAAATTCTAATCCCTTGTGCAGCCGCTTGTGATCTTGGGCAAATTACTGAGCATTTCTGGGTCTCAGTTTCTTCATCTGTATAATGGGTGTTCAATACCAGTTCTCCCTCCAACTTGGACTGTGAACTCCAAATGAGACGGAGATTGATTTGTCTTAAATCTTCCCCACCACTTTTTAAACTACTTGGAGCACGGTAAGATGACAAATATGAGCCTGTTGTTGGGTAGAGACCGTGTCTATCATCATCATCATCAATCGTATTTATTGAGCGCTTAGTGTGTGCAGAGCACTGTACTAAGTGCTTGGGAAGTACGAATTGGCAACATATAGAGACAGTCCCTGCCCAACAGTGGGCTCACAGTCTAAAAGGGTCTATATGTTGCCAACTTGTACTTCCAAACCGCTTAGTACAGTGCTCTACACGCAGTAATTGCTCAATAAATATGATTTAATGAATGAATGAAAACTACGAATATTATCATTATTATTATTCCTTCTGCCCCGCCTCCCCCTTATACTTCCTAACCCAATTCTAACTCCCCTTCTGAGCTGATCCGCACCTCAAGGACTCAGTAGACGCCAAGACATATTTTCCTTCCCTGTCCAGTGCTCTGTGGATCAGCAGTTCACTGGCGCTGTTTTTTTCCAGAAGGCTTCCAAAATCATTCTACCTGAAAAAAATCCATTTGAAAATGAATCCACCAGACAGAGCAAACAACATGATACGTCACTGCGAAAATCGACAACCGTGCTCCCGAGCGCATGGGAGATAGAGACAGTGACAAAAATATACGAAAATGTATTTCTATCATTGTAGGGTTTTTTTGTTCAACATCTTGCGCATATTTCGCCTTATTGTAACATTTCTTTAGTCTGACCAGTACTCTGAGCTTTTATTTTAAGTAAGGAGAGGAAAGGGATGAAGCTTTTGTCAGTGCTTTCAGTCACGCTGTGTAACTTGCTAAAAGGCTAGTCACAAGATTCCTGACTCTCAAGAGAGCATTGAAAATGAGAACACTTGATGGCTAGCAGGACATCCAGGCCCCAGCAGTCTTTGTGAGGAACTCTTGATTAAAGTGTCCTGCTAATGGCTGTTAAGACTCTGAAGACTGATTATTTTTAAGGGATAATACTCTCATTGTCAGTCTCCTCTGTAGGCTACTCCTGTACCTCCCATCCCCTAGCTGTGGGAGTCCCTCAAGGCTCAAATCTAATAATAATCATAATAATTGTGTTGTTTATAAGTGCTTACTGTATGCCAGACACTATACTAAGCATTGAGGTGAATATGAGTAAATTGGTTTGAACACGGTCCCTGTCCCTCATGGGGCTCACAGTCTTAATCCTTATTTTACAGATGAGGTAACCGAGGCACAGAGAAGTGAAGTTTGGGTAGGGACTGTCTCTATATGTTGCCAATTTGTACTTCCCAAGTGCTTAGTACAGTGCTCTGCACATAGTAAGCGCTCAATAAATACGATTGATTGATTGATTGATTGAAGTGACTTGCCGAAGGCCACACAGCAGACAAGTGGCAGAGCCGAGATTAGAACTCATGACCTTCTTGACTCCCAGGACTGTGCTTTATCCACTAGGCCATGCTGCCTCTCAATACCATCTGGGTCCCCTTCTATTCTCCATCTAAACCCACTCCCTCGGAGAACATATTCCCTCACATGGCTTTATCTCTACCCGGGTTATTCCCAAATCTACATCTCCAGCTCTGCCTTCTCTCTTCTACAATCTGACATTTCCTGCTCTCTTCAGGACATCTCTACTTGTTTATCCCACCGTCACCTGAAACTTAACATGCCCTTTTTCCCACCCAAACTGTGTTCTCCCCCTGACTTTCCCATGACTGTAGAAAACACCACCACCTTCCCTGTCTCCCAAGTCCATACATAACCTTGGCATTATCCTTGACTCATCACTCAGTCAACCCATGTGTTCAATGTCACGCAATCCCGTGAATTCTCCCTTCACAGCGTCAGCTGAAATCCACCCTTTCCTCATCATTCAAACTGTCACTACACAGGCCCAACACTCATCATATGGCTTGATGGAAAGAGCCTGGGCTTGGGAGTCAGAAGTCGTGGGTTCAAATCCCGGCTCCGCCAGTTGTCAGCTGTGTGACTTTGGGCAAGTCACTTAACTTCTCTGTGCCTCAGTTCCCTCATCTGGAAAATGGGGATTAAGACTGTGAGCCCCAATTGGGACAACCTGATCACCTTGTATCCTCCCTAGTGCTTAGAACAGTGCTCTAACATAGACAGCACTTAACAAATGCCAACATTATTATTATCCCACCTTTACTACTGCATTGGGCACCTTGCTCATCTCCCTACCCCAGTCTGTTACCCAGATCATTTTTTCTAAAATTAGTTCCGTCCACGCCTCCCCACCCTTCAGGAACCTCCAGTGGTTGCCCACCCATTGCCATATCAAACAGAAACTCCGGTTTAAAGCAGTCAGTCACCTTGCCCCCTCCTATCTTACCTCACCAATTTCCTTCTGCAACCCAGCCTGTTCACTTTTTCTGCTCTAAATGCCAACCTTGTCATTGTATCTCAATCTCATCTATCTCACCACCAACTATATGCCCACATTCTCTTGCTGTCTGGAACTCCCTCCCCCTTGATATCCAACAGACGATCACTCTCCTCACCTTCAAAAATCTTCCTAAAATTATAACTCCACCCAGAGTCCTTCCCTGATAAGCCCTTATTTTCCCTACTCCCTCTCCCTTCTTTATCACCCCTGCACTTGTACTTTTCCACTTTAAGCACTTGCAATTCATCCCATCTCAGCCTTACAGTGACTATGTACCTACCCATAATTTATTTTAATATCCGACTCTCCTTCTAGACTATAAGCTCCTTGTGGGTAGAGAACATGTCTACCAACTTTGTTGTATTGTACTCTTTGAAATGCAGAGCGCACAGTGAGCATTCAATAAATACCACTGATTGATTGAATGACTGATCCACTGACTTTTCTGCCATCGAGTCGAACTTCTAGACTGTGAGCCCACTGTTGGGTAGGGACCGTCTCTCTATGTTGCCAACTTGTACTTCCCAAGTGCTTAGTACAGTGCTCTGCACACAGTAAGCACTCAATAAATATGATTGATTGATTGATTGATTTTAAAGCATTTGTTAAGCAGTTTACTATATGTTGAGCAGTGTTCTAAGTGCTGCGGTAGATAGCAAATCCGGGCAGTGCAGAAGGGAGTGAGAAAAGAGGAAATGAGGGCTTAGTCATCTTAGTTACTACCCCAGAGATTTTTTATGGCATTTATTAAGTGCTTACTATGTGCAAAGCACTGTTCTAAGCGCTCGGGAGGTTACAAGGTGATCAGGTTGTCCCACGGGGGTCTCACAGTCTTAATCCCCATTTTACAGATGAGGTAACTGAGGCCCAGAGAAGTGAAGTGACTTGCGCAAAGTCACACAGCTGACAATTGGTGGAGCCAGAATTTGAACCCCTGACCTCTGACTCCTAAGCCCGTCCTCTTTCCACTGAGCCACGCTGCTTCCCTTTCAGTAGTGATGAAATAATTCCGGCAAATTTGGTAGCGTACACATTTTCTTAACTTGCAGTGCTTCATAGTAATAATCTGGGAAAAGAGCAATTAAGAAAGGATCCAGGTTAAAAACTTCATTAGCTATTTAATACACGGAATACTACTATTAATAATAATAATGATGGTATTTGTTAAGCTCTCACTCTGTGCTAAGCACTATACTGGGGTAGATGCAAGGTGATCAGGTTGTCCCACATGGGGCTCAGAGTCTTCATCCCCATTTTACAGATGAGGGAACTGAAGCACCGAGAAGCGAAGTGACTTGGCCAAAGTCACACAGCAGACAAGAGGCGGAGCCGGGATTCAGACTCATCCCAAGCGCTTAGTACAGTGCTCTGCACACAGTAAGTGCTCAATAAATACGATTGAATGAATTAGAACTCACGTCCTCTGACTCGCAAGCCTGTGCTCTAGTCACTAGGCCATGCTGCTTCTCTACTGCTGCCTGTTTGCTGAGAGTGTAGTTTTCCAAGAATGAAATCTAGATAATAATAATAATAGTGATGATGGCATTTATTAAGTGCTTACTATGTGCAAAGCACTGTTCTAAGCGCTGATATTGCAGGTAACTAGCCCACACAAACACACACACACACACATATTTCACATGTGCCTGCTAGGACATCCACACAGCATAAAATCAAACAGTGGTATTTATTGAGAGCAGTCTGTGTGCAGAGCACTGCGCTATTACATATATATCTTTTAATTCTATATTATGAGTTATTTATTCATATTAATGTCTGTCTCCTGCTCTAGACTGTAAGCTCATTATGGGTAGGGAATGTCTGCTAATTCTGTTTTATTGTAATAATAATAATAATAATGGCATTTATTAAGCGCTTACTATGTGCAAAGCACTGTTCTAAGCACTGGGGAGGTTACAAGGTGATCAGCTTGTCGCAAATGGGGCTCACAGTCTTAATCCCCATTTTACAGATGATGTAACTGAGGCACATAGAAGTGAAGTGACTTGCCCAAAGTCACACAGCTGACAATTGGCGGAGCCGGGATTTGAACCCTTGACCTCTGATTCCAAAGCCCGGGCTCTTTCCACTGAACCATGCTGCTTCTCTCTAGTACTCTCCCTAGTGCTTACTACAGTGCTCTGCACATCATCAGTGCTCAATAAATATGATTGATTGATTATTAAGCACTTGGAAAAGTGCAGAGCAACAAGCTGATAGATGGAGGAAGCAGTATGGCGTATTGAATAGAGCATGGGCCTGGGAATCAGAAGGTCATGGGTTCTAATCCCGGGTCTGCCACTTATCTGTGGTACTGATTTGGAGAAGCAGCATGGCTTAGTAGAAAGAGCACCGGCATGGGAGTCAGAGGACATGCGTTCTAATCCCAGCTCTGCCACTTGTCTGCTGTGTGACCCTGGGCAAGTCACTTCACTTCTCTGCGCCTCAGTTCCCTCATCTGTAAAATGGGGATTAAGACTGTGAGCACCATGTGGGACAACCTGATCACCTTGTAACTACCCCAGTGCTTTGAACAGTGCTTGGCACATAGTAAGCGCTTAACAAATACCATAATTCCTTGGGTAGGTACCGTCTCTATATGTTGCCAACTTGTATTTCCCAAGCGCTTAGTACAGTTCTGTGCACACAGTAAGTGCTCAATAAATACGATTGAATGAATGAATGAATGAATGAATTAGATGTGATCACTGACCTCAGGGAGACTACATTCTACAGAGGAGCTTACAGTCTACTGGATAAAATGATAATTATGGCATTGGCTATATGTCAGGCAGTGTACTAAGTGCTGGGGTGAATACAAATAAATCGGGTTGGACACTGACCCCATCCCATGTCAAAGAACTTCTCCCTCCAGCTATCTTAGTTATTTCTTAGTTGTTGTTTTTGTTTTGCTTTGTTTTGTTTTTTCTTTTCCTGCATCCTGAGATGGATAGGCGATAGGATTTGGTGTGTCTTTTATGCCTATCCTCGGGCAATTTGGTCATCTTCCATGCAGAACAAAGCCTTGGAGAGGAAAGATTGTAGTTGAGCCAATTCATTCTTCTCTACGGGTAAAGATGGAAGAAAAAAAAATCATGAAACCAAGGCTTGTTTGAATCATTACAAGGGAGCAAGCGGGTATAAAACACTGTACTCCCCAAGTGCTTAGTGCAGTGCTCTGCACACAGTAAGCGCTCAATAAATACGATTGAATGAATGAATGAATACAACGGGTAAAGGCTCAAACAAAGGACTGAAACCACTTCATTTGCTAAGAGTTTGAGTGAGCATTAGAGCATAGAACCCACATATACTGGATCACATTTCAGAGGAGTTCCAACCAACGATAACGTTTGAATTGTGGAGGCTAATCTTGGAGGAAAAGAGGTCAGATTGTAAAACTTCTGCTTCCTATTTCTAGAAGAAATTTACGCTTTATATCACAAAATATCTCTGAAGCCCGATAGTTTTGAGTGGCTCTATATTATGGAGACCTACTTTTTGAAGTTCAGTTTCTTCAGGATTTATTGTCAGGGATAGCATAGAAGTTCAATGGCCTTTTAGCTCAGGCTCTCCAGATTCAAATCACCACTGAAAATTTACTCATCGAATCAGATGGATGTGCACAGAGGCTTTAGGAGAAATTGCAATTTGAACATTGAAAAGAAGCAGATTTCAAATGTAAAGTGAGTAGTGGAATGAAGGCACCATTTGAAATCCGCAATCTTGTTCCTCATCTGGTATTTGTTTTGATTTATTTAACTTGGATCTTAACCAAAAATATACTTAAATATGATTACATTGAAGTGCATTTGCCATCGTTGATATCTGCATTAAGGGAAAGAAACTGAAAGTAAATGGTAGTGCAATAGTTTACAATTTGATGACAGTGAAAATGTTTTTTTGGAGTTTATCATTGGCAAGTCATTTTCCTTAATGCTTTGTTTTTCATGATATCCTTCTGAAAAGCATGATCATCTTTTCTAATGCACATTTATTTTTTAATGTTCTTTCATAGAATGAGAATGTTTGTTGTCTTGGGAATTTCAATGATAATGACTTTTCCAGCAGTTTCCTTCCATTTCTTATTGGAAGGCAATTATTTCTTTAGGGGTAAGTAATGAAAATTCATTTTCTGTTTTGTACCCTTTCTATTTAATTGTTGGTAAAGCCTGAAGGACACTTTCAATACTTTATAATTAGTATTTGGGGTTTGAAAGAAATATTTGATTAGAGCCACTAGAGTAATGAATGATATTAGCTCACCGACTGTAGATGGATGTAATACCCATGATTCAGAGATTACTTTCTGATACCATGGGGTTTAGGATTTCAAAACTCTTATTAATTTTAAGGGATGTTAAATGTAAGGATGCTGATGGGATTAAAAGGGAAAGAAATCATTGAAAAATCAGTTAGTATTCTCCTTTAAATATGCTTGGGACATAGTAAGTGCTCTGTAAATACTATTGATTTACTCATTTTTCTAAACTGAATTGTTGAGTATGCCCCAGCAGCTTCAGAATATCTATAACAGTTATTTTTAAAGTGTAAAATCAGGTTATACACTGAATTTAGGCAGTAAATATCCTTGTCTTCGTGGGACAAAAATGAAAATGTGTTGAGAAAACTCCATGGTTACTGCCAGTATCATAAGAGTTCTATATAGTACTAAAGGGTTCAGCGCTTAGAGCAGTGCTTTGCACATAGTAAGCACTTAATAAATAGGTAGGAAATGAGCAGGGTTGGGGATTTTGTTGTTGTTGTTTGCTTTGAGGAGACTAGTCTTTCTCCAACAGTATTATCAAAGGAATATCGAAGGTTCCCCTCCTTGATATCCATCCTTATGGTTACGAATGTTCCTTCAGTCAAACATCACCAACTTTTCCCTCTAGTTATCATGCTGAATTAATTCTATTTGCTTTAATTCTATTTGTTCTGACTATTTTGTCACCTGTCTACATGTTTTGTTTTGTTGTCTGTCTCCCCCTTCTAGACTGTGAGCCCGCTGTTGGGTAGGGACCGTCTCTATAGGCTGCCAACTTGTACTTCCCAAGAACTTAGTACAGTGCTCTGCACACAGTAAGTGGTCAATAAACACGATTGAATGAATGAATGAAGCAGTAATAAAAAAAAAGAGTTTAAAAATGCCTGCTTAAGATAAAAAAATACCTAGGCTTTCACAGAGGCATAGAAGAGGCATAAATGATATGTAAGCTCCTACTACATATCAAGCACTGTTCTAAGGGCTGGGGTTTATCAGGTGGGACACAGTTCCTCTCCCATAAGGGGCTCAGAGTCAAGTAGATGGGAGAACAGGTATCAAATTCCCATTTTACACTTGAGGAAACTGAGGCACAGAGATGTTAAATGACTTGGCCAAAGTCACACAGCAGGCAAGTGATGGAGCAAGAATGAAAACCCAGGTCCTCTGCTCTCCAGGTCCGTGTTTTTATCCACTAGGCTGTGCTGGTTCCTGTCTCAGGGACCCACATCAACATTGACACCTACCCTGGAGGAAATTGTCAAGATTGGGAGACACACAATATCTGTCTTCAAGGCTCTTTCTGCCTTGTGAGGAAGACAGACCCTCTCACCCCTCTTAGAACCACACTCTATATTGCCTCGTGAAGAGGACCCAGATTTTAGCTAAATGCTAAATTTTTCTGAATTTTAAAAAGCAGAGAAACCTGGTGAGGAAAATCCTTGTTTTTAGATGACAGAGCCTATGCTCAAGAAAACATGCACGCGATTGGAAACCACTTCACCCAATCAACCAGGCTAACCATAAAGTCATCAATCAACTGTATTTACTGAGCACTAACTATATGCAGAGCACTGTACTAAGAACTTGGGAGAATACAATATAACGGTTGTCAACACCCGCTGCCTCAAATTCCTCAATGCCAACTCTCTCCTTGACCCCTTCCAATCCGGCTTCCGTCCCCTACACTCCACGGAAACTGCCCTCTCAAAGGTCACTGATGACCTCCTGCTTGCCAAATCCAATGGCTCCTACTCTATCCTAATCCTCCTCGACCTCTCAGCTGCCTTAGAGACTGTGGACCACCCCCTTCTCCTCAACACGCTATCCGACCTTGGCTTCACAGACTCCGTCCTCTCCTGGTTCTCCTCTTATATCTCTGGCCGTTCATTCTCAGTCTCTTTTGTGGGCTCCTCCTCCCCTCCCATCCCCTTACTGTAGGGGTTCCTCAAGGGTCAGTTCTTGGTCCCGTTCTGTTCTCTATCTACACTCACTCCCTTGGTGAACTCATTTGCTCCTACAGCTTCAACTATCATCTCTACGCTGACTACACCCAAATCTACATCTCTGCCCCTGCTCTCTCTCCCTCCCTCCAGGCTCATGTATCCTCCTGCCTTCAGGACATCTCTATCTGGATGTCTGCCTGCCATTTAAAACTGAGTCCAAGAATGAACTCCTTATCTTCTCTCCCAATCCCTGCCCTCTCCCTGACTTTCCCGTCACTGTAGACGGCACTACCATCCTTCCCATCTCACAAGCCCGCAACCTTGGTGTCATCCTCGACTCTGCTCTCTTGTTCACCCCACACATTCAATCCATCACAAAAACCTGCCAGTCTCACCTCCGCAACATCGCCAAGATCTACTCTTTCCTCTCCACCCAAACGGCTGCCCTGCTGGCTCAATCTCTCAATCTATCCCAACTGGATTACTGCATCGGCCTCCTCTCTAATCTCCCATCCTTCTGTCTCTCCCCAGTTCAGTCTATACTTCACTCTGCTGCCTGGATCATCTTTGTGCAGAAACGCTCTGGGCATGTTACTCCCCTCCTCAAAAATCTCCAGTGGCTGCCTGTCAACCTACAAATCAAATAAAAACTCCTCACTCTTGGCTTCAAGGCTCTCCATCCCCTCGCCCCCTCCTACCTCATCTCCCTTCTCTCCTTCTCCAGCCCAGCCCGCACCCTCCGCTCCACTGCCGCCGCTAACCTCCTCACTGTATCTCCTTCTTGCCTGTCCTGCCGTCTATCCCCAGCCCACATCCTTCCCCTGGCCTGGAATACCCTCCCTCCGCACCTCCGCCAAGCTAGCTCTCTTCCTCCCTTCAAAGCCCTCCTGAGAGCTCACCTCCTCCAAGAGGCCTTCCCAGACTAAGCCCACTTTTCCCTCTCCTCCTCCCCATCCCCTCTGCCCTACCTCCTTCCCCTCCCCACAGCACTTGTATTTATATTTGTACAGTTTTATTACTCTTGTACATATTTACTATTCTATTTATTTTGCTAATGATGTGCATATAGCTTTAATTCTATTTGTTCTGACAATTTTGACACCTGTCTACATGTTTTGTTTTGATGTCTGTCTCCCCCTTCTAGACTGTGAGCCCGTTGTTGGGTAGGGACCGTCTCTATATGTTGCCAACTTGTACTTCCCAAGTGCTTAGTACAGTGCTCTGCACACAGTAACCACTCAATAAATATGATTGAATGAATGAATGGTAATGTGACCCCTGCCCACAAGGAGCTTACAGGCTAGTAGGGGGGATAGCAATCATACTTATTAAGCACTTGCTGTCTGCAGAGCACTGTACTAAGTTCTTGGGAGAGTACAATATGATAGAGTTGATAGAAAAGTGTCCTGCCCATAGTGAGTTTACAGTGTAGAGGGGGCTTACAGTCTAGGAGAGCTCACAGCCTAGAGGAAATGGACCTAAGTGCTGTGGGATTGAGGGTTAGGTGAATATGAAGGTCTTAAAGGATACAGATCTGCAACTAGATCTGCGGGAATTTGATGTCAGCTAGTTCAGAATATAAGGGATCGGGGGAAAATCGGGTCATTCTGCAGTATCCCGGGGCAACTATATTAACAAAAGTGCCTAAAGTTGGCAAGGGAGAGATATAAAGATCCCAAAGGTGATGACAGGTTCATCAGGCTATTGAGACAGAGGCTATGTGGAAGATTCGTTTTCATGTTCTGTGTTGGTTTTGCTGGGATTGTTCTTCTTTGAACATCTGCCATTGGTTATTTCCTAGTAACAAAATCTAATCTTATTTGCAGAAGGGAGTGGAGAGGATAGGCATTTTAACATTTAATTTAAAGAAAAAAATAATCTCAAGCACTAATTATGATGGGGTATGACTAATCTTTTCCAAGGAAAGCCACTCATATATGTTTATGATGTTTTTGTCAATATGCAAATATCTTTATAGGCTATATCTTCCAAAATTTTTGCTGTTGAAGGGAAATAATATGAATAAATTGAACTGGAAGGAGAATCACCTTCTACAGATTGGAAGAAATTTAGGAAGACATGTCGTATTTGAATAGAAGAATTTACCCAGTATACCCAGACTACTCTAAATAAATCAGATAGTCAAGATTAGAGGAAAGTTCAAACTCAGGGTGGTAATAAACCAACCCCCTCCCAAAAAAATTTTTTTATATTAAATCAGGGGGAACTCTGCACCCAGACGCTTAAATGCTGTTTTGTGTTAATGTTCAAAGATTCTGGTTTGGCCTAAGCCTTCATATGTTGCCTTTTGTTGTGACAAATAAATGAAACATTCTTTATTTTCATTGAAAATTACGATTTATGAGAGTTGAATAATTTCAGGGTATTTTCAGAGGCAACCTCTTCACCTATTCATCTCTAATGAAAACTGCTGCCTTTCAATGACATTTCCATTTATTACCTCAAAGGATAGGAAGACTAAGAAAAGGTTTTGCGTGGTTGCGTGTTATGTATGTATGTGTGAAAAGCTGCCTTCCACTTTCCACTTCCAGGCTGCAGCTGGCATTCAAGCCTAATCCATGCATGGAACTGTGCCCAATTCATTCATTTAATCGTCTTTATTGAGTGCTTACTGTGTACAGAGCACTGTGCTAAGCAATTATTATGGTATAAGGATTGTCTTTAACCATCCTGATGATGTCCTGGCCATTTTGCTACTTGCTGTTTTTTATTCTGCCTCTTGGTATTCAAAAGATACATGTGCTTTAAATACATACATGTCTTTAAATTTATCAAGTGCCTCATGTAGTCTGATTAATCTATCTGGACAGATTGGTTAACAGTAGATAATTTTCCAACCTTTCACTTGGTTTCAGGAATTTAATCTTCAATGTAGCTCAGATGCTGTGTGCTCAGAGAAAGTTGAAAATGGTATTGTTGAATTGAATGCATTCAACTGTATTCTCCCAAGTTCTTAGTACAGTGCTCTGTACATAGTAAGCACTCAATAACTAACAATGAATGAATAAATGAATGAACTGTAATCATTTTAATTTTATTCCGCAGAAGAAACCAAAGAATCACATATCACCAATATTGTTGAAGAAAAGAAGCACATGGTAGATAATGCTATATACAATACAATGAAAAGGTAAACTGAAATTTAATTATGAGCTCATTACCTCCTGGACTGAATAATTAAGAAATTTCTCATCACGATTATTTCTGAATATATTTGCCTTTGACAAAATGGAGAACTTTTATCATTTATGACAACCAGCACTCCATTTACTGATAAGCCACCGACTACGGAATAAATGCCTTTTCATTCTGTCTTAAAGGTAACTCCTTCTTTGAATCAGCATGGCTCAGTGGAAAAAGCCTGGGCTTGGGAGTCAGAGGTCATGGATTCTAATCCAGGTTCCGCCACTTGTCAGCTGTGTGACTTTGGGCAAGGCACTTGACTTCTCTGTGCCTCAGTTTCCTCGTCTGTAAAATGGGGATTGACTGTGAGCCCCATGTGGGACAATCTGATCACCTTGTAATCCCCCCAGCGCTTAGAACAGTGCTTTGCTTGTAGTAAGTGCTTAACAAATGTCATTATTATTATCATTATTATTATTATTATTATTATTAATCAAATTAAAACATTTCTATTTCTGTTCCCAATCCATGAGGGATAAGAACTTTACTCCATGTTTTGGGGTCATTGTCCAGGCATGCGATGAAACATCCAATGATAGCAATTATAATTACTATTATTTTGGCATTTATTAAGAACTCACCATTTGACAAAGAACTGTTCTAAATCCCGGGATGGATAATCAGACCTGGTCCCTGACCTACACAGGGCTTTCAATCTAAGAGGGAGGGAGAGCAGGCATTTTATCCCTATTTTACAGATAAAGGTCCAGAAAAGTGAAGTGACTTGCTCAGGTTCATACAGCAGTTTAACAGCAGAGCTAGGATTAGAAACTGGACCTCTCCACTAGACTGTAAACTCATTGTGGGCAACGGAATATGTTTATTGTTTTACTGTATTCTCTCCGGTGCTTAGTACAGTGCTCTGCACACAGTAAGCTCTCAATAAATACAATTGACTGATTGTGACTCTCAGTCTCAGTCTCTGATGATGATCAGCTTTTTCAGCCCTGGGGGATGTCAAACCAAGATGGTGCTCGAAAGCATCAAGAAGCCACTTTATTCTCTGCTGGTGGCTCCAACCGGCAATTCTCAGAAGTAGAAATTACCAATTTATTGCCAAACTGATCAAGGAAGGTCACCACAATGGTCATGATCCTATAACTGATCTCTGAAGGTTTTGTTTTGTTCTCTGTCTCCCCCTTTAGACTGTAAGCCCACTGTTGGGTTGGGACTGTCTCTATATGTTGCCAATTTGTACTTCCCAAGCGCTTAGTACAGTGCTCTGCACACAATAAGCACTCAATAAATACGATTGATGATGATGATGATGATTGATTGACAATTGGCAGAGCCCAAATTCGAACCCATGACCTCTGACTCCAAAGCCTGGGCTCTTTCCACTGAGCCACGTTGCTTCTGTCAGCTGTGTGACTTTGGGCAAGTCACTTAACTTCTCCGGGCCTCAGTGACCTCATCTGTAAAATGGGGATTAAGACTGTGAGCCCCAAGTGGGACAACCTGATGACCTTGTATCTACTCCAGTGCTTAATAGTAAGCGCTTAACAAATACCATCATTATTATTATTATTCTCTCTGGTCCTCTTTTTCCCTTATCTATAGAGTGGAGTCAAATTGTCCGCTCTCCTTCCCTATTACAGTGTTACTTTTGTGCAGGAGAGGGATTGTATCTGATCCGTTTGGCATCTATCTTCCCTTGAGGTAGAAGGCTGGCCAAATGATTTATTGAGCTCATTTTCAACTCTCTGATATTTAGACCATGAATTTAGACGATGTGTTAGAGTTGCCACACACTCTAGTAGATATGACTTTTACCCTAGAGAGTCAACTACTCTTGACATTTTGTTCTCCACTGAGCCATGCTTGCTTTAGAACCATTAACCTAGAAGTTTCTTAGCTTTAAATATCTTCTGGCAAGGATGCCCACAGGTTTTCTTTCTATAACAATGCTATCAGGTATCTATTTTCAGAGAGTTTCTCAGCACGCAAAGCCTGAGGAACGAAGCCACGTTAATGGGTTAGTGTGCACAAACTGGCAAACTTTAGTGCTGACCAAATTGTTTCTAATCATTTCATTCCTTGAAGGAAACCCCAACATACTTGTCTCGTATTCATTGGGATTATTAGTTTGTGCCTTCATTCTCTTTTTTTAATCCTTTATTTTTCCGCTCAACAAGTGGCTTAATCTCTCTGATTACTCTTGACACCCATACCAAACTGGTGGTCTTGTTTTGGGTTTGTGGTCTTGTTTTGGGTTTGCGGTCTTGTCCAGTTGCTGTTAAAAGAAGAAAATGACCTGGTTGAGCTTTTGTAGTGAATGTTTGGCATCTGTTCCTCTGGAGAAAGTTGTAGAGGTTGTTGTGTATAAAGCTAGCTATTCCATGCAGATATAATATTCCATACTCAGAGTGGGTAACTCTCCAAACTGCCATCCTCATCCAGTCACCCTAGGGTTGAAATGCCCCAGGCCTACCTATAATTTTATGTCTATTATATCTTTGTCAGTCAGTCAGTGAATTATTTATTGAGCACTTACTCTGTGCTCATTTGGGGGAGTACAATATGACAATATAATAGACACATTAATAATAATAATACAGTATTTGTTAAGTGCTTACTATGTGCCAAGTACAGTTCTAAGCACTGGGGTAGATACAAGGTAATCAGTTTGTCCCACATGGGACTCACAGTCTTCATCCCCATTTTATAGATGAGGTAACCGAGGCCCAGAGAAGTGAAGTGACTTGCCCAAAGTCACACGGTTGATAAGTGGCAGAACCAGGATTAGAACCCACAACCTCCAGAATCCCAAGCCCGGGCTCTTTCCACTAAAGAACGCTGCTTCTTCCCCTCCCACAAACAGGCTTAAGGTCTAAAGAGGGAGACAGACAATAATAGAAATAAATAAATGACAAGTGTGTTCATAAATGCTGTGAGGTTGGGAGATGGGATGAGGAAAGGGAGCATTTCAAGGCGATGTAGAAGGGAGTTGAAGATTAGTTGAAGATATTAATTAATTAATTAATTTATTTATTTATTTATTTTACTTGTACATATCTATTCTATTTATTTTATTTTGTAGTATGTTTGGTTTTGTCTCCCCCTTTTAGACTGTGAGCCCACTGTTGGGTAGGGACTGTCTCTATATGTTGCCAATTTGTACTTCCCAAGCGCTTAGTACAGTGCTCTGCACACAGTAAGCACTCAATAAATATGATTGATGATGATGATGATGATGATTAGGAAAGGAGGCCTTAGTCAGGGAAGCTCTCTTGGAGATGTGCCTTCAATAAGGCTTTGAAGGAGGGGAAGAGTAATTGTCTGCTGGATATGAGGAGGAAGGGCTTTCCAAGACAGAGGCAGAACGTGGGCCCAGAAGTCAGCGGTGAGATAGATGAGATGCACGAAGCAGCGTGGCTCAGTGGAAAGAGCACAGGCTTTGGAGTCAGAGGTCATGAGTTCAAATGCCGGCTCTGCTGCTTGTCTGCTGTGTGACTTTGGGCAAATCACTTAACTTCTCTGGGCCTCAGTTCCCTCATCTGGAAAATGGGGATTAAGACTGTGAGCCCTCCGTGGGACAACCTGATCACCTTGTAACCTCCCCAGCGCTTAGAACAGTACTTTGCACACAGTAAGCACTTAAGAAATGCCATTATTATTATTATTATTAAGTTTGTATTAAGGAGAAAAGTGTAAGGTTGGTTTGTATTAGGAAATTAGCGAGGTGATATAGGAGGGGGCAAGGTGATTGATTGATTGATTGATGTGCATTTTTGGTACGAAAAATATCCCTGCCTTAGAAAAAGTTAGAGAGGTGAAAAACTTTAAATCTTTGACACAAAATAATAATAATGACGGTATTTGTTAAGCACTTACTATTTACCAAGCACTGTTCTAAGTGCTGGGGTAGATACAAGGTAATCAGGTTGTCCCATGTGGGGCTCACAGTCTTAATCCCCATTTTCCAGA
Source organism: Tachyglossus aculeatus (assembly GCF_015852505.1). Classification (NCBI taxonomy): domain Eukaryota; kingdom Metazoa; phylum Chordata; class Mammalia; order Monotremata; family Tachyglossidae; genus Tachyglossus; species Tachyglossus aculeatus. The sequence goes on along the minus strand of NC_052101.1, from coordinate 6,354,941 downwards.
TGAGGTAACTGAAGCACAGAGAAGTTAAGTGACTTGCCCAAAATCAGACAGCTGAGAAGTGGTGGAGCCAGGAATAGAACCCACGACCTCTGACTCCAAAGCCCGTGCTCTTTCCAGTAAGCCACGTTGGAATATAATCTAACTATAAATATATATAAGGGAACAAAGGCACCAGCTAATAATCCTACTGAATACAAGTAGGTTGGAGCATCTTTCAAGGAAATAATTGATTATTAACAGGACAAAAACTGCCAGAGAGATGACACTTCATGCATCACAAGGGAAACCACGTATGAAAAGTGTAGCGAGAACCTTCAAGAAGTTCAAGGGATGGAATTTTTTAGAGCCACTGACCTAGGGAAAGAGGAAGGCAGAATCTGAAGAGGGAGGGTGAGGCCGAGTGAAAAAGGCACTGGCAACTGAAGTTCCAGGATGCAGAACGTGTCTTAAAATTCAACCAAATGCCAGAATTGCTTAAATGGGAAATGAAGTTAAAGGTTTTTAAGAACTCTAGTTTGCCTGTGAGGGAACCAAAGTAATCACGTTTCTACCTGTAATGAATTTATAAGGCCTTGCACATGAACGCGATTTTTCATTAGTGTGTGGCCTTGGGCATGTCGCTTCACTTCTCTGTGCCTCAGTTATTTCATTGGTAAAATGGGAAATTAAGACTGAGAGCCCCATGTGGGACGGGGACTGTGTCCAACCTGATTTGCTTGTATCCACCCTTGTGCTTAGTACAGTGCCTGGCTTAACAAATACCACAAGATGTATTTTATTTTACCTCCTTTCTTCCTGGAACTCCCTCCTCAATATCTGAAAGAATGTCACTCTCCCCATCTTCAAAGTCCTGCTAAATTTATATCTCCTTCAGGTAGCCTTCCCTGACTAATCTCTCCTCTCCAAACCTTATTTCTATTTTCTTCTCCTCCACCTAGAGACCTAAATTTTTAGCCCCTAAAGCACCTCACTCTTCCACAGCACTCCTGTTTATTACCTTATACAGCCGAGTATATACTGTAATTTATTTCAATGACCTATTGCCCTCACTAGATTCTATGCTCCTTGAAAACATAGATCATGTTTATTTCCTCTATTATGCTCTCCCAGTAGCGTAATAATAATGATAATGGCATTTATTAAGTGCTTACTAAGTGCAAAGCACTGTTCTAAGCACTGGGGAGGTTACAAGGTGATCAGGTTGTCCCACAGGGGCCTCACAGCCTTAATCCCCATTTTCCAGATGAGGGAACTGAGGCACAGAGAAGTTAAGTTACTTGTCCAAAGTCACACAGCTGACAATTGGCGGAGCCGGGATTTGAACCCATGACCTCTGACTCCAAAGCCCGTGCTCTTTCCACTGACCCACGCTGCTTCTCTAGACTGTGAGCCCACTGTTGGGTAGGGACCGTCTCTATATGTTGCCAACTTGTACTTCCCAAGTGCTTAGTACAGTGCTCTGCACACAGTAAGTGCTCAATAAATATGACTGATTGATTGATTGATTCTCTAGTAGCGTAGTACAGGGCTTAGGAGACAAAAAGCACTCATACATGCCATTCGTTGATTGATCAATTTATTCCGCTCTGTTCTTTTGGACAACGTCTTTACTAAGTCCTAAATTAAAGTGTTAAACCTTCTCTTCCTATCATACAGAAATCTCAAAAGGAGGGAAGTAACGTCTCCAGCTCAGCTCTTTGCCTTTTCAAAAAGCCCGGAACGGGCCAGCCAAGATGTTTCCCGGGCAGCCGAAATAATGGAGGCCTCGGTGCGAGCGATGAAAGGAAAAGTTGGCAAAAGCCACCAAAGACTGCTGCATCCAACAGGTGACTATTCACACAAAAACTGGCAAAACCCTCCTCCCACCCCTGTTTAATTCTCAAGGGTCATTTCCTTTATGAAAGAGCTGTGGCATTTGGAAGGATTCTTCCTCTTCTGTCTTCTAGACTGTGAGCTCGTTTTTGGCTAGGGACCATCTCTCTATGTTGCCAACTTGTACTGCCCAAGCGCTTAGTACAGTGATCTGCACACAGTAAGCGCTCGATAAATATAATTCAATGAATTAATGAATGCTTCCAGCAGACGTACTGTCAGTATCAACTCTCAGACTCAAAGAACACAATCAATCAATCAATTGTATTTATTGAGCGCTTACTGTGTGCAGAGCACTGTACTAAGCACTTGGGAAGTACAAGTTGGCAACACAGAGACAGTCCCTACCCAACAGTGGGCTCACAGTCTAAAAGGGGGAGGCAGAGAACAAAACCAAACATACTAACAAAATAAAATAAATACAATAGATATGTACAAGTAAAATAAATAAACAAATAAATAAATAGAATAATAAATATGTACAAACATATATACATATATACAGGTGCTGTGGAAGGGAAGAAAGACTCCATTCTGAAAGCATCTTGTAAATGGTAAATGGGATTTCCCTTCGAAGAATTCTCTGTGAGTTTAGATTGAGATCCCTTCTAGGATTTGGACAACGCAGCTTGCTATACTGCACCTTCATTCGTTCATTCATTCAATCGCATTTATTGAGCACTTACTGTGTGCAAAGCATTGTACTAAGCGCTTGAAAAGTACAATGCAGCAACAAAGAGAGACAATCCCTACCCACAACGGGCTCACAGTCTAGAAAGGGGGAGACAGACATCAAAACGTATAAATAGGCATCAATAGTATCAATATAAATAAATAGAATTATAGCTACATACACATATCAGAATAAGTAAATGGGCATTAATATAAATAAATGGAATTATAACTATGTACATGTACACACAAGTGCTGTGAGGCAGGGAGGGGTGCAAAGGGGGCGAGTTGGGGAGATGGGGAGGGGAGGGTATTGTACTCTGCCAAGCGCTTAGTACAGTGTTCTGCACACAGTAAGCATTCAATAAGCTTGAATGATTGCCTGATTAACCTTATTCCATAAAAACATTAGCAGTCACTGCCAACCAAAAATATTGTAAATGCCCAGGATGGCATACACAATTCCACAGCTGATGAAAGATTCATTCTTTCATTCAATCAGATTTATTGAGTGCTTACTGTGTGTAGAGCACTGTACTAAGCGCTTGGGAAGTACAAGTCAGCAACATATAGAGACGGTCCCTATCCAACAATGGGCTCACAGTCCTAGGGTGCTTTGCACATAGTAAGCACTTAATAAATGCCATTATTATTATTATTATTGTAAGGGGGAAACAGACAACAAAACAAAACATGTAGACAGATGTCAAAATTGTCAGGATGAATAGAATTAAAGCTATATGCGCAGATGTTTTTGATCCATTTTAAACTCAGAATGCCTGGTACAAAACTGGAAAAAGATTCTCTTTTCTATTAACTTGTTTCGTACAATGCTCTTTCATAAAACCATGCATTTCAGAGATATTCTTCTTTAAATCATTTGTTTGAAATGTAATTCTTTTATGAATGATACAGAGTGGAGTATTGGTTGCTTGCAGGTATGATTCTATTTACTGAGTTTTATATGTTCTAGGCACTATAGTAAGTGTTGGAATAGATACAAGCTAATCAGATTGACCCCCATGGGGCTCACAGTCTCAATCCCCATGATTTGTTAATCATGGGGATTTGTATTTGTTTGTATTTGTATTTGTTGTATTTGATTTGTATTTGTTAAGCGCTTACTGTGTGTCAAGCAATGTTCTAAGCGCTGGAATAGATACAAGCTAATCCTGTTGGACACAGTCCCTGCCCCATAAGGGGCTCACAATCTTCATCCCCTTATTACGGATAAGGTAACTGAGGGACAGAAAAGTGAGGTGACTTGCCCAAGGTCACACAGCAGAACCAGGATTAAAATCCAAGTTATTCTGACTCCTAGGCTCCTGGTCTATAAACTAGGCTATGCTGTGACCTTGAGCAAGTCGCTTAATTTTTCTGTGCCTCAGTTGTAAAACGGGGATTAAGACTGGGAGCCCCATGTGGGGCATGGACTGTAGCCAACCTGATGGGCTTCTATCTAAATCTAGTGCTTAGTACCTGCTTAGAACATAGTAAGTGCTTAATAATAATAACAGTGTTGGTATTTGTTAAGCACTTACTATGTGCCAAGCACTGTTCTAAACACGAAGGAAGATACAAGGCAAACAGGTTGTCCCACGGGGGGCTCACAGTCTTAATCCCCATTTTACAGATGAGGGAATTGAGGCAAAGAGAAGTTAAGTGACTTGCCTAAAGTCACACGGCTGACGAGTGGTTGAGCCGGGATTAGAACCCACAACCTCTGAATCCCAAGCCCGTACTCTTTCCACTAAGCCACGCTGCTTAACAAATACCTTTTTAAAAGTAGGGTGATTATATGTGTGGAAAGGTATTGCAAGATGATGATCAATTTTTTTGTCATATTCTACTATTATTCACATAGTTTAAGACAGTAAGAAGGAATGGTGAAATAGGTGGGAGGAATAAGAAGAACATTCGTGTCACACCATGTGGAAGAGATTTATAAGAAAGAGAGAAGGGAGACAGACGCTGAAGAAAGTAAAGAACAATGAAGAATTTACACTTTGATTGGGGCATCAAACAATTGCTGGAAACTAAGAAACACATTTTCAGCAGAGTGAGGAATAGAAACATTTTTGGAAAGATTCAAAGATAGAGTTGGGTTAGCAAGTGATTATACCTTGGACATTATCAAAAATATTATTGCGAACCTAAAATGCATATAGTGCTCTACCAGTAGCTGGGGAATATATGGAGATTATTCCAAGTGAAGACAGACTCTACCCACGGAGAGGCCATTATCTAGAGAAAAGAGCCTGGGCTTGAGAGTCAGAGGTCAATCAATCAATCAATCGTATTTATTGAGCGCTTACTGTGTGCAGAGCACTGTATTAAGCACTTGGGAAGTACAAGTTGGCAACATATAGAGACAGTCCCTACCTAACAGTGGGCTCACAGTCTAAAATGTCATGGGTTCTAATCCCCACCCCACCACTTATCAGCTGTGTGACTTTGGGCGAGTCACTTAACTTCTCTGTGCCTCAGTTCCCTCATCTGTAAAATGGGGATTAAGACTGTGAGCCCCATGAGGGACAACTTGATTCCCTTGTATCTACCCCAGGGCTAAGAACAGTGCTTAGCACATAGTAAGCACTTAACAAATACCATCATTATTGTGAGAAGCAGCATGCTTTAGTGGAAAGAGCACGAGATTGGGAGTCAGAGGTCATGGGTTCTAATCCCAACTCCACCGCTTGTCAGCTGTGTGACTTTGGGCAAGTCACTTCACTTCTCTGTGCCCTCATCTGTAAAATGGGGATGAAGACTGTGAGCCCCACGTGGGACAACCTGATAACCGTATCTACTCCAGTGCTTAGAACAGTGCTTGGCACATAGTAAGTGCTTAAACAATACCATGATTATTACTCATCATCAATCGTATTTATTGAGCACTTACTGTGTGCAGAACAGCATATTAATTATTATTACTATTATTACTATTACTATTATTACTATCTGTAGGGCCAGAGGGGGAAATTAATGAAACAGTGGTATTTACTGAGCAACCACGAAGTGCAAAGTATCCATACCCTGTCCTTAAGGAGCTTGCTATCTAATGGATCTAATAAATATAGAACTAAACCAGGGAAATACCAAAAATAGCATTTGAAAAGGTAATAATCAACAAGGCTTATTCCAGAGGTCAAGGATTGGGTCTTCCAACTCAATTATACTCTCTCAAGTGCTCTGCCCAGTGCTCTGCACACAGTAAGCACTCATTAAACAGTGATTGGCACAGAGTAAGTGCTTAACAAATACCATCATCATCATTAAATACCATCGATGAGTTGATTGGCTGGTAGAGAAGGGACTGTAATCATCCTCTACTTGCATTTGGATTACACCATTTTTCTTTGGGATCATGGAATCAAAATGGAAACCACTGTTATTTTCCATTTTTTTAATGAAGGGCAAATCATCCACATTTAGAAAAACAGTGGGGAAACGCCAGAGGAGGAAGGAATTCTGAGAGGATGGGGGAACATAGAGAGGACAAATTACTTCATTCTTGAAGAATTCTACCTGATTAATTCATTTGAGTAACTGTAAGGGGAAGGAAAACTAAAGAAGATGCTGATTTCAATTTCAATGAAGAAAATACATATTAACTTAATAACATAATAAAGTAGAATTTTCCTGGTAATGTGGGAGGATCAGCAAGTCAGTGCTAAATAATAGATATGTAAATGCTGAATTGTACTTTCTATGGGTGTCTAGAGAATTAGAAAAGGGAACAGGAAAAAAAAAAATCCCAACTAATAATAAAGGAGGAGAAGCAGAATCTTTCCAAAATGACATGTTTTTTGGGACAAAAATTATTTTAGCACCTTTATTCCCCCAAAATACTGTATAATTAATGAAAATCATATGGGTTTACTGCATGAGAAGCATTCTGTACATTTTAACTGAATAATATCGGTGACACGTGGGAGAGGAGGAAGACCTAGTTTTATAGGTAGCATGTGCAATTAACTCTTCTTCCAGCCATCCAGTAAAATCTATAATCTGTACATGAGTACCCACTCAAAAGGTCAAAGATCTACCCACTGATTGGACAGATGTGAAATTTCTTAAAAAGTTAGAAAATGGTCTCAAGGTGACATTTAAAAATATAGCTATTAGAAATGTTAGGGATAACGTAGGTCTCTAAAAGTACTAACTTGCTTTTTCCAGATGTTTTACCAAGTGCCGTGATGAACATCATTGCCAATGTATCTGGATGCCTGCCTTTCATGTTACCGCCAAAATGCCCAAATACCTGCTTAGCCAATAAATACAGGTTTATCACTGGTGTCTGCAACAACAGGTATTTCATGCACATTTCTTTACCTCATAATATTATTCCCCCTCAAGACTGTAAGCTCCTTGTGGGCAAAGAATATGTCTACCAACTCCGTTAAATTTGACTCTTCCAGGAGTTTAGTACTGTGCTCAGCCCACAGTAAGTTCTTGATAAATTCAAATGACTGTTTGATTCTTGAGTAATTTATTTTAATATTTTCTAAGCCCTCATATCCCCTACCTAACCTTTTCCCCTGCATTGCCTATGCACTTGGGAATGTACTGTACTGATACTCACACCAGCTCCACAGCACTTACAAACATAATTTTATACTCTACTACTTTTGAATTATTTTAGTGTTTGTCTCTTCCTGTAGACTGTTAGCTCCTTGTGGACAGGGACTGTGTCTACCAGTTTTATTATATTGTACTTTCTCAAGTGCCTATTACAGTGCTCTGTGTATAGGACACTAATGCTAGGAAAAGTCCAGAGAAAACATGGAAGAGGCAGACTGGCAGCTAGATGGGTAGAGACCAGAATAATGATAAGAGAAGAACCATTAGAAAGGTTGTGGATTATAGCAGAGGATGGGACATTCTAGAGAAATCATACCCATGGAGTCACTATGAATCAGAAATGACTCGACACCACATAATAATAACAATGATAACAATAATAATTGTGTCATTCTTTGTAATGAAATTCCTTTTCCCTGAAATTTTAAAACAGAAGAAATAGAAATTTTACTGAGGATCATAAATCCCCAAAGCATAACCAGATCTTTCCGAACTATAGATTTTTATAAAAGCATCAATTAGCATATTCATTCGGTTGTGCCATCCTGGTGAACTACCGAAATACGTAACTAATTAGAAGGAGAATCACTGGTTAGGTAAATGAACATTCCTTTATTTTCAATTGAGTGACATGGTGCTGTTCCGTGAGCAGTATTTTATGCAATTTCAATAAAGATAAATGAACTGTAACTAATTTGAAAACTTTATCAAGCCGTACTCCAATGTACGAGCACTGAATCATTGCAGTTAATTACGAGCATTACAGTATCTTATTGCTTTGTAAATTAAGGCACTCTGATTAATGATGTATTAATAACCAAACTATTCCCTGCTTAGTGTCTCTGCAGACCTACTAACATGCAGGTAATCAACTGGAGATCCACTCTCTTTTGCCAAAATGTCACTGAAATGCTTCCCAGATACTACGTAAGAAAGAAGATGAATGATTGTAGGATTAAAATTTCTTTCTTGGACTATTAAGTATCACTTGCAGCCAATAGGATTTGCAAAGATTAAATAATGCTGACAATACAGTTGTAAAAACTATAAACTGTATTTCCTGCATCTTCAATTCAATCTAGTACAACCAATCCAGAAGCGGTATTTTTGAGCAGTTAATGTGTGCAGGGGACTGATAATATAATGCTTGGGAGGGTACTGTATTGTTTGTTGTAGGCCGGAAATCTGTCGGCTTATTGTTGTATTCTCCCAAATGCTTAGTATAGTGCTCTGCACACAGCAAGTGCTCAATAAATACCACAGAATAAACGAACTGTAGAGTTGGTAGACACGATCTTATAATCTACTGGTTCTTCAGGTCATTGGGTGTTCAATAATATGTATAGATCTACAGCAATATGAATTCATAAACCATACACGTCCAAACCTACACCTTCTAACCTAGTATCCTGCATGGTTAGATTGCTGTATCAACACAGATGTAAGAAGCTGGGGGAAAGAGACAATGTGAAATGAAGCCTGGAAATTGAAGTAAGACTTTGAGGCTTCCCTTTAAATGGTATTCGAAACAAAGTCCTCAGATTCTTGTGGAAAGATAAAGTGACACAGTTCAGATTCAACGCAAGGTACCCATGTGGAACCTTGGTTCACTGATCAGAAATCTTTTGGACTTAATATGCCGATCAGAAGAGACAAATGAAAATGGCACTTGACCTCCTCTAAACCCACCCTCAGAATCAATTCAAAAATCCCTTCCCCTAATTGCCAGGGAGTCTAATGGATAACAAGAAGGATCTATAGGGTTTCTCCCTCAAAGCACTCAATCCTCCAACCACAAGAAGGCCTTATAATGATGCTAAAATATATATATAAATGTTTTTTCCCAACATAAACTGCCACGAGCTTTCATTCCATGAATTTCCTGGAATTATGTTGGGCATTTCTTCCACCAAACAGAAAGCATTTATCCAACAGCGTTTATTGAGTGCCAATTTTGGGTAAGTCACTGTACTAGATACTGGGGAGAGTATAATACAAGAAAAAGCCACCATCCCTGGTCTTAATCAATTAGTCCATCAATCAGTGGTATTCGTTTAGGACTGATTGTGTGCAGAGTAGTGTACTAAGCACTTGAGAGAGTGCAATCTAGCAGAACTGGTAGACACGTTCCCTGCCTAGAGGGGAGAGACAGACATTAATATGAATAAATAAATTATAAATCTCTATGTGGGTCTGGGAATCAGAAGGACCTGAGTTCTAATCCCAATCCGCCACTTGTCTGCTGTGTGACCTTGGGCAAGTCACTTCAATTTTCTGTACCTCAGTTACCTCATCTGTAAAGCAAGGATTAAGTCTGTGAGGCTCATTTGGGGCAGGATCTCTGTCCAACCCAACTACCTTGTATCTACCCCACTGTTTAGTACAGTTCCTGGAACTCAGTAAGCGCTTAACGAATACCACAATTGTTATTTTTATTAGATGATTTCTGACTTCCCCAGGTTATAGCTCCTTAACTGCCAGTTCAGCAGTTGGTAATAAATCTCAATCTACTTCTCTGTTCCCCTCTCCTCTCCTATTTATTCAATACTTTACCTCCATAATAGTTATCCAAGAACAACTTACTGCCTTGAAAGCACATATCCTCCAAGAAGCCTTCCATGACTAAGCCCTACTCTCCTCTTTTTCCACTCCCTTCTGCGCCGCTCTTACTTGCTCCTTTCATTCATTCAATCGTATTTATTGAGTGCTTACTGTGTGCAGAGCACTGTACTAAGCACTTGGGAAGTACAAGCTGGCAACATATAGAAACGGTCCCTCCCCAATAACGGGCTCACACCTTCCTCCCATCCCCACAGCACATATGTATACATCTGTTATTTATTTATATAATAACAATAATACATGTTTTTGTTAAGCTCTATGTTCCAGGCACTATACTAAGTGCTGGGGTGGATACAAGCAAATTCATTCATTCATTCAATTGTATTTCTTGAGCATTTACTGTGGCAGAGCACTGTACTAATCAAGTTGGACACAGTCCCTGTCCCACATGGGACTCACAGTCTTAATCTCCATTCTATAGATAAGGGAACTGAGGCAGGGCACAGAGAAGTGAAGTGACTTCTCCAAGGACACACAGCAAACAAGTAGCAGAGCCGGGATTAGAACCTATGACCTTCAGATTCCCAGGCCCGTGCTCTATCCACAAGTCCATGCTGCTTCCCAGACACTGTAGTAATGCCCCGTCTATCTATGAAATCGTTGTGGGCAGGAATGTGTCTGTTGTTATATTGTACTTCTAGACTGTGAGCCCACTGTTGGGTAGGGATTGTCTCTATATGTTGCCAACTTGTACTTCCCAAGCACTTAGTACAGTGCTCTGCACACAGTAAGCGCTCAATAAATATGATTGATTGATTGATTGTACTTTCCAGACTGAGCCCCTTCCTTCCTCTCCCCCTTATCCCCCTCATTTTACCTCCTTCCCTTCCCCACAGCACCTGTATATATGTATATATGTTTGTACATATTTATTACTCTATTTGTTTATGCATTTATCTTACTTGTACATATCTATTCTATTTATTTTATTTTGTTAGTATGTTTGGTTTTGTTCTCTGTCTCCCCCTTCTAGACTGTGAGCCCGCTGTTGGGTAGGGACTGTCTCTATGTGTTGCCGACTTGTACTTCCCAAGCGCTTAGTACAGTGCTCTGCACACAGTAAGCGCTCAATAAATACGATTGATTGATTGATTGATTGATTGTACTCTCCCAAGCGCTTAGTACAGTGCTTTGCACACAGTAAGCGCTCAATAAATACAATTGAATGAATGAATGCCTTTCCTAGTTTTACAAAATCAACAGATCCAGGATCGTTTTTGAAGAGAAAAGGTGCTGGTTACAAGAATGATTGGCGAGATCTGAGAATCCCTGAAAAATCGGCTTTCAAGTCTCTCTTTTTTCCACAGGGCCAATCCCAGATGGGGTGGTTCTAACACCGCTCTAGCTAGATGGCTTCCCCCTGTTTATGAAGATGGAATCAGCCAGCCCAAAGGATGGAATCCCAACACCTTATACAATGGATTCGCATTGCCCATGGTGTGTATAACCCATCACTATTTGAAACAGTGGGACGAGTCTGCATCTCGTGCAGAATTTCCCTTTCTTCCAAAGGCTGGCTTTAAAGACTGACCCTGAGTATTTTTCCATAAATGCAGAGGCATCTTTAACAATCCAACAAGATATTCTTCCCAAAATTTCATTCATTCATTCATTCAATCGTATTTATTGAGCACTTACTGTGCGTAGAACACTATACTGAGCGCTTGGGAAGTACAAGTCGGCAACATATAGAGACGGTACCTACCCAACAGTTGGCTCACAGTCTAGAAGGGGGAGACAGAGAACAAAACAAAACATGTTAACAAAATAAAGTAGAATAAATATGTACAAGCAAAATAAATAAATAAATAGAGTAATAAATACATACAAACATATATACATATATACAGGTGCTGTGGGGAAGGAAAGGAGGTAAGGTAGGGGGGATAGAGAGGAGGAAGAGGGGGAGAGGAAGAAGGGGGCTCATTTCTTCTAGACTGTGAGCCCACTGTTGGGTAGGGACTGTCTCTATATTTTGCCAACTTGTACTTCCCAAGCGCTTAGTACAGTGCTCTGCACACAGTAAGCGCTCAGTAAATACGATTTATTTATTGATTGATTGATTGATTTCTGCAGCGGCCAGTGCCGAGGAATTGATCCTAGGTCTCGTGGTTTCCCCAGTGTTCACATGTTCCCATGCTGAAAATGTAGCTAGGAAATGATGCAACGAACTGTGCCATACACACAATAATTTTACAGACACAACTCACGGACTGCCAAAGTGTCCACGGCATAGTGCAAGGTACTGGCCGTTAGGAATTAAGGGGCAAGAGCTAGGATAATCTTTTTTTTAATGGTATTTTTTGAGCATTTGCTGTGTGCCAGGCAATTTACTAAATTCTGCAGTAGGTACATGCTAATCAGGTTGGACACACTCCGTGTCCCACATAAGGCTCACAGTCATAATTCTCAATCAATCAATCAATCAATCGTATTTATTGAGCGCTTACTATGTGCAGAGCACTGTACTAAGCGCTTGGGAAGTACAAATTGGCATCACATAGAGACAGTCCCTACCCAACAGTGGGCTCACAGTCTAAAAGGGGGAGACAGACAACAGAACCAAACATACCAATAAAATAAAATAAGTAGGATAGAAATGTACAAGTAAAAGAAATAAATAAATAAATAAATAAATAAATAGAGTAATAAATATGTACAACCATATATACATATATACAGGTGCTGTGGGGAAGGGAAGGAGGTAAGACGGGGGGATGGAGAGGGGGACGAGGGGGAGAGGAAAGAAGGGGCTCAGTCTGGGAAGGCCTCCTGGAGGAGGTGAGCTCTCAGCAGGGCCTTGAAGGGAGGAAGAGAGCTAGCTTGGCGGATGGGCAGAGGGAGGGCATTCCAGGCCCGGGGGATGACGTGGGCCGGGGGTCGATGGCGGGACAGGCGAGAGCGAGGTACAGTGAGGAGATTAGTGGTGGAGGAGCGGAGGGTGCGGGCTGGGCAGTAGAAGGAGAGAAGGGAGGTGAGGTAGGAGGGGGCGAGGTGATGGACAGCCTTGAAGCCCAGGGTGAGGAGTTTCTGCCTGATGCGCAGATTGATCGGTAGCCATTGGAGGTTTTTAAGGAGGGGAGTAATATGTCCAGAGCGTTTCTGGACAAAGATAATCCGGGCAGCAGCATGAAGTATGGATTGAAGTGGAGAGAGACACGAGGATGGGAGATCAGAGAGAAGGCTAGTGCAGTAGTCCAGACGGGATAGGATGAGAGCTTGAATAAGCAGGGTAGCAGTTTGGATGGAGAGGAAAGGGCGGATCTTGGCAATGTTGCGGAGCTGAGACCGGCAGGTTTTGGTGACGGCTTGGATGTGAGGGGTGAATGAGAGAGCAGAGTCGAGGATGACACCAAGGTTGCGGGCTTGTGAGACGGGAAGGATGGTAGTGCCGTCAACAGAGATGGGAAAGTCAGGGAGAGGACAAGGTTTGGGAGGGAAGACAAGGAGCTCAGTCTTCGACATGTTGAGCTTTAGGTGGCGGGCGGACATCCAGATGGAGATGTCCTGAAGGCAGGAGGAGATGCGAGCCTGGAGGGAGGGGGAGAGAGCAGGGGCAGAGATGTAGATCTGGGTGTCATCAGCGTAGAGATGATAGTTGAAGCCGTGGGAGCGAATGAGGTCACCAAGGGAGTGAGTGTATATTGAGAACAGAAGGGGACCAAGCACTGAACCTTGGGGAACCCCCACCGTAAGAGGATGGGAGGGGGAGGAGGAGCCTGCAAAAGAGACTGAGAAAGAACGACCGGAGAGATAAGAGGAGAACCAGGAGAGGACGGAGTCTGTGAAGCCAAGGTCAGATAACGTGTGGAGGAGAAGGGGGTGGTCCACAGTGTCAAAGGCAGCTGAGAGGTCGAGGAGGATTAGGACAGAGTATGAGCCGTTGGATTTGGCAAGCAGGAGGTCATTGGTGACCTTTGAGAGCGCAGTTTCCGTGGAATGAAGGGGACGGAAGCCAGACTGGAGGGGGTCGAGGAGAGAGTTGTTGTTGAGGAATTCTAGGCAGCGCGTGTAGACAACTCGTTCAAGGAGTTTGGAAAGGAATTCTCGTTTTATAGATGAGGTAGCTGAGGCACAGAGAGGTTAAGAGACTTGCCGAATGTCACACAGCAGAGAGGTGGTGGAGCCAGGATTGGAATCCAGGTCCTTCTGACTCCCAGGAACACTAGGTCACACTTCTTCTCCCTGTATCCATTTGATTCCCACTGCAGTCTTCACTGCTTATGTTAGGCAGCTACTACAGGACTGAGCATTTAGTACAGTGTTTGGCCCACAGTAAATACTCAAAACATACCATTGAATGATTCCTTCCTGCTGAGCTTGATATCCGAGACCTTTTAAATGGTCCTTTGGCCAGAAACCTTCAGCCTTGTTGGCACAGCTTAGCAGCCATTTTCTTCTACTGGCTCCCTCAATCTCCACCATAATAATGATGGCATTTATTAAGCACTTACTATGTGCAAAGCACTGTTCTAAGCACTGGGGAGGTTACAAGGTGATCAGGTTGTCCCATGGGGGGGCTCACATTCTTAATCCCCATTTTACAGATGAGGTACTGAGGCACAGAGAAGTGAAGTGACTTGCCCAAACTCACACAGCTGACAATTGGCAGAGCTGGGATTTGAACCCGTGACCTCTGCCTCCAAAGCCCGTGCTCTTTCCACTGAGCCACGCTGCTTCGCACCATGGAGAGGTGAGGGTTTAAGGGTGTGATGTAGAGTTTCATACAGTTTGGAATGATAACATAAATGAAAACCAAATGTTTGAGAACTGGGAAGTGAATTACATTAATCTCACTCTGCTCAATTGTGATAATAATAATAATAATAATGATGGTATTTGTTAAGCGCTTACTATGTGCCCAAGCACTGTTCTAAGTGCTGAGTTAGATATGAGGTAATCAGGTTGTCCCATGTAGGTCTCACAGTCTTAATCCCCATTTTACAGATGAGGTACCTGAGGCACAGAGAAGTTAAGTGACTTGCCCAAAGTTACACAGCAGAAAAGTGGCTGGGCAGGGATTAGAACTCATGACATCTGACTCCCAAGTCCGGGCTCTTTCCACTTCCCTAAGTGCTTAGAACAGTGCTCTGCACCCAGTAAGTGCTCAATAAATACCATTAATTTACTTAAATACTAAGCACTTAGTACAGTGCTCTGCACACAGTAAGGGCTCAATAAATATGATTGAATGAATTGACTGATTGGTCTCACATTTTCCCAGATCCATTAGCAGAAAGACCTTTCTAGAACTTAGGGTAGTTTCCTGCAGGATTTCAGGTGGTGTTGGATAAAAAATAATTAATTCCCAAAATTCAACAACGAGATTTTGGCTATTTTAATTTTCAAAGCATGTGTTCAAGGCAATCTTTGATCCAAATTTATTTTACAAGGTGACACTTTTCAAATCTTTTTGTGATTGTTATCTTTCAGTTGTAAGTGTTTACTGTAGTTTCTATGTAGCCTTCTGTGGTAAGCTTAATTGAAGAAGATAGAAGCAATAGGCATACAATTTGACTTTAATAAGAGTTTCGAT
Source organism: Tachyglossus aculeatus (assembly GCF_015852505.1). Classification (NCBI taxonomy): domain Eukaryota; kingdom Metazoa; phylum Chordata; class Mammalia; order Monotremata; family Tachyglossidae; genus Tachyglossus; species Tachyglossus aculeatus. The sequence continues at coordinate 6,339,658 of NC_052101.1, read as the reverse complement.
TTGATGATGAATGAAATCCATAAATCAATCCTTAAAAGGAAGCACAAAACATTCAGATTAAGACTATATAACTAACAACAGATGAACCAAAACATTCTCTATCCTTGTCTATCTGAAATTCCACTGTTAAAAGCTCGGTTTGGCAAGATGGCATTTTTTTAAATGTCTGATATTCTTTCTTCCTATTGTTTTATTGACATGTCATATGAAGTAAACAGTCATCGCCACTCTAGGTAAATGAGTTCTCTTTCCTAGGTTCGGGAAGTTACGAGAACAATTATTCAGGCATCTAATGAAGCTGTTACGGAGGACAACCTGTATTCTGATATTATGATTGCATGGGGACAATATATTGATCATGATATTGCATTCACCCCTCAAAGTACCAGTAAAGCTGCATTTCTGGGAGGAGTAGACTGTGATCTGACGTGTGAAAATCAAAATCCATGTTATCCCATTCAGGTATGGTACAAATTTGGATTCTGAGATAATCTCTTTTAAAGAAACATAACAATAATAATTATGTATTATGAATGTATGAAATAATGAATTATTTCATACCACTTTAGTTACCAAAGGATCTAACTCCAATGTAAATATGTGGTGTACGGTACATCAATACAATGAATTCAAAAGGAGGAGAAACACTCGGAGAGACTGACAAAAAGAGAAAAACAAAGAGACAGAGGGAGAGTCAGAGAGAGTGAGAGAAAATACATCAATGAATAAGGATGTGTCTGTGTGTACAGGGAAGGTTTTACTTTTAAGATATTAGCCGAAAGGCATTTTTAGTAGGGAAGTTTTTGCACTTTCCATTGTTATTTCTAAGAGAACTATGTGAAAAAGAATTCCTAAATAATTATGTTTCTAACCTGGCATTTAGTTTTATGTCTGAGGTGCCAACATGTATCTGTGAAAAATATGATTTTATTTTGCAAGGTGGGTGTAAGTGAAGGTTTTTGGCAGGGAAAATGAATCTGCTATCCCTCTCTTTCAGCATGGGGGAAATTATGGCGTTCCAGACCCTGATGAGATTGGTGGAGAGTTAGGAGGGGATTGCAAGTTTCTTCAACAACTTATTAGAATTACGTTTTAGCCCCACTCACCCCTTAATTTTTTTTTTTAATGTGGGTACATTTTCCCTGTCCCAGGAAGGCATTGGGCCTGTGGAAAGAGCAAGGAACTGAGAATTGGGATACACAGATTTTATTTCCCCACTCTACCACTGGCCTACTGTGTGAACCTGGGGAATTTACTTAACCTCTTTGAGCCTCAGTTTTCTCATTTGTAAAATGGTGATAAAATAGAGTGTAAGGTCTTGGTGTCTGCTAATTCTGTTATATTTTACTCTCCCAAGCACTTAGTACAGTGCCCTGCACATGGTAAGTGCTCAGTAAATACCATCAATTGAGCACAGAGAAGCAGCATGGCAAAGTGACTAGAGCACGGGCCTCGGAATCAGGAGGTCATGGGTTCCAATCTGGAATTTGCCACTTGTCTGCTGTGTGACCTTGGGCAATTCACTTCCCTTCTCAGTGCTTAGAACAGTGCTTTGCACATAGTAAGCGCTTAACAAATACCATCATTATTATTATTATTCTCTGTGCCTCAGTTCTCTCATCTATAGAACGGGGATGAAGACTGTGCGCTCCATGCGGGACAGGGAGTGTGTCCAAAGCGATTACCTTGTATCCACTCCAGCGCTTAGAACAGTGCTTGCCACATAGTAAGTGCTTAATAATTACCATAATTATTATGATTATTAGACAGGCTTTAAGCACACAGGACTACCCCTCAAGCCCCAATATGAAATTTAGAAAATTTGAGGCATGTTTTTTATCTTGAGTTCCTAATTGCATCCATAAATTTTTCCAAGTCCAAAACTCCAATCCAGTCTTATCAACTAGTTTATGGAGATGGGCTTGAGCTCTCTCAACTGTGATAATTTGGAGAATACCTTATCTCATTTAATTTAGCTTAAATTTGTACAAAGACCTAAAAGCATTTCGGTATTGGGCTGAGAGTTTAAAAATTAAGAAAGTGTAAAATGTAACATCCATTTTATTCCAGGAAATAATCTCTGTGTTGCCTATTAATGCTCTGAGAACTGCTCATCTCTACCCCAATTGCTGGTTTTTATTGAGAACATACTGTGTGCAGAGCACTGTACTGTTTGGGAGAGTAAAATCTAACAGAGTTGGTAGACACATTCCTTCCCCATAAGGAGCTTACCCCAGTGATACATATCTAGAACTTTACATGGTCATGCTTGCTGCCTTTAATTATTATAATATAGTAATAGTATTTATCAAACATGTTTCTGTTCCAAAGCTCATTGCCAAGTGCTGGGGCAGATACAAGAAAATCAGATTGGAAACAGACACTGTCTGAGATGGGGATCGCAATCTAAGAGGGAGGGAAAACAGGAGTCATCCCCATTTTACAGATGAGTAAACTGAGGCCCAGATAAATGAAGTCACTTGCTCAAGGTTACTCAGCCAACTAATAAGAAGAGCGAAGACCAAGTGTCCTGACCCCTCAAACCATATTCAATCCTTGTGGTTTTCTCCATCTCATCTGATTTCCTCAAAGTTAAATTTCATTTTATTCGCCCTGATAGAAATCAGGATTCTAAAAATGTATTTATATTTATTATATTTATTAATATTTATTGCTCTCAGTCACATTTTGAGCTTGTTACACAAAACTGGACACATAATAATAATAATAATAATAATAATAATAATAATAACATTTATTAAGCACTTACTATGCACAAAGCACTGTTCTAAGCACTGGAGAGGTTACAAGGTGATCAGGTTGCCCCACGGGGGGCTCACAGTCTTAATCCCCATTTAACAGATGAGGTAACTGAGGCACAAAGAAGTTAAATGACTTGCCCAAAGTCACCCAACTGACAATTGGCAGAGCTGGGATTTGAACCCATGACCTCTGACTCCAAAGCCTGGGCTCTTTCCACTGAGCCACGCTGTTATGTGCTCAGTGTTATTCTGTATGAAAGGAATTCTCCTCAAACTGCACACTGATATTTCCAGAACGTCGGAGATCCCTTTCTTATGGACACTGGGGAAACCTTCACTTGCCCACTTATCCTTTGGATGCCCAAAATTCATCATCCAAAAAAGCACAACTTCATTAGTCTTAGGTTTTCTATCAAAGCAGAGAATGATCTGAATTAAAATTTCAGTTCATGGAAAAATCCTCCAACTTTTTGACTGTTTTGTCATCCTCTTTGTTAACTAAATCAGATGAGTTGGAAGGTCTGGATTTGGATTTTCATTCATTCATTCATTCAGTCATATTTATTGAGCGCTTACTGTGTGCAGAGCACTGTACTAAGCGCTTGGGAAATACAAGTTGGCAACATATAGAGACGGTCCCTACCCAACAGTGGGCTCACGGTCAAGGGAGAGGTCTTGTTCTGGTAATTGAGAAAGAGAAAGTAAAACCAGGTGATGTATAAAGTCCTGTGTGTTTGGCCAACATCAAGCCTCCTGGGAGGTTATCTGGGTCCATAACTTGTCTGCTGTGTGACCTTGAGCAAGTCACAACTTCTCTGGGCCTCATTTCCCCCACTTGTCTGCTATGTGACCTTGGGCAAATCACTTAACTTCTCTGGGCTTCAGTTCCTTCATCTGTAAAATGGGGGTGAAGATTGTGAGCCCCGTGTGGGACAGAGACTGTGTCCAACTCAATTATCTTGTATCTACCCCAGCACTTAGAACAGTGCTTGGCACATAGTAAGTGCATAGCAAATACCATAATCATCATTTAAAATATTATATCGGTGAGGGGAAACATTAGACATTTTTGGCTCCTTATCTTGATATGCATAAATAGCTAAGCAAAGATACTGATATTACTACAACTTAAGTTCTTACAACCACAGGACTTCAAGGAAGAAAACGATGAGTTGCTAATAACAATAATAACGATGGTATTTGTTAAGGCACTTACTCTTTGCCAGACACTGTACTAAGCGCTGGGGTGTCTATAAGCAAATCAAGTTGGACACAGTTCCTGTCCCATGTGCGGTTCAATCAATCAATCAATCGTATTTATTGAGCGCTTACTGTGTGCAGAGCACTGTACTAAGCGCTTGGGAAGTACAAGTTGGCAACATATAGAGACAGTCCCTACCCAACAGTGGGCTCACGGTCTAAAAGGGGGAGACAGAGAACAAAACCAAACATACTAACAAAATAAAATAAATAGAATAGATATGTACAAGTAAAATAAATAAATAAATAAATCTCAATCCCCATTTTACAGATGAGGTAACAGAGAAGTGAAGTGAATTGCCCAGGGTCACACAGTAGACAAGTGGCAGAGCCGGGATTAGAATCCATGACCTTCTGACTCCCAGCCCTGTGCTCTATTCACTATACCATGCTGCTTCCTCAAGTTGCTTGTTGCTAGCATTATTTTCCACTGATGTCTTTTGTCTTCTTTCCCCTCACTCAAAACTCCTTTCCTTCCAACTTGATTTCCTCAAAACCCTTCACCAACCCTCTTTCCTCTAGTAGAGACACGCCTGAGGAGTTCTTTACAAAAACACATCATCCTCATCATCAGTATGAACAGCATTAGCTGAACTTCACTGTTTCTAAAGACAATTGTTTGGGGAAACACTGAAGAAAATGAATTGGTGGCCAAGTTGCTTATGCTTTAATAGGAAAGACAAGTTGGCACATATTGATTAACCAATGGGTAAAGAAGCTTAAGAATAGGTATAAATAATTAACAATGACCAGTTCTTCCTATAAGGAATGCACAACACTGAAAGTCAGGAGACCTAATCATGACTCTGCCAGGTCCCTCCTTTTTGACCTTGGATAAGTCACTTATCTTCTCTGTGCCTTGGTTTCCTTATACGTAAAATGGGGATTAAATACCTGCCTAAAAATACAAGGACTCTGTTTGACCTGATTTTCTTGCACCTTCCTTAGCGCTGCACACAGAACTAAGCACTTGACATTTAGATTATAAACTTATTGTGGGCAGGAAACATGTCTTCCAACTGTGCTGTAATGTACTCCCAAGCACTTAGTATAATGCTCTACACACGGTAAGTTCTCAATAAATACCATTGACTGACTGATTTAGAAATATGCATTCCCAAAAACCGCATCTGAGAAAATGATTTTTTAAAACAACGCCAATAAATTTTGAAAGTTTAGAAAGAGGTGATAATGCTGCATAGGTGTTCTAATCTTTCTATTCTTTATGAAATCTTGACTAACCGATTGAAAAGAATTAAATGCGGTTTTGTCATTCAAATTGTTTCCAGATCAAATAGTTCATAGTGAGAGCTATTATTATTATATACAATTTATATTTTATATATAGCTATTCCATGATGCTAAATATGGTTGTCTAGAAAAGCTTCTTATAAAGCAACCAGCAAGAAGCTCTTCAGACCTGGCAATGTGTCTCTCCCCCTCTAGACTTAAGGCTCTTCTCCAGCAGGAATTGTTTATATCAAATCTATTGTACTGTATTTTCCCAAGACCTTAGTAAAGTGCTCTGCACACAGTAAGCCCTCAATAAATATTATTGGATTGATTGATTGATTGATTGATTGTTTGGAAGAGGTATTAGAATTTTAAAGGGAAGACAAATATTGAGGGGACATAATATTATGAAAGTGACAAATTAATTTATTGTGTTTGTCAACTATCTCAGTTCCCAAGAGACAGGGAAGCAAGGTTGCAGTCCCACTGAAATTACTTTTCTTAATACAAGTGATTTTTGAGTGAGTCTGAACTCATTTTGGAGAAGCTGTGTCTACTTGAAGAGTACTGTATTGATTTTCATTTCAAAAAGCAGGATGTCAGCTTGTCCTGCAGGTCACAAAATCCCTGAGTAGAAAATTTTTTTTTTTTTCATTCTTCTTCCTGATCCCTAATGTTGCCAATTGTTGTCACCCATGTGCATTTCACTTGGACAGTCTTGAGAAGCAAGTACTATCTTCCTGAATTCCAATGCAGACGTTTCGGGATGGCTAATAGAACTTGAGATTGACTGGGACTTATTTATTCATTCATTCATTCAATTGTATTTATTGGGTGCTTACTATGTGCACAGCACTGTACAAAAGTAATCTCTTTGAGGGCAGGGATCAAATTTACTAATTGCATTATATTTTCTCAGAGGTTGGTATAGTGCTCTATCTAAATTACAGATGATAAATCATTTAATTATAACAGCTAAATGGATAGAGACCGTAACAACAATATTGGAAGAATCATTAGAAAGGTTTCAGATTATGGCAGAAGACACAATGTTCTGGAGAAAGTGTATCCATGGAGTTGCTATGAATTGGAAATGACTCGATGGCATTTAATAATACTAATAATGTCTGTCTCCCCCTTAGACTGTAAGCTCGTTGTTGGCAGGGCATGTGTCTGCCAACTCAGTTGTAGTTTACTCTCCCAAGTGCTTAGTACAGTGTTCTACATATAGTAAGCACTAAATAAATAATAATAATAGCATTTATTAAGTGCTTACTATATGCAAAGCACTGTTCTAAGTGCCGGGGAGGTTACAAGGTGATCAGGTTGTCCCATGGGGGGCTCACAGTCTTAATCCCCATTTTACAGATTAGGTAACTGAGGCACAGAGAAGTTAAGTGACTTGCCCAAAGTCACACAGCTGACAATTGGCAGAGCCGGGATTTCAACCCCTGACCTCTGACTCCAAAGCCTGTGCTCTTTCCACTGAGCCACACTGCTTCCCCAGTGGATAGCAATACAAATACCAACGATGATGATGATGATGATGTTCTACACAGAATTAACACTCAACAAATAAGCGCTTAGTACAGTGCTGTGCACACAGTAAGCGCTCAATATGATTGAATGAATTGGATGAATACCGTTGACTGATTGATGGAGTCAATCAATCACATTTATTGAGGTCTTACTGTGTTTAGAGCAGTGTACCAAGCATTTGGAAGAGTACATTATAACGGAGTTGGTGTCCAGAAAGGCAACTAATTCACGTTGACAACTCACAGAAATAATTTGGAAAAATCCAACGGTGTGCTTTTTAGCCTCTGATTGAAAAATTAGCTTTCTTTTTTAAGATCGAAACATCACTTATCCTCTGGCTGAGACTTTGATTTTCAGTGGTTTTTCTTGAACATTGCCTGTGTTACATAGGTTGAATTCCCAATTTCCTTTTCAAAACCAAGACTCTGAAGCATCTCTCTTGTCCCCCAGCTCCCCACCAACGATACCTTGTCGACAAGTATGGGCTGCTTGCCCTTTTTCCGCTCATCTCCTGCATGTGGCACTGGAGACCAAGGAGCCATCTTTCACAACCTATCCGCATCCAACCCCAGAGAGCAGATCAATGGATTGACATCATTCCTCGATGCCTCCACGGTTTACGGCAGCACACCCGCTCTGGAAGAGAAGCTGAGGAACTGGACTCATGACGAAGGTCTCCTTAGGGTAAATTTGCAGTTCTCCGATCAGGGTCGGGCGTACTTGCCTTTCGTCTCCCGGGTCCCTTCTCCCTGTGCCCAAGCTCAGAACACCGATCCAGCGGAAAGAATTGAATGCTTTATGGCCGGGGATGGTCGGTCCAGCGAAGTGATTTCCCTGACCGCTTTGCACACTCTCTGGTTGAGAGAACACAATCGCCTGGCCAAAGCCCTGAAGAAATCCAATCCTCACTGGACCTCTGAAACCCTCTACCAGGAAGCTCGGAAAATCGTGGGGGCCCTTCACCAGGTAGGTTGATGTTGCAGTTCATTCATTCAATCAATTGTATTTATGGAGTGCTTCCTGTGTGTGAAGCACTGTGCTAAGAGCTTCGGAGAGTACGATAGCTTGGGTAGTTGTGTCCACTGGTAGTCCTTTTATTCATTCCATTATATTTACTGACCACTTACTGTGTGCAGAGTACTGAACTAAGCGCTTAGGAGAGTGGACAGGGAATGTCACTGTTTATTGTTCATTCATTCATTCATATTTATTGAGCGCTGACTGTGTTTAGAGCATGTACTAAACGCTTGCTGTATTGTACTTTCCCAAGTGCTTAGTACAGTGCTGTGCATACAGTAAGCACTTAATAAACACGATTGAATGAATAAACAGATGCATTTTCTGCCCACGACAAGCTTACAATCTAGAAGGGAATGAATGAATATATACGATTGAACGAATGGATGAATGAACATCATCATCATCATCATCAATCGTATTTATTGAGCGCTTACTGTGTGCAGAGCACTGTACTAAGCGCTTGGGAAGTAGAAGTTGGCAACATATAGAGACAGTCCCTACCCAACAGTGGGCTCAGTTTCGTTGAAATATTCCTTGTTGGCAGGGAATATGTGCTTAGCTTCTCATTTATTTTCCTGAGTCCTCTGCACCTTGTGGGTGTTCAATAAATGCCACTGATTGACTGAACAATTGATGTACCCACCAGTCAACTGGAATAGGATAGCTGCAGATCTTGGACTGATTTCGGGAAATTAAATGGTGTGGTTTGGGAGGTATTTAATGAGTGAGAAGAACACAAGCTTATCAAGTGTGACTACTTAGTTGTGCATTAATAGCAGCACTTTTAATCCTCCTGTCAGCCCTGCTGTTAGTTCTGTGGAAATAATAATAGTAGTGGTAATTGTATTTATTAAGAAAAAGGAAAAATATTACTACAGTTCTGATTGTTGGAGCCATGCTTCTGACCAAATAATCACATAGGGCATTGAGAAGAAGAAGGAAGAAGAAGAAGGAGGAGGGAGAAGGGGGGAGAAGGAGAAAGAGGAGGAGGAGAAGGGGGGAGAAGGAGGAGGAGGAGGAGGAGGAGAAGGAGGGGGGAGAAGGAGAAGGAGGAGAAGGAAAATGAGAAGGAAGAAGGAAGAAGGAGGAGAAGAAGGAGAAGGAGAAGATGGAGAAGGAGGAGAAAGAGAAGGAGGAGGAGGAAAAAGGGAGGAGGAGGAGAAGGAGAAGAAAGAAGAAGAAGAAGAAGAAGAAGAAGAAGAAGAAGAAGAAGAAGAAGAAGAAGAAGAAGAAGAAGAAGAAGAAGAAGAAGAAGAAGAAGAAAGAGAGAAGAAGAAGAAAGGAGAAGGAGAAAAAGAAAAATGAACTCACTCTTCAAGATGCACTGGTCCTGTGGAAATCCTAAAAAGTAGCTGGCTAACACTGGTGAAGTCCAAAACCTCTATCAAGGCAACCAACCTACTGGATCATGGCACCACAGTCTAGCATTGGAAGCCGCATGGCCTGGGGAAGCGGCCATTCATTTGACTTTTCTAGATTGTGAGCCCACTGTTGGGTAGGGACCGTCTCTATATGTTGCCAACTTGTGCTTCCCAAGCGCTTAGTACAGTGCTCTGCACACAGTAAGCCCTCAATAAATACGATTAGTTGAATGAATGAATCGTATTTGCTGAGCACTTACTATGTGCAGACCACTGTACTAAGCACTTGGGAGAGTACAATATAACAGTAACCAGACACATTACCTGCCCACAAGGAGCCTAGTTGAAAAAGCATGGGGGTTGGAGTCAGAGGACCTGTGTTCTAATCTCAGGTCAGCCACTTGTCTGCTGTTGTAACCTTTGGTAAGTCAGTTACCTCCTCTGGGCCTCAGTTACTTCATCTGTAAAATGGGGATTTTATCCTACTCCCTCCTACTTAGACCATGAGCCACATGTGGGTCGGGAACTGTATTCAACCTGATTATCTTGTACGCATTCCAGCACTTAGTATAGTTCTTGGCACACAGAAAGTGCTTAACAAGTACCACTATAGTTAGTAGTGATTTTATTATTTGGGCATAATTGGTCCATTCTCTGTGTTCCAGCAGGCATGATAGTAAGAAGAACAATAACAATAATAATGGTGGTTTTTATTAAGCTCTTACTCTGTGTCAGGCACTGTACTAAGCACTGGGGTGGATACAAGCAAATCAAGTTGTACACAGTCCCTGTCCCATGTGGGGCTCACAGTCTTGATCCCCATTTTACAGATAAGGTAACGGAAGCCCAGACTTGTCCACTTCACAGAGAAGTGAAGTAACTTTGCATACAAGGGCAGAGGTAGGATTAGAACCCATGACCTTCTGACTTTCTAGCCACTGTGCCATGTTATGTCTCTGAATAAGACTGATGGGGTGAGAGAGGGTGAGTGGCAGTGTGAAAATCACTAGCGGGCTCCACAATTCGTACATCTGGGTTCTCAGGTTTGAAGTGTAGAGATTGAGGTTCTCCTGTCATTCCTCAAGGGAGACTCCATCCATCCTTTTGTCACTTCAACTTGTTATTCTTCTAAACCTAAGACCGACATTTAATGCAATGTACTATCACTCAGCAGGATATAATACTTGATTAGTTGATTTAAATATGCCTTCATAAAAATTGTAGCAATTGCGGTATTTGTTTAGGTCTTACCATGAGCCAAGAGTTGGACACAATCCCCTGCCCCACATATGTGTGTGTGTGGGGGGGGGGGGTGAAAACATATTTACATCCCATTGTACAGTTGGGGAAACTGAGGCACAGTTAAACGACTTGCCCAGGGTCATCTAGCCGGCAAGGGGCAGAACCAGAATTAGAACTCAGGACTCCTGATTCGGAGGCCCAGGCTCTTTTGATTTAGTCTCTCCGCTTCCTTACAAGAAGCATTACTGCTCTCTTGTCTTTTCCATTTTTATTAACAGAGACAAAATTTATGGGCAAAGGATGACCCAAGGGGTGTCAATGAGGCTTCCTATTTTTAATGTTTAACTATATTCTGAGGTACATTAAGTTCCCATTCCGACCCTCACTTAGCCTTTCAATGTTTACTCCCACAAGACATGGACCAAAAATTGGCGACACAATGTGTTTATCTCAATAATTTGGTCTTCTCTGTTTTAAATTGATTAATATGCCCACACCATACAAAAGATCATCTGTCAACAATTAGGCCTGTAACTCTTAGTTTAATTTAATGTATTTTTTGAGACAGCAAGGATTATGTTTTCTGCCCACTCCTAGGTTACTTGAGTTGCATCAATGACCGCGTGAGTGAAATAGCTGGGAAGCAATCATGCCTGATGGATCTCAAGTGAGTGAGAGTGTTTTCCTACACAAAAACTAAGAAGGGCGTTTAGAAGAAGAAATCAGATAAACCTGTAAATTATAGAGAGGGCAAGACGGCTAATTTTCTCATCCTGATTTAAAAACCGATGATTTAAACACACAATAGGTCCTTTCTTGAAAGAATGAATTGAAGCAAAGTGCCATGCCCCAGTGAAGCAAATTGCAAGAGATTAAGACAACTTTATGGACAAAGCTAATAAAAGCAAGGAACTGACTCCCCTTACCCAAAGAGGTAGAGCTCGAAAGGAAGCAGATACAATAGTTTTAGTGAGATTGTAAGGAACAGGTTACAGTGATCAACATCAAGTGCATTTAAAAAAGGAACAGTTTGATTTCAAACTGGAAATTACTATTTGACTAAAAAATGGAATGCTGTGATTAAGATTGGATCCTGTTGAGTCTGCTCTCTAATATGCCTTTTCAATTAATGCAATTGAGCATTCACACCATGTCTCTTCCACTCTTTTCAATCCCTCAAAATTGGAAATATCTCACCTACGGAGCTCAGAGAGCTTCAGTGCTTCTAACGCCAAGACTTTTTTTATCCGGAATGATTTTTCCTCTCCTGCTTCTAGATAATCATTACTTGTCTTCCTTTTCTTTGCATCACTCTTCATGCTTTGGTTTCTCAACTTGGAGTCTTTAAATCACCTCAATTCTTTTTCCCATTTTTCTGTTTCATCTCAGAGTTTTTTTTATGCATGTTTATTACCAATCTTCTCCCCCTCCGGAGTGTAAACTCATTCATTCATTCATTGTCGCATTTTTTGAATGCTTACTGTGTGCAGAGCACTGTACTAAGCTCTTGAGAAGTACAAGTCGGCAACATATAGAGACGGTCCCTACCCAACAGTGGGCTCACAGTCTAGAAGGGGGAGACAGACAACAAAACAAAGCATGTAGATGGGTTTCAAACCCACAGAATAAATAGAATTATAGCTATATGCACATCATTAACAAAACAAATAGAATAGTAAATATGTACAAGCAAAATAAATAGAGTAATAAATCTGCACAAATATATACAAGTGCTGTGAGGAGGGCAAGGAAGTAGAGCAGGTGAGTGGGGATGGGGAGGAGGAGAGGAAAAAAGGCAGGGAATGTGTCCACCTACTCTGTAGTATTATACTCTCCCAAGCACTTAGTACAGTGCTCTGCATTCAGCTAGTGTTCAATAAATACCACCGATGGATTGACTGATTAAATACCAAATAAAAAGTTGCCTGTAATGAACTGGTAAAATCCCCGCTGTGCTTTGATTTTAAAACATACAATGAGTTGGATGCAGTTCCACGCCTCTAGATTATATAAACTCATTGTGGGCAGGGAACTTGACTCTACCAATTATGTTGTATTGTGCTCTCCCAAGCGCTTAGCACACAATAAGCTCACAATGAATGCCACTGATTGATTTATTGATTGACCTCCCTCCATTCCAGTTCACTAATGCTTATTACTCAGTGGCATAAAATGGTAGCCATTAAATTCTCCTTTAATCAAGGCTATCCGAACTCCCATCCTGAATTTCAAATTTGAGATATATAATAATAATAATGACTGTGGAATTTGTTAAATGCTTGCTATGTGCCAGGCACTGTACTAAGGGCTGGGTGGATACAAGGAAATCAGGTGGGACACAGTCCCTGTCCCACGTGGGGCTCACAGCCTCAATCTCCATTTTACAGATAAGGCAACTGAGGCCCAGAGAACTGAAGTGACTTGACCAAGGTCTCACAGCAGAGAAGCGGCAGAGTCAGGAATAGAACACGTGACCTCCTGACTCCGAGGCCTGTGCTGTATCCACTATGCCATTTTGCTTTCCTGTATTATATATCATTGGCAATGTGATTTGATAAAAATGTACTATTGCATTTGAATCATGTCAATATTCAATTTAAAGGAAATCCCAAGTCATTTGAAAACGGTTATAGTTGGGGAATAAGAAGGACATTTTAACCTTTTAGTGCTGAATTCACTCTGGATTATCTTTGTCAGGGTGGATTTTTGTTTTGTTTTCTTTTGTTTTTTTGTATTTTGCTCCCTCCTGGGATAGAAATCAAAACGATGTAAAGTCTAGAGCTGGAAGAGTTGTCATTAAAGTAACTACACTTGAATTTGAAGTTTTCTCATAACCCAAAATGATAAAGGGCATATGATTTAAGGTATGCTCTCCCAGTGGAATAAGGTGAAAGTTACATACATTTTCACTTCAAAATATATTTTTTTAAAAGGTCACACCACAGGCCTTGATTAAAGAACCACACATTAGTGTCAGCCCGTCATGCGGATATTATAGAATCACAGGGATATCATTGATAACTTTGCTAAAAAAACAATTATTGGAATCATTTAAAACACAAATTAACACATGAGGGCCACCTTATGCAAATTGATAAGATTTTCTGCTTCACATTTAATAGGTTTCTGAGAAGACCAGGTTCTTCTGTAGGTGATTTTTGTTGCAACGTGACTTTGGTGCTTCTATGCAAGATGCCAGTTCTATTCCACCCACCGCATAGCTTTTTTTATGTCATGGTGAGATTTGTTTATGTTTTCTTAACCGAGACCACTGTCAGCTAAACACAGTAGCTTCCATTTTCTGGCTGAAAAGCAGACTGAATGGGTTTGTTTTTCTTGTATTCAGGAGAGTCTCTTAAACTTTGTTGCTAGCCAGCCACTCTAGACACTGCGTCTGAATTGTGAGAGAAACAAATTACTAGGTCATGGCAGCTAAACGGCCAACAGTTTAAAAGATAAACTTTGGTTTTAGGACACTGATTCAGCTCTCTCCTCCCTACTTAATCTTCCCTTCACCCCCAAACGCCCATTATACTCCAGACAAAACAAATGGCTCCTCCAATATCAGTCAACTAACTGTACCTTGCCCTCACTTGTCTCCGCAATCAATCCCTTATTCACACCTTCCCGCACACGTCTGGAACTCCCCTGTCATATCTGGAAGACTATCACTCTCCTCGTCTTCCAATCCCTTCTGAAATCATATCTTCTTCAGAAAGCCTTCCCTGATTAATCTTTCATCCACTCATCCATTTTCCCCCTCCCTGTGGCTTTGCCCAGTCAATTAGTATCGCTCCTAAATGCTTAAATGCTCCCACTGTCCTTTAGCCTAAAGCACTTACGAGCACATAATCAAACTTGGTGGATTCCCTTACCTCTAATTTGTTTCGATTTCTGTCTTCCCTCCTTGCGGGCAGGGATTATGTCTAGTGAAATCCTTAGTGGAAAGAGCCAGGGCTTGGGAGTCAGAGGTCTTGGGTTCTAATCCGGACTCCACCGCTTATCAGCTCTGTGACTTGGGGCAAGTCACTTAACTTCTCTGTGCCTCGAGTACCTCATCTGTAAAATGGGGATTAAGACTGTGAGCCCCACGTAGGACAACCTGTTTACCTTGTATCTACGCCAGTGCTTAGAACAGTGCTTGGCACTGTTGCCAACTTGTACTTCCCAAGTGCTTAGTACAGTGCTCTGCACACAGTAAGTGCTCAATAAATACGATTGAATGAATGAATGAAAATATAGTAACAAATATCATCATCTTCCAAGTGCTTAGAACTCTGGTGAGTTCTATTTATTTTATTTTGTTAGTATGTTTGGTTTTGTTCTCTGTCTCCCCCTTTTAGACTGTGAGCCCACTGTTGGGTAGGGACTGTCTCTATATGTTGCCAATTTGTACTTCCCAAGCGCTTAGTACAGTGCTCTGCACATAGTAAGTGCTCAATAAATATGATTGATGATGATGATGATGGTGAGTACAGTGCTCGACAAAGGATAAGCACTCATTAAATACCACTGATTGATTGATAAACAAAATTACAATAATAATTGTGTATTTGTTAAGTGCTTTCTATGACCAAGGACTGTGCAAAGTGTTCGGGTAAATACAAGATAATTAGGTTAGACGATAACAAATACAAACATAAAAATTGGAATATCTTAGCTAGGAATGAGTAGAAGTCCATTTATGTTCCAAATATCTTAAGTCTGAGCTGAAGCAAAAATCTATATTGGAAATGTGCATTATCTTAGGCACAGTAATCTTAAATATCCAACATTGAATTATTTTAATTAATAATATATAAATTATGCCACCCAAAATGTTAGTTGCTCACATGCATTTCATTTAACCCCCATTTTTTTAATTTCCATATTGCTAATCCAAATAAAAAACACACTTATTCAGTAAAGTCCCCCTCTCCTAAAAGATCCGAATAGAAATGTTAGTGTCAGTCTTGAGAAGCAGTCTTATTTTCACAATCTTTTATGGCCATCAGTCAAACACAGTGCTCTGCACACAGTAAGCGCTCAATAAATACAGTTGAATAAATGAAATACATGGGTCATTCATTCATTCAATCATATTTATTGAGCGCTTACTGTGTGCAGAGCACTGTACTAAGCGCTTGGGAAGTACAAATTGGCAACATATAGAGATAGTCCCTACCCAACAGTGGGCTCACAGTCTAAAAGGGGGAGACAGAGAACAAAACCATGTTTTGTTGCCAACTTGTACTCCCCAAGCGCTTAGTACAGTGCTCTGCACACAGTAAGTGCTCAATAAATATGATTGATGATGATGAAAACCAGACATATTAACTCCAAGGCCTGTGCTCTTTCCGCCAGGCCATGCTGCTTCTAGGCCTGTCTTTTCCAATCCTCCTGGAGCCAGATGACAGCATCTGGAATAAGGGTGCATCACCACCTCCTCTTTGCTCCCAACTCAAGTCTGCAATAGGTCTGTACCAAACACTTAGTACAGTGCTCTGCACACTGTAAGCGATCAATAAATATGACTGACTGACTGTTTGTCCTATGTACAAACCCTCACTTCGCAAGGCCTTCACTAATTAAATTCTAATCCCCCCACTTTAAAAAGCCCCAAATCCCACGTCATCCCTTTCAGTATCACTTAAGCACCTAAACACTCACAACTTCTGAACATATCTTATATGGGCTCTTGCTTCCTCAATCAATGAATCAGTGGTGTTTATTCATTCATTCATTCATTCATTCATTCATTCAATTGTATTTATTGAGTGCTTAATCCATGCAGGCCACTGGATTAAGCACATGGGAGAGTTTCTCTCAGCCATAACCTCATCATGGGCAGGGAAGATGTCTCCTAATTCTGTTATACTCTCCCAAGCACTTAGTATAGTGCCCTGCACATAGCAAACACTCAATGAATACATACGATTTACTGATTGATTGTTTGGCACCTACTAAGCACTCAATATTTACCACTGACCAATACAAAACCTTTGGTACATATGAGCACTCAAGTAGCTCATTTCTTCTTATGTATAATTTATCATCTCCCCTAGTAGATTGGGATATGTTGTAGGACAAGGATCATGCCTTCTTAATCATATGGTTCAGTGCTAGGAACAGTAATCGATCAATGATATTTATTGAGTACTCACTGTGTGCAGAGCGATGTACTAAGCACCTGTATATATGTATATATGTTTGTACATATTTATTACTCTTTATTTATTTATTTATTTATTTATTTTACCTGCACATATCTATTCTATTTATTTTGTTAGTATGTTTGGTTTTGTTCTCTGCCTCCCCCTTTTAGACTGTGAGCCCACTGTTGGGTAGGGACTGTCTCTATATGTTGCCAACTTGTACTTTCCAAGTACTTAGTACGGTGCTCTGCACACAGTAAGCTCTCAATAAATATGATTGATTGATTGATTGATTGATTGGAGAGTACATTAATAACAAAGTTGGTAGACACATTCCTTGCCCACAACAAACATAAAGTCTAGAGTGGGGAACAGCTATTAATATAAATAAATTATGGATATATACATAAGTACCGTGGGACTAAAGGTGGGGTGAATAAAGGGCACAAATCCAAGTGCCAGCAGGATGCAGAAGGGAGTGGGGGAAGAGGAAATGAGGGCTTAGTCGGGGAGGTCAGTAGGCGCTCAAGAAATAGTACTGATTAAAGTGCTGTATATAATAAGATAATAATGTTATTTATTCATTCATTCAATTGTATTTATTGAGCGCTTACTGTGTGCAGAGCACTGTACTAAGTGCTTGGGAAGTATAAGTTGGCAGCATATAGAGACGGTCACTACCCAACAGCGGGCTCACAGTCTAGAAGGCGGGCTCACAATTATTAAGCACTTATTATATGCAAAGCACTGTTCTAAGTGCTGGGGAGGCTACAAGGTGATCAGGTTGTCCCACGTGGGGCTCACAGTCTTAATCCCCATTTTACAGATGAGGGAACTGAGGCCCAGAGAAGTGAAGTGACTTGCCCAAAGTCACACAGCTGACAAGTGGCGGAGCAGGGATTTGAACCTATGACTTCTGACTCCAAAGCCCGGGCTCTTTCCACTGAGCCATGCTGCTTCTCTGTATATACTGTGTTCACTGCTTTACTCTGCCTGGAGAAGTAGCATGGCCTAGTGGATAGGGCCTGGAATAAGAAGGTCATGGGTTCTAATCCTGGCTCTGCCACTTGTCTGCTGTGTGACTTGGGCAAAGCACTTCACTTCTCTGGGCCCCAGTTACCTCATCTGGAAAATGAGGATTGAAACGCGGTGAGCCCCATATGGATCAGGGACTGGGTCCAACTTGAATTTGCTTGTATACACCCCAGCACTTAGTATAGTGCCTGGCACATAACAAGCGCTTAACAAATACCATGATTATTATTATCCTTCCCTTCTTACCCTTTCAATCCTTGCACCAGTGGGTTTGAAATGAGTGCCAAGGGGATCACTCTGTGTATAGCATGGGCTAAATCTCCATCTTCTAAACCAGAAAAAATTCATTTATTCTTTCCCTTTCTTTCAGATAATAACCATCCGGGACTACATTCCCAAAATAATCGGACCTGTGGCTTTTGAGCAATATATTGGCCTTTATGAAGGATACGATCCAACCATGAACCCTACAGTGTCAAATATATTTTCAACAGCTGCTTTTCGCTTCGGCCATGCTACAATTCACCCAGTTATAAAGAGACTCGATACACAATTCCAGGATCACCCAGACCTCCCCCACCTGAATTTACATGAGGTTTTCTTCAGTCCTTGGAGAATTATTCAAGAAGGTAATTTCTTTTTTCATCTGGTCTGCGTGTTTTCCATTATTATGGTGATTTCCTCAGCTGCACTTAATTACATTCCTGAATCTTTTGAGAGGCCAAGACCATTAGTTAATTGTACTGTTGGTTCAGCTTGTTGAATGCTGTCCAAAGAATCAGTGTCCACTGGGATGAATTATTTTTATGCAGTGGCCTTTTGTAACTAACACGCCACAGTGTTCATTAGAAATAATGAACGTTCCTTCATTCCTGAAATTCTGAGTCAACAGGCTTCATTTTTCCACCTCAAAGTTGACTATGAGGCTGGGGCTACTTACAGAAATTGTTACCGATTTTATGTATTGTTTAATTTTGTAAATTTGTTAATTGTAAAATGTGTACAGTCTCTAGAGACGCGGCATGGTGTAATAGAAAGAGCTTGTACCTAGGAGTCCGAGGATGTGGGTTCTAATTCCGGCTTTGCCACACATCTGCTGTGTTACCTTGGAAAAGTCATTTGACTTCTCTGGGCCTCAATTTCCTCATCTATAAAATGGAAATTAATCCTACTCCCTCCAATTTAGAGTATGAGCCCTGTGTGGGACAGGGAACTGCATCCAACCTGATTAACTTGTAACTACTCCAGCTCTGAGATATAGTAAATGCTTCACAAGAAGCAGCATGTCCTAGTGGAGAAATCAGGGACCTAAAAATGAGAAAGACCTGGGTTCTAATCCTTACTCTGCCAGTTTCCTCCTGTGTGAACTTGGGCAAATCACTGAACTACTCTGTGCTTTCACTTTACTTCTCTGTGCTTCGGTTACATTAGCTAGAAAATGGAGATTAAGACTGTGAGCTTTTTTTTTTAGTATTTTTAGGTACTGACTATGTACTTGCATATACCCCAGAATTTAGTACATTACCTGCCACTAATAAGCTCTTAATGAACACCATACAAAAAAGTACCACCATTATCATTATTATACATTCATTTATTCAAGCACTGTTCTAAGTGCTGAGATAGATACAAGGTAATCAGGTTGCCCCCCGTGGGGCTCCCAGTCTTAATCCCCACTTTACAGATGAGGTAACTGAGGCACAGAGAAGTTAAGTGACTTACCCAAGGTCACACAGCCGATAAGTGGCGGAGCCGGGATTAGAACTCATGACCTCTGACTTCCAAGCCTGTGCTCTTTCACTAGGCCACGCTGCTTCTGAACTCCCCCAAGCACAAAGTACAGTGCTCTGCACACAGTTAAGTCCTAAATAAATACCACTTATTAATTGATTGAAAGAGATATTTAAACAAGAGCACCTGGGGTAAGCTTAGCAGTTTACTCCCTCTAGACTGTGAGCTCGTTGTGGGAAGGGAAAGTGTCTGTTTGTTGTTGTATTGTACTCTCCCAAGGGCTTAGTACAGTGCTTTTCACACAGCAAGCACTCAATAGATACGACTGAATGAATTAATAATCACAACAGTCTCCACTTTTTTTTGATGGCATTTATTAAGCGCTTACTATGTGCAAAGCACTGTTCTAAGCACTTGAGAATTAGACTTTCTTTTTATTTGGTCAGTTCATGTAGTTAGTTCATGTAGTTATAGTACTATAGATAATTAAATGAATAAATAACAGATATATACATAAGTGATACATATACATAATACATATACATAATAATTACATATTACATATACATAATGTAATATGATTACATATACATAATAATAATAATCACATTTATTGAGTGTTTACTATGTGCTATGCTTACAACCTAGAAGGGAAGAGGGATATTACTATAGATAATTAAATGAATAAATAACAGATATATACATAAGTGATACATGTACATAATACATATACATAATAATTACATATTACATATACATAATGTAATATGATTACATATACATAATAATAATAATAATCACATTTATTGAGTGCTTACTATGTGCAAAGCACTTGAGAATTAGACTTTCAGTTAATTATTTGGTCAGTTCATGTAGTTAGGGCCTCTAATAAGTGCCTATAATGTGACAAGCACTGTGTTCGGGAATAATCGGAGCCGGAGAGAAACGGGGTTTTATTTCTCTAGGACTTACAGAGGACGGATTTTTTTTTTCACGTTTTCTGAACATTACCAGGTGGTTTGGACCCCCTGCTGAGAGGCCTCCTGGCAAAATCAGCCAAACTCCAGACCCAGGATCAGCTGATGAATGAAGAGTTAACTGAAAAGCTCTTTGTGCTGTCCAGTTCTGGAGCCCTGGATTTAGCGTCCTTAAATCTGCAGAGGGGACGTGACCATGGCCTCCCAGGTAGAAGCCTTTCTTTCTTTTTTTCTTTTTCTTTTATGGCTCACAAACCCTCCCAGATAATAGTGTCATTGTTGGCCATAAAACAAACATAATGTTGGACGTATTGATGAAACAAGAACACACTCTCGTGTGTGCAATAAGAAACTCTGCTGACCCAGATTTGATAACAATGCCAACAAGTTGTTAAAAACAACCGGCATGTGTTATAAATATACAATTGTGTAACGGCTAATAATGTCAGCATTTCTGCTGTTTCCTTCCCCTGAGGATCGGCATAGATTACATCATTATTTCAGCATTTAGAACAGTGTTTTGCACATAGTAAGCGCTTAACAAATGCCATCATTATTATTATTATTATTCAGTGTCAGGATATCAATCAATCAATCGGTTGCATTCGTTGAGAACTAACTGTGTGCAGGGCACTGTATTAATCACTTGGGAGAGTACAATATAACAGGAGTTGGTGAACACATTCCCTGCCCACGACATGCTTACAACCTAGAAGGGAAGAGGGATATTACTATTGATAATTAAATGAATAAATAACAGATATATACATAAGTGCTACGGGGCTAAGGAAAGGGTGATACAGAAGGAAACAGGATTATTAGGAAATGAGGGCTTAGTCAGGGAAGGCTTCCTGGAGGAGTTATGCTTTTAATAAAGCTTTAATGGTGGAAAGAGTGATGGTCTCTTGGCTTTGAAGAGGGAGAGCTCTCCAGATAGCAGCAGGACGTGTACCAGGATTTGGAGGCAAGAGAAATGAGACCAAGGTACTGTGAATAGCTTGGCATTATTATTATTAAGTGCCGTCGAGTCGTTTCTGATTCATAGCGACTCCGTGGATAGATTTTCTCCAAAACGTCCCATCCTCTGCCATAATCCGCAAGCTTTCTAATGGTTCTTCCATTATCGTTGTTATGATTCCTCTAAATCTAGCTGCCAGTCTGCCTCTTCCACATTTTCCCCGGACTTTTCCTAGCATTAGTGTCTTCTCCAGAGAATTAGCCCCCCTGATTATGGAGGAGAGAAATGAGAGGGCTGGGTTGTAGCACATAATCACTGACCTTGTGGTAGTGTTGTGACTTGGCTTTTAGAATAGCTGCACTTCATGTAATAATTGTTTCACGGGCATGTTGATAGGATGCGGAGAAAGGCCTCAGTGTCTGTACTATCTGTAGGTTATAATGATTGGAGAGAATTCTGTGGTTTACCGAGACTGAAGACTCAAGCTGATCTGAACACGGCCATTGCCAACAGGAGTTTAGTAGAAAAAATCATGGAGTTGTACAAGCATCCCGACAACATCGATGTCTGGGTCGGTGGCCTAGTGGAAAACTTCCTTCCGGATGCTAGAACTGGTCCACTGTTTGCTTGTATCATCGGAAGGCAAATGAAAGCTCTGAGAGAAGGTGACCGGTATGTACTGAGAACAAGATATCTACTTTCTTTATTTATTTACTTTATTTTATTTGTACATATTTATTTTATTTATTTTATTTTGTTAATATGTTTTGTTTTGTTGTCTGTCTCCCTCTTCTAGACTGTGAGCCCGCTGTTGGGTAGGGACCATCTCTATATCAATCAATCAATCAATCAATTGTATTTATTGAGCGCTTACTGTGTGCAGAGCACTGTACTAAGCGCTTGGGAAGTCCAAGTTGGCAACATATAGAGACAGTCCCTACCCAACAGTGGGCTCACAGTCTAAAAGGGGGAGACAGAGAACAAAACCAAACATACTAACAAAATAAAATAAATAGAATAGATATGTACAAGTAAAATCAATCAACAAACAGAGTAATAAATACGTACAAACATATATATATATATATATATATACATGGTAACATATATGTTGCCAACTTGTACTTCCCAAGCGCTTAGTACAGTGCTCTGCACACAGTAAGCGCTCAATAAATACGATTGAATGAGTACTTGTAGAATTTACCTAGTGCATTTGGAAATGGTGTATATCGAATGTATAGAATCATCTAAGGAAAAATGGGCAACCGTTCAAAAAAGTTATTCTCGATTGGCTTCTGGGACCATGTTCTTCCTTTGCCATACAATTTCTAGGGACTCCAAGATAATTGAAATTTCGATGAGTTTAAGGAAAAAGCCTATGTGTGAACTTTTTATCTGTGTACTGTGTGGATCTTGTCTCATGGTTCTTTTTGACATAATAATAATAATAATAATAATAATAACAATAATGGCATTTACTAGGTGCTTACTATGTGCAAAGCACTGTTCTAAGAGCTGGGGAGGTAACAAAGTGATCAGGTTGTCCCACAGGTGGTTCACAGCCTTAATCCCCATTTTACAGATGAGGTAACTGAGGCCCAGAGAAGTTAAGTGACTCGCCCAAAGTCACACAGCTGACAATTGGCGGAGCCAGGATTTGAACCCATGACCACTGACTCCAAAGCCCAGGCTCTTTCCACTGAGCCACGCTGCTTCTCTTATCATCGCATCATTCACGTTTCCCTTTTCATTGCATATTTTCCTTTCCATTGTCTCCACAACCTGGCAATATTTGAGATTGGATCTGGCAGTGAAGCGAAACAGAAGTACCTGATTGCTGGTCTCTTTCAGTCAGTCAGTCAGATTTATTGGGCGCTTACTGTGTGCAGAGCCCTGTACTGAGAGCCTGGAAGAGTACAATATATCAAAAAACAGACATTCTCTGTCCACACCAAGCTTTCACGTATCCTCCCTGTCCCTCGGTGAGTCAGTTACTGAGCTCACTGTTGGGGTGTGGAAAAGTCCAGAAGTCTGATGTGGCCTGTCATGCATAGATAAAGTATTGACATTGACATATTTGACATTGCCAAGCCTCAATCGTGCCACAGGCTTTTACAAAGACAGTAAGAACCGTACGGGAATCTTGATGTAGGGTCCTACTAATCGGATATGTAATGAGGTTGATAGACTCAGCAGTGTGTCTAACAGAAAGAGAAGAGTGAGTGCTTAGAAACACTATTATTATTCCTGGCACTATTATCCCTGGGTCTTTAATCACAGCTCCTGCTTGCTGTGTGACCTTCAATAAAATAATAATAATAATAATAATAATAATCACATTTATTAAGTGCTTACTATGTGAAAAGCACTGTTCTAAGTGTTGGGGAGGTTACAAGGTGATGAAGTTGTCCCACAGGGGGCTCACAGTCTTAATTCCCATTGTACAGATGAGGGAACTGAGGCACAGAAAAGTGAAGTGACTTGCCCAAAGTCACACAGCTGATGTGTCAGAGCTAGGATTTGAACTCATGACCTCTGACTCCGAAGCCCGTGCTCTTTCCACTGAGCAATGCTGCTTCTCTTTTATTCATTCAATCGTATTTATTGAGCACTTACTGTGTGCAGAGCACTGTACTAAGTACTTCACTTAATCCCCCGGGGCCTCGGTTTCCTCATCTGTACAATAGGAACAATATGCCTGATTTACTCCCTTGTAGATTGGGAGTCCAATGTGGGATTGGGACTTAATTCACATTGTACAGATGAGGGAACTGAGGCACAGAAAAGTGAAGTGACTTGCCCAAAGTCACACAGCTGATAAGTGTCAGGGCTAGGATTTGAACCCATGACCTCTGACTCCAAAGCCCATGCTCTTTCCACTGAGCCATGCTGCTTCTCTTATATTCAGTCAATCGTATTTATTGAGCACTTACTGTATGCAGAGCACTGTACTGAGCACTTTACTTAACCCCCCTGGGCCTCGGTTTCCTCATCTGTACAATAGGAACAATGTGCCAGCTTTACTCCCTTGTAGACTGGGAGTCCCGTGTGGGATTGGGACTATGTCTGATGAAATTATCTTGCATCTATCCCAGCGTTTAGCACAGTGACAGCATGTAATGTAATCCTGTATATATGTTTGTACATATTAATTACTCTATTTATTTATTTTACTTGTACATATCTATTTATTTTATTTTGTTAATATGTTTGGTTTTCTTCTCCGTCTCCCCCTTCTAGACTGTGAGCCCACAGTTGGGTAGGGACTGTCTCTATATGTTGCCAACTTGTACTTCCCAAGTGCTTAGTACAGTGCTCTGCACACAGTAAGCACTCAATAAATACGATTGATTGATTGATTGATTGATTGATGTAATGAAAGCTTAGTGGGTGGCTAGGGAAACAGACAATCAGTTTCCCCTCTTCCCGAAACTTATTGAAGGGATATCTCCTTCAAGAGGCCTTCCGTGACTAAACCCTCCTTTTCTTTTCTTCCACTCCCTTTTGCATCACCCCGACTTGCTCCTTTATTCATCACCCCCACTCCAGCCCCACAGTACTTTGTGCATATCTGTAATTTGTTTATTTATAGTAATTTCTGTTTACCCCTCTAGACTGCAAGCTTGTTGTGGGCAGGCAGGGAATCCATCTGTTGATTGTTATATTCTACTCTCCCACGCACTTAGTATAGTGCTCTGCACACAGTAAGCACTCGATATATATGACTGAATGAATGAAAGATCACTAATATTATGGCTACTAGCAGACTAAACTGTACGCTCACCGTGGGCAGAGATTGTCTCTACCAACTCCATTGTATTGTACTTTCCTAAGCGTTTAGCACAGTGCTCTGCCCACAATAAGTGCTTAATACCATCGATTGATGCTGGTGATCGTATTTGCTACTACTACAATTACTGCAGCTAATTATGGTTTCTAGCTCTTGAAGAGTTCTTCATTTTCTAGTAGGAAGTGGAGCCAACTTTATTCTACAGTGATGATGTATGGAGGTCCAGATATATTCTCGAGGGAAACATTGAAATCCCCGGTTCATTCATTCATTCAGTCATATTTATTGGGTGCTTACTGTGTGCAGAGCACTGTATTAAGCTCTTGGGAAGTACAAGTTGGCAGCATATAGAGACAGTCCCTACCCAACAATGGGCTTACAGTCTAGAAGGGTTGGTTTCAGTCTAACTAGTCTTGTATCTCGGTACATCACTAGTCCTCCAGGTTTCTTAGGTTGTGCTGTATTCCACGATGAAACCTTCAATAAACTCTCCTGGTAATGATTTATGAAAAGCCTCAAGGAGTTAGTCATTTTTAGTAGCAGCAGGATTAATTGAGCACCTACTAGGCGTAATGCACTTGGGAAGTACAACAGACACATGAGACAATTCCCTACCTGCAAAAAGCTTACATTCTAATGGAGGAGATGGACAAAAAATTATATACAAATAGGGTAATCTGAATAAATAATTGCCTTATAACAGGTATATGGAAGTTTGGAATTGTTAGAGATGGCAGTTAGCTCTCGGACTCGGGGTGACGGAAGCTACTAGGAGAAGAATTCTTCATTTATTCAATCATATTTATTGAGTGCTTACTGTGTGAAAAGCACTGTACTAAGCGCTTGATTCTTGGAGGACATGGGTTTAAAAAGGGCCCTGAACACGGAAGAGCTGCGAGGTTAGTGGAAGGAGGGAATCCAGTCCTTGGAAATAACATGATTAAGGGGGAAGACATGGGAGAGTTGATATATCAGAAGCATCTTGGCCCAGTGGATGGAGCAGGGATTTGGAAGTCAGAGTTCATGGGTTCTGATCCCAGCTTTGCCGTGGCTCAGTGGAAAGAGCCCAGGCTTTGGAGTCAGAAGTCATGGGTTCAAATCCCAGCTCTGCCAACTGTCAGCTGTGTGACTTTGGGCAAGTCACTTAACTTCTCTGTGCCTCAGTTCCCTCATCTGTAAAATGGGGATTAAAACTGTGAGCCCCCTGTGGGACAACCTGATCACCTTGTAACCTCCCCAGTGCTTAGAACAGTGCTTTGCATATAGTAAGCGCTTAACAAATGCCTTCATTATTATTATTATTATTGTCTGCTGTGTGACCTTGGGCAAGTCACTTAACTTCTCTGTGCCTCAGTTACCCCACCTGTAAGTGGGGATTATGACTGTGAGCCCCATGTGGGACAACCTGATAACCTTGTATTTACCCCAGATCTTAGAAAAGGATTAGAACCCAGGTCCTTCTGACTCCCAGCCCTCTACTCTATCCACTAAGGCCTGCTGCTACTCTACTTATTGATTTGCTCCTCAAGATACTAAAAGAGACTAATGTGAAGGCTCTTTTCCTCCATTTATTTCCAACTTTTATATTCCTAATTTGGTCTCCAATAGATAAGCTATCTTTCCTGAAACACTGCCTTATGCGGTGTTGTGATTTTTTCCTCCACATTCCCGGGCTCATTCTCTGCAGTTTGAAATGTCATTGTACCGCATGAATGTGACAAGGTAAGACACTAATTAAGAAAACAGCCTACTATTTTATCTTGTGTTTTGTCACATAAGCATTCCATTATCTTCTGTTGAAACACATCTCTTTTTAATCAGGCAGGGAGAGAAATAAAACAGGTTTCCGGAGCAATTTTGTTCATTTCTCATCTGCTAATTTTTCATAAATTAGAGACTTGCACATGGTAAAAGAGAAAGTTTTCCATTCCACCTGGTTTCCCCTTTTTCTGCTAGGTGGGGAATGGGTTCTGCAGGAACCCTGCAATAGGGAATACCTGGTTGTGTTATTGTCAGTCCAATCTACTGAATCTGAGCTTCTTTCCCCAATCAATCAATCAATCGTATTTATTGAGCGCTTATTGTGTGCAGAGCACTGTACTAAGCGCTTGGGAAGTACAAGTTGGCAACATATAGAGACAGTCCCTACCCCACCCTTCTCCATTTTCTGGGCAGACAGACGCCTGTTCTGTCGGAAAGTCGGAAAGAAGTTCCCAAATGCGGTCACCGTGTTCTTTCTGTGAATACAGAAGACCTGAATCCTAATCACAGTTCCCCCACATTTCTGCTGTGTGATCTTGGCCAAGTCACTTAGCTTCTCTGTGCCTCAGTTACCTCATCTGTAAAATGGGGATTAAGACTGTGAGCCTAGTGCGGGACAGGGACTGTGTCCAACCCAACTATGTTGCATCTACCCCACTATTATTATTATCCCAATTGATTTGTCTCTAGCCAGGACTAAGAATAGTGCCTGGCACATAGTAACATCTTAACAACTGCTACAATTATTATGATTAATGAATATTATTACTATAATAAGCACTTAACAAAAAATGTTAAAAAAAAAGTGTGGGGAGTTGCAGAGCTGAGTGTATTTCTTCAGGAATGAAACAATGAAAAGCCTGCATATGTGGCAGTTTGGGATGTTTCTCTTTCCTGTCAACATCAACATCGGTAGTATTTATTGAGCACTTATTGTGGGCAGAGCACTGTACTAAGCACTTGGGAGAGTAAAATATACAATATTGGGAAAGTACAATATTGGGAGAGTACAAGCACTTAGTACATTGCTCTGCACACAGTAAGCGCTCAATAAATACGATTGAATGAATGAATGAATATAATGGAATTGGTAGATACGTTGCCCACAGTGAGCTTACTGTCGAGACTGTAAAACATGTAAAACATGTAAAACCCACTGGTCACTTTTTGCCCAGGGTCCAACATGAGGCAGAGCACTGAGGAGGTAAGACTTTGAGGAGGTAGGCCTTATATCGGGAGAGAAGGGAAAAAGGGGAAAAGGAGGGATAGGAGAAAGACAAAACAGTAGAAAAGAGAAAGAGAGAGAGGGAAAGGAGAAACACCAGAAGGAGTGGGAACAGAAGACTTTGAAGAGGTAGGCCTTAGATCGGGAGAGAAGGGGAAAAGAGAAAAAGGAGGGATAGGAGAAAGACAAAACAGTAGAAAAGAGAAAGAGAGAAAGGAAAAGGAGAAACACCAGAAGGAGCAGGAACAGAAAATGACTAAATGCAAAGGGGAATGAGGGAGGTGAAGGTAAGTAGGCCCTTGATGATAACAGTCTTATTAAACATATACTATGTACTAAGCACTGTCACAAGTGCTCAGATAGAACTGGAATTGTATTCACATTTTCCAAGCGAACAAAACTGAAAGCCCAGAGAAGGTAGTGACTTGCCCAAGGCCACACAGCGGGCAACTGACAGAATAGAGACAAGATTCCGGGTCTCCTTGATGTGTAGTTCTATGCCCTTACTACTAGGCCAAACACTTGTGACTACTGAACCAGTTATATCATACAGGCTCTGCAGTTTTTCACAGAAATGAGGTTCATCTGTTGGAGTTATGTTTCAGATGGGAGTTTGCATTATCCCTATCCTGTTTTCCCAATTGCCTAGCATAGGGAGAGAAGCAGCATTGCCTAGTGGATAGAGCACGGGCCTGGGAGTTGGAAGGACTTGGGTTCTAATCCCGCTTCCACCACTTGTCTGCTGTGTGACCTTGGGCAAGCCACTCACCTTCTCTGTGCCTCAGTTACCTCACCTGTAAAACGGGGATTAAGATTATCCACCCACGGTCAGGGACTGTGTTCAACTCAATTACCTTGTATCCACTGCAAAGTTTAGAACTCAACCTGGCGCATACTAAACGCTTAATAAATACCATAAAAAAGTAGCCACTGCAGGTACACTTAAAGGAACTAATAACTCTTCCTTTTCTGTGGGCTTGAAAGAGTTTGCTTTCTGATTTGCAGTAGTGATATTATTTCCTTACAGTTCTCTTCCAGGAAAGTGCCTCATACTCTTCTATTTACCAATCTCCTGTCCTATTATTCCAATTTACTCTCTTCTCCTTGCCTGGCTTCTCTTCACCTTTCTTTGATTCCAAATGCCATAATCTTAGGAAGCAGCGTGGCTCAGTGGAAAGAGCCCGGGCTTTGGAGTCAGAGGTCATGGGTTCGAATCCTGGCTCCGCTACATGTCTGCTGTGTGACCTTGGGCAAGTCACTTAACTTCTAGGCGCCTCAGTTACCTTATCAGTAAAATGAGGATTAAGACTGTGAGCCCCATGTGGGACAACCTGATCACCTTGTATCCCCCCCAGGGCTTAGAACAGTGCTTTGCACATAGTAAGCGCTTAACAAATACCATTATTATTATTATTATTATTATGCCTGCCAAGACACAATAAACAGGTACAGTATACCTCAAGATGCAACCAAGTTACGTACCTTACAATGTGGTTTCGTTGTGGGGTATATTTTCCAGTAGATGTACATGCAGCTAATTAGGATGTGTTACAGAAACGATACTGCTTTCTGCCACCTGTCTGCTGTGTGACATTGGGCAAATCACTTCACTTTTCTGTTCCTGTTACCCCTTCTGTAAAACTGGGATTTAGATAGTGAGCCCCACGTGGGACAGGGACTGTGTTCATCCAATCTGATTAACTTGTATCTACCCCAGTGCTTAGAATCGTCCTTGACACATTGTAAGTGCTTACAAGTACCATAATTATTAATATTATTATTAGTTCTACAGGTAGGACAGGGATCATGTCTACCACATCTATCACTGCACACTTCCAATTGTCAATTTAAAATTTGCCTTTAATCCAAAACAATTCACGGATCCAAAACTAGCCATATTCCTCCACTTATTATTGTTATTATTATTATTCTCCACTCTGAAATTCTGCATTTGCACTTTATAGCTTCTCATGTGTTTCTTTTATTCAAGTCTCTTCACTATCTGTTCAAATAGCGAATAAAATAAACACCCAACTGCCTTTCAGGTTGGGCTGAGAATGATATAAGCCCAACTGTGGGATATTTACCGTAGACTTCGATAAAGAGACAACAGCTCTTAAGTTGGAAATATTGACGTGTTCTAAAATAACTTTTGATCCGTTCAGGTTTTGGTGGGAAAACCATGATGTATTTACTGATGCTCAAAGACGCGAACTGGAAAAACATTCTTTATCTCGAGTTATCTGTGACAACACGGGTCTGGCTAGAGTACCAGCCGACGCCTTTCAACTCGGGATATTTCCTCGAGATTTTGAGCTCTGTGACAACATGCCCGGCATGAATCTTGCAGCTTGGCAGGAAAATGTCCATCAGCAAGGTATTATTTATTTATTTATCTATTTATTTATTTATTTATTTATTTTACTTGTACATATCTATTCTATTTATTTTATTTTGGTAGTATGTTTTGGTTTTGTTCTCTGTCTCCCTCTTTTTAGACTGTGAGCCCACTGTTGAGAAGGGACTGTCTCTATATGTTGCCAACTTGTACTTCCCAAGCGCTTAGTACAGTGATCTGCACACAGTAAGCGCTCAATAAATACGATTGATTGATTGATTGAAGGTAGGTTTAAATTGTAAAAGTGGGCCAGTCCTCCGGGGAGCATGCGCTGAGAAAAGTTAGTGCAAACCTAGTCGGTGTCAAGTAAACCTAGTTTTACATTGAAAACATAGATTTGGATCTCAAACTCCGTAGATTAAATGAAGCAGCCCCCATTTCCTGCTGAGATGCCAGAATCTGGGATGAATTGTACTTTCCAAGCGCTTAGTACAGTGCTCGGCACACAGTAAGCACTCAATAAATACGATTGAATGAATGAATACTACTACTGATAATAATAATGATGGCATTTATTAAGCACTTACTATGTGCAAAGCACCGTTCTAAGCGCTGGGGAGGTTACAAGGTGATCAAGTGGTTGCACATGGGGCTCACGGTCTTAATCCCCATTTTACAGAAGAGGGAACTGAGGCACAGAGAAGTGAAGTGACTTGTCCAAAGTCACACAGCTGACAAGTGGCAGTGGCGGGATTTGAACCCATGACCTCTGACTTCAAAGCCACTGGTCTTTCCACTGAACCATGCTGCTTCTCTATGAATGAACCTTCTTGTTCCCCAAGCCAGGCCGGGCCACCTTGTACTAAGAGGACACACAGAGTCTACATGGCGCCAATCTGTCTCGGGTACAGTGGTGGTGGGTGTTTTGGGCCAGTTTGGGAGGTGACAGTGACAGTTTTGCTGATCTCCTCCACCCCACCTCGCCCTGTAGCTGGTACAGGACACATTTATTCATTCATTCAGTTATTCGTATTTATTGAGCGCTTACTGTGCACAGAGCACTGTACTAAGCGCTTGGAAAGTACAAATCGGCAACATACAGAGACAGTCCCTACCCAATAGCAGACTCAGTCTAGAAGGGGGTGACAGACAACAAAACAAAACAAGTAGACAGGTGTCAAAATCGTCAGAACAAACAGAATTTGTACTAGAGAAGCAGCATGGCTCAGTGGAAATAGCGCGGGCTTTGGAGTCAGAGGTCATGGGTTCAAATCCCAGCTCTGCCAATTGTCACCTCTGTGACCTTGGTCAAGTCACTTAACTTCTCTGCACCTCAGTTACCTCATCTGTAAAATGGGGATTAAGACTGTGAGCCCCACATGGGACAACCTGGTCACCTTGTAACCACCCCAGCGCTTAGCACAGTGCTTTGCACATAGTAAGCGCTTAATAAAGGCCATCATTATTATTATTACTATTAATTATAGCTATATGCACATCATTAACAAAATAAATAGAGTAATAAATACGTAGAAATATACAGAAGTGCTGTGGGGAGGGGAAGGGGGTAGGGCAGAGGGAGGGAGTGGGGGCGATGGGGAGGGGAGGAGGAGCAGGGGAAAAGGGGCTCTTTACAAAGCCTCCTGAAACCAGAGCTAAATAGCACAAGTTTCAGTCAAGGCCCATGTGTGAGCTCTATTGCTCTTAAGCAAGAGGAAGTCATCATTATCATCATCATCCTAATTATGGTACTTGTTAAGCGCTTACTATGTGCCAAGCACTGTTCTTAGCACTGGGGTCGATACAAGCTGATTATGTTGCACACAGCACGGTTCCACATGGGGCCCACAATAATAATAATAATAATAATGGCATTTATTAAGCACTTACTATGTGCAAAGCACTGTTCTAAGCGCTGGCGAGGTTACAAGGTGATCAGGTTGTCCCACAGAGGGCTCACAGTCTTCATCCCCATTTTACAGATGAGGGAACTGAGGCCCAGAGAAGTGAAGTGACTTGCCCAAAGTCACACAGCTGACAATTGGCGGAGCTGGGATTTGAACCCATGACCTCTGACTCCAAAGCCCGTGCTCTTTCCACTGAGCCACACTGCTTCTCTGTCAATCTTCATTTTCCAGATGAGGTTGCTGAGGCCCAGAGAAGTGAAGGGACTTACCCAAGGTCACACCGCAGACACGTGGCAGCACCAGGATTAGAACACAGGTCCTTCAGACCCCCGGGCCTGTGCTCTAACCACTAAACCATGCTGCTTCTCATGATGTGTGTTGGTATTAATGCTTACACTGTCACTGGGGGAGATACAAGATTATGAGAACCTCTACGGCTCCTGTCAATCTATCAATTTATTGAGTCCCTACTATGAGCAGAACCAAAGTTAATGATTCAAAGGAGATTCCTAAATTCACCACAAATTCGAATTAGTTGTTTGCCGCAGTATAAGCAAATTAACAAAGCAAAATCATCAGTTAGAGTGACGCGCTGGGGAGATTCAAAGGAAGACACTGTCTTTGTGAATATTGTGAATATTTGTGAAGCGCTTACTATGTGCCAAGCACTGTTCTAGGCGCCGGGAGGGGGATACGGGATGGTCAGGTTGTCCCACATGGGGCTTACGGTCTTCATTCCCATTTTGCGGATGAGGGGACTGAGGCACAGAGAAGTGAAGTGACTTGGATCCAACCCAGCCCTTGGTGCAGCGCCTAATACACAGGAAGCGCTTAACAAATGCCATTATTATTAGCAGCATGGCTCAGTGGAAAGACTCATAGGTCATGGGTTCTAATCTTGGCTCCGCCACATGTCTGAGCCCCCTCCTTCCTCTCCCCCTCCTCCCTCTTTCCATCCCCCGTGTCTTACCTCCTTCCCTTCCCCACAGCGCCTGTATATATATATATATATATATATATATATATATATATGTGTGTGTATATATGTTTGTATGTATTACTCTATTTTACTTGTACATATTCTATTTATTTTATTCTGTTAATATGTTTGGTTTTGCTCCCTGTCTGCCCCTTCTAGACTGTGAGCCCACTGTTGGGTAGGGACCGTCTCTATATGTTGCCAACTTGTACTTCCCAAGTGCTTAGTACAGTGCTGTGCACACAGTAAGCGCTCAGTAAATACGATTGATTGATTGATTGAAATCAATGTTTATGTCATTCATTAGGAAACACAAATCTCTCCAATTTCATGACCTGTTCTCTCTGTTATAGTTGGCACGTGTGGCAAACCAGTGAAGGTGGAAAATGGGGACTTTTTATATTGCTCAGAATCAGGAAGATCAGTTATCGTCTACTCCTGTCATCACGGTTATGAGCTTCAGGGTCACGAACAATTAACCTGCTCAAATGGACGATGGAATTTTAAGCCACCGGTGTGCAAAGGTGTGTGATTGTTAATTATAACAATAGTAATAATAATGGTATTTGTTAAGCACTTAGTACATGCCAGGCAGTGGGGTGGATACAAGGGTGGATAGAGAAGCAGTGTGGCTTAGTGGTACGAAATCCGAGGTCATGGGTTCTAACTCCAACACTTGTCAGCTGTGTGACTTTGGGCAAGTCACTTAACTTCTCTGTGCCTCAGTTACCTCATCTGAAAAATGGGGATTAAGACTGTGAGCCCCACGCGGGACAACCTGATAACCTTGTAACTCCCCCAGTGCTTAGAACAGTGCTTGGCACATAGTAAGCACTTAACAGACACCGTAATTATTATACAAGTCAATCAGGTGCAACACAGTCCATGTTCCATGTGGGACTCACACTCTTAATCTCCATTTTACAGATGAGGGAACAGAGGCCCAGAGAAGTGAAGTGACTTGCCTGATGACACACAGCAGAGATGTGGAGGAGCCGGAATTAGAACCCAGGTCCTTCTGAGTCCTAGGCCCGTGCTCTATCCCCTAGGCCATGCTACTTCCTAAGCCCTCCTCTCCGTATCGCCTATGCATTTCAATCATTCATTGATTCAATCATATTTATTGATCTCTTACTGTGCACAGAGCACTGTACTAAGCACTTGGGAAAGTACAATACAACAGTAAACAATCACATTTGTGATTCATTCATTCACTCAATTGTTTTATTGGGCGTTTACTGTGTGTAGAGCACTGTACTAAGCACTTGGGAAGCACAATTTGACAGCAGAGACAATTCCTACCCAACAACGGGCTCACAGTCTAGAAGGGGGGAGACAGACAACAAAACACAACAAAACAAGTAGGCAGGCATCGATAGCATCCATATAAATGAATAGAATTATAGATATAGACACATCATCAATAAAATAAATAGACTAATAGGTATTCTCCCTTCTCCCAACCCTAGAGCATTTATGCTAGAGAAGTAGCATGGCTGAGTGGAAAGAGCACGGACTTGGGAGTTAGAGGTCATGGGTTCTATTCCCTGCTCCGCCACTGATCAGCTGTGTGACTTTGGGCAAGTCACTTCACTGCTCTGTGCCTCAGTTACCTCATCTGTAAAATGGGGATGAAGACTGTGAGCCCCACATGGGACAACCTGATGACCTTGCATCTACTCCAGCACTTTGAACTGTGCTTGGCACATAGCGCTTAATAAATACCATCATCTTCATCATGTACCTATCAATCTGTAATTTATTTTTAAGTCTGCCTACTGTAGTCCGCAAACTCCTTAGGGACAGGGATCATCCAAACCTACCTATCTGTGTTCAACATTTCTTATGTTTGTGGGTCTATACGCGGTTACTGAATTCACCTTTTGTGGTAGTCCCAAATTATGTTGATGGGAGTTTTACAGATTAGTCGCAGTTATATTGAGTGATAAATCCTTTTGTTACTAAATGTGATCTCTGTGAGAAAACATCTCCCTACCCATTATGATTTGTTTGCATCCACTCCAATGCCTAGTACAGTGCGCAGCACAGAGTAAGCCCTTAATAATTACCACAGTTTTTATGTAAAATGGTAGGTTGTGGGATTCCTTTTGGGGTACCCCTTGAGACACCCGAAATTGGGCGAGGAAAGAGGCTATGTAGTCTTATCCCAGAAAGCGCTCAATAAGTATGAATAAGTACCTCTAGACTTTATGCTCAATCCCTTCCTCCCCCAATGATTTTATTTTAGAATCTCTCATTCCTGGTAGATTCTAGGGTTCTTGAGGGTAGGAATCAAGCCTACTGCTTCTATTTTACTCTCCCAATGTTCTGTACAATGTTCAGCCTTTAGTTCGGGCCCAATAATCAATCAATCAATCATATTTATTGAGCGTTTACTGTGTGCAGAGCACTGTACTAAGTGCTCAATAAATACGATTGAGTGAATGAATGAATGGACTCTCCCAAGGGTTTAGTGCAGTGCTCTCCACATGGTAAGCGTTCAATAAATACCATTGATTAATTGATGGTTGAGGATTGGTTTTTTGGTCCTATTTCCCTTCAGTAGAGCAGCAGCAATATCTGCAGGGGCACTGGGGCTGCCACTGAGCTTGGCAGTGACCCATCCAGAATGCATAAATGCCACCAATATCAGATGCTTCCGAATACCGCAGTCTAAAAGGGAACCTACGGGAGGAGAAGGATGGAAACCAGTTTCCCCCATTGAATGGAGAAACAAAATGGGGTCCACACAAAGAGAGAGGGAAGAACCATGTTTTAACGCAACAGCGAGTGGGTGAATAGTGCTCAGGAGGAGGGTTGGTGACCTTGACGGGAAGTTTTGGGAAGATCGGGACACTTGGGAGCCATCTCAAAAGCAGCGGCAGACATACTAGTGGAAAAGGCAGTGCGCCAGCTGAGAAAAATCTTGGCTTCTTAGGAGTTAGTTGGGCCTCTAAGGTACCTTGGTTAATCAATCAATCAATCGTATTTATTGAGCGCTTACTGTATGCAGAGCACTGTACTAAGCACTTGGGAAGTACAAGTTGGCAACATATAGAGACAGTCCCTACCCAACAGTGGGTCACAGTCTAAAAGGGGGAGACAGAGAACAAAACCAAACATACTAACAAAATAAAATGAATAGAATAGAATAGAATAGAAATTCTCCTTCTGTACTGGAACTCCCTCCCCATTCATTCATTCATTCCTTCATTCAATGGTATTTATTGAGCACTTACTGCATGCAGAGCACTGTACTAAGCGCTTGGGAAGTCCAAGTTGGCAACATATAGAGATTATTGACCAGGTCACTTCATTAGTGAATGCGATCCTAAAATTACAATACACTAGCTGACCCTTTTCTATATACCAAACTTCAGTTTCAGGAAATAACTTGCAGTTGATGATTGCTGGATTCACAGTGCACAAAATATAGGGTTTGCTTTAGAATTCGTGGAAGAAACTCAGGATTTAAAAAAAGTATGAAAAAAAATCCGGCTTAGGGTACCCAATTATCTTTTACTTATTTACTCTGCACATAGTAAGCACTCAAAAAATACCGTTGATTGATTGATAATCAAAGCACTGAGTTTAAATTCCCCAGGTTTTAAGGCATTATGCTTGCACTAGAAAGGATAAACTTGAAGTGGCCGCAATTGAAATGATGTATGATTGTGGAAAATTCATTTAAATAATAATGATAAATATGGTATTTGTTTAGCGCTTACTACGTGTCTGCTAATTTTGTGGTATCATACTCTCCCAAACGCTTAGTACAGTGCTCTGCACATAGTAAGCACTCAATAAATACCATTGATTGACTGATTATGTGCCAAGCACTGTTCTAAGCACTGGGGTAGATACAAGGCAATCAGGTCATCCTACGTGGGGCTCACAGTATTAAGCCCCATTTTACAGATGAGGTACCTGAGGCACAGAGAAGTTAAGCATCTTGCCCAAGGTCACACAGCAGACAAGTGGCAGAGCTCGCATTAGAACCCACATCCTCTGACTCCCAAGCCCGGGGTCTTGCCACTAAGTCATGTTGCTTCTCTACAATTAGTTAAGTTTATTCACCAGGGAAGACAGTTTTCCAGCATTTCCAAAACTGAAGAAGGGAAAACGACCAGCAATCAATTCATCAATAGCATTTGTTGCTTCAGAATTCGTGGAAGAAACTCAGGATTTAAAAAAAGTATGAAAAAAATCTGGCTCAGAGTACCCAATTATCTTTTACTTATTTACTCTGCGCATAGTAAGCACTCAAAAAATACCATTGATTGATTCATAATCAAAGCACTGAGTTTAAATTCCCCAGGTTTAAAGGCATTATGCTTGCACTAGAAAGGATAAAACTGAATTCTGAAGCAGTCTTTTAGACTGTGAGCCCACTGTTGGTTAGGGACTGTCTCTATATGTTGCCAATTTGTACTTCCCAAGCGCTTAGTACAGTGCTCTGCACACAGTAAGCACTCAATAAATATGATTGATTGAGTGATTGATTATTGGGCCCGAACTAAAGGCTGAACACTGTAAAGAACATTGGGAGAGTAAAATAGAAGCAGTAGGCTTGATTCCTGCCCTCAGGAACCCTAGAATCTATCAGGAATGAGAGATTCTAAAATAAAATCATTGGGGGAGGAAGGGATTGAGCATAAAACTACAGAGACTTGGGAGGGAGGAACAAACTGCTGAAGTAACCAATCAATCACTCAATCAACGGTATTTACTGAGCACTTACTATGTGCAGAACACTGTACTAAGCACTTGGGAGAGTACGGTACATCAGAATTAACAGACACATTCCTTGCCCATAAGAAGCTTACACCATGGAAGCGGAGATAGACATTAGAATGAATAAATAGTAATTTATGGAACTTATAATTTATGTGACAGGGCGTGAATAGGATGAGGAGGCAAGGGATTAGTCTTTGCCAAACATCCAATTCGGCAACATAAAGTGAGATCTACTTTCTTCTTGTTATTCCCAACCAATTTATCCACTAAAAATCCACCCATGCAAAAAAAAATCTACTGGTGAAAACCGCTTTTAAATGAATCATAATAAAGCTTTTTCAGACTGTCGAGGCTAGGAATGCCAAATGAGTAAAACAATGAATTGAATAAAATGTTTTTGCACTGCTTAAGGTCAACAGGCTGTGCGATTATATGAATGTAAACAACTTCTATATCTGTTAAAGAAAACAAGATCATCAGCACAGCATTTACTTGAAAAACATATTTAGGCAGATGTTCTTGAGTTAGAGGGAACCATTTAGATGTTCATTTTGTTGCTCTCTTGAGAGTAAATATAAACCCGATTAGATGACAAAGCTTATGCCCTTATGGAAATGCATGCCAAACTGAGAAAGCAGCTGGGGAAGTTTCTTTTAAATCCTTTGCTTGTCCTTTTAGTACCCAGACTCGGTATCTGAGGACATCTTCCAACTCAGAGTTTCAAGACCTACTGAATTTAAACAAATGTCAGACCAAGAAGATATATTTTTCAATCAATGGTATTTATTGAGTGCTCACTATGTGCAGAGCACTGTACTAAGTGCTTGGGAGAGGACAACACCACTGTATTAGCAGACTCGTTCCCTGCCCGCAACGAGCTAACAGCCTAGAGGGGGATTTCAGTGTGGAATCAGAACGATGCTCTTGAAGTGTTAAACTACACAACTTATGCTCCACAACACATCAATCAATCAATCATATTTATTGAGCGCTTACTGTGAGCAGAGCACTGTAATAAGTGCTTGGGAAGTACAAGCTGGCAACATATAGAGACAGTCCCTACCCAACAGTGGGCTCACACTCTAAAAGGGGGAGACAGAGAACAAAACCAAACATACTAATAAAATAAAATAAATAAAATAGATATGTACAAGTAAAATAAATAAATAAATAAATAGAGTAATAAATATGTACAGACATATATACATATATACATGAGAATCCAAATCGAGGAAAATAAAGCCCAGGAGGAATCAGGGGATGGGAGAAGACAGTAATTTGGGGATGGAAGAAGGCAATAATTTGGAGATAGAAGAACAGGGTTCCACAGTAATGGAAGATGCCAGTGAGTAGACAAAGAATGAACAGGGATACACTGAACTCTACCTGGGTAACAGATGAAGAAACTGAGAACCAAAGTGTTTAAGTGACATGATCAAGGTCACATAGCAGATCAATAGCAGGATTTCAGATTTCCAGAACCCTGGTATTTCTACTAGGTCCTGTTGTAACTAATAGGCGGTATTTCTGATGGAGGATAGAAACATGTATTTATGGTATAATTCAGAGTAGTTCAGGCAATTAAGAGTTCTCAAAGAGTTCCACCACCGGGATTTTATAATTTTGCCATCTGAGTCTTGAGGCATACGAATGCTATCCTTTTATGGATCACTAATACATTAATTAACACTATTTCCTTTCCTCACAGTTCCAAGAAGAAAAAGGTAAGTGTTAAACCTTTAATGATTATGTTTTACCAATTAAAATGGACATCCATCAGGGGTACTTAGGGAAACCGACCTTTAGGGGCTATAGCAGCCTTTCTTTTCCTTTGCAGGTTAGAATTTGGATGGAAAATGGGGGTTTGGGATTCACAGAGAGATTATCATCAGGCTCATTCATTCAGTCGTATTTATTGAGCACTTACTGTGTGCAGAGCACTGTACTAAGACTCAAGATTAGTTTCCTGTGGTGTGGCTGGGATTGGTAAATTGGCCCTAAGTAAGGGCTCATCTGGGAAAGCACTTGGAAGGGACTTGCATCCTGGATAACAACTGGGGTATTTGTTAAGGTGCTTACTATGCATTAAGCATTGTACTAAGCACTGGGGTAGGTACTGTGTACTGTGCACACCTCACCGTAACAGGCGGTGGAATGGCCAAGCACCTGCGGCTGTTTGAACAGCTTTGTTCTCCTCTGAACCTAATCTCCCCCTTCTAGACTGTGAGCCCACTGTTGGGTAGGGACCATCTCTATATGTTGCCAACTTGTACTTCCCAAGCGCTTAGTACAGTGCTTTGCACACAGTAAGTGCTCAATAAATACGATTGAATGAATGAATACAAGTTAATCAGGTTGAACACAATCCCTGTACCATATGGGGCTCTTGGTCTAAGCTGGTTGTGGGCAGGGAATGGGTCTGTCTGTTGTTCTGTTCGCCCTCTGTTCTCTCTCAAGTGCTTAGTACAGTGCTCTGCACACAGGAAGAGCTCAGTAAATACGGGTGAATGAATGAATGAACAAGCTTTGAGCCTCCATTTTACAGATGAGGAAACGGAGGGCCAAGAGAAGTGAAGCAACTTATCCAACGTCATTCAGCAAACAAGAGGCAGAGGCAGAATTAAAACCCAAGTCCTCTGACTGCAGACCCTGTGCTCTTTCCACTAGGTCACAATGCTCAGTGCTATACCAGCTACATATCCAGAATTAATTGTAACATCTGTCTCCCCCTCTAGACTTGTCTGCTGAGAATGTGTCTACTGACTCTGTTGTATTGCATCCTTCCAAGCACTTGCAATGGGGCTCTACATACAATATGCACTCAGTAAATACTATTGACTGATTGATCTAATAATGATAATAATGATAATTGCGGTATTTGTTAAACTCTTACTGTGTATGAGTCACTGTACTAAGCACTCAAGTGGATACAAGCAAATCAGGTTAGACACAGTCCCTGTCCCACCTGGGGCTCCTAGTCTTAATCCCCATTTTGCAGATGAGGTCACTGAGGCCCAGAGAAGTAAAGTGACTTGCCAAAGGTCAGACAGCAGACAAGTGGTGAAGGCAGATTAGAACCCAGGTCTTTCTGACAGCAGACAAGTGGCAGGGCTGCGATTGGAACCCGGGTCCTTATGAATTTTTATGTTGGGGTAATGATAATTCTTTCATTTATGTAGACATTAATGAATGTGAAGATCAAATTAATCCTTCCTGCCACCACTCAGCTAACTGCAAGAACACCAAAGGCAGCTACTACTGCTACTGTGTAGACCCTTATGAACTAGGAGAGGATGAAAGGACTTGCGTAGGTATGTGATCGTTATGAAATGAATGCCTTTTTGAAGTTCTGGGATGAACAAATACCATTTTGTTCCGAACTCGAGGTACTCCTACTTTGTTACAATCACTGCATTAAGCACTGGGGTAGATACAAGATAATCAGGTCAGGTGCAGGGTCTGTCTTGATTGGGGTGGGGGTGAGGGGTGGCACAACCTAAGGTAGAGGGACAACGGGTATTATTATTAATAGTAGTAATAATAATAATAATGATGATGATGATGGTGGTATTTGTTAAGCACTTACGATGTGCCAAGCACCGTTCTAAGCACTGGAGTAGATACAAGGTAATCAGGTTGTCCTATGTGAGGCTCACAGTCTTAATCCCCATTTTACAGATGAGGTAACCGAGGCACAGAGAAGTTAAGTGGCTGGCCCAATGTCACACCACTGATAAGTGGCAGAGCCGGGATCAGAACCCACGACCTCTGACCCCCAAGCCTGGGCTCTTTCCACGAAGCCATGCCGCTTCTCATTTTACAGATGAGGAAACCCAACCTGTACTTCCCAAGTGCTTAGTACAGTGCTCTGCACACAGTAAGCGCTCAATAAATACGATTGAATGAATGAAACAGAGACACAGAGAAATGAAGTGAGTTGCCCAAAGTCACACAGCCCACAAGTGGCCAAGCAAAGATTAGAACCCAGGTCTTCTTACTCCCAGTCCCGTGCTCTTTCCACTGGACTGTGAACCCACTTTCTAGACTGTGAGCCCGCTGTTGGGTAGGGACCGTCTCTATATGTTGCCAACTTGTACTTCCCAAGCGCTTAGTACAGTGCTCTGCTCACAGTAAGCGCTCAATAAATACGATTGATTGATTAGACCACGCAGTTTCTCTGGAAGGCTGCTACAGGCCCTTCTTGGAGAGGTGTCTTTGATGACTCACAGCCTTGGAGACAGAAAGAGAGGGTGAGAGACTCACACACAGAGACATGGAGAGAGACAGAGAGATGGAATCGAGCGGAAAATGACAGAGGGTATCAGTCAGAGAGAATCAAAACACTGTGCTAAGTGCCGGGGTAGATAAAAAATAATCCGATGGCGAACAGTCCTGTCTCCCACTACATTCTCAGTCTAAGAAGTGAGAAGAGCAGGTACTAATTTGTTCATTAAAGAAAAACATTGCCTCGTTCCCATGGCTTTTTAAACTACATTTATAAGTCAGTTCCTTTCTCTGCGGGGGAGGGAATGACTTTTGCCTTTGAATCCTGGGAAGCTGATGAGCAGAAGACGGTGTCGGGAAAAACGATCCAAAACTACTCAGTGGGAGGCCAGCTGAGTGCCCGGTAGGCCTGTCTCAATCAGAGCCTGGTCTGCTGGAAACCAGCCCACGACCACGGGATCACGGTCACGGTCACCCGTCATCCCTAATTAGGGAAAGAAATCAACCCTCAGAGTCACTGGAGCACAAAACCCAAGGTAATAAATAAGCTTAAGTAAACCTTATTCTAATGAATCTTGTCCCAACAACAAAAATCTCCATCTGGAACATCATAATTCATCATCATCATCATCAATCGTATTTATTGAGCGCTTACTGTGTGCAGAGCACTGTACTAAGCACTTGGGAAGTACAAGTTGGCAACATAAAGAGACAGTCCCTACCCAACAGTGGGCTCACAGTCTAAACGGGGGAGACAGAGAACAAAACCAAACATACTAACAAAATAATATAAATAGAATAGATATGTACAAGTAAAATAAATAAATAAATAGAGTAATAAATATATACAAGCATATATACATATATACAGGTGCTGTGGGGAAGGGAAGGAGGTAAGATGGGGGGATGGAGAGGGGGACGGGGGGAGAGGAAGGAAGGGGCTCAGTCTGGGAAGGCCTCCTGGAGGAGGTGAGCTCTAAGTAGGGCCTTGAAGGGAGGAAGAGAGCTAGCTTGGCGGGTGGGCAGAGGAGGGCATTCCAGGTCCGGGGGATGATAATTAGATACTAGATGATAATTAGATGATAATTAGACTGATAATTCCACAGCCAAGGGATGGTGTTGATAAATAAAATGGCCCTCAGACAATTTCTGCCTTGTTCGTTCATTCTTTCAATCGTATTTATTGAGTGCTTACTATGTGCAGAGCACTGTACTAAGCACTTGGAAAGTACGTCGGCAACATATAGAGATGGTCCCTACCCAACAACGGGTTCCACATGGAGCTCACAGTTTTAATCCCCACTTTACTGATGAGGTAACTAAAGCACAGAGAATAATAACAATAATAATAATAATAATTGCGGTATTTATTAAGCGCTTACTATGTGCCAGGCACTGTACTAAGCACTGGGGTGGAAACAAGCTAATCAGATTACACACAGTCCCTGTTCCACATGGGAGTCAAAGCCTCAATCCCCATTTTAAAGATGAGGTAACCGAGGCCCAAAGAAGTGAAGTGACTTGCCCAGGGTCACACAGCAGACAAGTGGCAGCGCCGGGATTAGAACCCATGACCTTCATCATCATCATCATCAATCGCATTTATTGAGCGCTTACTATGTGCAGAGCACTGTACTAAGCACTTGGGAAGTACAAATTGGCAACATATAGAGGCAGTCCCTACCCAACAGTGGGCTTACAGTCTAAAAGGGGGAGACAGAGAACTAAACCAAACATACTAACAAAATGAAATAAATAGAATAGATATGTACAAGTAAAATAAATAAATAAATAAATAGAGTAATAAATATGTATAAACATATATACATATATATGTATATTCTGACTCCCAAGTCCAGGCTCTATCTAATATGCCATGCTGTTTGCATTGTACTAAGTGCTTGGGAGAGTACGACACAACAATGAACAGATACAATCCCTGCCCATCACGAGTTTGCAGTCTAGATAGGGGAAGACAGACATGAATACAAATAAATTCATTCATTCACTCAATCGTATTTATTGAGCGCTTACTGTGTGCAGAGCACTGTACTAAGTGCTTGGGAAGTACAAGTTGGCAACATATAGAGAGGGTCCCTACCCAACAGTGGGCTTA
This sequence comes from Tachyglossus aculeatus, assembly GCF_015852505.1. NCBI lineage: Eukaryota > Metazoa > Chordata > Mammalia > Monotremata > Tachyglossidae > Tachyglossus > Tachyglossus aculeatus. The sequence continues at coordinate 6,295,329 of NC_052101.1, read as the reverse complement.
GAGTCTAGAAGATTAGAGCTATGTCCTTAAGTGCTGTGGGGCTAGGAGGGGGGAAGAGCAAAGACAGCAAGTCAGGTTGACGCAGAAGGGAGTGGGAAATGAAAAAAAGTTGGTTCGGGTTCTTTCCACGAAGCCACACTGCTTGCGAAGTACTTACTATCTGCCAAACACTGTACTAAACACTAGGATAGATAGAAGTTAAAGAGGTTCGACACAGTTCTTGTCCCACCTAGGGCTCCCAGTCTTAATCCCAATTTTACAGATGAGGAAACAGGCCAGAGAAACTCAATGACTCACCCAGAGTCACACAGCAGACAAGTGGCAGAACCTTTTGTGCCTTTCCATATGAAAAATCTACTCATTTTTATCCCAGGGCACTAGCCACTGCCATCTGATAGACTTCATTTGTTTGTTGACTTCTGGCCAAATGCGTCCATTACTTCAGGATTGCAGAGATAAGCTAAGAGAAACTTTAGGTAACAAAGCTAAACCAGAAGTCATGATCTGGTAAGGACTCCTTAAATAGCAGCTGTGTTACAGAAACTTATTTTTATCTCCCTCAGAAACAGAGAGGATCAGGGACATTCGCTCTAAATATGGATTTTGTTTCTGGCTCCCATTTCAGATTCTGGAAGACTCCCCAGAGCATCTGTAATAGCCATCATTTTCGGCATTGTTCTGGCCAGCGGAGTGGTCGTATTGACCTGGAATGTGATTTGCAGTGGGTAAGTGTCTGGTAACCCCAAATGGAAACTTGGAAGGGTAACGGTTTCCTTTTCCTCATGGAAAGGTCGTTAATGAAGCCTCTGAGTTTCTCTGCAGCCAGTATATTCTAGGGATCATGAACTCATTTATCTGCAGAGCTATTCTGAACAACCTATTTAAAATTTTACTGCCTTCATCGTATTCGAAATAATGGAAATCTGAATGCACATTAGTACACCTTTAACTCAATCAACGAACCCTGGATGGGTGATTCAGTGATACTGAAAGCTTTGAGCTCTTTTCAATTAATTTTTTGGTAATATTCCCTTGCTCAGAGAGAAAATGCTAAAAATCTTCTTAGAGAAAAAGGTGATCTCCATACTGAATGCCTGGATATGGATTCTGCTGTTGCTTTTGTTTCTTCCCATTACCAAGTGGACTGGTAGCAAAGGAAACTAGGAAACTGGACTGAAAGTCAAAGTTTATCTGCTAGGTTTTAAAGGATTTTATTCAGTGGTGAATCTTAGTAACAATGCTTGGCAATTCCAAAGTCACAGGAAATGTAAAAAGAATTGGCCAAGAATTGGACTACGTAGTGGGGTAAAAACAAGATAATCTGGAGCTCAGACACTGTCCCTATCCCACAGGGGGCTCACAGTATAAGGAGGAGGGAGAACAAGTATTTAATCCCCAATTTATAGATGAGTAAACTGAGGGACAGAAAAGTCAGGTGGCTTGCCCAAGGTCATACTGTAGGAAAGTGGAGGGATCAGAACCTCATATACAATGAATAATTCAATCAATCAATCCTATTTATCGATCACTTACTATGTGCAGACACTGCATTTACTTTGCTCCTCTGTTAACCTTCTCATTGTGCCCCCATCTCGTCTATCTCACTGCCAAAAATAACAACAATAATAATTATTATGGTACTTGTTAAGCACTTACTATGTGCTGAGCACTGTTCTAAGAGCTGGGATAGATACAAGGCAATAAGATTGCCCCAAGTAAGGCTCATAGTCTTAATCCCCATTTGACAGATGAGGTGACTGAGGCCCAGAGAAGTGAAGTGATTTACCCAAAGGCACACAGCTGACAAGTGGCGGAGCTGGGATTAGAACCCACAGTCTCTGACTCCCAAACCCGGGCTCTTTCCGCTAAGCCATGCTGCTTCCCCAGTCCCTCGCCCACGTCCTGTCTCTGGGCTGGAATGCCCTCCCTCCTCAAATCCAAGAGACAATGACTCTCCACAGCTTCAGTGCCTAACTGAAGGCATATCTCCTTCAGGAGGCCTTCCCTGACTTGCTTCCTTTGTTCTTTCCCCCTCCCCGCCCCATAGCACTGATGTATATATCTGTAATTTATTTATATTAATATCTGTCTCCACAGCTGTAGACTGTAAGCTTGTTGTGGGCACGGAATGTGTCTGCTTATTGTTGTATTGTACTCTCCCAAGCATTTAGTACAGTACTCTGCACTCAGTAAGTGCTACATAAAGACGACTGAATGAATACAGAACTCCCAGAAAACCAGGTAAGCTGTACGACAGTCACTTTGGCAAATCTACGTTTCGTTTCAGAACGAGGGGAGGCAATGAACTGTACCTCAAAAACATGTGCCCATTTTCTTTCACTTCATTGCAAGGGAAATGATGCTTGACGTCTGGCTTGTTGATCCAAGTCTGAATGTTCACAACTTCTTTTCGGTCATCATCTGACATTATAGAGATGATAGACACATTCCCTGCTCACAATGAACTTAGATACTTGGCTTGATTCAGTTAGGCTATCTTCCTGGAGAGAAACAATATGATAATAATAATAATAATAATAATAATAATAATAATAATAATAATAATGGTATTTGTTAAGCACTTACTATGTGCAAAGCACTGTTCTAAGCACTGGGGGGATACAAGGTGATCAGGTTGTCCCACGTGGGGCTAACATTCTTAATCCCCATTTTACAGATGAGGGAACTGAGACCCAGAAAAGTGAAGTGACTTGCGCAGTCACACAGCTGACAATTGGCGGAGCCGGGATTTGAACCCATGACCTCTGACTCCAAAGTCCGTGCTCTTTCCACTGAGCCACGCTGAACTTATATCTACCCCAGAGTCTGTTTATTGTTGTATTGTACTCTCCCAAGCGCTTAGTACAGTGCTCTGCACACGGTAAGCGCTCAATAAATACGATTACCTACCTGCGCAGCTCACCTGCTTGGAGCTTAACAGATACCATAATTATTAACCGCCAGTTGATTGGACTCGAGTGAAAGTTTGAAATGAGTCATCCATCAGAAGGAAATCCAGAGGCACAGGGAAAATCAATTTGAAGAAACTGATTGGAGGATAATTTTGGTATAGTTGCAAAAAAAGATAAAAAGGTAGATAGAATTCATCATTTAAGCACAGTCTACTAAGCAACTCATAATATCAGGTAGAAGAACGAGTCTAAATAGGAAATTGATGGATGAAGGCAAGTAAAATATAAGTTGAAGCCCATATCTGGTAACACTGCCTGACACCCAAAATGATAAGTTTGTGGAAAATTTTCCCAGAAGAAATTGTGGAAGTTATTTTTTTCTAAGAGGAGTATTCATTAGAGGGAGTAGCAGTGTCCTTTCAGGAGAAAGGGACATAAGCAAGAGACCCAGATACTATTTTCTGCCTCCGTGCTCTGATCTCCAGCGAAAAACAGAATCTTATTTTGATGACATTTAGAATTATAATTACAATTCTTCCAAGGAGACCCAAAGAAACAAAGAAAACATAAGAAAACATAACCCAATTTAATACCGGCATAGGTTTTGAAAACACATCTTTTTAGAAAAAAGTAGGTTCCCTTATTGTATCTTAATCATCGACTGTGCCTGCAGTCATTCTCTGATAAGGCTACTCTTTTAGAGATCCTTCACAGTAGCACTATTGCATTTTATAGCACTCTCATCTGAAGAGAACTAGGTGCAGTTGAGTTTAAATCAAACGTCCTTTTTCTCAACTTCTGGAGTATTTTCTGTAGCTCAAAAGAGTAATTAAAGCCCATGAAAAACTCTCTTTGGAGTATGTCCATTTAGCATAGATATTTCTCTTGTCTGTTTTCAAAAGGTGCATTTTTTCTGATTAGGATGTGGAAGCTAATACACGTATTGACATCTGTACACTTAATAACCCCTCTCAGGATGGCACCTGGAGAGTTTCCAGTCCTCTACCAGTCTTGGCTACGGGAGGGAGAGTCAAGCAGAGGCCTGTCCATTCCATTCCTAGCTTGGCCAGTGGCTAGCGAGTGGAAGGCAATCTGCTACAAGTCAAAATTCCCCTGTGCTGGGCAGCAGCGGAATGGGAGAGAGCCGAGGGCGGTGACTCAGGTTTACTGACCGGAAGGAAGCAATGGTAAACCACTTCCCTACTTTGACCAAGAAAACTGTGGATTCACTACCAAACGATTGCAAGTTGGAGGTGGGAAGTTCTGGGAGAGACGTGTCCATGGAGTAGCCATGGGTCAGAGATGACTCGACAGCATAAGACGCTTAATAAATCCTACTCAAAATACCCCCACTTTCTCTCCCCAACTTCTCCTCTTCCCTCTGCTCTATGGATTCACTACCAAACGATTGCAAGTTGGAGGTGGGAAGTTCTGGGAGAGACGTGTCCATGGAGTTGCCATGGGTCAGAGATGACTCGACAGCATAAGATGCTTAATAAATCCTACTCAAAATACCCCCACTTTCTCTCCCCAACTTCTCCTCTTCCCTCTGCTCCTCCCCCTCAGATCCCCGTCCTTTTTCATCTTTCTCTCCTCTCATCCCCTTCCTTTCATCCCCTCCATCTTTCTTTTTTTCTTTCTTTTTCTCTCCCTTTCCTTCTTTTCCCATCACCCTACACCCTTCTTCCTCCCCTGGCAAGTCTCCTCTATCCCCCATCCCTGCTCTTTTTCTCCCCCTGTCCATTTGGCTTCTTTTGGCCATCAATCCTGTGCTCTTAGCAGCCCTGATTTAAGGTTGATGGGAGGCAAAAGTGAAGCTTTGGAAAGATGTGGGAATTCTTTGCATAGTTGCATCTGCCAACGGTGAAGTAACTAACTCTCACTTCACAAATCGACCAAATGTTTCTAGGAAATTGTCTCTTTAGAATCATGTATCACCCCAAATTACTGGCATCAACTTATTTTCTCACAAACTAGCATTTGACAGTACTTGCCTATCTTCCCTTCTCAGCTCTTCCCAATTCCCCTTATCCCTTGGAATGCATTAGGGTGGCCTAAGAAGGAAACTTCTATTTGGAGATTGGGAAATAACTTTGCTCTACATGCTTTTTCTGATACAAACTGAATTTCCACACAAACAAGAATGTTCCATCTTCACTTCACAATATACATAGTCCACAGAGAAGAGCCTCTCTGTCGACCTAACTGATTAGGAAGGAGATCCTCTCTTGGATTAAACTACAGAATTTGGCTAAAAAAATTGCAAGAGGTCACAGAGACAAATAGAAAAAGGGAGGAGAAAGAGAAGTTATTTTATCCCTCTTGCTAGTCTTATATGGATTACACAGCAGCCTGACCTAGTGGAAAGAGCATGGGATTGAGAGGCAGAGGTCTTGGGTTCTAATTCCCAGCTCTGCCATGGACCTGCTGGGTGAAACTGGGCAGGTCACTTAGCTTCTCTGTGCCTCAGTTCCCTCAACTGTAAAATGGGGATTCAATATCTGTTCTCCGTCCTACGTAGACTGTGAGCCACTTTGGGGTGAGCCCCATTGGGGTGGGGGGGTTGGTAATCTTGTATCTACCCCAATGCCTAGTAAAGAGTTTCACTGTATATGAAACACAATATATGAAATGTATACCAAAATCCCATCTCTGAATTATGAGCAGCTCAGCTCCCTGTGGTTTTCCATTTTTCTTATAAGGACTACGTACATTATTCCACCTGTCAAGCAGCACGTAATCGTGATCAGTCACCACAAGTTAAATTCTTTCAGCTGCTCCTTCGACACCATAAATCATACCTGTATTTGGCTAATTCCAACACTAGAACAGTGGGACACCTGTATTGAACTGATTTGCAGGTTTGACCCGCTTCCAGCAGCAACGTGTTGAGTAGTTGAAAATGTCATATAAAGAATAAATTTTCAGCACTTTGACAAGGCACCCTGATGAAATGCTGCTTTTTGTTTCCAAGCCTTCTTTTCCTTATTATGCACCTCCCCAAATTTCAATATTCCTGTACCACTAGTTTGTGGAGGAAGCAAGGCCTGGTTGACTCCCAGCCACACCACTGACCTGCTGTTTGGCCTTGGGTAAGGCACTTTCTCTCTCTGGGCTTCGATTTCCTCATCTGTAAATGGAATTATAATAATAATAATGACATTTATTAAGTGCTTACTATGTGCAAAGCACTGTTCTAAGTGCAGGGGAGGTTATAAGGTGATCAGGTTGTCCCATGGGGAGCTCACAGTCTTAATCTCCATTTTACAGATGAGGTAACTGAGGCACAGAGAAGTGAAGTGACTTGCCAAAGTCACATAGCTGACACTTGGCGGAGCCGGGATTAGAACTCATGACTTCTGACTCCAAAATCCATGCTCTTTCCACTGAGCCACACTGCTTCTCCTGATAAAACATGGGACAGAGATTGTGTACAGTCAGATAATCGTGTATCATCTCCTGCATTCAGCACAATGTCAGGATGTAACCGATGCAATAATACTCATAAAAATAACCGCGGTATTTAACTGCTTACTATGTGCCCAAAACTGTTTTAAGCAATGGGGTAGATATAAGATAAACAGGTTCAATGTGGGAAATCACAGTCTGAATAAGAGAGAGAACAGGAATTGAATCCCCATCTTTGCAGATGAGGGAACTGAAGCCCAGAGAAATGAAATGACTTGCCCAAAGTTCTCACAGAAGATATGTGGCAGAGTCAGAATTAGAACCCAGGTCCTCTGATTCCCAGACTCGTGCTCTTTCCACTAGGCCATGCTGTACCACTGTTACATTTTGGGACATGAATTTTATATTTTATCATATTCGTTGTCAAATTAATACAAGAAAAAAACCACTTGCAGCAATAAGAACTGGAAGTCGTGTCTTTTTCATAAAAACCTGAATACATTCTTCTGCCAAAATTTTAAAAGATGATTTTATCTTCCAATATTGACTGTAAATCTAAAACACTTAAAATGTTCCTTTAAAAGTGTACATTTCTATAACAAGCTCATTATTTTACTGGTAAAAGTCCTTCATATTAATAATATGACAGAAATCTTCAGAAATTGCAATTTCCAGGAAAGAATCAGCCATAATTGTATGAAATTAATCTTTTATTTTTTTTAAGATGGATTAATTTTATTTTTGTGAAATACATCATATCATGGTTGAATGGAAGACAGGCGGTTGGGTGTTTACTGGAGTATTGGTTGCACAGGAAATTGAAAATTTAATTTGGTTAAGCTACATGGTCCTTCAAAGCTCAAAAACCATTTTATACGTCTGCTAACCCAAGCGGAGTTTCCATGACTGCAGTAGTAATGTATCTATAACATTAATCAATCAATCAATCACCAGTATTTATTGAGCATATACTGGGTTTAGAGCGCTGCATTAAACAGAGGAAGTAGACATATCCCTGCCCTCAAAGACCAAAGAATCTAATGAGAAGAAAGACATTAAAATCAATTACAAATAGAAGGACATGCACGAAGCGCTTGAGCACAGGGGAATAATAATAATAATAATAATAGCATTTATTAAGCACTTACTATGTGCAAAGCACTGTGGATAGAACACAGCCGTGAACGTCAGAAGGACCTGGGTTCTAATCCTGACTCCACCACTTGCCCGCCGTGTCACTTCACTTCTCTGTGCCTCAGTTACCGTATCTGTAAATTGGGGATTAAGACTGTGAGCCGCATGTGGGACAGGGACTGTGTCCAACTGAGTAACTTGTATCTACCCCAGCACTTAACAACCCCATTTTTCCACCCCTCAAAAAATTGTACTGTGGGGCAGAGGAGGAGTGAGTGCATAAAAGCTTAGGAATTACAGTCTCAAATGCATAGGTGATGCAGTAAGGAAGGAAAATAAAGTGGGGATATGAGAGATTAGTCAGTGAAATCAACATTTTCTGGCTTCTCTTTCTTGGTTTCAACAGAATGCCATTTAGTTTCTGTTGTTGTCTGTTTCCCCCATTCTCCACGCATAGCCAACTCATTTTAAACTTTTCAGGCAACAATTTGTTGTTGTCTTTTGTTTTTTTCCCCCCAAAATCAGACTGTGAGGCTGAGACAGAAACCATCTCTTGGCAATATAAGCACAGCTGCTCTTTTGCCTTTCTCTGCTGACTGTGTACTCTCCTCCAAATATCATCCACTCAATCAAGAACTTCCTGGGCCAGTGAACGGAGGGGTCGGTTGCCATTCACAGCCTCCCTAAAATCCCACCTCCTCCAAATCGTTTTGCCCAATTAATTGCCAGCACCCTAAATTGTACAAACCCACCAGCCATCTATGGCACAATAATAATAATAATGACAATAATAATAATGATGGTGATAATGATGGCATTTGTTAAGTGCTTACTATGTGCCAAGCACTGTTCTAAGTGCAGGGGTAGATACAAGGTAATCGGGTTGTCCCATGTGGGGCTCACCGTCTTAATCCCCATTTTACAGATTAGGTAACTGAGGCGCACAGAAGTTAAGCGACTTGCCCAAAATCACACAACCGCGGAGCTGACATTAGAACCCACAACCTGAGACTCCCAAGCCCGGGCTCTATCCACTAAGCCGTGCTGCTTCTGATTGATTAATCAATCAAATGATCAGTTAATAGCATTTATTGAGCCCTTACTGTATGCAGAACACTCTACTACTACTACTAATAATAATGATGGCATTTATTAAGCACTTACTATGTGCAAAGCACTGTTCTAGGCACTGGGGAGGCTACAAGGTGATCAGGTTGTCCCACAGGGGGCTCACAGTCTTAATCCCCATTTTCCAGATGAGGTTACTGAGGCCCAGAGAAGTTAAGTGACTTGCCCAAAGTCACACAGCTGACGAGTGGTGGAGTGGGGATTTGAACCCATGCTCTCTAACGCCAAAGCCTGTGCTCTTTCCATTGAGCCATGCTGCTTCTCTAGGCACTTGGGAGACTGAGGCAGCATGGAGAGAGCTCGTGCCTGGGAATCAGAAGGACCTGGGCACTAATCCTGGCCCTGCTACTTGTTTGCTGTGTGACCTTGGACGAATCCCTTCACTTCTCTATACCTCAGTTACCTCATCTGTAAAATGGGGATTAAGGCTTTGAGCCCCACGTGGGACAGGGTCTGCGTCCAACCCAATTTGTATCCATCCTAGCATGGCCCATAGTAACAAATATCATTATTATTACTATAACTACTGTTAAACATCAAGTCTCCTGCGTCTCACATCAACCACGTCGTCTTCCTTGAAAACCCATCGACTTTAATGAAATTTCTAGGGCAAAGCAAGTATAGGATAAAAAAAATTCTGGTGAAGCTTGACTTTGGTGTTTAAGGTAGAGAGTATGGATGCAGTTTGCCTCTCAAGGTTTTTGTTCATTTATTTGCCTGGCATTTTTTATTTCTCCTTAAGTATTTTTCTTTCTTAATTTTGATTTATCTTGCACAAACTAGATGAACGACCGAACTTTAGAGTGGCACAATAAGCTAGTCTTTTAAATGCTCACCCGGGATACTTTTGCCAATGGAAGATCCCTGTGTCAAATGGATGCTTCAACCCACTGAGGATAATAATAATAATGATAATGATAGTAATAATAGTGTTGTTGATGATGATGATGGCAATAATAAAGTTCAGTGGGAAATATAACCACCATTTCACTTTATGTTACAACTTGAAAGAGCCACACAAGAGTCATGGATCTCTGTTTCAGGATTGCCCTTGTGGACATAATATATTCTGATGATAAAATTGTTCCCATTTGTCAACAGGATGTATTCAGGATCTGCTGAATCAAGCTGGTTAAAAGATGACAAGATAACAGCCAAAGCCAAATGCCCAGAACAGCATGAAATGAAAATTTCCCGAGCCAGCACTTTAGCTGATCCAGTTAACAAGGTATTCTCTTGCATCAGTCAAGCAATCGTGTTTATTGAGCACTTACTATTTGCAGGGCACTGTACTATGTGCTTGAGAAAGTAAAGTAGAAGAGAATTAGCCGACACACTTCCTGCCCATAATGAGCTTACAGTCTAGAGGGGGAGATAGACATTAATATGAACAAATAAGGAAGTTATAATATATAATTTAAAGATAGGTACATAAGTACTGTGGGGTTGGGGTTGGGGAGAATTGCATGAAGGTAAACGGTTAGTTAAGAAAGACCTCCAACATTATCCTAAAATGCCCCTAAGACTGAGATTTTTCACAATAAGCCCTGGGTGTGAAGTATCTATCAATCCCTTTCCACCCTCTTTTCTACATATAATCTCCTAAGAGAACTCAAGGCAATATAGATTGAAGCATTCAATGTATTTCTCGCGTATTTTGTTCTCTCCTGCTGCTAAGCATGTGTCTAAATGCTTATCCCCACCCTGACTGTCCTTATGCGATTTATGAATCTCTTCTCTCTTATTCGATTGTGAGCATATCAAGGCCAGGCATCACGTCCTGCATTTTTATTGTCCAGTCCCAAACCCTTCGTTCAATGTTTGTGCCATGGTAACTCTTGCTAAATATTATTCTTAAATGGAATGTTCAGCTTATATTTTTCAGCATGTCAAGGAACCTATCAATCAGTAGTTTCCATGAAGTGCTTACTTCGTTCAGAACACTGAACGAAGTTCTTGGAGGAATGCTAGAGGGTTAGTGAACACAGCCCACAATCCCTACCCTCAAGGAGCTGACAAGCACTGTACTAAACTCTGAATTAGATTCAAGATAATCAGGGCAGACAAAGTCCTTAGCCCCTATGGGACTCTCAGCCTAAGTAGGAGGGGGAACAAGTATCAAATCCCCATTTAAAATATGAGGAAACAGAGACACAGACACGCGAAGTGACTTGTCCAAGATCACTCAGCAGGCAAATGGCAAAGCTAGGATTGAGCTAGGATTAGAACCCACATCCTCGGACTCCCAGGCCCTAGATCTTTCCATTACGATTTACGTTTAAAATCAGCGGTCCCCGCTCCCCCACAAAGAAGTCCAAAGAGGAGAAATTAATGATTAATGATGGTATTTGTTAAGCACTTACTATGTACCAAGCACTGTTCTAAGTGCTGGGGGAGATATATGGTTATCAGGTTGTCCCAGGTGGGGGTCACAATCTTAATCCCCATTTTACAGATGAGGTAACTGAGGTACAAAGAAGTTAAGTGACTTGCCCAAGGTCACACAGCTGACAAGTGGCAGAGCCTGGATTAGAACCCACAAGCTCTGACTCCCAAGTCCGGGCTCTTTCCACTAAGCTACAGAGTCCTCATTTCCTCTTCTCCCACTCTCTTCTGCATCACCCTGATTTGTTGCCTTTATTCTCCTTTCCCTCAGAACCACAACACTTAGATACATATCCAGTAATTTATTTCTATTACATTAATATCTGTCTCCCCCTCTAGACTGTAAGCTCCATGTGGGCAGAGAATGTTTCTACCAAGTCTGCTATATTTTTATATCGTACTCTCAAAAGCACTAAGTACAGTGTTCTGCACACATCAAGTGCTGAAATAAATATGATTGATTGTTTGCAACTCAGTAATCAATTATCAGCTCTATTAACTTCATCACCCCATCTTCTCCTGTTCTGGGCCGGACAGTCTAGCCCGCGAGTGGATACTTATAGGTATATATGAAACTCTGGGAATATATGTCCAAGGGAAATACTCTTAATTCGTCTCTCTCCACTTGAGACTGTTTCAGGTATTTGGACTGCATCCTCTCATTTTCACCCCTGTCTCGAACGGTTAAAATTCTACAGTTGGAGGAATAGAATCATTCTTATTTATTGAACACTTACTATGCACGGAGACCTGTACTATGCTCTTAATTAAAGATAGAACCCATGCAATAACACCAAACTAAGAAGACCAAACTGTATATATGTATATATGTACCTGTATATAGGTATATATGTTTGTATGTATTTATTACTCTATTTATTTATTTTATTTGTACATATTTATTATATTTATTTTATTTTGTTAGTATGTTTTGTTTTGTTCTCTGCCTCCCCCTTCTAGACTGTGAGCCCACTGTTGGGTAGGGACCGTCTCTATATGTTGCCAACTTGTACTTCCCAAGCACTTAGTACAGTGCTCTGCACACAGTAAACACTCAATAAATATGATTGAATGAACGAATGACAGACTTTTTCAAGCTGAGGCAAATCAGAGTGCTGAAAAGCTCCAAGCAAAAACTCCTTGCAGGGGAAGCAGGGACCAGTGATTTTAAACTTAAATCCTAGTGGAAAGAGCGAGGGCCTGGGAGTTGGAGGACGTGGGCTCTAATCCTGCCATTAGCCTTCTGAGTGATCTTGTATCTTCACTTTTGTGTCTCAGTTTCCTTATATTTAAAATGGGGTCTCGATGCCTTGTTCTCCCTCCTACTTAGGCTGAGTGTCCCATAGGGGATAAGGACTATGTCTGGCCTGATTATCTTGAATCTAGTTCAGAGCTTAGTACAGTGTTTGTCAGTTCCTAGGGACTGTGAAAAGCAGCTTTCTCATATTTTCTATGTGAGCGTTAATGGTCACAGATTTAGAGAAAAGGTTCCGAATATCGTTTTGTTCATTAGGGCTCACAGTTGGTGGCATCTCTAAAGTCTTCCCATAAATCTTCCCATTAGTAATGGGGATAAAGTCCTCAAGGTCACTTAGACAAGGAAAACCATAGCCTGTATTTTCCTTTTAGAAATCATTCAAATAGCTAGGACAATTTGCCAGAGTTTTCAGTGTCTCGGTCTCCATCGCTCATTGACTCCCGGTCCTTCCTTCTCAAAGCCTTAGGTTGCTTTTTGCAACACTTTCACCCTATCCATGAAACTCTAAATTGAATGTTCCTGAAATAACTTCACCTAAAGGCATCTCTAGATATACACAAGATATTTTCCTGATGAAGCAGTTCACGAAAGAAATTTCACACCCTCAACCCTATTTCCACACCGACTTGTCGTCTGTACTGCTGAGGCCGTAGCCCTCAGGAGAAAAATCACTTCGTCTGTGGCCTTAATATCAGAGCACCAGCTGGTACTGGCTCAAATTGACTTCGCATCCCCTTCAGAAGACTTTCCCTATTTGTATTACCAACTACCACTTCAGCACTTTCCCCCACCTGGACCCTGATGTCTATGTCTTTATACTCCTTTCCCTCCTTCTGTTAGTAACTTATTCTAGTGTCTATCTCCCCATCTAGACTGCAAGCTCTACCTAGAGAGAGAACCATCCGGGCTTGGAAACAGACTGGAAATGGCAGGTAAATCAATCAATCAATCAATTGACAGTAGTAATGGAGTGGTTACTCTGAGCAGAGCCCTCTATTAGTGCTTGGTTTAGGTTCAAAAGAATGGGTAGACATTATCCTTGCTGTTAAAGGGCTTAAAGTCGAGTTGGGGAGATGAACCCTAAAGTAAATTACAGCTAGGAAGGAGCGACAGAATAAATGATACGGAAAAATCCAAGATGGCCTCAAAGTTGAGAGCTTCCAAGTTAGAGAAGGTGGTGGTGATGTAGACATTTATCTATCAATCAATCAATCAATGATATTTATTGAGCACTTTACTGTGTGCAGAGCACTGAACCAAGAGCTTGAGAGAATGTAACCTAACTGTTGGGTAGGGACCGTCTCTATATGTTGCCGACTTGTACTTCCCAAGCGCTTAGTACAGTGCTCTTCACACAGTAAGCGCTCAATAAATATGATTGAATGAATGAATGAATTTGATAGACATGTTCCCTGCCCACGACGAGCTTACAGACTAGAGGGGGAAGGAAGAAAGAAAGAAAGTTTAGGAGGAAGATGGGAAATTGGTTTTTTGCCAAACTGAATTTAAAGTGAGAGTTGATTCATCAAGAGATAATTCCTTTGAACAGTGGAGCAAGATGCTATTAAAGGTCTCTTCTTATTCATTTCTAATTCATTATGATTGCAAATGCTGCCAGCCAAATGGTTCACAAACCCTTTTTATGACATATTGTGTAAAATTTTCTTCCTCTGTGCCTTCCATAGTTTGTCTTTGTAGAGCTCATGAATTAATCAATTAGAGAAAGCATGATTGGAAAGCATTAATTCCCCCAGGTCTCCTCAATCAGGGTGTAAGTTTTTCCGGGCCAGAGAACATACCAGTTTGTTATTCTGTACTTCCTAAATGCCTAATACAATGTACACCAAGTGTGAGCTCAGTGAATGCTACTACTACCATTAGAGCACTGGTTTGGGAGTCAAAAGGCTCTGGGTTGTAATTCTGACTCTGCCGTGTGTCAGCTGTGTGACCTTGGGCAAGTCACTTCACTTCTCTGTGCCTCAGTTACCTCATCTGTTAAATGGGGATTAAGATTGTGAGCCCCATGTGGGATAAGGACTGTGTCCAACCCAATTTGCTTGTATCCACCCTACTGCTTAGAACAGTGCCTGGTACTTAGTAGGGGCTTAACAAATACCATTATTATTACTATTACAGAAATTTCATATTTGTGTGCCAAAGCAAGCAAGTGATCGTGCTACAGATAAATAATTCCTCCCATAGAAAACTAGATACAATATTGCCACTAGGCTATGGAAACACCAGTAGCTTGTCAAATTATTCCTTGATGATATCTGCAAACAACAGTCCTCCATAAAGGCCTCTGAAGCCATGCCATTAAACTAGGTGATTGTTTAATCTGACTCTGTGACTTGATTCTACATGTAGCAGATGTTTCTTAGCTACCTGTGCTTGTGATGTTGTTAACTTTCACTCAGGAAAAGCAATCCAGAATCTAAAAATGAGTGACTTTGGCTCTAAATGTAAATAATTTTGCCCTCTTGAAATCATGATATTCATTTTCTTTCAGAGTTGATTTCTACTGGGAGTCGGATCCTGGACAAGAGATTTCATAAAGAGCTTCAGTTGATCATTTTTCGAGGAAATTGAGGAGTGAAATTTAACTGTACGGTTAAATAAAACATTGAACAAATTTTGAATTTGATGAGAGTGTGTTAGGACTCTTTAATGGCTTTAGGGTTCTGACACTTATTAGGCATTGTGACCCACATTGACAGTGTGGAGTGTGGTCATCATCATCATCATCATCATCAATCGTATTTATTGAGTGCTTACTGTGTGCAGAGCACTGTACTAAGCGCTTGGAAAGTACAAGTTGGCAACGCATAGCGACAGTCCCTACCCAACAGTGGGCTCACAGTCTGGTCAGAGAACAATGTATCTGTTTTTTCGGCTAACTCAGAAGAGTAGATTCCTGGGTTATAATTGAAGCAGAGAGCATAAGTGGCAACAAAGTGGACGATGGGGATGGGGAGATATGAAATGCCTAATGTAATATTAAATATATACATAAATATATACATAAAGGCATTCACATACAATGTGAGGAGAGGAGGGTGGGACACAGGAAAATCAGTGATATTTACTGAGCACTTTGTGCAGATCACTGTATTAATGTTTGGGAGAGTAGTCTTGATTCTTGCCCACAGGTAACTTACAGTTTAAGAGAGGGGATACTGGATAGAACAACCTTCAATAACTTACAGTTTAACAGAAGGTATACTGGAGAGAACAACCTTCAGGTGGAGAGTAGTGGGGAGGGTTTTCCGGCTCTAAAAATGGACAAGAAGAGGTTTTGGAGGAAGAGGTAGGGTTTCCGGGGGACTTTGAAGATTGGGAAAGTCTGGAAGAAGGGGAGAGAGCTCCAGAAAGGGTATACAAGGGAATAGAAGCAGGAGAGTTGAAAGCGAGACAGTGAGATGGTTAGTCTTGAGGAAGGAAGAGGTTGAAAAAAGAAGAAATGGGTGGAAAGTCTTGAATTCAAAGCCCAGGAGGAGTTGGGCAGAGGTTTTTGAGGACTGTAAGTCCAAAGGCAGTCAAAAGAAAACAGGAGGAGGAATAAACTCCTCAATAATTAAATCCTAAAGGATGATAAAAGTCTGATGAAGTGAGAGGCTATAACCTTCTACCAAGAAGCATTAGAGAAGCAGCGTGGCTCAGTGGAAAAAGCACAGGCTTAGGAGTCAGAGGTCATGAGTTCAAATCCCAGCTCTGCCAATTGTCAGCTGTGTGACTGTGGGCTAGTCACTTAACTGTGCCTCAGTTCCCTCATCTGTAAATGGGTATTAAGACTGTGAGCCCCATGCGGGACAACCTGACCACCTTGTATCCTCCCCAGTGCTTACAGCAGTGCTTTGCACATAGTAAGCGCTTAACAAATGCCATTATTATTATTAATTCATTCATTCATTCATTCAATCATTTATTGAGCACTTACTGTATGCAGAGCACTGTCCTAAGCGATTGGGAAGTACAAGTTGGCAACATATAGAGACAGTCCCAACCCAACAGCGGGCTCACAGTCTAGAAGGGGGAGACAGAGAACAAAACAAAACATATTAACAGAATAAAATAAATAGAATAAATATGTACAAGTAAAATAAATTATTAATAGATAAGATTGATAATGATTAAGACTGCGGACAACCTGATCACCTTGTATCCCCCCAGTGCTTAGAACAGTGCTTTGCACATAGTAAGCACTTAACAAATACCATCATTATTGTTATTATTATTATTAAAAATATTTCAAATAATAGTTTAAAGCCTTTTTTATGACAAAGGTTCACACTACAGTAAACTATTGCAATGTTGGACTTGGGCTCTAACCATCGTTACTCCACTTGCCTGTCATGTGACCTTAGGCAAGTCACTTCACTTCTCTGTGCCTCAGTTCCCTCATCTGTCAAATGGAGATTAACAATGTGAGCACCATGTGACACCAAAACTGTGCAACCCAATTATGTTGTGTCATGCTGCCATGAAGCAGTATGACCTAGTGGATAGAGCCTGGGCCTTGGGGATCAGAAGGTCATGGCTTCCAATCCCGGCTCCGCCACTTGTTTGTTGTGTGACCTCGGACAAGTCAGTTCACTTCTCAGTGCCTCAGTCCCCTCATCTGTAAAATGGGGATTGAGACCGTGAGCCCCATGAGGGACAGCGATCGTGTCCAACTTGATTTGCTTGTATCCACTCCAGTGGTTAGTACAGTACCAGGCACAGAGTAAGTGGTTAACAAATACCACAATTATTGTCAGTTGTATTTATTGAGCGCTTACTGCGAACAAAGCACTATACTAAGTGCTTAGGGGAGTACAACATAACAACAGACACACTCCTGCCTACAACGAGCTCACAGTCTAGAGGGGGAGATGGACACCAATATAAATAAATGACATATACATATGTGCTGTGGGGATGGGACTGTGAGCCCGCTGTTGGGTAGGGACCGTCTCTATACGTTGCCAACTTGGACTTCCCAAGCGCTTAGTACAGTGCTCTGCACACAGTGAGCGCTCAATAAATACGATTGAATGAATGGGAGGGAGGATGAATGAAGGAACAAGGAAGAGCGACGCAGAAGGGAGCGGGAGGAGACATCAAGAGGCATCATCATCTCACCATCTTAATCCCATTTTACTGGTGTGGGAATTTAGGCACAGAGAAGTTAAGTGACTCGCCCAAGGTCACACAGTGGACAAGTGGAGGAACCGGGATTAGAAACCGTGACCTTCTGACTCCGGCCCGGGCTCCATCTAATATGCCGTGTTGCTACCTGGGAGAAGCAGCGTGGCTCAATGGAAAGAGCCAGGGCTTTGGAGTCAGAGGTCATGGGTTCAAATCCCAGCTCCGCCAGTTGTCAGCTGTGTGACTTTCGGCAAGCCACTTAACTTCTCTGGGCCTCAGTTATCTCATCTGTAAAATAGGGATTAAGACTGCGAGCCCCCCGTGGGACAACCTGATCACCTTGTAACCTCCCCAGCACTTAGAACAGTGCTTTGCACATAGTAAGCGCTTAATAAATGCCATTATTATTATTATTATCATGGAAAAGGTTATACATGTCTGTTTTAGTTCCAACAAAAGCCATTTGCCCTAGAGCAGAACCTCATTCTCAGTATAAATATATTCATGTAGCTCTATTACTCATGAACTGCACATACAATTCCGGGTGATTTGGGTAAGAACAAGCCATCCAACCTCACTAACCCCCCAATTATAAAATTGTTTCTGGGAGAAAAGTGGTTCCGACTTGGCTTAAAAATGCTGTTTTCAGAAACCAATTGTGTCGTAAATCCTCAGAATCTGTAATAGCTCCTTTCCTCTTTTCCTTCTCCCTTCTGCGTCACTCTGACCTGCTCCCTTTATTTCATGCCCCTCCCTCCAGGCCCACGGCACTTAAGTAGAAGCAGCGTGGCTCAGTGGAAAGAGTACGGGCTTTGGAGTCAGAAGTAGTGGGTTCGAATCCCGACTCCACCACAAGTCTGCTGTGTGACCTTGGGCAAGTCACTTAACTTCTCTGAGCCTCGGTTCCCTCATCTGTAAAAATGGGGATTAAGACTGTGAGCCCCACGTGGGACAACTTGATCTCATTGTATCCCCCCCAGCGCTTAGAACAGTGCTTTGCACATAGTAAGCGCTTAACAAATGCCATCAAAAAAAAAAAGTACGTATCTGTATTTTATTTATATTGATGTCTGTCTCCCGCTCTAGACTGTGAACATGTTGTGGGCAGGGAATGTGTCTGTTATATTGCTGAGCGCTTAGTACAGTGCCCTGCACACAGTAAGCACTAAATAGCACTCAAGAAGCAGCGTGGCTCAGTGGAAAGGGCCCGGGCTTTAGTCAGAGGTCATGGGTTCAAATCCCGGCTCTGCCAATTGTCAGCTGGGTAACTTTGGGCAAGTCACTTCACTTCTTTGGGCCTCAGTTACCTCATCTGTAAAAGGGGATTAAGACTGTGAGCCCCACGCAGCACTTAGAGCAGTGCTTTACACTTAATAAATGCCATTATTATTATTATTATTATTAATAGATTAGATTGATAATAGCTACTAAAATCTACTGTCCAATAGATCTCTTGACTACGAGTCTAATGTCAGTTTAAATGGTGAGGCAACATAGAGTTCACCCAGAAATTACAGTTTTACTGTGTTCCATCAGAATTTTTTGTTTTCTGAACAGTTTGGCCAAAAGAATAACGTTAGCTTAGAATCAGTTTTCTACTACCCTATGCCACCACCTCATGGTGAACCCTAGGAGTACTATTTCAAAGAAAAACCTGACATCTACGCAAAATAATAAAAAATAAAAATACCTTATATTTGTAGAATGCTCTATTTTTCAAAAGGACTTCCAGAAGAATTTTCTCATTACATTTTCCCAGCATCTACATGAGTTAGGAAAAGGCAGATATTCTCATTTTGGTATGGTTAATCTAGCATTATAATTAGTATCATTATTGTCATTATTAGTCTCATTATGGTTATAATCTCTCATGTTTCTTTTTTTTTGTCCTTTTATTGGGAAATCTTCAATTTGGGAAAGATAGGACCAACTCACTATGATCTGTCTGATCATTCCCTTGAAAGTAAGATTCTACTTTTTAATTAATGGAATTTATTTATAGAGCTAAGCTATACTCCTCAATTTGGATAATACAATAAATAGTTATGAACCCTGCCCTTAAGAAGCTTACAATTTTCCAGGTTTTTAAAAATGTACATGCCAATTCCTTTTTCTATTCAATAAGCTTTTATGCTAGTTTATCTTCTCCCCCCCTCAATCAATCAAGAAGCAGCATGGCCTAGTGAAAACAGCAAAGGTTTGGGAGTCAGAGGTCCTGGATTTTAATCGTGGCTCCACCACTCATCTGCTGTGCAACCTTTTGCAAATCACTTCACTTCTCTGTGCCTCAGTTACCTCATCTGTAAAATGGAATTTATTTATAGAGCTAAGCTATACTCCTCAATTTGGAGAATACAATAAATAGTTATGAACCCTGCCCTTAAGGAGCTTATAATTTTCCATGTTTTTAAAAATGTATATGCCAATTCTTTTTCTATTCAATAAGCCTTTATGCTAGTTTATCTTTTCCCTCCCTCAATCAATCAAGAGGCAGCATGGCCTAGTGAAAACAGCAGAGGTTTGGGAGTCAGAGGTCCTGGATTTTAATCGTGGCTCCACAACTCATCTGCTGTGTAACCTTTTGCGAGTCACTTCACTTCTCTGTGCCTCAGTTACCTCATCTGTAAAATGGGGATTAAGGGGACTGTGTCCAACAGGATTATTTTGTAACTACCCCAGGACTTAGAACAGTGCCTGGCACCTAGTAAGGGCTTGACACATACCGCAATTATTATTATAATTAATATTATTATCATATTTATTATAAATCAATCATATTGAGTGAGTGCTTACTGTGTGCAGAGCACAGTACTACGCATTTGGGACTGTGCACCATTTCTGTTTCTGGTTTTTTTTGGTGTGTTTTATGATATTTTGTAAGTGTTTATACCGTTCTAAGCACTGGGATAGACACAAGTTATTTAGGTCGGACACAACCCTGTCCCTCATGGGGCTCGCAGTCTAAATCATTCTAGAGTTTCTCAAATCTATCCTGGTTCTTTTTACATCTGTGCTCAGGGTTAAAGTTGTCATCCTTCAGCTAAGAGGCAATTATAATACTTTGAGCAAAAAAATAAAAAAACAAGCAAAATGGAATAGGCCAGAGGGATGAACATTAAGACAGTCACTTGCTCTCCCAAGAGTTTAGTACGGTGCTTTGCCCACAGTAAGTGCTAAATACGACTGAATGAATGAATGAATGCAAGGAAACTGTAGAAAAAATAGATATTTTACTCCTCTACAGTTGACAGCAAGGAGTCATTTCACTAGCAAAGGCCTAACACCTGTGCAGTGTGCTCAATAAATACAACTGAATAAATACAATTGAATGAATAAACCTCCCTAGAATCCCAGTCATGGTATAGTCCAAAATAGCTGCTTTAGATAGTGTTTATTATGTTTTTGCAACAGGGAATTGTGGTATCAGAGCTATGTTTTTTATTTCTTTAAGAATAAATAAAGAATAACTGTATTCTCCCAAATGCTTAGTACAGTGCTCTCCATACAGCATTCAGTAAATACCATTGTTTTAGTAATAATAATAATAATAATAATAATAATGATGGTATTTGTTAAGCGCTTACTATGTGCAAAGCACTGTTCTAAGTGCTGGGGAAATACTAGGTGGTCAGGTTGTCCCACAGGGGGCTCACAATCTTAATCCCCATTTTACAGATGAGGGAACTGAGGCCCAGAGAAGTTAAGTGACTTGCCCAAAGTCACACAGCTGACAATTGGCATAGCTGGGATTTGAACCCAAAAGCCCGGGCTCTTTCCACTGAGACACACTACTTCCCCAGTTAGAACAGTGCTTTGCACATAGTAAGCGCTTAACAAATGCCATCGTCATCATTGTTATTATTATTATTCCATATTTGGAAAGGAACTGCTAGAGAACTGTCCTGTTCAGACTGTGCGAAGCAGCGATTATTCTGAAGCCATCCAACTTGTACTTCCCAAGAGCTTAGTACAGTGCTCTGCACACAGTAAGTGCTCAATAAATATGGTTGAATGAATGAATACCTGTGTTTTGCGACTAGTTGAGGAAACTCTTCTTTATTCTTGCCACTAGCTTTCAGGTTCCATTTATAGTTTCCCCCCAGACTGAATGCTAAACCCCGACACCAATCTTTCTTCCTATGAGGTAACCCAGTTCCTTTCAATCTTGGTTCATAATGATACCATTTATTGAGCACTTACTGTGTGCTAAGTGCTAGGGTAGATACAAGGCAGACACTGACCCTATTTCACATTGGGCTCACCATCTATCTTATCCCCATTTTAAAACTGATGAAACCCAAGCTCAGAGAGGGTAAGTGACTTGTCCAAGTCATATAGTATCTTACCTCCTTCTCACCCCATCTTACCTCCTTCCCTTCCCCACAGCACCTGTATATATGCATATATGTTTGTACATATTTATTACTCTATTATTTATTTATTGATTTTACTTGTACATAGCAATTCTATTTATTTTATTTTGTTAGTATGTTTGGTTTTGTTCTCTGTCTCCCCCTTTTAGACTGTGAGCCCACTGTTGGGTAGGGACTGTCTCTATATGTTGCCAATTTGTACGTCCCAAGCGCTTAGTACAGTGCTCTGCACATAGTAAGCGCTCAATAAATACGATTGATGATGATATAGTAATCCGGGGCAGAGTCAAACATCACTGCCAGTAATTGGACATAAGCAGCGTGGCATAGTGGATAGAGCACAGGCTGGGGTGTCAGAAGGTCATGGGTTCTAATCCTGGCTCTGCCACTTAATAATAATAAGAATTATGGCATTTATGAAGGGCTTACTCTGTGCAAAGCACTGTTCTACACGCTGGGGAGCTTACAAGGTGATCAGGTTGTCCCATGGGGGGCTCACAGTCTTAATCCCCATTTTACAGATGAGGTAACTGAGGCCCAGAGAAGTTAAGTGGCTAGCCCAAAGTCACCCAGCTGACAATTGGAGGAGCCAGAATTTGAACCCATGACCTCTGACTCCAAAGCCCGGGCTCTTTCCACTGAGCCACGCTGCTTCTCTTGTCTGCTACACTTGTCTGCTGTAGGACCCTGGGCAAGTCCCTTCACTTCTCTGTGCCTCAGGTACCTCATCTGGAAAATGGGGATTGAGACTGTGAGCCCCACGTGGGGCAGGGACTGTGTCCAACCCAATTTGCTTGTATCCACCCCAGCGCTTAGTACAGTGCCTGGCACACAGTAAGCACTTAATGAATACCACATTTTTGTAGAGCTCCTTTTCTGTGAAAACCTTGTATTTTTCCTTCACAACAACAAAAATACAGCGGTTGACTGGAAGCTGAAAAGTTCAAGCAGAAATACTCCCCAGCGCTTAGAACAGTGCTTTGCACATAGTAAGCACTTAATAAATCATATAATTATTATTATTATTATTATTAAATGCTTAGTCTTTGCAAGAGTACTCACAATGTCGCTCTCATTTCCTCTTGATTTTTCTTTTCTCTTCCCTTTTCGTTTTATCCTCGTGTCCGCTCCATCAATCCCGCAGCCGAGAGCTTCTAAAATCAGAACGATTCCAATTTTACACGTGCAATAAACTAGACCTCTGATAAAATGAGATTTACAAGAATTTGACTTAAAATATAACGTATACAATGGCTCCTGCCACTCTCGCCCCTCCACAATTCCCTTTTAACATCATCTCACCAGTATCGTCTCCAAACCAATTCACACAGTTTTCCCGCTAGACTGTAAGGCAGTTATGGGTGGGAAGTGTGCCTGCTGTTGAATCGTGCTCTCCCAAGTGCTTAGTACAGTGCTCTGCACACAGTAAGCGCTCAATAGGTACGACTGGATAAAGGAGTGAAAGAACAGTAAATCCTCAGTAAATATCATTAAAGAAGCAGCATGACTTAGTGGATAAAGCCCGGGCCTAAGATTCAGAAGGGCAGGGCTCTAACCCCAGCCCTGCCACCTTGGACAAGTCACTTCACCTCTCTGTGCCTCGGTTATCTCATCTGAAAAACGGGGATTAAGACTGTGAGCCCCACGTGCGACAGGGACTGTATCCAAGCCGATTTGGACAGTGCAGATTATTTTCTTGATCCACATTTCCTAAATTTCTTGAACGCTTGGGAATCGATACAACAAATTTATATTTAAAGGTAGGTCATTCAAACATGTAATGTTCTCCAGTATTCAAAAACAACATCCTCGAATATGATCAAGCGATTAATAATAATAATAATAATGATGGCATTTATTAAGTGCTTACTATGTGCAAAGCACTGTTCTAAGCGCTGGGGAGGATACAAGGTGATCAGGTTGTCCCTTGTGGGGCTCACAGATTTAATCCCCATTTTCCAGATGAGGTAACTGAGGCACAGAGAAGTGAAGTGACTTGCCCGAAGTCACACAGCTGACAATTGGCGGAGCCGGGATTTGAACCCATGACCTCTGACTCCAAAGCCCCTACTCTTTCCTACTGAGCCACACTGCTTCTCTGATACAGCGCTCTGCACACAGTAAACGCTCAATAAATACGATTGAATGAATAAATGAATGGTAACTGGATTTTTACAGTTTAGTATACTACAGTAAGCAAGACTTTTCGTACCACAAGATGGTAGTGTTGCCATATATTGCAGTATTTTTGAAAATTAAAAAGAAATTGTGGTTCTCCAAAGCAGTCATAAAGTGACACTCCACAACTATAATGGATTCTAATACAGAGTGATGAAATCAGTTTAAAGTTCTTTTTTTCTGTCTTAAAGCAACTTGTACACTTGTTCATTCATTCATTCATATTTATTGAGCGCTTACTGTGTGCAGAGCACTGTACTAAGTGCTCGGGAAGTACAAGTTGGCAACATGTAGAGATGGTCCCTACCCAACAACAGGCTCACAGTCTAGAAGACAGGCTCGCTTGTTGCCAACTTGTACTTCCCAAGTGCTTAGTACAGTGCTCTGCACACAGCAAGTACTCAATAAATACGATTGAATGAATGAATAATTACCTGAATGGAAATCTCCTGTGAAACAGGACTTACGTCTTGAACTGTGTAGTATCCCCACATTTAACATAGTGCATGGCCTATATTAGCCATTCAATAAACACCATCACTAACTAATGAGATAGTCAAACCACATGTGTCCCTTCAATAATGCTTCCAAAGGGAATCATTTTTAAAGGACAACTCTAAGCTCCTCTAGACTGTAAGCTCATTGCGGGCAAGGAATGTACCTGTTTATTCTTATAGTGTACTTTCCCAAGTGCTTAGTACAGTGATCAGCCCACAGTAAGTGCTCAATAAATACAACTGAATGAATGGTTGAGACCTGGGATACTGCTATTTGGAAAAGTAACAACAAAAATTACCATGGCATGTTTTACATGGTGTGTGAAACAATACTGAGTATTCGTCATCATTATTAATATTCAGAATATGAATAATTTTCAATGTCTTAATACTTCCAATTATCTTGGGCTCTCACTTGGATTCGGTTGGTAGATTATTCTAAATTATTCTATGACAATGATGTTACATTATCTTCCCCTTACAAGAAACTCACCACCTTATTCCCAAGCGCTTAGTACAGTGCTCTGCACACAGTAAGTGTTCAATAAATACAATTGAATGAATGAATGAATGAATATTCTACCCTACACCAACTGCCATAATAAGTAAAGAAATAAAACACCTAGTAGTCTTAATCGGGGGTGGAAGAATAGTCTCAGAACTCTCTCAATTGGCCATTTAAGTTTAAGGTAAAAGGCTGATTAATTATTTCAATACATCGTAGAAGCTTTGGAAGGAAAAGAATGTTTTGGTGGACTCTTTCTGTTGTGGCAGTTATTCGTTTTCAAAATCGGTACTTTTAAAGTAAGGCAAGTCACTTAACTCTTCTGAGCCTCATCAGTTACCTCATCTGTAAAATGGGGAT
This sequence comes from Tachyglossus aculeatus, assembly GCF_015852505.1. NCBI lineage: Eukaryota > Metazoa > Chordata > Mammalia > Monotremata > Tachyglossidae > Tachyglossus > Tachyglossus aculeatus. The sequence goes on along the minus strand of NC_052101.1, from coordinate 6,270,064 downwards.
TAAGACTGTAAAGCCCCCCGTGGGACAACCTGATCACCTTGTAACCTCCCCAGAGCTTAGAACAGTGCTTTGCACATAGTAAGCACTTAATAAATGCCGTCGTTATTATTATAAATACAACAGGGAGAGTAGAATTTGAAGCTGCCGACGGGTTCTTCAGGGCGCAGTTTCAGAACTCATTTTCAATGGTAAAGGAGGAATTAGACTGTGAGCCCGCTCTTGGGTAGGGACTGTCTCTATATGTTGCCAACTTATACTTCCCAAGCGCTCAGTACAGTGCTCTGCACACAGTAAGTGCTCAATAAATGATTGAATGAATGAATGAATGACTGAATCAACCAAACAAGCCATCCAAAGTCTTTATTGTGTTCTTACTGTGTGCAGAAAACTGGACTACGCACTGTACTAAGGACTTGGGAGAGTGTAGTACAACGGTTAGTAGCCGTGTTCTCTGCCCACAAGGAGCTAGAATCAATCAATCAATCAATCAATCGTATTTATTGAGCGCTTACTGTGTGCAGAGCACTGTACTAAGCGCTTGGGAAGTTCAAGTCGGCAACACATAGAGACAGTCCCTACCCAACAGTGGGCTCACAGTCTAGAAGGGGGAGACAGACAACAAAACCAAACATATATACATATATACTTTCCACTAAGCCGTGCTGCTCCTCTAATGCTGATAATTGCAACAGATAAACCAACCGGCCCCTCAGAATTTCTGGGCCAACTATGCTCTTTGGTTCCTCAAACACCTCCTCACCTACATATCCGCTCTGCTTCTTCCTCCTTTCTATAAATTAATTCAGTATCTGTTTTCCCCTCAGACAGGGCAGGGCTCATGTATGTTAACTATGTTGTATCCTATCAAACCCTTTGTACAGTGCTCTACAAGAGCAGTGTGGCTCAGTGGAAAGAGCTGGGGCTTGGGAGTCAGAGGACATGGGTTCTAATCCCAGCTCTGCCACTCGTCGCTCTGTGCCCTTGGGCAAGTCACTTCTCTGTGCCTCAGTTACCTCAACTGTAAAAGGAGGAGTAAGACTGTGAACCCCACATGGGACAACCTGATTGCCTTGCCCAGCGCTTAGAACAATGCTTGGCACAGAGTAAGCGGTTAACAAATACCGTAATTATCATTATTATTATTATCATATTAGCGCTCACTAAATACTCCTGATTGATTAGGGCAAGGCCTAGGCAGGGAGGTTTATCTATTGTAATTTTCCCGATTGTTTAGTAAAGCACACACTAGAGCTCAAAAACTACTACTTTTTTTAGTGGTATTTGTTAAGTACTTAACATGTGTCAGGCACTGTACTAAGTGCTAGGGTACATTATATAATCATCATCATCATCATCATCAATCGTATTTATTGAGCACTTACTGTGTGCAGAGCACTGTACTAAGCGCTTGGGAAGTACAAGTTGGCAACATACAGAGACAGTCCCTACCCAACAGTGGGCTCACAGTCTAAAAGGGGGAGACAGAGAACAAAACCAAACATACTAACAAAATAAAATAAATAGAAGAGATATGTACAAGTAAAATAAATAGAGTAATAAATATGTACAAGCATATATACATGTATACAGGTGTATAATAATCAGATTGGACCCAATCCCTGTCCCACATGGGACTCACAGTCTTAATCCCCATTTTACTGATGAGGGAACTGAGGTGTAGAGAAGTGAAGTGACTCGCCCAAGGTCTCACACAGCAGACATATGGCAGAGCTAGGATTAGAACCCAGGCCCTCTGCATCCCAGCCAGTGCTCCATTCATTCAATCGTATTTACTGAGCGCTTACTGTAGTAGAGCACTGTAATAATAATAATAATGGCATTTATTAAGCACTTACTTGTGCAAAGCGCTGTTCTAAGCACTGCGGAGGTTACAAGCCGATCGGGGGCTCACAGTCTTCATCCCCATTGTACAGATGAGGGAAATGAGGCACAGAGAAGTGAAGTGACTTGCCCAAAATCACCCAGCTGACAATTGGCAGAGCCGGGATTCAAACCCACGACCTTTGACTCCAAAGCCCGGGCTCTTTCCACTGAGCCACGCTGCTTAGTCCACTAGGCCATGCTGCTTCTCTTTTCCATCCAATTTTCTCACATGCCTCACGCGGCTCTGCATTTTGTAGATGCGCCCGCTTGGAAACGTCGAGAAAGCCCATTTTCAAGGGCTGGAATCTTGTCTCTTCCCCGTTACGGCAGTTGAAGGCTCTTCATCTTGGAATATATTCACGTTCAATCAATCAACCGCACCACAGACCACTTGCTATATGCAGAGCACTTTACGAAGTGCTTAGGAGAGTACAATACAACTGAATTAGCAGATCTGTTCCCTGCCCATAACGGGACTTATAGTCTAGAGAGGGAGACAGACATTACCGTGAAGAAATAAGGAAAATTAGCTTCTCCAACTTGGCGCGGGGCGCTAAGCTCACAGTAAGCTTTCCATAAATATGATTGAATGAATGATGCTTATTGAACTTGGTTGGTTGGCATTTGAGAAGGTCTGGTTAAAACACCAAAAAAGCAGTTTATTTAAGCCCTGCACCACTTTCATTCATTCATTCATTCAATCGTATTTATTGAGCGCTTACTGTGTGCAGAGCACTGTACTAAGCGCTTGGGAAGTACAAGTTGGCAATGGAGATGGTCCCTACCCAACAGCGGGCTCACAGTCTAGAAGGGGGAGACAGAGAACAAAACAAAACATATTAACAAAATAAATAGAATATGTACAAATAAAATAGAGTAATAAATATTAGGAGCTTACTATGAGCCAAGCACTTTGATACTTTACCACTCCACCTCAGTGCATGCATGCACATATCTTTTTTTTTTATTATGGTATTACAGCGTGGCTCAGTGGAAAGAGCCCGGGCTTTGGAGTCAACATCCCTCCCTCCTTCCCTCCAGGCCCACAGCGCTTATGTACGTACCTTTAATTTATTTATATTGATATCTGTCTCCCACTCGAGACTGTGAACACACTGTGGGCAGGGAATGTGTCTGTTATATTGTTGAATTGTATTCTCCTAAGCGCTTAGTACAGTGCCCTGCACACAGTAAGCACTCAGTAGCACTCGAGAAGCAGCGTGGCTCAGTGGAAAGAGCCCGGGCTTTGGAGTCAGAGGTCATGGGTTCAAATCCTGGCTCCACTACTTGTCAGCTGTGTGACTTTGGGCAAGTCACTTAGCTTCTCTGAGCCTCAGTTACCTCATCTGTAAAATGGGGATTAAGACTGTGAGCCCCCCGTGGGACAACCTGATCACTTTGTAAACTCCCCAGCGTTTAGAAGAGTGCTTTGCACATAGTAAGTGCTTAATAAATGCCATTATTATTATTAAGCACTTACTATGTGCTAGGCCCTGGCCTAAGGGGTGGGGTAGGTACAAGCTAATCAGACTGGACACAGTGACCCCATCTGTAAAATGGGGATTAAGGCTGAGTTCGGTGTGGGATAGAAATTACGCCCAACCTGTGGGCAAGGACCCTGTCTACCCACCCTGTCACCCTGTGGTCACCCAGAAGGAGCCGCATGGCTGTTGATGCCCGTCTACTTAATAATAATAATAATAATAATAATAATAATAATAATGGCATTTATTAAGCACTTACTATGTGCAAAGCACTGTTCTAAGTGCTGGGGAGGTTACAAGGTGATCAGGTTGTCCCATGTGGTGCTCACAGTCTTCATCCCCATTTTCCAGATGAGGGAACTGAGGCCCAGAGAAGTGAAGTGATTTGCCCAAAATCACACAGCAGACAAGTGGCGGAGCCGGGATTTGAACCCATGACCTCTGATTCCAAAGCCCGGGCTCTTTTCCACTGAGCCACGCTGCTTCTACTTGTTTTGTTTAGTTGTCTGTCTTCCCCCCTCTAGACTGTAAGCCCGTTGTTGGGAAGGGATTGTCTCTATCTGTTTCCGAATTATACTTTCCAAGTGCTTGGTACAGTGCTCTGCACACAGTAAGTGCTCAATCAATATGATTGCATGAAATAAATACAATTGCATCCACCCAGCATTTAGTACAATGCCTGGCACATAGTAAGAGCTTAACAAAATACCATAAAAAAAATCCCCAAAGCAACTGTGCTATATTGTGCTCTCCCAAGTGCTTAGGACAGTGCTCTACACAAAGTAAGTGCCTGATAATTGCGATTGATTGATTCCCCAATGTCACTGGGGCTACTCTAACCAGACACTGAATCATCCGGAGGAGACTGAGAGAATTTTTCTCCGTAATTTTGGGTCCTTCTGTTGGCTACCAGCACCACGAAGTCAAGTAGCAGTGTTGCTTAGTGGGCCCGGGGGTCAGAGGTCCTGGGTTCTAATCCTGCCTCCACCACTTACCTGCTTGGAGACACTGGATAAATGGCTTAAGTTCCCTGTGCCTCAGTGTACTCATCTGTACACTGTGACTAGACTGTGAGCCCACTGTTGGGTAGGGACCGTCTCTCTATGTTGCCAACTTGTACTTCCCAAGCGCTTAGTACAGTGCTCTGCCCACAGTAAGCACTCAATAAATAAGATTGAATGAATGAATCTGTAAAATGGGGACGAAATGCCTGTTCTTCCTCCTACTTAGACTGTGAGCCCCATGTGGGAGACTGTGAGCCGGCTGTGGGCAGGGATTGTCTCCCTTTGCATTGTACTTTCCAAGTGCTTAGTACAGTACCCTGCATTCATTCATTCATTCAATCGTATTTATTGAGCGCTTACTGTGTGCAGAGCACTGTATTAAGCGCTTGGGAAGTACAAGTTCGCAACATATACAGTCCCTACCCAACAATGGGCTCACAGTCTAGAAGGGGGAGACAGACAACAAAACATATGGACAGGTGTCAAGTTGTCAGAACAGATAGAATTAAAGCTACATCAATCAATCAATCAATCACTTATTGAGCGCTTACTGTGTGCAGAGCACTGTACGAAGCGCTTGGGAAGTACAAGTTGGCAACATATAGAGACAGTCCCTACCCAACAGTGGGCTCGCAGTCTAAAAGGGGGAGACAGAAAACAAAACCAAACATACTAACAAAATAAAATAAATAGAATAGATATGTACAAGTAAAACACAGTAAGTGCTCAATAAATACGATTAAATGAATGAATGATTGTGTCTGACCTGATAATCTTTCCACCCCAGTGCTTAATGCAGTACTTGGCTTATGGTAAGCGCTTAACGAAGACCCCAATTATTATGAGACCCTAAGCGACAACACCCTGAAACAGCACTGATTGTGTTACTGAACACTAAGCTGTTACTCTCACACTTCTGTTCATAAAATGAAGATCATCACGAATTGCGATTTCGACTTTTCTTTTGGGTAGGGACTGTCTCTATATGTTGCCAACTTGTACTTCCCAAGCGCTTAGTACGATGCTCTGCACACAGTAAGCGCTCAATAAATGCGATTGATTGATTGACCGTGAGTTATTCTTCTAGAATCTCCACCCCTTAATCTTCCTACATTTCAGCCGCGCTTCCTCCTAATATTTCACTATAAATCAGTACCCATTAATGAGCTACATCTGGATAGGACTGGATTCTCTAATCAAGAAATGCATCACATGTCCTTATCAAGCAGAAATGAATAAAAGGTAGCTCTAAGAGTTTCTGGAAAAGGCATGTGGATGACAAGTATTAGATTTATCGCCGGATTGTACAATCCCCGCAAATTCTGACGTGCACCATTTCTAATCACCAGCGTCGAAACCGTTCACAGCCCAGCATCAACACAGCCGTGTTTTTTGTCCGGACGCGCGGAGAGAAAGCCGAAGGGGAGGGGAGACGGGTGGGAAAAAGCATGGTTGAGTGGGTTTTGCTGACTGTTCAAACCACGGGGCTTGTCGAAGTGCCGGAAAGCATTTTTTCCAAACTGTAGGCAGCCGTGCGGGACCTTTGTTCTAGGATAAGTGGATCTTTTTCTGCTCATCAACCACAGAAGGCCAGGAAGAGACAGTGTAAACACTATCAAAGGGGATGATTGCCCATATTGAAATTTTTCTGTGGCGCAAATGGAGTTTTAGTCCTTGAGGCTTTGAAAAGAATCTGTTGGGGGGCACGTGAAGTAAGTTAATAACTCAAATTCCAAAGGCGTATTTTTGAAAGCAATCTCCAAGTCTGTGCGTTTCCTGTAGGGGCTCGGGGGAGGGTTTGGGGCCTCTTAAAGGACGAATCCTCTCCTCCTTTTTTCCCACCCGACTGAGACCCCCTAACAAGCTTGAGCCGGAAAAAAAGTATAGAGGAGAGGAGGAAAGGAAGAATGTTTTCTTCTGGGAGTCAGAAGGACCTAGGTTCTCCTCCTGGCTCCTCCACTTGTCTACTTTGTGACCTTGGGCAAGTGACTTAACTTCTCTGTGCCTCAGTGGAAAAATGGGGATAAAGACTGTGAGTCCCATGTGGGACAGGGACTGCGTCCAACCTGATTAGTTTGTATCCACCCCAGCACTTAGTACAGTACCTGGAACATACTAAGTGCCTAGAGAAGCAGCGTGGCTCAGTGGAAAGAGCCTGAGCTTTGGAGTCAGAGGTCATGGGTTCAAATCCTGGCTCCGCCACTTGTCATCTGGGTGACTTTGGGCAAGTCACTTCACTTCTCTGGGCCTCACTTCCCTCATCTGTAAAATGGGGATTAAGACTGTGAGCCCCCCGAGGGACGACCTCATCACCTTGTAACCTCCCCAGCACTTAGAACAGTGCTTTGCACATAGTAAGCGCTTAATAAATGCTATCATTATTATTATTATTTTGACAAATACCACACAGACACACACAAAAAAATAGTTCTCCTCCTTCCTCCTGGAATTAAAATAAAATAGTTCTCCTCTTTCCTCCTGGAATCTGGCCCAGGTCTACGGGGTTATATGAGAAATAGCATGATTTAGTTGAAAGAGCAGGGGCTTGGGAGTCAGAGATCTTGCGTTCTAATCCTTGCTCCTCCAGTTGTCTGCTGTGTGACTTTGGGCAAGTCACTTGACTTCTCTGGGCCTCAGTTACCTCATCTGGAAAATAGGGATGGAGACTGTGAGCCCCACATGGGACAACCTGATTACCATGTATCTACCCCAGCGCTTAGAACAGTGCTTGGCACATAGTAAGCACTAAACAAATGCCATTATTATTATTATTATTATTATTATTATTTGACCAATTTTAGCCTGGGTGGTCTGGTTTTCAGCTGATCGGTTGCCTGTACGATGGGTGGACTCACCAAAAGAGCCCAGCCCACCTCCTCTTGGCTTTTCCAGCTGGGTTCTACAACTCATTAGCCTCATCCTCGTTCACCAGGATCTGGGAGAAGAACACAGGATATAGCAGAGAGTGAAGAGTAATAACCTCTTCCTCCCCAAGAAAAATGCTTGAGGCTCCAGAGGTTTTGAACAGATTTCTGAAACAGCATGCTATAGTGGATAGAGCACATGCCTGGGAGTCAAAAAGTCATGAGTTCTAATCCTGGCTCCGCCACTTTGTCTGCTGTATGACCTTGGGCAAGTCACTTCACTCCTCTGTGCCTCAGTTACTTCATCTGTACAATGGGGATTGAGACTGTAAGCCCTATGTGGGACAGGGACTGTGTCCAACCTAATTTGTTTATATCCATTCCAGCACTTAGTACAGTGCCTGGCTCATAGTAAGTGTTTAACAAATACCACAATTATTATTATTATAGTGGAGTTTATCACCCTAACGCCTGCACCGCAGAGAGCACTGTGGACCACTCTAACGAGGTCTCTGTCCTCCTCACTCTTGCTGTCCCCCATGGCTTAATAATAATAATGATGATGATGGTATTTGTTAAGCGCTTACTATGTGCAGAGCACTATTCCAAGCGCTGGGGTAGATACGAGGCAATCAGGTTGTCTCACTGGGGCTCACAGTCTCAATCCCCATTTTACAGACGAGGGAACTGAGGCACAGAGAAGTTAAGTGACTTCCCCAAGGTGACACAGCTGATTAGTGGTGGAGCTGGGATTAGACCCCACAACCTCTGATTCTCAAGCCCGGGCTCTTGCCATTGAGCCATTAGAGAAGCATTAATGGCATTCTCTTGCCATTAGAGAAGCAGCATGGCTCAGTGGAAAAAGCACGGGCTTTGGAGTCAGAGGTCATGGGTTCAAATCCCGGCTCCACCACTTGTCAACTGTGTGACTTTGGGCAAGTCACTTAACTTCTCTGGGCCTCAGTTCCCTCATCTGTAAAATGGGGATGAAGACTGTGAGCCCCACGTGGGACAACCTGATCACCTTGTAAATTCCCCAGCGCTTAGAACAGTGCTCTGCACATGGTAAGTGCTTAATAAATGCAATTATTATTATTATTATTATTGAGCCACGCTGCCTTTTCCTCCAAGAGGGCTTGAAACTCCTTTCTTCCTCCTCCCATAAGACAGCCCTCTTAAAATGCAACCTCACCCAACAGCCTTCCTTGATTAATTGCGAGCACTCAGTCATACAGTGCTTTGCACGTAGTAAGCACTTAATAAATGCTATTATTATTATTATTATTATTATTATTAATTATTATTATACTCATACCAACCATCAACCACCTCTAGCCCCTAAAATTCATTTGCATCATCCCCGTCGCTTTTGCTACAAACGTAGGAAAGAAGCAGTATGGCTTCATGGAGACAGCCCAGACCTGGAAATCAGAAGGACCTGGGTTCTAATCCCGGCTCCACCACATGTCTGCTGCGTGACCTTGGGCAAGTCACTTCACTTCTCTGGGCCTCAGTTACCTCGTCTGTAAAATGGGGATTAATAGTGTGAGCCCCACGTGGGACAGGGACTGTGTCCAACCTGATTAACTTGTATCTACTCCAGCGTTTAGAACAGTGCTTGGCACATAGTAATAATAATAATAATAATGGCATTTATTATGTGCTTACTATGTGCAAAGCACTGTTCTTAGCACTGGGGAGGTTATAAGATGGTCAGGTTGTCCCACGGGGGGCTCACAGTCTTCATCCCCATTTTACAGATGAGGGAACTGAGGCACAGAGAAGTTAAGTGACTCGACTTTGGGCTTGTCAGCTGTGTGACAAGTGGCGGAGTCGGGATTTGAACTCATGACCTCTGATTCCAAAGCCCGTGCTCTTTCCACTGAGCCACGCTGCTTCTCTGCTTTACAAAGCACAGAGTGCCTTATGCTTTATTTGTAAGTGCTTTACAAATAGCATAATTAGTATTATTAATTATTATATCCAAGTGTACATTCTTTATTGTGGTTACTCTATTTGTACATTTTTATATTTCTGTCTTCCCCTTTTAGACTGTAAGTTCCTTGTAGGCAAGGAACATAACATTTTTTTGGTTTGGTTTTCTCAATTGCTTAGTCCAGTCAATAATACTACAATTTTAAGATTGCCCTACTCTCTTTCCTTATTTATTGGTTTCTGACACCACTGGTCATATTTCAGCCATTTTACTCATCTGACTACTGCTCCGTAGCAAATATGGAGTAGAAATGTAAATTGTCTATAAAATCTGATTGTGAACAATGACTCCGAGAGCAGAAAATCTATTTTTGACCAAAATCAAAAAGAGATCTCATCAACAACTACACTGATCTTTCCAGTCACCTCAAATAACCCAGTTCCTTCCCGTGTTTCCCAAACGTCTTCTGGGGAGGCCTGGAAAGTGAACCTAATTGCATTTCTAGGAAAACTTTTACAACATACAGAGCTGAGCTGATTGCGAGGCTGGTGTTTCTCTCTTTTAAAGCAGTGTTTGACAAAATCCAGGATTCCGTTGATTGCGGTGTTTATGAAAACCGTGGATTTTACAGTGCTGTGAAATCTTTAGTTGTAAATAAAATTAGCCCAAATTCTCTTTGATAAAATTGTAACCTCTGAACGTGAGTACGTTTTGGGGGAATTTTAGAGTGGGATCACAATGGCGAATCCGATAGGGAGAAAAATCAAGGAATAAACTTAGTTCCATCAATGTCTTTCAATTCCAGTACTTAGCCTGAAAGCCGATGTGGACCAGGGACTCTGTCAAACTTTATGAACTTGCATCTATCCCAGTGCTTAGAACTGTGCTTGACACGCAGTAAGCACTTAAAAGGATAGTAAAAATGATAATGATTATAATGATAATATCAAAATCATTTAAACCGCGAGCTGTATTAGCTGCCAATATTATTTCTGACTAGGCTCTCATTTCCGCAATTTCCCCTCCCTTGTGAATGGCCTATGCACTCCATCAATCAATCAATCAATCAATCAATCATATTTATTGAGCGCTTACTGTGTGCAGAGCACTGTACTAAGTGCTTGGGAAGTACAAGCTGGCAACATTTAGAGACAGTCCCTACCCAACAGTGGGCTCACAGTCTAGAAGGGGGAGACAGAGAACAAAACCAAACATACTAACAAAATAAAATAAATAGAATAGATAGGTACAAGTAAAATAAATAAATAAATAGAGTAATAAATATGTACAAACATATATACATATATACAGGTGCTGTGGGGAAGGGAAGGAGGTAAGATGGGGGGGATGGAGAGGGGGACGAGGGGGAGCTTTTCACCCTTGATATTCACCCTACCTCCACCCCCACAGCTGTTTGGTAAGCGTCCCTACAAGCTCCCGTTTTACCTATCGGTAATTAATTTTGATGTCTGTCACCCCTACTAGACTACAAGCTCCTGGTAGGCGATGAACATTGTATTGTATTGTAATAATAACAATAATAATAATGATGGCATTTGTTAAGCGCTTACTATGTGTGAAGCAATGCTCTTAGCGCTGGGGGGGATACAAGGTGATCAGGTTGTCCCACGTGGGGCTCACAGTCTTAATCCCCATTTTTCAGATGGGGTAACTGAGGCCCAGAGCAAAAAAAAAATAGCATTTATTAAGCGCTTACTATATGCAAAGCACTGTTCTAAGCGCTGAGCAGTGTTCTAAGCGCTGAGCACAGAGAAGTTAAGTGACTTGCCCAAAGTCACACAGCTGACAAGTGGTGGAGCCGGGATTAGAACCCATGACCTCTGGCTCCCAAGCCTGGGCTCTTTCCACTGAGTCACGCTGCTTCTCCCCAGCACTTAGTACAGCGCTCTTCTCATAGGAAGTGCTCAACAAATACCACTGATTGATGGATCAATGGAAATCAACCTTGGAGGGCTTATTTGCGGCAAGCCAAAGTCAAACATTTAGAGTTTTGGTTTAGTTTGGCCTCATACATGACTCAAATTATCCAAGAACTTACCTTTGGACGCATTGTTTGAAGTTGTGGTATCTATCGCACCCCTAACTTGTTCCCTTTATTCACCCCATCTCCCTCCACCCTCATATTAAGACTGACGCGTCAACAATATAGATTTTGACTGACTCCACATCATACTTTCTAGCCATATTAGCAAGCTCGAATAGATCAATCAATCAATCAATGGTGTGTATTGACTGCTTGCTATAATAACAATAATGATGGTATTTATTAAACACTTTTATGTGTGCTAAGCACTGTCCTAAGTGCTAGTGTAGATGCAAGGTAATCAGGTTGTCCCACATGGGGCTCACAGTCTTAATCCCCATTTTACAGATGAGGTAGCTGAGGCACAGAGAAGTGAAGTGACTTGCCCAAGGTCACACAGCAGACCCTTATCTTCCCACTCAAACAATCCATCAGTGGTATCTACTGAGTCCTTAATGTGTGCAAATCATCGTACAAAGTTTCAATAACTTCTCCTAGGTGAGCACACCTCCTACCAAATAATAATAATTGTGGTGTTTGTTAAGGAATTACTATATGCTCAGCACTGTACTAAGCACTGGGGCAGATATAAGTTAATCAGGCCCCACATGAGGCTCAAAGTTTAAGTAGGTGGGACAACACATCTTGAATCCTTATCCCGCAGATGAGGAAAGTGATGCTCAGAGAAGTGAAGTGGCTTGCTCAAATTCACACAGCAGGCAAGGGGCAGAGCCAGGATTAGAACCCAGGCCCTCGGACTCCCAGGCCTGTGCTCTAGCCATTAAGCTTGCCAGAGAAATATCAAGTTGAACCAGGAGTTTTATCGGAAACTGAAAAGTTTCATCAGAGACTGAAAACAGTTTCAGTCTCTTTTCACTCCACTGCTCACAGAGACGACTCTCACCAATCCCACCCATCAGCTTTCTGGTGGGGGAATGAATCTAAGGAAATAACATTTGATGGTCTCACCAAGGAAGGGAATAATAATAGTAGTAAATATGTAATTATTTAAAGGCTTACTAGACACTAAACGTTATACTAAATTCTGGGATAGATTCAATGCAATCAAACCAGATACAGTCCCTGTCCCCATGGGGATTGCAGTGAAGGGGGAAGGAGAACGTGTATTGAATCCCCATTGTACAGCTGAGGATACTGAGGCACAGAGAAGGTATGTGAGTTGCCCAAAATCACGCAGCAGGCAAATTGTGAGGCTGGGATTAGAAACCAGACCCAAATAATCCTCCGTGTTGCTTCCCAACATAAGAAGGATGATCATCATCATCATCCAGAAGGAAACATGTACCTTCATTATTCAGAGAAGTAGAGTGGTCTAATGGATAGTGGACCTGGGTTCTAATTCCACCACCGCCATTCATCTGCTGTGTCACCTTGGGCAAGTCACTTCACTTCTCTATGCCTCAGTTACCTCATCTGTAAAATAGGGATTAAGACAGCAAATTCTCTTGTGGGACAGGGACGGTGTCCAACCGGATTATCTTGTATCTACCCCAGTACTTAGAGCAGTGCTTGGCACACAGCAAATGTTTAGTAATAACAATGATTATAATAATAATAATTATGGTATTTGTTAAATACTTACAATGAGCCAGGCCCTGTACTAAGCCCTGGGGTGGTTACAAAGCAAAAGGGTTGGACACAGTCCCTGTCCCGCCTGGGGCTAACAATCTTCATAATTAACAAATGACATCAAATATAGTGATAATACTGACATGGGTTAAGTGCTTAGCATGTGCCAAGCTACACACTAAGCACTGACATAGCCACAATGTAAATGGACTGTTCCAACAGTCCCTAAACAATACCAACAATTTTAGGAGGATAGAGAACGTGTATTTGACCACCATTCCAACAGATAATGAAACGGAGGCACAGTTTACATTGTAGTAGTGACAATATACAATTACATATAACAATTCAGTTAAAGGATAGAATGGAAGCATTCTTTATGCATAGTATTGAAATTGAAAAATGAAGTTTTCTTGGAAATTCATTCATTCAATCGTATTCTCGAATGCTTACTGTGTGCAGAGCACTGTACTAAGCGCTTGGGAAGTACAAGTCGGCAACATAGAGAGACGGTCCCTCCCCAACAACGGGCTCACAGTCTAGAAGGGGGAGACAGACAACAAAACAAAGCATGTAGACAGGTGTCAAAATTGTCAGAACAAATAGAATTAAAGCTATATCAATCAATCGTATTTATTGAGCGCTTACTGTGTGCAGAGCACTGTACTAAGCACTTGGGAAGTACAAGTTGGCAACATATAGAGACGGTCCCTACCCAACAGTGGGCTCATAGTCTAAAAGGGGAAGACAGAGAACAAAACCAAACATACTAACAAAATAAAATAAATAGAATAGATATGTACAAGTAAAATAAATAAATAAATAAATGAGTAATAAATATGTACAAACATATATACATATATACAGGTGCTGTGGGGAAGGGAAGGAGGTAAGATTGGGGGATGGAGAGGGGGACGAGGGGGAGAGGAAGGAAGGGGCTCAGTCTGGGCAGGCCTCCTGGAGGAGGTGAGCTCTCAGTAGGGCCCTGAAGGGAGGAAGAGAGCTAGCTTGGCGGATGGGCAGAGGGAGGGCATTCCAGGCCAGGGGGATGACGTAGGCCGGGGGTCGATGGCGGGACAGGCGAGAATGAGGCCTAACGGTGAGGAGATTAACAGCGGAGGAGCGGAGGGTGCGGGCTGGGCTGGAGAAGGACAGAAGGGAGGTGAGGTAGGAGGGGGCGAGGGGATGGATGGAGAGACTTGAAGCCAAGAGTGAGGAGTTTTCGCTTGATTTGTAGGTTGACAGGCAACCACTGAAGATTTCTGAGGAGGGGAGTGACATGCCCAAAGCGTTTCTGTACAGAGTTAATCCGGGCAGCAGAGTGAAGACTCCTGCATGTCAGGCACTGGTCTAAACACTGGGGTAGATGTGAATTCATCAGGTGGGACACAGTTCCTATCCCACATGGGCTCACAGTCAGATAGGAGGGAGAAAAGGAATTGAACCCTCATTTCACATTTGAGGAAACGACAACACAGAAGAGTTAAGTGACCATGCAAGTGGTGGAGCAGGGACTAGAACCCACGTCCTCTGGCTCTCAGGCTTGTGCTTTTAATAATAATGATGGCATTTGTTAAGTGCTTATTATGTGCAAAACACTGTTCTAAGCGCTGTGGGGGATACAAGGTGATCAGGTTGTCCCACGTGGGGCTCACAGTCTTCATCCTCATTTTACGGATGAGGGAACTGAGGCTCAGAGAAGTTAAGTGACTTGCCCAAGGTCACACAGCAGACATGTGGCGGAGCCGTGTTTTGAACCCATGACCTCTGACTCCCAAGCTCCTGCTCTTTCCACTGAGCCACGCTGCTTCTACAATTATCAATAATAATGATGGTATTTTTTAGGTGCTTACTATGTGCCAAACAGTGTTCTAAGCGCTGGGGGAGATTCAAGGTGATCAGGTTGTCCCACTTGGGGCTCACAGTTTTAATCCCCATTTTACAGATGAGGTAAATGAGGTACAGAGAAGTTAAGTGACTTGCCCAGGGTCACACGGCAGGCAAGTGGCGGAATCAGGATTAGACCCCACGATTTCTGACTCTCAAACCCGGGCTCTTTCCACTAAGCCATGCTGCTTTTATCCACGAGGTCACTGATTGATTCATTTCAGTCAGTCAATCATATTAAATAAGCACCTACCGTGTGCAGAGCATTAAGAGCTTGGGAGAGTACAGTTTAACAATAAACAGATATATTCTCTGCCCACAATGAGTTTACAGACTACAGGATGAGCTTATTGTTAAGGGAATAGATCAAGGAGAATGGCTATTGGATCAGGTCACTATGAGAAGCAGCGTAGCTTAGTGGAAAGAGCCCGGGCTTAGGACTCAAGGGTCATGGGTTCTAATTCTGGCTCCACCACTTGTCTGCTGTGTGACCTTGGGCAAGTCACTTAATTTCTCTGTACCTCATTTACCTCATCTGTAAAATGGGGATTAAAACTGTGAGCCCCACGTGGGACAAACTGATCACCTTGTATCTCCCCCAGTGCTTAAAACACTGCTTGGCCTCAGTTCCCTCATCTGCAAAATGGGGATTAGGACTGTGAGCCCCACAGGGGACAATCTGATTACCTTGTATCTACCCCAGCACTTAGAACAGTGCATGGCACATAGTAAGTGCTTAACGAATGCCATCATCATTATTATTATTATTATTCAGTGTTTAAACTTCCCCTTAAGCCTCTCAGCTAGGGGCCAGCCATAAAGTGAAACGTAAACTCCTTGAGGGCAGGAATCCTGTCTTCTCTTTGTTAGTCTCCCAAGGGCTTAGTACAGTGTCTGTGCACATGATAATGATGGTAGTGTTAAATTACTTGGGGTTGGGTGCTGGAGTTGGGTGGAAAAAGAGCTAGTTGACAATGCTAGTGAGATCAAAGTGGCCCTTTTTACTGGATTGTTTAACTGTCTCTATATGTTGCCAACTTGTACTTCCCAAGCGCTTAGTACAGTGCTCTGCACACAGTAAATGCTCAATAAATACAATTGATTGATTGAAGAGAGGGAAGGAATCTTTCTAAAGAGGATGTTTAACACAACCCTAACCCTAAACGTAATCCTTTCCCCAAACAGAAAGATAAACAAGGAGACTGGCTTTCCTCTCCAGCCCTCTGATTCCATAATCATTTCCTTGGCAGTGGAAAAAAGTGACGAATGGAGATCTAGAAAATTCTGGATAATCCAGGAGAGGTCACAAGAGAGCTGTGTAACAACTTATAAAAGTGGCTTCACAGTTTTTGCCAAAATCCACAATATCCTTTTTAATCACCTCATTGTGCTTGGGGACCAATTAAGTGAGCGTCCTAAAGTCTACTAACTCCATTGTATTCTCCCAATTGCTTGAAACCTCAGTAAATACTAGCCAGGAGGTCATGGGCTCTAATTCCGGCTTGCCACGTATCTGCTGTGTGACCTTGGGTGAGTCACCTTGCTTTTCTGTGCCTCAGTTACCTCATCTGTAAAATGGGGATTAAGACTGTCAGCACCACGTGAGACAACCTGATTACCTTGTATATACCCCAACGCGTAAAACAGTGCTTGGCACATAGAAAGCACTTAACAAATACCATCATTATTATTTATTCATTTATATTATCAATTGATTCATTTATATTATCAATGCATTTATTTATATTTTCAATTCATTTATATTATCAATTGATTTATATTATCTATTTATTGATATTATCAACGTGTCTATTTGTATTGATATCTGTCTCCCCCTCCAGACTGTGAGCTCACTGTGGGCAGGGAAGGTGTTTGATGTTATGGTGTACTCTCCCAAGTGCTTAGTACAGTGCTTTGCACAAAATTAGCTCTCAATAAATATGATTGAATGAATGAATGAATATTATTAATAATAAGACATAATAACAATGGTATTCTCTATGCCTCACTTACCTCATTTGTAAAATGGGGAAAAGACTGTGAGCCCTGCATGGGGCAACCTGATCACCTTGTAACCTCCCCAGAGCTTAGAACAGTGCTTTGCACATAGTAAGTGCTTAATAAATGCCGTTATTATTATTATTATTATTATTAAGCGCTTACTATGTGCCAAGCACTGCTGTAACCACTGATAGATACAGGATAATCAAGTTGTTCCATGTGGGGCTCACCCTTTAAGTCCACATTTTTACAAATGAGGTAACTGAGGCACAGAGAAGTGACTTACCCAAGGTCACACGGCAGACAAGTGGCGGCATCAGGATTAGAACCCGTGACTTTCTGACTTCCAGCCTGGGCTTCTTCCACTATGATTTGTGGATGCGCATGGACTCCTGTCTACAGGCAACAACATGTATAAGCAACCACCATACTTGTCGGAAGATGTAGCCATAGTTCGCCCTAGGACCGTACTGAGAGCTCACCTCCTCCAGGAGGCCTTCCCAGACTGAGCCTCCCTCCTTAACAAATGCCATTATTATTATTATTATTATTATTTCTCTCCCCCTCCTCCCCCTCCCCATCCCCCCGCCTTACCTCCTTCCCCTCCCCACAGCACCTGTATATATGTATATACGTTTGTACGGATTTATTACTCTATTTATTAATTTTATTTGTACATATTTATTTTATTTATTTTATTTTGTTAATATGTTTGGTTTTGTTCTCTGTCTCCCCCTTCTAGACTGTGAGCCCGCTGTTGGGTAGGGACCGTCTCTATATGTTGACAACTTGGACTTCCCAAGTGCTTAGTACAGTGCTCTGCACACAGTAAGTGCTCAATAAATATGATTGAATGAATGAATGAATGAATGAATAGGCTCAGAGAAGCAGCCTGGCTCAGTGGAAAGAGCACGGGCTTTGGAGTCATTCATTCATTCATTCAATTCAATTGTATTTATTGAGTAAGTGCTCACACTTACTGTGTTCAGAGCACTGTACTAAGCTCTCGGGAAGTACACGTTGGCAACATATAAAGACGGTCCCTACCCAACAGTGGGCTCAGAGTTAGAGGTCATGGGTTCAAATCCGGGCTCTGCCAGTTGTCAGCTGTGTGTCTTTGGGCAAGTCACTTCACTTCTCTGGGCCTCAGTTCCCTCATCTGTAAAATGGGGATGAAGACTGTGAGCCCCCTGTGGGACAACCTGATCACCTTGTAACCTCCCCAGCGCTTAGAACAGTGCTTTGCACATAGTAAGCGCTTAATAAATGCCATCATTATTATACTGGGATATTGTAGGAGGTCTGAAACAGGGAGAGGCCAAGATGGAGAGACCGCCCTGACTCATTTCCATACTTGGAGGGAAACAGCGTGGCCTAGTCAGTAGAGCCCAGGCCTAGGAGTCAGAAGTACCTTTCCTCCTCCCCATCACCCCCCACCCCACCCTACCTCCTTCCCCTCCCCACAGCACTTGTATATATTTGTACAGATTTATTACTCTATTTATTTTACTTGTACATATTTACTATTCTATTTATTTTCTTGATGCGCATATAACTATATAATTATATAACTATAATTCTATTTGTTCTGATGATCTTATCACCTGTCTTCATGGTTTTTTTGTTGTCTGTCTCCCCGTTCTAGACTTGTGAGCCCGTTGTTGTGTCCAAGACTGAACTCCTTGTCTTCCCTCCCAAACCCTGCCCTCTCCCTGACTTTCCCATCTCTGTTGATGGCACTACCATCCTTCCCGTCTCACAAGCCCGCAATCTTGGTGTCATGCTCGACTCCGCTCTCTCATTCACCCCTCACATCCAAGCCGTCACCAAAACCTGCCGATCTCAGCTCCGCAACATTGCCAAGATCCGCCCTTTCCTCTCCATCCCAACCGCTACCCTGCTCGTTCAAGCTCTCATCCTATCCCGTCTGGACTACTGCACCAGCCTTCTCTCTGATCTCCCATCCTCGTGTCTCTCTCCACTTCAATCCATACTTCATGCTGCTGCCCTGATCGTCTTTGTCCAGAAACGCTCTGGGCATGTTACTCCCCTCCTCAAAAATCTCCAGTGGCTACCAATCAATCTGCGCATCAGGCAGAAACTCCTCACCCTGGGCTTCCAGGCTGTCCATCCCCTCGCCCCCTCCTCCCTCACCTCCCTTCTGTCCTTCTCCAGCCCAGCCCGCACCCTCCGCTCCTCCGCCGCTAATCTCCTCACCGTTAGGTCTCGTTCTCGCCTGTCCCGCCGTCGACCCCCAGCCCACGTCATCCCCCGGGCCTGGATTGCCCTCCCTCTGCCCCTCCGCCAAGCTAGCTCTCTTCCTCCCTTCAAGGCCCTACTGAGAGCTCACTTCCTCCAGGAGGCCTTCCCAGACTGAGCCCCTTCCTTCCTCTCCCCCTCGGCCCCCTCTCCATCCCCCTCATCTTACCTCCTTCCCTTCCCCATGGCACCTGTATATATGTTTGTACATATTTATTACTCTATTTATTTATTTTACTTGTACATATCTATTCTATTCATTTTATTTTGTTAGTATGTTTGGTTTTGTTCTCTGTCTCCCCCTTTTAGACTGTGAGCCCACTGTTGGGTAGGGACTGTCTCTATATGTTGCCAACTTGTACTTCCCAAGTGTTTAGTACAGTGCTCTGCACACAGTAAGCACTCAATAAATATGATTGATTGATTGATTGATTGATTGTTGGGTAGGAACTGTCTCTATATTCATTCACTCAATCGTATTTATTGAGCGCTTACTGTGTGCAGAACACTGTACTTAGCGCTTGGGAAGTACAAGTTGACAGCATATAGAGACAGTCCCTACCCAACAGCAGGCTCACAGTTAATAATGATAATAAAAATAATGATAACAATAATGATGGCACTTATTAAGTGCTTGCTATGTGCAAAGCACTGTTCTAAGCCCTGGGGAGGTTACAAGGTGATCAGGCTGTCCCATTGGGGGCTCACAGTCTTAATCCCCATTTTACAGATGAGGTAACTGAGGCCCAGAGTAGTGAAGTGACTTGTCCAAAGTCACACAGCTGACAATTAACGGAGCTGGAATTTGAACCCATGACCTCTGACTCCAAAGCCCGTGTTCTTTCCATTCAGCCACGCTGCCATGCTGCAGTCACAGTTGCTGACTAGTACTTCCCAAGCACTTAGTACAGTGCCCTGCACATAGGAAGCACTCAATAAATACGATTGAATGAAGAAATGAAAGGACCCGGGTTCTAATGTGAGCTCTACCACTTGTCTGCTGTGGGACCTTGGGCAACTCACATCATCATCAATCCTATTTATTGAGCGCTTACTGTGTGCAGAGCACTGTACTAAGCGCTTGGGAAGTACAAGTTGGCAACATATAGAGACAGTCCCTACCCAACAGTGGGCTCACAGTCTAAAACGATGTGATTTGATGTGGGCTCACATCACTTCTCTGCACCTCACTTCCCTCATCTGTAAAATGGGGATTCAAGACTGTGAGCTCCCCATGGAATGTGGACTACTGGAGTGCTTAGTAAAGTGCCTGGAGCATAGTAAACACTTAACAAAATACCACAGTCATTGTTATTATGGCATCTGGGGTCTGCTAACATTGCTAACTTTGCTGCATTGTACTCTCCCAAATGCGTGGTACATTCTAAGTGCACAATAAATACCATTGATTGTTTGATTGATCCGGGATAATAATAGTAATAATAATAATGACATTTGTTAAGTGCTTACTATGTGCTGAGCACTGTTCTAAGCATGGGGGCGGGGGATACAAGGTAATCATATTGTCCCAAGTGGAGCTCACAGTCTTCATCCTCATTTTACAGATGAGGTAACTGAGGCACAGAGAAATTAAGTGACTTTCCCAAAGTCACACAGCTGACAAGTGGCAGAGCCAGGATTAGAACCCATGACCTCTGACTCCCAAGCCCGGGCTCTTTCCACTTAGCCATGCTGCTTCTCTGGGATCAAACCACACAAAGAGCCCCCGCCCAGAGAAACAGTGAGGCTCAACAGAAAGAGCCCGGGCTTGGGAGTCAGAGATCGTGGGTTCTAATCCCACCTCTGCCACTTGTCTGCTTTGTGACTTTGGGCAAGTCACTTAACTTCTCTGTGCCTCAGTTACCTCATCTGTAAAAGGGGATTAAGAAGCAGCGTGGCTCAGTGGAAAGAGCCCGGGCTTTGGAGTCAAAGGTCACGGGTTCGAATCCCAGCTCCACCAATTGTCAGCTGTGTGACTTTGGGCAAGTCACTTAACTTCTCTGGGCCTCAGTTACCTCATCTGCAAAATGGGGATTAAGACTGTGAGCCCCACGTGGGACAACCTGATCACCTTGTAACCTCCCCAGCTCTTGGAACAGTGCTTTGCACATAGTAAGCGCTTAATAAATCCCATTAAAAAAAAAAAAGACTGTGAGCCCCAGGTGGGACAACCTGATAACCTCATATCTACGCCAGCGCTTAGAGCAGTGCTCGGCACATAGTAAGTGTTTAACAGATACCATAATTATTATTATTATCATTATCACCTGGATCCAGGAAGCCATTTTCCATTTAGGTTCATCATGCACATGATTTCATTCTTAGCATCCTCGAGTCTGGCCCCCTCATACATGATAAGTTTACTATAGTCAGGGACTTCTTTTCTGTGTTTCGAGCCTTAAATTTGTTCCAAACCTTCACCACACCCACATCAATCGGTTCCAAGGCCGTTCGGTGTGTCTCCAAATCATTCCCAGACCTTCCTCTCGGTTCTCGAGCCGGCTCTAATCCAAACCTTTAGCAGCCTTTTCCCGCTAACACAGAAACCACCTCATTGCAACCGGTCGACGTTTCCCTCCTTCGATCAAGGACAAAACCTGACATTTTCATCAAACGCTTTCTCCTATTTCCTGTTCTGTTACCTTTAGAGTCACTGCGGCATTCCTGGCTTTATTTCCGGAGTGGTTAAGCTGTTTCTTCTTTTATTACCACGAAGGGCCCCCATCTCTATTTTCTTATCTAATAAGATCCAGGGTATCCTTTGATGAAGCTAGGGGAATGTATCCCTTGAAAATATGGCTTAGTTGTGAGGTATATTTTGCCATAAATTTGCAGGAAGTTATCCAGAACTTGGCTAGGTGGATAGAGAGCTGGCTTGTGAGTCAGAAGGGCCTGGGTTCTAATCCTGCCTCTGCCACGTGTCTGCTTGTTTGACCCCGGGCGGGTCACTTAACTTCTCTGTGCCTCAGTTCCCTCATCAGTAAAATGGGGAATTCAATATCAGTCCCCCCTCCTGCTTGGACCGTGAGCCTCATGGGGAACCTGATGATCTTATATCTATCCTAGAGCTTGCTACAGTGTAATAAGTGCTTAACAAACACCACAATGATTATTAATCTGACCAAGTAGGGGAAGAATGAGGAGAGGAGACGGTAGCAGTGATGACAGCTCATCTGAATAATAATAATAATGATGGTATTTGTTAAGCGCTTACTATGTGCAAAGCACTGTTCTAAGCACCGGGGAGATTACAAGGTGATCAGGTTGTCCCACAAGGGGCTCACAGTTTTAATCCGCATTTTACAGATGAGGTAACTGAGGCACAGAGAAGTTAAGTGACTTGCCCCAAGTCACGCAGCTGGCAGTTGGCGGAGCCGGGATTTGAACCCATGACCTCTGACTCCAAAGCCCGGGCTCTTTCCACTGAGCCACCACAGTGGGGATTGAGACTGCGAGCCCCACGAGGGACAGGGACTGTGTCTGACCCGATTTGCTTGTATCCACCCCAGCGCTTAGTACAGTGCCTGGCACATAGTAAGTGCTTAAGAAATACTTTCGTTATTATTGTTATTATTATTAACCACCATCGTGCCCTGTCTTCAGTACCATGGCCGAGCTGATGATAATGATGGTATTTGTTAATATCCTTACCATGCATCAGGCACTGTGCTAAGCGCTGAGGTGGATACAAGCAAATCCAATTGGACACAATCCCTGTCCCAGGTAGGGCTCACAGTCTCAATCCCCATTTCACAGGGGATGCAAATGAATGCAAACCCTGCTGCATCTGATCGCTGAAATGGGAGCAATGAATAAATTGCTCCCGACAGACGATCCCAAATGGATGCTAAATGCCAGAATTCTCAGTATTTACTGCTACGATAGCTTCACATCTGCTCACGGAATAGTCGTCTTCCTGCCTCGAGCTGATTTTTGACTAGCCCAGACAAATCCCGTGGAGAGAGAAGGCGCAGAACACACACAAGTAGGTTTTCCCAAAGCACACTCAAAACAACACGCCTCCAAAAATGGCCCTTTCCAAAGCCACACCGGCAAACAGGAAGATTGACTGTCCTCAAGATGGAAAAGGCCATTCTAAATATTTTGACGCGACCGGGAAACGATATCCTTCTCGTCAGTAAGCTGCGGCGATTGAGTCTCCGAAAGATTTTCCCACCTTTGTTTTCCATCCTCCTACACATTCCTGTCCTTCATTGGTTTCCTATGGCAGATGCCCTTTCCTCATCTTCTGTCCAGCCAAGGCAAGGAAAGAGTTGCCGCTATTTCTCAAAGCGACAGACTTTCCGTCGGTTTATGAGGACGGAAGGGGGGAGGAGAAGGATGATGAAGAAGAGGAGGAGGAATGAGGAGAAAAAGAAGGGAGAGGATATGGAAGAGGAGGAGAAGGAGAAAGGACAATTTGGCTATTTAAGTGGTGCGACCATTAAAGTTCCCTTTGAAAACCATGTGCATTGCTTTAAGCCCTGTATCCTAGTAAGGAAAGATTTCCATCCTTCCTCCGAAGCCCCCAGAAATCTTCCATTGCAATACCACGCCTTAATTGGTCTAGCATACGTTACATGGCTCTTATGTAGAAAATCCAGAATCCGTTTGATTTATTCCTTAAGCACCTTGCCAAGGTTTTTGTATGAATCTTGTTAACAGCGTGGTTAATATTTCCATTCTAAAGAGACCATTTGAATTACACTTTTTAAAAAAAATTAGCATCTCTTTTGAATCTTAAAACTGCCGCAAATGTTTATATTTGGTTTGATGAAAGAAGGAAAAACAAGTCGGTAAGAAATGAAGCTGTGCATTGAAATTCCCCGGGGAAGAGACTGTTTTAAAAATGATTATAGCTTTCTTAAAGCTGTTTGGATCAGTCAGTAGTGTTTATGAAGTACCTACTGTGTGCGCGGAATTGTAAAAAGAGCTTGGGAGAGTAGCATAGAATTAATGCGCTTGATCCCTGCCCACAAGGAGATTGCAATCTAACAGTAGACCCAAACACTAAAATAAATTACAGAGGAAGGAGAAGTCCATGCTTAAATAGTCAGTCAGTCAATTGTATTTATTAAGTGCTTATTCATTCAATCGTATTTATTGAGCACTTACGGTGTGCAGAGCACTGTACTAAGCATTTAAGAGAGTACAATATAACGGGCACATTCCCTGCCCACAGTGAGCTTACAGTCTAGATAGGGAGATAGACATTAATATAAATAAATCAATTACAGATATGGACATAAGTGCTGGGGCTGGGAGGGGGATGAATAAAGGGAGCAAGTCAGGGGGACACAGAAAAGAGTGGGAGAAGAGGAAAAGGGGGGCTTAATCAGGGAAGCCCTCTTGGAGGAGTTGGGCCTTCAATAATAATAATAATAATAATAGTAATAATCGCATTTATTAAGCACTTACTATGTGCAAAGCACTGTTCTAAGCACTGGGGAGGTTACAAAGTGATCAGGTTGTCCCATGGGGGGCTCACAGCCTTAATCCCCATTTTACAGATGAGGTAACTGAGGCACAGAGAAGTTAAGTGACTTGCCCAAAATCACACAGCTGACAGTTGACAGAGCCGGGATTTGAACCCATGACCTCTGACACCAAAGCCCGGGCTCTTTTCCACTGAGCCACGCTGCTTGAAAAGGGGAGAGAGTCAGATGTGAAGAGGGAGGGCCTTTCAGGATGCGTGTGAGAGGTTGGTGACAAGATGAAGTTGAGAATGTAAAGTCTGGACAAAAATACTAAGGGAGATTGTGAGTAGGGAGGTAATCATCATCATCATTAATCGTATTTATTGAGCGCTTACTATGTGCATAGCACTGTACTAAGCGCTTGGGAAGTACAAATTGGCAACACATAGAGACAGTACCTACCCAACAGTGGGCTCACAGTCTAAAAGGTAATGCAGAAATGCTGCAAGTGCCCATTGGAGAGTGAGAAACAGGGAAAAATTAGAACCTGATCAAGAAAATTGACTGTAGAAGTAAGGCAATTGTCAAGATGATTCAAATGAAAACACTTCTGCTGAGGAAGAGAGGGAGTAATAATAATAGTACTGATAATAATAATGATATTTAGAAGTGCATACTCTGTGCCAAGTATTGTGGGAAGCACTTGGAAAGTACAAATTTAGCATCACATGATTATCTTGTATCTATCCCAGTGTTTCATACAGCAGGAAAGCAGCGCGGCTCAGGGGGAAAAGCCTGGGCTTTGGACTCAGAGGTCATGGGTTCAAATCCCGGCTCCATCACTTGTCTGCTGTGTGACTTTGGGCAAGGCACTTAACTTCTCTGTGCCTCAGTTACCTCATCTGTAAAATGGGGATTAAGACTGCGAGCCCCATGTGGGACAACCTGATCACCTTGTTTCCTCCCCAGTGCTTAGAGCAGTGCTTCGCACCTAGTAAACGCTTAATAAATGCCATTATTCCAAATGCACTTGGAATTTTTTATCGTTATCATTATTATTACTCCCTCTCTTCCTCGGCAGATTTTAGTTTCATTTGAATCATCTACACAATTGCCCTCTGTAGGAGGAAGAGGCATGGGAGAGCACCCAATGAGTCCTCGGCATGTGTTACTACTATTCCACCGAAATTTCAAGATGAAGAATCTGTGTAGAGAAATCAGAGAAATCAGGGACAGAGTGCCTGTCCCTCCTGCATCAGTTTTCACACTCTCTTGTCTCTGCCAGTTGGGTTTCCACCAGGGCAAAGAATGCAATAAGACCACTTAGCCTAGAGGAGAGAAGCCAGGCCTGTGAGTCAAAATGGCCTGGGTTCTAATCCTGACTCTGTCTGCTGTGTGACCTTGGGTAAGTCATTTCACTTCTCTGGACCTCCCTTACCTCATCGGTAAAATGGGGATTAAGACTGTGAGCCCTAAATGGGACCAGGATTGTGTCCACTCTGATTAACTTGGATCTATCCCAGCGCTTAGAACAGTGTCTGGCACATAATAATAATAGTAATGGCATTTGTTAAGCACTTACTATGTGCAAAGCACTGTAATAATGATAATAATAATGGTATTTATTACATGCTTAATGATGGTATTTATTAATCGCTTACTATGTGCAAAGCACTGTTCTAAGCGCTGGGGAGGTTACAAGGTGATCAGGTTGTCCCATGGGGGGCTCACAGTCTTCATCCCCATTTGACAGATGAGGTAACTGAGGCCCAGAGAAGTGAAGTGACTTGCCCAGAGTCACACAGCTGACAATTGGCAGAGCCGGGGTTTGAACTCATGACCTCTGACTCCAAAGCCCAGGCTCTTTCCATTGAGCCATGCCGCTTCTCTTACTATGTGCAAAGCACTGTTCTAAGCGCTGGGGAAGTTGCAAGGTGATCAGGTTGTCCCTCGGGGGGCTCGCAGTCTTAATCCCCATTTTACAGATGAGGTAACTGAGGCACAGAGAAGTGAAGTGACTTGCCTACAGTCACACAGCTGACAATTGGAGGAGCCAGGATTTGAACCCATGACCTCTGACTCCAAAGCCCGGGCTCTTTCCACTGATCCACGCTGCTTCTCAGCACCAGCGTACTTTACATCAATCAATCAATCAATCAATCGTATTTATTGAGCGCTTACTGTGTGCAGAGCACTGTACTAAAAAGCGCTGAACCATAAAAAAGGGGGGGAAGGCTAAAGAGGGGTCCAGCACACTGCAGAGTACATGTTCCATCTTCAGTCACATTAATCACCAGCAGGTAGAACCAATCTCCTGCTGTCGTGCCTTTTAAAGAGTTTTAGGAGGCTGTTCCCTTCATAAATAAAGTGGAAAAAAAATGCTCATGTTATTTAAAGGCAAGTTTGCCATAGTGTACAAAATACACACACGCACAAAGATCCTTATTTACACTAATTTAAAAGTTAGAACTTGACTCCACATACACACACGCAAAGATCCTTATTTACACTAATTTAAAAGTTAGAACTTGACTCCGGTTCAAGAAGCAGCAAGCTTTTCAACAGTCCCGTTTCTACACGTTTTTGACTTTGCAAGAAACTGGAATAGAACCATTACATGTTGTTGTTTTTTTTCATCGTCGGGTTATTTATAACATGGGAAATAAGGAACCCAAAGCCTTACACAGACTAACCGCTAAAACGCAGAGGCCAGATGGCAAATTCGGCCCAGAAGGGCAGCGAGCTTGATAAATCCTCCCGCGGTTTGTTCTTTTTCTTTTGACCTTCACGACCCTACTCAGTTAGTCCAGGAAAATGAGAAGGTTTCACAGCCCGTAGCTCGTAACATGGCAAAGAGCGTGCAGTTCTGCAGACACATCAGCAACTCTTCAACTCATTTTTTCTTTTTGCTTTCCTACCCTTTCACGCTCTGCTACTGGCATGACCATGAATGAATCCCACGTGACAGCCAATATTTTATACATGGGAGTGTAAAATTCGTTCCTGCATCAGGCAGGTTTTGGTCCACTCAACTTTTTTGTAATCTATAGGTGTCATAATCTATCATACCCCCTCTGTAGAGGCCACTGTGTGATTGTGAGAATTCTTGGCCCAGAAACCACGCCATCACTTATATCTTATGGACTGGTCAGTGTGGCATTGATACAGTAATAAGAAGAATTATGGTATTTGTTAAGCGCTTACCGTGTGCCAGGCACTGTACCAAACACTGGGGTAGATACATAGAAGCAGGGAAGCAGCGTGGCTCAGTGGAAAGAGCACGGGCTTTGGAGTCAGAGGTCATGGTTTCGGATCCCAGCTCTGCCAATTGTCAGCTGGGTGACTTTGGGCAAGTCAGTTAACTTCCCTGGGCCTCAGTCCCCTCAACTGTAAAATGGGGATGAAGACTGTGAGCCCCCGTGGGACAACCTGATCACCTTGTAGCCGCCCCCAGCACTTAGAACAGTGCTTTGCACATGGTAAGTGCTTAATAAATGCCATCATTACAAACTAAGCAAGTTGGACACTGTCCCTGTCATTCATTCATTCATTCAATCGTATTTATTGAGCACTTACTGTGTGCAGAGCACTGTACTAAGCCCTTGGAAAGTACAATTCAGCAACAAAGAGAGACAATCCCTGCCCACAACGGGCTCACAGTCTAGAAGGGTTGTCCCACATGGGGTTTACAGTCTTAATCCCCATTTTCCAGATGAGGTAACTGAGGCACTGAGAAGCAAGCCATTTCACTTCTCTGTGCTTCAGTTACCTCATCTGGAAAATGGGGTGAAGACTGTGAGCCCCACGTGGGACAACCTGATCACCTTGTATCTACCCCAGAGCTTAGAACAGTGTTTGGGACACAATAAGTGCTTAACAAATTCCATAACTATAATGATGATAAAGTGACTTGTCCACAGTCACACAGCAGACGAGTGGCAGAGTCAGGATTAGAACCCAGACCCGGGCTCTATCTACCAAGCCATGCTAGTTTTCCATGACAAAACTAAGCGAGTCTCTCCAGTCTGAGAAGGATGGGTCAATCAGTCGTATTTATTGAGAGCTTACTGTGTGCAGAGCACTGTACTAAGCACTTTGGAGAGTACAACAGCACAGACGCATTCCTGGAGATAGGAGGTGGGGTAGCTCCTTTTGGGAGTCATTTTTCCTTATCAGAGCAGTAATGGACAGCAAAGATGTTTAGTACAGTGCTCTGCACACAGTAAGCGCTCAATAAATACGATTGTTGATGCTAGCTTTCAGGAGCGGTGAAGGCACCCTCTGTCCCCAGCCGTTGGCAAATGTGCACTGGCTAGGCATCGGATGTAAGATAATAATAATTGTAGCGGTATTTGTTAAGCGTTTCCTATGTGCCAGACTCTGTATTAAGCATACATTAAGTATGTATATGTATATGTACATTAATATGCTTATACATTAAGTATGTATACATTAAGCATACATAAGGTAGATTCATTCATTCATTTATTCAATCATATTTACTGAGCGCTTACTGTGTGCAGAACATGTACTAAGCGCTTAGAAAGTACAATTCAGCAACAGAGACAATAATAATGATAATAATGATGGTATTTGTTAAGCACTTACTATGTGCAAAGCACTGTTCTAAGCGCTGGGGAGGTTACAAGGTGATCGGGTTGTCCCACGGGGGGCATTTAATCCCCATTTTACAGATGAGGTAACTGTGGCACAGAGAAGTGAAGTGACTTGCCCAAAGTCACAGAGCCGACAGGTGGAGGAGCCGGGATTTGAACCCATGATCTCTGACTCCAAAGCCCGGGCTCTTTCCACTGAGCCACTGCGACAATCAATCAATCAATCAATCAATCGTATTTATTGAGCACTTACTGTGTGCAGAGCGCGGTACTAAGCGCTTCAATCCCTACTCAACAACAGGCTCGCAGACTAGAATTGGGGAGACGGACAAGAAAATGAAACAAAACAAATAGACAGGCATCAATAGCAAAAATATAAATAGAATTATAAATATATATATGCACATCATTAATAAAATAAATAGAATAATAAATAAGTAGATAAATACACAAGTAGAGCTGAGGGAGGGAGTAAGGGTGATGGGGAGGGGAGGAGGAGCAGAGGAAAAGGGGGGATCAGTCTGGGAAGGCCTCCTGGAGGAGGTGAACTTTCCATATACACGTTTATCACGTTGGACACAATCCCTGCCCACATGGGGCTTCACCGTCCCCAACCCCATTTTACGAATGAGGTAACTGAGAACAAGAAAAGGGAAGTGACTTAATAATAATAATAATAATGATGGCATTTGTTAAGCACTTACTATGTGCCAGGCACTATACTAAGCGCTGGGGTGGATACCAGCAAATCGAGTTGGACACAGTCCCTGCCCCACACAGGGCTCACAGTCTCAATGACCAATTTAAAAGAGATAAGTGAGGCCCAGAGAAGTGAGACGACTTGCCCAAGGTCACACAGCAGACAAGTGGCGGTGCTGGGTTTAGAACCCATTCATTCATTCATTCATTCATTCATTCATTCATTCAATCATATTTATTGAGCACTTACTGTGTGCAGAGCACTGGACTAAGCGCTTGGGAAGTACAAGTTGGCAACATATAACAAGTTGGCAACAAAACACAGTCTTTTAGACTGTGAGCCCAATGTTGGGTAGGGACTGTCTCTATATGTTGCCAATTTGTACTTCCCAAGTGCTTAGTACAGTGCTCTGCAAATAGTAAGCGCTCAATAAATATGATTGATTGATATAGTGACCTTCTGACTCCCGTTCCCATGCTCTATCCACTATGCCATGCTGCTTCATAGTGAGAAGCAGCGTGGCTCAGTGGAAAAGAGCCCGGGCTTTGGAGTCACAGGTCATGGGTTCAAATCCCAGCTCCACCAATTGTCAGCTGTGTGACTTTGGGCAACTCACTTCACTTCTCTGTGCCACAGTTACCTCATCTGTCAAATGGAGATGAAGACCGTGATCACCTTGTTAGCCTCCCCAGGGCTTAGAACAGTGCTTTGCACATAGTAAGTGCTTAATAAATGCCATTATTATTATTATTATTATTTGCGAATCCCAGGTTTTGTGTTTGACCACCATAAACCACATCTTTCTCGGCAGCATTCAATCCCTCCTAAACCCACACTTCACCCAGAACCTTCCTCACACGGAACTACAGATGTAATCTGATTCATTCACTCATTCATTCAATCATATTTATTGAGCGCTCCCTGTGTGCAGAGCACTGGACTAAGCCTTGGGAAGTACAATCCGGCAACATATAGAGATGTTATGTGTTATCTGAGAAGCAGCGTGGGTCAGTGGAAGTTACCTCATCTGTACCCATCTTACCTCCTTCCCTTCCCCACAGCACCTGTATACATGTATATATGTTTGTACGTATTTATTACTGTATTTATTTATTTATTTTACTTGTACATATCTATTCTATTTATTTTATTTTGTTAGTATGTTTGGTTTTGTTCTCTGTCTCCCCCTTTTAGACTGTGAGCCCAATGTTGGGTAGGGACTGTCTCTATATGTTGCCAATTTGTACTTCCCAAGCGCTTAGTACAGTGCTCTGCACATAATAAGCGCTCAATAAATATGATTGATTGATTGATTGATTGATGAAGACTGTGAGCCCCCCGTGGGACAACCTGATCACCTTGTAACCTCCCTAGTGCTTAGAACACTGCTTTGCACATAGTAAGCACTTAATAAATGCCATTATTATTATTATTATTATTATTATCTGAGAAGCTGCGTGGCTTAGTGGATAGAACCCCAGCCTGGGATTCAGAGGGACATGGATTTGAATCCTGGCTCCTCCACACATCAGCTATATGATCTTGGGCAAGTCACTTTACTTCTTTAGGCCTCAGTTACCTCATCTGGAAAATGGGGATTATGAATGTGAGTCCCTTGTAGGAGAGGGACTGTGTCCAACCTCATTAACTTGTATCTACCCAAGCGCTTAGTACAGTGCTTTGCACACAGTAAGAGCTCAATAAATACGATAGAATGAATGAATGCTTAGAACAGTGCTTGGCACATAGGAAGGGCTTAATTTTTAAGTACTATAATTGTTATTATCCTGCCCTGGATGCTCTTTAAATCAAGTCCGGCATCTGCCATGAATAAAAATGGTGAGCTGCTTATTTTTGAGACTTATTGTTTCAAAAGATTTAACTTTGAAATGATTTTACGAGTATTTTTTTTTTACAGAGGAAGGGGGTAATTTAAAAATATGACTATGGATAAATACTCAATAGAATTGATTGAGTGTCCTCAGTGTGTAGAATATTTGCTTGATGTTAGAGTTCATTTATTAGTTAATTGATCTTTCCTGTGGGCTGTCATTCTATCAATCGTACTCATTGAGCACCTTCACACAGAATGGTGGCCTTAATGAGAACGGCCTGCTTCCAAGCTGATACTGAAACACCTTGAACTCAACTGATGCCGCAACTTGCTTAAATGATCCGACAGAAGAAATAAATTCACTTTCCGGGTTGAGTTTCTACAATGCCTCTCATTCAGCCCTTTCTCTGAACGGGAAGGGAAGGGATAAAGTCTCACTTTGGAGGAAAGGCGATGAACAGTTCTTTCCATTCAATGTTCTTCCTGAACATGGAAATTTATTTTAAATGCTCTCGCCGTCCAAAACGCCTCCCAAGGCAAATGTCCCTGGTGCGATGTCTGTTTTTAAAAAAGGAAATGACTAAAAACTTAAGCAGATGTCAGTGATCATGATGCCATCATATATCATGATTAATTTTTTTACTGCTGTTCGTTAAGCTCTTTCTATGTGCAGGCACTCTACTATGCCCTGGAGTAGACACAAGATGACCGGGTTGGACACAGTCTCTGTCCCCTGTAGGGTCCACTGATTTAATTTCCATTTTGCACTTGAGGTAACTGAGGCACAGAGCAGTGAAGTGACTCGCCTAGGGTCACATGGCAAACAAGAGGCAGAATTGGGATTAGAACCCAGGTCCTAGGATTCCCAGGCCCAGGCTCCAATCAATCAATCAATCAATCATATTTATTGAGCGCTTACTGTGTGCAGAGCACTGTACTAGGCGCTTGGGAAGTACAAGTACTGGCTCCACCCAGTAGGCTATGTTGCTTCTCCTCACTGAGTGAGGGGGGAAATGTCCCCTGTCCCTCAGGGCTGGATAATCAATCAATCAATCGTATTTATTGAGCACTTACTGTGTGCAGAGCACTGTACTAAGCTCTTGGGAAGTACAACCCTCCTGTCCTTCTCCCTTGCTAGATGCTAACTTCCCTGTGGACAGGTTTCACGCCTATTTACTGAACTCTCCCGTGTGCTTACGACTGCTCGGCTCAGAGCAGGCACTTAATGAAAGATTTCCCGGGGACACGTTGTAACCATTGTGAAAAAACAGACATTAAGTAGCACATCTCTAAAACCAGATCTGGGTAAAAATTAAAGCGGACAAAAACATTCAAATGTGTTACATCACAAACGTAGTCACTCCTTTGTCCTAAGAATGAGCTGACCTGGGCTGCGGATTTAGCTAACCAACCAACATTTAGCAAATACTAAACGTCTTCATTCTAAATTTTTCTTGCCATCTGATAATCTTGTTAATGATGGTGTTGGTTAAGCGCGTTTCTATCTAGGGAAGCAGCATGGCTTAGTGGATAGAGCATGGGCGTGAGAGTCAGAAGGTCACGTGTTCGAATTCTGGCTCCGCCATTTGTCAGGTGTGTGACCTTGGGAAAGTCACTTCACTTCTGTGTGCCTCGGTTCCCTCTTCCGTAAAATGGGGATTGAGTCTGTGAGCCCTATGTGGGATAGGGACTGCGTCCAACCTGATAATCTTGTATTTACCCCAGCACTTAGAATACTATCCGGCACATAGTAAGTGCTTAACAAATACCATCATTATTATTAATATTAGTCAATATAAGATAATGAAATCCGACAGAGTCCCTGTCCTACATGGGACTCACAGCCTCAGGGGGAGGGAGAACAGGTATTTTACCCCCATTTTACTGAAGAGGAAACGGAATAATAATAATAATGGCATTTATTAAGCACTTACTACATGCAAAGCACTGTTCTAAGCACTGGGGAGGTTACAAGGTGACTAGGTTGTCCCATGGGGGGCTCACAGTCTTAATCTCCATTTAAACATGAGTTAACTGAGGCACAGAGAAGTTAAGTGACTTGCCCAAAGTCACACAGCTGACAATTGGCGGAGCCGGGATTTGAACCCAGGACCCCTGACTCCAAAGTCCGTGCTCTTTTCCACTGAGCCACGCTGCTTCTCAAAGCTGAAGTTCAGTTCTCAAAGCTGAACTGAAGTTCAAAGAAGCTAAATGGACAAAGTCACACAGGAGGCAAGTGGTAGAAAATTGGTGTTCTGACATTCATTCATTCATTCAATTGTATTTATTGAGCGCTTACTGTGTGCAGAGCACTGGACTAAGAGCTTGGGAAGTCCAAGTTGGCAACATATAGAGACAGTCCCTACCCAACAGCGGGCTCTGAGTCTAGAAGGGGGAGACAGACAATAAAACAAAACATATTAACCAAGTCCCGAACTCTTTCCACTAGACCACACTGCCTCATAATTATTTATCTTTCAAATGCTATCGAGCCTCCCAGGAAATCCCCTGTGAAACGGAATCTGTATCCATCCCTGGATTTGCCTTCCATAGGAATCCTAAAGAACAGACCCCAAACTTTCAGTGTAAGTCTGGCGGGATTTTTTTGCTGAGAGAGGAGCAGAATCCCAGACCTTGGGCAATTACATCCCTCTGTGAGAAAATGTGCCAAGGCTTGCTGTCGGGAATTCCTAGGGTGCAGGAAATCCCAGAGCAGGAAGAGAATTTCCCATTGTTTACTCCCAACGGCACATCCGATTGCAATCACTGTGCTATAAATGTCTCGGATCGCCAACCTTGAACAGCGAAGCAGAAGCTCTTCAGCCTTAGAATATCTGGAAAAAAACCCAGAACGAAACAAAAGGGAGCATCTGTGCCAGTGAGGACTGGAGCAGGGGAGAGGGATCAGACCTATGAATTCATCCTACTCTCTCCAGCACTTTATTCATTCATTCATTCAGTCATATTTACTGAGTGCTTACTGTGTGCAGAGCACTGTACTAAGCGCTTGGAAAGTACAATTTGGCCACAAATAGAGACAATCCCTACCCAACGGTGGGCTGACAGTCTAGAACTGGGAGACAGACAACACAACGAGGGCCAAATTCACTGGGGCCAAAAGAGATGAAGCTGAAATGGTGGTGATTCTCTACTGAACAGCATTCACTGAAATGGTGATCTTGTCAGAACATTGGATAATAATAATAATTCTGGAAATGGAGAATGGGTCATCAAGGGTATCCACTTTGTCCAGCATATCATGCTTTTTTAATTTATTATTATTTTTTTTGTATTCCTTAAGCAGTTACTCTGTGGCAGGCATTGGTTCACTTCGCCTCGAAAACAGCCAAACCACCGGCTCCTTCAAACCAAGCCCCCTTCAGAGCTAACTCCATTCATTCATTCAGTCAGTCAATCGTATTTGTTGAGCGCTTACTGTGTGCAGAACACTGTACTAAGCTCTTGAGAAGTACA
This sequence comes from Tachyglossus aculeatus, assembly GCF_015852505.1. Taxonomy (NCBI): domain Eukaryota; kingdom Metazoa; phylum Chordata; class Mammalia; order Monotremata; family Tachyglossidae; genus Tachyglossus; species Tachyglossus aculeatus. The sequence goes on along the minus strand of NC_052101.1, from coordinate 6,235,070 downwards.
AGTCGGCAACATATAGAGACGGTCCCTACCCAACAATGGGCTCACAGGGTCCTTGCCATCGTCACCGTTTCCAACCTCCCCGGTGTGTTATTTCTGGAGGAAATCCCATTGTTCCAGTTGGTAACGATTCGGGAGCATGATAACTCTCCCAGGAACACATCCAGAAAAGAGAAGCAGTTTACGGAAATTACCAAGAAAACTAACACTGTTCAGTCATTCATTCGTTCAGTTGTATTTCTTGAGCGCTTACTGTGTGCAGGGCACTGTACTAAGCGCTTGGGAGAGTACGATACAACAGTGAACAGACACATTCCCTGACCACAACGAGCTTACAGTCTAAAGACAACCATCTCCTGTTCCTGGGAAAGAGAGAAGGCCAGACTAAGATTAAGTGCTGTATTGCATTGTACCTGTATATATGTATATATGTTTGTACATATTAGTTACTCTATTTATTTATTTTACTTGTACATATCTATTCTATTTATTTTATTTTGTTAGTATGTTTGGTTTTGTTCTCTTTCTCCCCCTTTTAGACTGTGAGCCCACTGTTGGGTAGGGACTGTCTCTATATGTTGCCAACTTGTACTTCCCAAGCGCTTAGTACAGTGGTCTGCACACAGTAAGCGCTCAATAAATACGATTGATGATGATGATGATGATGTACTCTCCCAAGCGCTTACTGCAGGGCTCTGCACATAGTAAGAGCTCAATAAATGGGTTCAAATCCTTCACTAGTCTGCTGTGTGACCGTGAGCCATCACTTCACTTTTCTGGGCCTCAGTTACCTCATCTGTAAAATAGGGATTGAGACAGTGAGACCCGCATGGAACAGGGGCTCTGTCCAGCTTGATTTTTTTTTATATAATGCATTTATTAAGCGCTTACTATGTGCAAAGCACTGTTCTAAGCTCTGGGGAGGTTACACGGTGATCAGGTTGTCCCACGGGGGGCTCACAGTCTTAAACCCCATATTATAGATGAGGTAACTGAGGCAGAGAGAAGTTAAGTGATTTGCTTGTATCCACCCCAGCGTTTAGTAGAGTGCCTGGCACAAAGTAAGCGCTTAACAAATATCATCATAATTATTATCATAAACACCACTAATTTATTAAGTGGGAAGATATCCCCTCTAGACTATATGCTCATGGTGGGCAGGGAAACTGTCTGCCAATTCTTCATTCATTCAATCACATTTATTCTGTTCTACTGTACTTTTCCAAGTCAGTATGGAGCTCTGCACATAGTAAACCCTCAATAAGTTTAGAAAAGCAGCGTGGTTCAGTTGAAAGAGCACGGGCTTTGGAGTCAGAGGTCATGGGTTCAAATCCCGGATCCGACACCTGTCAGCTGTGTGACTTTGGGCAAGTCACTTCACTTCTCTGTGCCTCAGTTCCCTCATCTGTAAAATGGGTAGTAAGACTGTGAGCCCCATGTGGGACAACCTGATCACCTTGTAACCTCCCCAGCGCTTAGAACAGTGCTTTGCACATAGTAAGCGCTTAATAAATGTTATCATTAGTATTATTATTAATAAGTACCATAGATTGATTGACCGAAGATAGAAGGGCAGAGACTCCTCAGATGGCAGCTGAAAGTGAATATGACTTGTTTTCTCCAAAAATCTGCAATCAACAGCCTAAAATAATCCTTGATAAATTGGTAGCCACTGCCTAGGAAAACCAGTTTAAAAGTCAGTCTGTCTAAGGGAATTGTGCAATGGACCCCAGAGAAATTTGGTATGTTCAACCTCTGCACAGAGAAGCAGCGTGGTTCTATGGAAAGATCATGGGCTTGGAAGTCAGAGGTCATGGGTTCAAATCCCGGCTCTGCCAATTGTAAGCTGTGTGTGACCTTGGGCAAGTCACTTAACTTCTCTGTGCCTCAGTCACCTCATCTGTAAAATGGGGATTAAGACTGTGAGCCCCACGTGGGACAACCTGATCACCTTATATCCTCCCCAGCGCTTAGGACAGTGCTTTGCACATAGTAAGCGCTTAACAAATGCCATCATCGTTATTATTGTTATTATGTTTTTACCCATTTTAGTTGGGTTTCGTGGGAATCTGGTTTTGTGGGAAAACTCCTAAATATGTTTGCTTTAGGCCCGTGTTGGAATTCCCCATTAATTTAGTGATATGGTGAGTGATAGAAGGTCGTGCATGAATAAGTGTTTGAACCCCTGTAATTTTTACAGGTCAAATGGATTTTCAGTGGGTGAAATATGCTATTTTGTTCTAATTAAAAGACTGAGATAAACCATCTGTCCTTTTCTCTCCCTTCAAAGGCCGGGCCTTGTAGCTAATCAACAAAGCCTGTTGATTTGTTGATTTGAAGTTGACCACTCGGGCAAGGGACAGATATTCATTCATTCAATCGTATTTATTGAGTGCTTACTGTACTAAGCACTTGGGAAGTACAAGTTGGCAACATATAGAGACTGTCCCTACCCAACAGCGGGCTCACAGGTTTGGGGATTTCAAACAATTTGAACCTACAGTTCCCTGATTTTTTTTTAATTCAGGTTAAACCCCCCAAATCCCAGCAATCCCTAGACTACTACCTCATTGTGGGCAGGGAATCTACCAATTCTATTATATTGTTCTATTGTACTCACCCAAGCGCTTAGTACAGAGCTTTGCACACATATGATTGATGGATTAATTGCTCCATGGTCCTCTTTGATAAAGCTTTTCATGGCTCCGGACATTCTTCCCTGTGGATACTTCCTGCATAGAAAGGGGATCCAAAAGGAGACTTATCTTGGCCTAGTGGATAGAGCATGGTTCTGGGAGTCAGAAGGAACTGGGTTTTAATCCTGGCTCCCCAAAGGGTCTGCAGGGTGACCTTGGACAAGTCACTTAACTCCTCTGTGCCTCATGGCCTCATCTGTAAAATGGGGAGTAAGACAGTGAGCCCCATGTGGAACATGGACTGTGTCCAATCTGACTAGCTTGTATCTACCCCAGGGCATAGTAGAGCGTCTGGCACATAGTAAGCGCTTAACAAATACCATAAAAATAAAACAAAAGCAAACAAACGTCTATATCAAGTTCACTCTTCAGCCAGGGTCCCCCTGAACTGGGCCAGCAGCTGTGCTGGAAACATTTTGCTGAACTTCAAGATCTTCAGCTGCAGGGGTGAAAGCCATTGCTAGCCATCTGTTTAGCCTCTCAGCTCCTCCAGGAATCATCCCTTAAATAAATCATAAAAGTTTAAAAACCACTCCGAAGGAAGTTAAAGACAAGCACACAAGGGACGAGCTAATCTTCTCACTGTACCTCCATCTCATCTCTCTCACTGCTGACTTCTCTCCCACATCCAGCCTCTGGCCTGGAATGCCCTCCCTCCTCTATTCCAACAATGACTCTCCCCCGCTTCAAAGCGTTATTAATAATAATAATAATAATAATAGTGGCATTTATTAAGCGCTTACTATGTGCAAAGCACTGTTCTAAGCGCTGGGGGGGGGGGGAATACAACGTGATCAGGTTGCCCCACCTGGGGCTCACAGTTATTGAAGGCATGTCTCTTCCAAGAGGGCTTCCCCTAAGCCCTCCTTTACTAATGATGGTATTTGTTAAGCGCTTGCTGTGTACCAAGCACTCTGGTAAGCACTGCGGTAGATACAAGGTGATCAGGTTGTCCCCCGAGGGGCTCACAGTCTTAATCCCCATTTGACAGATGAGGCAACTGAGGCACAGAGAAGTGAAGTGACTTACCCAAAGTCACACAGCTGACAAGTGGCAGAGCTGGGATTAGAACCCATGACCTCTGACTCCCAATCAATCAATCAATCGTATTTATTGAGTGCTTGCTGTGTGCAGAGCACTGTACTAAGCGCTTGGGAAGTACAAGTTGGCAACATACAGAGACAGTCCCTACCCAACAGTGCGCTCACAGTCTAGAAGGGGGAGACAGAGAACAAAACCAAACATACTAACAAAATAAAATTAATAGAATAGATATGTACAAGTAAAATAAATAAATAGAGTAATAAATATGTACAAACATATATACATAAATACAGGTGCTGTGGGGAAGGGAAGGAGGTAAGATGGGAGGATGGAGAGGGGGGCGAGGGGGAGAGGAAGGAAGGGGCTCAGTCTGGGAAGGCTTCCTGGAGGAGGTGAGCTCTCAGTAGGGCCTTTTTTAATAATAATAATATTAAAAATGGCATTTACTAAGTGCTTACTATGTGCAAAGCACTGTTCTAAGCGCTGGGGAGGTTACAAGGTTACCAAGTTGTCCCACAGGGGGCTCCCAGTCTTAATACCCCATTTTACAAATGAAGTAACTGAGGCTCAGAGAAGTGAAGTGACTTGCCCAAAGTCACCCAGCTGACAAGTGGCAGAGCTGGGATTAGAACCCATGACCTCTGACTCCCAAGCCCGGGCTCTTTATAATAATAATAATAATGGCATTCATTAAGCTCTTACTATGTGCAAAACACTGTTCTAAGCGCTGGGGAGGTTACAAGGTGACCAAGTTGTCCCACAGGGGGCTCCCAGGCTTAATCCCCCATTTTACAGTCGAGTCATCCTCGACTCCGCTCTCTCATTCACCCCTCACATCCAAGCCGTCACCAAAACCTGCCGGTCTCAGCTCCGCAACATTGCCAAGATCCGCCCTTTCCTCTCCATCCCAACCGCTACCCTGCTCGTTTAAGCTCTCATCCTATCCCGTCTGGACTACTGCCTCAGCCTTCTCTCTGATCTCCCATCCTCGTGTCTCTCTCCACTTCAATCCATACTTCATGCTGCTGCCCGGATTATCTTTGTCCAGAAACGCTCTGGACATATTACTCCCCTCCTCAAAAACCTCCAATGGCTACCGATCAATCTGCGCATCAGGCAGAAACTCCTCCCCCTGGGCTTCAAGGCTCTCCATCCCCTCGCCCCCTCCTACCTCACCTCCCTTCTCTCCTTCTCCAGCCCAGCCCGCACCCTCCGCTCCTCCACCACTAATCTCCTCACTGTACCTCGCTCTCGCCTGTCCCGCCATCGACCCCCGGCCCACGTCATCCCCCGGGCCTGGAATGCCCTCCCTCTGCCCATCCGCCAAGCTAGCTCTCTTCCTCCCTTCAAGGCCCTGCTGAGAGCTCACCTCCTCCAGGAGGCCTTCCCAGACTGAGCCCCTTCTTTCCTCTCCCCCTCGTCCCCCTCTCCATCCCCCTGTCTTACCTCCTTCCCTTCCCCACAGCACCTGTATATATGTATATATGGTTGTACATATTTATTACTCTATTTATTTATTTATTTATTTATTTATTTTACTTGTACATTTCTATCCTACTTATTTTATTTTGTTGGTATGTTTGGTTCTGTTCTCTGTCTCCCCCTTTTAGACTGTGAGCCCACTGTTGGGTAGGGACTGTCTCTATGTGATGCCAATTTGTACTTCCCAAGCGCTTAGTACAGTGCTCTGCACATAGTAAGTGCTCAATAAATACGATTGATTGATTGATTGATTGATTTACAGATGAAGTAACTGAGGCTCAGAGAAGTTATGTGACTTGCCCAAAGCCACCCAGATGAAAAGTGGCAGAGCCAGGATTAGAACTCATGACCTCTGACTCCCAAGCCCGGGCTCTTTCCACTAAGCCATGCTGCTTCTCTTTTCCTTTTCTTCAATTCCCTTCTGCATCAGTCTGACTTGCTCCCTTTATTCATTCCCCCTCCCGGGGGCCTTCCCAGACTGAGCCCCTTCCTTCCTCTCCCCTTCATCCCCCTCTCCATCCCCCCATCTTACCTCCTTCCCTTCCCCACAGCACCTGCATTTACGTATATATGTTTGTACATATTTATTACTCTATTTATTTATTTTACCTGTACATATCTATTCTATTTATTTTATTTTGTTAGTATGTTTGGTTTTGTTCTCTGTCTCCCCCTTTTAGACTGCGAGCCCCCTGTTGGGGAGGGACTGTCTCTATATGTTGCCAACTTGTACTTCCCAAGCGCTTGGTACAGTGCTCTGCACACAGTAAGTGCTCAATAAATACGATTGATTAATTGATTGACCGGGGCCATAGTACTAATGTCAATATCTGCAATTTATTTATTCATATTAACGCCTGTCTCCTCCTCTAGACTGTAAGCTCACTGGAGGCAGGGAATGTGTCTGTTTTATTGGTATATTGTACTCTCCCAAGCGCTTAGTTTAGTGCTCTGCACACAGAAAGCTCTCGATAAATAGGATTGATTGATTGATTGATTGAAAGAGGCCAATATGAAATCAGATCAGATAAGCAAATCAACTGATGTCAGGGAAGCTACCTCACTGTCTGATACCCCTTTCATTTCTCCCTTTGCCTGAAGCCTCCGTCTAAAACAGTGATCTCATTTCCGATGATTCCAGCCTTGTTTCTCCCTTGCTGAGTCCTCATTGTTCTCCCGGATACCCTGTGGTTTGATTTTGCATCAAATCGAGAGCCTAAACAATGGGACATAACACTGAAAAACCTCTAGAGTAGACAGACCACAAAGATTTACAAAGGCAGACTGAAAAAACAGATGGACCCTCCATTGTCCATACTCATTAGCACTTTATCTGCAAACAATTTAGTGCCTATTACATATTGATTTTGTTAGCCGCAGCCCTGGATGGATGGGGTTTTTGTCTCCAATGAGAGCATTATCTTAAAAAATGGCCTGCCCTTTTGTATCCCAAAAAGATATCTAGTCATCCCTCCACTTAAATCTTGAGTCTCATGTGTAAAAGGTACTAAGTCCAAAACGTCTTACAATTGGCTTTAAGACACTCAAATAGCTCCTCCTCCTACCTAACTTGCCTTCTCTCTCACTACGACCCAGCCTGCATGCTCCCTCTATTCATTTATTTATTTATCTGTTTATTTATTTATATTAATCCATGTCTCCCCATCTAGACTGTGAGCTTGCCGTGGGCAGGAATGTGTCTGTTGTCAGACTGTACTTCCCCAGTGCTTAGTACAGTGCTCTGCACACAGTAAGTGCTCAATAAAATTGAATGAATGAATGATGATGATGGTATTTTTAATAATAATAATAATAATGGCATTTATTAAGAGCTTACTATGTGCAAAGCACTGTTCTAAGCGCTGGGGAGGTTACAAGGTGATGAGGTTATGTTGCCAATTTGTACTTCCCAAGCACTTAATACAGTGCTCTGCACATAGTAAGCGCTCAATAAATACGATTGATGATGATGATGAGGTCCCACATGAGGTTCACAGTCTTAATCCCCATTTTACAGATGAGGTAACTGAGGCTCAGAGAAGTTAAGTGACTTGCCCAAAGTCACACAGCTGACAAGTGGTGGAGGCGGGATTTGAACCCATGACCTCTGACTCCAAAGCCCGTGCTCTTTCCACTGAGCAGCACTGCTTCTCTGAATTTTTGAAGCACTTACTATGTGTCAAGCACTAAGCGCTGGGGTAGATATAAAGTCATCATGTTGGATGTAGTCCCTGTCCCTCACTGGGCTCACAATCTTAATTCCCATTTTACAGATGAGGGGTTTGAGGCACAGAGAAGTTAAGTGACTTGCCCAAGGTCACCCAGCACATTTGAGACTAATTTGTATCTTGACTTATCAAGAAATACTCCTAAATTTACTTTTTTCTTCTCATTTTACAGCTTAAGTTTATACTCACTTAATGAACATAAGCGCTAGTACAGTGCAAGCCCTTAGTACGGTGCTCTGCACACAATAGGTGCGCAATAAATACGATTGAATGAATGAATGAACGTCCTTCTGTACCACCAAACTACTTATTTTTACCTCAATCTTATTTACCTTAACATTGATTCCTTGATCGCATCTTCTCTTCTGCAATGAAATCCCTCTCCATTCATGTCAGACAGATCCCACCACTCCTCCAGACTTCAAAGACCTACTCAAATCATATTTCCCCGAAGAAACCTTCTCTGAATAAACAGTAGATCTGGGGTTTGGGAAAGCAACAGAGCCATCTTGTACTTCCCAAGTGTTTAGTACAGTGCTCTGCACACAGTAAGCGGTCAATAAATACGATTGAATGAATGAATGAACAAAGTCCAGGCCCACAGAATTTTTATACACATGTAAGCTCCTCTAGACTGTAAGCTTGTTGTGGTCAGGGATTATGTCTCTTTATTCCGGGATGAGCAGTAAGCGCTCCTGGAAACGAATGAATCCTTCTACCGTAATCCATTTGATTATCTGTCTCCCCCCTAGATTTGTAAGCTCCTTAAGGAAGGAGCTTCACCATCCCATTCACCTTCATCCCATTCCCTTCAAGGCCCTACTGAGAGCTCACCTCCTCCAGGAGGCCTTCCCAAACTGAGCCCCTTCCTTCCTCTCCCCCTCGTCCCCCTCTCCATCCCCCTCATCTTACCTCCTTCCCTTCCCCACAGCACCTGTATATATGTATATATGTTTGTACATATTTATTACTCTATTTATTTATTTTACTTGTACATATCTATTCTATTTATTTCATTTTGTTAGTATGTTTGGTTTTGTTCTCTGTCTCCCCCTTTTAGACTGTGAGCCCACTGTTGGGTAGGGACTGTCTCTATATATTGCCAACTTGTACTTCCCAAGCACTTAGTACAGTGCTCTGCACACAGTAAGCACTCAATAAATACTATTGATTGATTGATTGATTCACCGTCTACACCACTCTTCACAATTTCACAGCCCCATTTACCGTCTACACCAACACCTTGGAGAACTCATTCATTCATTTGGTTTCAACTACCATCTCTACGCCGATGATTCCTAGCAGCATGGCTCAGTGGAAATAGCTCGGGCTTTGGAGTCAGAGGTTATGGGTTCAAATCCCGCCTCCACCAAGTGTCAGTTCTGTGACTTTGGGCAAGTCACTTCACTTCTCTGGGCCTCAGTTACCTCATCTGTACAATGGGGATTAAGACTGTGAGCCCCACGTGGGACAACCTGATCACCTTGAAACCTCCCCAGCGCTTAGAACAGTGCTTTGCACATAGTAAGTGCTTAATAAATGCCATTATCATTATTATTATTATTATTATTATTAATCTACCCCTCCAACTCTTTCCTGCTGTCACCTTGAACTTAAGATGTCCAAAGATCTCTTTTTCCCACCCAAACCCTGTCCCCATTTTGACTTTCCCATCATGGTAGACAGTACCACCACCTTCCTTCTCGCAAGTCTGCACCATTATCATTATCCTCAACTGATCTCCCTCACTCAATCCACATACAAGCGCTTAGTACAGTGCTCTGCACATAGTAAGTGCTCAATAAATACGATTGATGATATTTAAACTGTCACCAATCCTGTTTGTTCTACATTTACAACATTACTATAATCCACACTTTCCTCTCCATTCAAACTTCTATTATGCTTATCACGCTCTGCATGCAATAAGTGCTCAATAAATACCATTGATTGACTGATGATGTTGTCCCAACCTTTGTTCTAGGCATCAAGCACGGGAGTTCGGACCTGGGTTCGAAGCAGCGTGGCTTAGTAGAAACAGCCCGGGCTTTGGAGTCAGGGGTCATGGGCTCTAATTCCAGCTCCCCCACTTGTCTGCAGTGTGACCTTGGGTAAGTCACTTCACTTCTCTATGCCTCAGTTCCCTCAAGTGTAAAATGGGGATTAAGACTGTTAGCCCCATGTGGGACAACCTGATTACCTTGTACCTACCTCAGTGCGTGGAACCGTGTTTGGCACATAGTAAGCACTTAACAAATACCATTATTATTATTATTATTCCCGGCTTCACCACTTGCCTGCTGTGTGACTTTGGGCAAGTCACTTAACCTCTCTTAGTGTTTTCTCATTCATTCACTCATTCATTCATTCGTATTTATTGAGCACTCACTGTGTGCAAAGCACCAAACTAAGCTCTTAGGAGAGTACAAGACGACAACAACATCTGTAAGTTGGAGTTTGATTCCTGTTTTCCCTCCTACTTAGACTGTGAATCCCATGTGGGACAAGGACTGCGTCTAAAATATAGATATACCTCAGTGCTTAAAACAGTGTTTGATGCATAGAGCAGACTTGATTATTATTATTATTATTATTCCAGTGATGGATCAGCATGTGAAAAGAATCACTGAGAACTATAATAAATGGGAAGAGTTACATCGTTGGAACTTTTCACCTAATTACAGAGTCCTGAGTTGAAGTGAAATATGAGGATATTTGTAGTTATTCCATCTGGAGAAGGGGAAGGGATTTTCTACTATTTCAGCCCCTACCTTAGATGTTGTATTAACTTACATCTTTGGGAGGTCTTATGGCAAGGCGGAATATAAATATAGTCATTCATTCAATCATATTTATTGAGTGCTTACTGTGTGAAGAGCACTGTATTAAGCACTTGGGAGAATAAGGTACAAGATAAACAGACACATTCTCTGCCCACAACGAGCTTATAGTCTAGAGGGGAGAGAGAAAGACATTAATAGAAGTAAATGAATTAGAGATATGTATGGAATTGCTGTGGGGCTGGAATGGGGGAAGAGATGCAGCGTGGCTCAGTGGAAATGGCACAGACTTGGGAGTCCCCTGGGCTTCAGAGGATGTGGGTTCTAATCCCAGCTCTGCCACTTGTCTGCTGCATGACCTTGGGCAAGTCACTTCACTTCTCTGTGCCTCAGTTGCCATATCTGTAAAACGGGGATTAAGACTGTGAGCCCGGTGTGGGACAACCTGATTACCTTGTAACTACCCCATCGCTTAGAACAGTGCTTAGCATATTGTAATCTTAGCAAAAACCATTATTATTATTATTATTTCAAAGGGAGCAAGTCAGGGTGGCGCAGAAGAGAGTGGGAGAAGAGGAAAGTACATGCTCGATAATCTACTTTTCCTCTTAAAGGGCCCTCACACTTCCACATTTATGAGACTAAAGTGAGCCAAAATACTTTCTTATTAAAACAAAATCTAGACTCAGAGACTGAGAAAAGAAGATAAGAAGATAATTAAAAAAAAAACACAGTTAAGACTTTCATGGTCTAAGCGTGTGATGGGAGTCGGAAAGCTTTGTTATCCTTAACTGGAAGAATTGAGTCCAGAGAGCAGACTGTTAGTCTAACTCAGCAGACTCTGATAGTTTCTGCCCTGCATCTACAGAGCTGGAGGAAACTGTTGAAAATCAGCCTGGTCTCTATGGTTACCACCAAAGCAACAAGTTGTTCCCAGGAAAGTGGAAAGCAAAGTTAAGCAAAAAACAGATCTTTCCTAACTAGCAGCGGAGAGAGGAATCTCCACAGCAGCCCCAATAGCTGGTAAGAACACCGTGATTATCTTTCCAAGAACATCAGGCATAACGGAATCCAAGAGTCACAAAGGGTATGAAAATAAACAGAGCGGATTGAAACAAGAGTCGTCCGGGACTCTTGGAGTTGTACTGGTTTTTCTCCCTGCCCCTTGTTTGGGAAGGAGTCCCTCTGCCAATTCCTTCATGCTTCTGGCTGGGAAGCAACTGCCAGAGATCCTTGCGAATCACAAACTGAGCCACGCTCGTATCCCTCGACTCTGTCCTTCGATCTGTAAATTATTTTAGCATCTGTCTTCCAATCAATCAATCAGTGGCATTTATTGCAAGCTTCCTTTGTGCAGAGCACTTTGCACTAAGCGCTTTGGAGGGTAAAATACTATAGAGTTGGTAGGCAAGATTAATTCATGAGAAGCAGCATGGCTTAGTGGAAAAAGCATGGGCTTGGGAGTCAGAGGTCATGGGTTCTAAATCCCACTCTGCCACTTCATTCATTCATTCAATCGTATTTATTGAGCGCTTACTGTGTGCAGAGTACTGTGTGCACATAGCTGCCACTTGTCAGCTATGTGACCTTGGGCAAGTCACTTTACTTCTCTGGGTCTCAGTTACCTCATCTGTAAAATGGGGTTTGAGACTGTGAGCCCCATGAGGGACAGGAACTGGGTCCAATCTGATTTGCTTGTATCCACCCCAGGGCTTGGCACATAGTAAGTGCTTAACAAATACCAACATTATTATTATTATTATTATTATTATTAACAGGTACCACAATTATTGTTATTATTATTATTATTCATTCAATGGTATTTACTGAGTGCTTACTGTGTGCAAAGCACTATTCATGATTCCTGCCCTTAGAATGAAAGGTCCGTGATTATTTTTTAACTCCCTTGTACTCTCCCAAATGATCAGCCCCCTCTTCCCACCCCTTCTAGACTGTGAGCCTGCTGTTGGGTAGGGACCGTCTCTATATGTTGCCAACCTGTACTTTCCAAGCGCTTAGTACAGTGCTCTGCACACAGTGAGCATCAATAAATACGATTGAATGAATGAAATGACAGTACTCTGTACCCGGCTGACTGGCAATTATTACCCTTGAATGAGGACCTAAATTAAATCGAAATTATTCCCTAGACTGTAAGGTTGTTGTGGGCAGGGAACGTATCTCTTAGAACACTGCTCAGTACACAGTAAGCGCTCTTAAATATGACCGAATGAATGACTGAAAAGATTAATTTGCTCTATAAAACATTATTCAGGTGAAATGCTTTAAGATGATCTGACAACCCCATGCTTTTTAATGACAAATGATTGATTTTCTCGTAGTGTGTAGATGCCGGGGAAGAGGGAGGTGGGGTTTTCTGCGAAGCTGGGAAGGAAGGAACCCAGGATGATACTCGGGGCATGCGCTGTTTCACCCGAAATGTAAGCCTTTGTGGGAAAACCTGGAGCTGACTCCATGTCAGAGGGTCAGAGGGCAGAGAAGTGGCGTGACTTAATAGATAAAGCAGAGGCCTGAAAGTCAAAAGGACCTGGGTTCTAATCCTGGCTCCACACTTTGCACTGTGCGACCCTTGACATTCATTCATTCATTCAATCATATTTACTGAGTGCTTACTGTGTGCAGAGCACTGTACTAAGCACTGGGAAAGTACAATTTGGCAAAAAATAGAGACAATCCCTACCCAACAACAGGCTCTAGAAGGGGGGAAACAGGCAACAAAACAAGTAGACAGGCATCAGTAGCAGCAATAGAAATAAATAGAAGCATAGATCTATACACATTACTAATGAAATAAATAGAATAATTAATATGTGAAGTGCTGTGGGGCTGGGATGGGGGTAGACTCCCTCTGGAGGGAGTCAGGACACTGTGGAGGGGAGGAGGAACAGAGGAAAAGGGGGCTCAGTCTGGGAAGGCCTCCTGGAGGAGATGAGCTTTCAGTAGGGCTTCGAAGGGGGGAAGTGTCACTTCACTTCTCTGTGCCTATACTTTCATCTATAAAATGGGGTTAATAATAATAATAATAATAGCATTTGTTAAGCACTTATTATGTGTGAAGCACTGTTCTAAGTGCTGGGGGCGATACAAGGTGATCAGGTTGTCCCATAAGGGGTTCACAGTCTTAATCCCCATTTTACTAAGGGGTAACTAAGGCACAGGTAACTAGGTAGTTTGAGGTAACTAAGGCACAGAGAAGTTAAGTGGCTTGCCCAAAGTCTAACAGCTGACAAGTGGCAGATCCGGGATTAGAACCCTTGACCTCTGGCTCCCAAGCGTATGCTCTTTTCACTGAGCCACGCTGCTTCTCTCAGACTTCTTTAAGACGGTGAGCCCCAAATGGAACATGGATTATGTCCAATCTGAATCAGTTGTATCTCTCCCATCGTTTAGTTCAGTGCCTGACACACAGTAAGCACTTTACAAATACCAAAGGAAAAAATAGGGGGACCCAAGTGCAGGCCACCTGGAGTCAGGGCTTTCCCTGCTCCTGGGAAGAGTCCGTGCTGACTGAGATCCATCTCCCGACTTGTCAATCAATCAATAGTATATGTTGAGAGACGCAGCCTGGCCTAGTGGCTAGAGCCCGGGCCTGGGATTCCGAAGGTCATGGGTTCTAATCTCAGCTCCACCACTTGTCGGTTGTGTGATCTTGGCCAAGTCATTTCACTTCTTTGGGCCTTAGTTACCTCATCTGTAAAAAATGGGGATGGAGACTGTGAGCCCCACGTGGGACAGGGATTGTGTCTAGTCTGATTAGCTCGGATCCACCCCTGCAATTAGTACCGTGTCTGGTACATAGTAAGCACTTAACAAATGCAATAATAATAATAATAATAATAATAATAATGGCATTTATTAAGCACTTACTATGTGCAAAGCACTGTTCTAACCGCTGGGGAGGTTACAAGGTGATCAGGTTGTCCTATGTGGGGCTCACAGTCTTAATACCCATTTTGCAGATGAGGTAACTGAGTCACAGAGAAGTTAAGTGACTTGCCCAAAGTTACACAGCTGATAAGTGGTACAGCCGGGATTAGAACCCACGACCTCTGACTCCCAAATCCGTGCTCTTTCCACTAAGCCACGCTGCTTCTCTCTCTTAAGAACTTAGTACAGCGCTCTACACACAGTAAGCAACCAATAAATACGATCGAATGATGAATGAATAAAACAATTTCACCTCAAAAACGGTTCAGAGAAACGTATTAAGAATCTCCAGCGTTTAGCCAGGGTTGTACCACACAAATAAGGTGATCTCAGATCTTGAACTGGCCAGGGCTGCCTTAAAAATTCAGAGATTCCAATGATTCCATATAGGGTGGGGAAAATTGGCTAGATGTGCTCCCGAGCAAGGGTTTACGGGAAATCATTTCCAAACATTTCCATTCCGAACATACTCCAAGTCCAGATCACCAAAAGCACTGTCCTAAGTGGAACGCAGACTGCATGGGGCAGTTATGACATCAGGATAGGGCACTGAGTCACAGTTCTTGGTTTCTACAGTCGTTTTCTGCTTACACTTAAACAAAAACCGTCCAAGAATGACTTAAATAGAGAACAGTGGGGGTGGTATCAGAGGTAAATAGAACAACCGGCCTGATGTCGCCCCAAACCACTGCGAGCTTCATGAGAAGAGGTTGCTTCATAGGATTCTTCTGAATAATAATAATAATAATGACATTTATAAAGCACTTACTATGCACAAAGCACTGTTCTAAGCGCTGGGGAGGTTACAAGGTGATCAGTTTGTCTCACGGGGGGCTCACTGTCTTCATCCCCATTTTCCAGATGAGGGAACTGAGGCCCAGAGAAGTGAAGTGACTTGCCCGAAGTCACACAGCTGACAAGTGGCGGAGCCGGGATTTGAACCCATGACCTCTGACTCCAAAGCCCGGGCTCTTTCCACTGAGCCACGCTGTCTGAAAGGTCTTACAAGCCTAGGAGGGGTGGGGGGAATTTTGAAAGCAGCAACTTGTTTTTTTTATTAAGCATATTGTTCTGGTTGTATTGTCCTCTCCCAAGCGCTTAGTACAGCTCTCTGCACCCAGTAAGCCCTCAACAAATATGATTGAATGATGAACAAAAAACAATTTCACCCAAAAAGCGGTTCAGAGAAATGTATTAAGAATCTCCAGGTGTTGGCCTGGGATGTTGTTGACTTTCAGGTAAAGTATCAAACAAGGTTGACTGCTCAGAAGGAACTTGTTTTACACTACTCTCTTAAATTTCATCCAGTATGGCAGAAACTGGGTACTCTCTCTACTGTTTTCAGTCCACCTTTTCCTTCTCAATCAATCAGTCATATTTATTGAGCGGTTACTGTGTGCAGAGTACTGTACTAAGCGCTTGGGAAGTACAAGTTGGCAACATATAGAGACGGTCCCTACCTAACAGTGGGCTCAAAGTCTAGGAGGGGGAGACAGAGAACAAAACAAAACATATTAACAAAATAAAATAGACTAGATATGTACAAGTAAAAGAAATAAGTAGAGTAATAATAGATATGTACAAGTAAAATAAATAAATAAGTACAATAATAATAGATATGTACAAGTAAAATAAATAAATAAATAGAGTAATAATTGCTTTACTTCCTGATTAAGTATTGCCACACAATAGCACCGGGGTATCACCCATCGCCCCCTTCACTGAGATTTGAGTTGGAGCAGAGCTTATGGAAAGAGTTTGTGAAAAACTAGCAAACTTAGATTTCCATCAAGGCAGTGGATGGTGAGGAGGGGGTAGGGAGGGAGTTCTCTCTGGCAATTTGAGGGAATTTTCCAGACTCCACATTTATCTAGCTTCAGGAAACCTTGCTGGCTACTGTAGTATTTCATCTCCCCCGTCTAGACTGTGAGCCCGTTGTTGGGTAGGGATTGTCTCTATACGTTGCTGACTTGTACTTCCCAAGAGCTTAGTAATAATAATAATAATAATAACATTTATTAAGTGCTTACGAGGTGCAAAGCAGTGTTCTAAGCGCTGAGGAGGTTACAAGGTGATCAGGTTGTCCCATGGAGGGCTCACAGTCTTAATCCCCATTTTACAGATGAGTTCACTGAGGCACAGAGAAGTGAAGTGACTTGCCCAAAGTCACCCAGCTGACAATTGGCGGAGCTGGGATTTGAACCCATGACCTCTGACTCCAAAGCCCGGGCTCTTTCCACTGAGCCACACTGCTTCTCTAGTACAGTGCTCTGCACACAGTATGTGCTCAATAAATACAATTGAATGAATGAATTGCAGTTCACTTTGGTGGCAATCCACCGCACAGTAGCCCTTCCATACTGCCTGGCACACAGTAAACGCCTAACAAATACCATTACAATTACTACTATTCATGAATTCTTGTTCTAACCTAGTGGATAGAGCATGAGCCAGAGAGTCAGAAGGAGCTGTGTTCTAATCCTGGCTCCACCACTTAATAATAATAATGATGGTAATTGTTAAGCGCTTACTATGTGCAAAGCACTGTTTTAAGTACTGGAGGGATACAAGGTGATCAGGTTGTCCCACGTGGGGCCCACAGTCTTAATCCCCATTTTCCAGATGAGGGAACTGAGGCCCAGAGAAGTGAAGTGACTTGCCCAAAGTCACACAGCTGACAATTGGCGGAACCGGGATTTGAAGCCCTGACGTCTGACTCCAAAGCACGTGCTCTTTCCACTGAGCCCATCTGCTGTGTGACCTCTGGCAAGTCAGTTAACTTCTCTGTGCCTCAGTTACCTCATCTGTAAAATGGGGATTAAGATTGGGTGCCCCATGTGGGACAGGGACTGTGTCCAACCTGATGAGCTTGTATCTGCCCCAATGCTTAGCACAGTGCTTGACACATAGTAAGCGCCTAACAAATACCATCATCATGCCTTGGCCTATTGGCAGTGGGCTGTGTCCGTTGAATGTGACATATTGTTATATTGTACTCTCCCAAGCGCATAGTACAGTGCTCTGAAAACAGTAAGTGCTCAATAAATACAATCGACTGACTGATTGACTGTAGCCATCAGCCCCCACAGCCCCTATTGGCCACCTCATTGATCACCACTAGCCACAGCATTTCCAACAGGATCTGCTGGCAAGTACACCCGTTGTTGGGTAGGGACCGCCTCTATATGTTGCCGATTTGTACTTTCCAAGCGCTTAGTACAGTGCTCTGCACACAATACGTGCTCAACAAATTCAGTCATTCATTCAATAGTATTTATTGAGCGCTTACTGTGTGCAGAACACTGTACCAAGCGCTTGGGAAGTACAAATTGGCAACATATAGAGACGGTCTCTACCTAACAACTGGCTCACAGTATAAAAGGGGGAATAAATACGATTGAATGAATGAATTAGTGGTTTCACCTCATGTGTGAGAGTTTCTTTGCCATTTTCCTACAAATCCTGAGGGACGCTTTTCGCTAACATGGTTTCATTCCTGCCAATCCGTGAATTATCCCAGTGTTTTTGTGTGGCATTACCCATTGTTTCATCAGGATGTAAAGGGAGAAGGAAAAGGTGGACTGAAACCAGTTAAAAGAGTATCCAATTTTCTACCATACAGAGTGAAATTCAAGAAGGTGGTGTAAAACAAACTCCTTCTGAGCAGTCAACATTGTTTTATACTTTTTAACTGAAAGTCAAAAGAACCACACAATTGACCAGTTGCATTACTTAATGATAATGATAACAATAATGAAAAAAATAGTGATAACAACTACATGTATTAAGTGCTTATTTAAGTGCTGAGGCAGAGTCAGTCTCCCATATGGGGCTTTGTTGCTCATTTTACGAAGAAACTCAGGACCAGAAAGGTTAATTAACTTGACCAAAGTAAGACAGCAGGTCATTGGTTGAGATGGGACTCAAACCAGCTATCTTTTTTTTTTAAAAAAAATGGCAGTTAAGTGCTAATTTTCTGCCAGGCACTATATTGAGTTCTGGGGTAGTTACAAGGTAATCCGGGTGGATGAAGTCCATGTCTCACGTGAGGCTCACAGTCTTAATCCGCATTTTACAGATGAGGTAATGGAGGCTCAAGAGAGGTGAAGTGACTTACCCAAGGTCACACAGCATTCAAGTGGCAGAGCTGGTATTAGAAGCCAGGTCCTCCTGACTTGACTCCCGGGCCTGTGCTCTCTTCTCTAGGCCCAGCTGCTTCTCTGTCTTGCATTTTGCATCCCAGTAAGTCATGCTATTTCCAATCGACAAACGAGTTCATTTTAAAGCTCCCTGGGCAATGCTGAGAAAGTATTGGTGTAGTGTTGCCATATGATCCTATCTATCAATTGAAACTCCCTTTAGGAAGCATTCCAAGGCAGAGCTCTTTTGTGATATGGCCAATTCAAATTCAAATTTGGGAGTAACTGCAGCCCCCTTTTCTTCCACAGCATTCGATCCAAATTGGGTTCTAAAACATCACACTCTGGAAGGAAAACCCATATTATGTTGCGCTACAGCAGACGTATCCTCCAAGAAATTTGGTCTCCCTGCTTACCAGATGACCATTTTCCCCTTTTATAGAAGACAATCAATTATTTCAGTCCATTTATGCTTCCTTATTCCTTTAGCAGATTCTCAAGAAGACCCAGCCCAGAATAGATTAAGTCCAGCAGGGTTTAATTTCCCATATTGACATCAAAAATAGGGCTCAGAGAACAATACAAAATTCCCTAGTTCTTCTCCAGGGAGGCCATTTTCCTGCTGATATTTAATACCCTGAGAAATACATTCTTTTATTAGGGGTTTCTTTTATTTTTCCTTTTTTTGTGATATTTGTTAAGTGCTTACTATGTGTCAGGCACTATAGTAAATGCTGGGGTAGATGAGCTAATCAGGTTCATCATAGTCCCAAGTGGGGCTCACAGTCTTAATCCATATTTTCCAGATGAGGTAAATGAAGCCCAGAGAAATGACTTGCCCGAGTCGCACAGCCAAGAAGCGGAGGAGACAGAATTAGAACCCAGGTCCTCTGACTCCCAGGCTGGTGTTCTATCCACTAATGGTAATTGTTTTATTCATTAAAAGCTCACTCGTGCTGGGCACTGCACAAAGTGCTGGGGCAGATCCATGCTCGACAAGCTGTGTCCAGTCCAAGTTCTGCATGGGGCTCAGTCTTAATCCCCATTTTGCCGGTGAGGTGACTGTGGCCCAGAGAAGTGAAGTGATTTGCCCAAGGTCACACAGCAGACAAGTGGTGGAGCCGGGATTAGAACCCATGACCTTCTAACTCCCAGGCTCATGCTCTATTTACGAGGCCATGCTGCTTTTCACCACAATGATAATAATAATAATAATGATGGTATCTGTTAAGCACTTACTATGTGTCAAGCACTGTTCTAAGCACTGGGGTAAATGCATGGTAATCAGGTTGTCCCACGTGTAGCTCACAGTCTTAATCCCCCTTTTACAGATGAGGGAACTGACGCACAGAGAAGTGAAGTGACTTGCCCGAAGTCACACAGCTGACAAGTGGCGGAGCCGGGATTAGAACCCATGACCTCGGACTCCCAAACTCGATCTCTTTCCATTAAGCCATGCTGCTTCTCTGGGTTAGGTTCATGCTATTACCTAATCCCAATCAGTCTCTCACTCTTTCCAAGGTGCCCAGCTCTTCCCCTTAATTTCTCTCCACTGGACAAACAGTCAAAATCACGGTCGCTGAAGATTTAAAGGTTCTTAATCTTAACCATTCAACGGATGAAAAACCACTGGATCGTTGGTGGCCCTTACGGAAGATGTCGCCTTCAATTTCTCCTCTTCTCCCTTTGTGTCCCTGTCACCGATGAAACCTTCCCCATGTGGGACAGCAACTATAAATGGCCTGATTGACTTGTATCTGCCCCAAAGCTTAGAACAGGGCTTGATACATCTTAACCACTTATTCAATAATTAATTCACTCATAATAATAATAATGATGGCATTTATTAAGCGCTTACTATGTGCAAAGCACTGTTCTAAGCGCTGCGGAGGTTACAAGGTGATCAGGTTGTCCCATGGGGGGCTCACAGTCTTCATCCCCGTTTTACAGATGAGGGAACTGAGGCCCAGAGACGTGAAGTGACTTGCCCAAAGTCACACAGCTGACAATTGGCGGAGCCGGGATTTGAACCCATGACCTCTGACTCCAAAGCCCGGGCTCTTTCCACTGAGCCATGCAATTGTATTTACTGTGCACTTATTGTACTAAGAAAGTAAAATATGACAATAAACAGACACATTTCCTGCTTGCAGGGAGTTTACATTCTAGAAGGGGAGCCAGACCTTAATATAAATGAATAAAATACAAAACCCACCAAAAAACCCACCTCATCTTCACCAATGGTATTTATTGAGCCCCTCCTGAGCTCAGAGCACTGTTCTAAAGTGCTTGGATGAATGTAAAATGGTATTTATGAAGCACTTACTATGGGATAGCCCACTATTGGGTAGGGACTGTCTCTATATGTTGCCAAATTGTACTTCCCAAGAGCTTAGTACAGTGCTCTGCACACAGTAAGCGCTCAATAAATACGACTGATGATGATGATGATAGGCACTGTACTAAGCATTAGAATAGATACAAGATAATCAGGTAGGATAAGCAGTGTGGCTCAGTGGAAAGAGCCCTGACTTTGGAGTCGGGGGTCGTGGGTTCAAATCCCGGCTCTGCCACTTGTCAGCTGGGTGACTTTGGGCAAGTCACTTCACTTCTCTGGGCCTCAGTTACCTCATCTGTAAAATGGGGATTAAAACCGTGAGCCCCCCTGTGGGACAACCTGATCACCTTGTAACCTCCCCAGCGCTTAGAACAGTGCTTTGCATATAGTAAGCGCTTAACAAATACCATCATCATCATTATTATTATTATTATAAAGCTCAGAGTCGCAATCCCCATTTCATCGATGAGGTACCTTAAACAGAGAGAAGGTATAAGTGACTTGCCTAAGACACGCAGCAGGCCCGTGTAGCGGAGTTAATGGACTGTAGAGGTGTGTAGCGGAGTTAGTGGAGTGTAGGTGGGAGGTAATAGACACAGTCCCTGCTCTCGAACATTTTACAATCTCACGAGGGAGACAGACACTATAATAGCTTCCACAGCGTAGGAAGATGGATAAGGGAATATGGGCATAAATTAGTGAAAAATGAATTACAGCGTGGCTAGTGGCTAGAGCACCGGCCCGGGCGTCGAAAGGCCCTGGGTTCTAATCTTGGCTCCACCACATGTCTGCTGTGTGACCTTGGGCAAGTCACTTCAATTCTCTGGGCCTCAATAACTTAATCTGTAAAATAGGGATTACTGTGTCCACCCTGATTAGCTTGTATCTACCCCGAGGCTTAGTACGGTGTCTGGCACATAGAAAGCACTCAAGAAATATCATAAAAAAATAAATACCTTTCAGCCCCAAGTCCCAACATTCACGTGAGCTAAGAGGTTTCAATCCAATGCCAAATCTAGGACGAATAGCAAAGATTGCCCTTGTGACTCTTCCTTTGAGGCCAAGGTGACCGGTATCATGCTATGAGGTTTCTCAAAGGTATGGTTTCCACTTAGAGAAGAGTGTTCTTTCCTAATTCGCAGAAAAGGAATACCTCAGTCATAAAGCCATTTAGGGCATAATTTGATTCTCAGTTTTATACAGAACTTTAACCTTCCCTTCATTCCCTGGTCAGCTCTAGACTGTGAGCTCATCGTGGGCAGGAATGATGATCATCATCATCAATCGTATTTATTGAGCGCTTACTGTGTGCAGAGCACTGTACTAAGTGCTTAATGATGATGATGTTGATGATGTTAAGTAAGCGCTGTGCACTGTTCTAAGCACTCCCACATGGGGCTCACATCTTAATCCCCCTTTTACAGATGCGGTAACTGAGGCACAGAGAAGTTGTGACCTACCCTGTCACACAGTGACAAGTGGAAGAGTCAGGATTAGAACCCATGACCTCTGACTCCCAAGCCCGTGCTTTCTCGACTAAGCCACACTGTTTCTCTGCCCCAACCTCTTAGTAGTATCCCAAGCACTTAGTAGAGTGCTTTGCACACACTGAACACTCAATAAATGCGATTGAATGAGTGAAACAGACCCTTAGGCCCATATGACGAAGAAATGTAATAAGAATAATAACAATAATGATGGCATTTATTAAGCGCTTACTATGTGCAAAGCACTGTTCTAAGCACCAGGGAGGTTACAAGGTGATCACGTTGTCCCACGGGGGGCTCACAGTCTTAATCCCCATTTTACAGATGAGGGAACTGAGGCCCAGAAAAGTGAAGTGACTTGCCCAAAGCCACACAGCTGACAATGGATGGAGCCGGGATTTGAACCCCTGACCTCTGACTCCAAAGCCCGGGCTCTTTCCACTGAGCCACGCTGCTTCTCCACTATCAGTCACGTCTTGTACCTGCATGTGTACTCAGTCACTTCTCCTTATCAGTCCTTTTTCAAAATAAGTATCAGATTCTCCAGTCCTTTTCTTTCTTCTCTTTTGTTTCAGGGGGAATGCAGGGGACAATATTCTTCTGCCTTTGTTGACACAGCAGATGTTGTTGTCTTACGCTGTCTGGTCACGTCCGCCCCTTAGTGACGCGATGGACACGTCTGTCCCAGAACACCCCACCAAAATATGCAATCACTCTGGTAGTGTATCCAGAGAGTTTTCTTGGTCAAAATACAGAATCGATTTACCACTGCCTCCTTCCGCACAGTCAACTTGAGTCTTCGCCCTCGACTGTCTCCCGTGCTGCTGCTGCTCAGCACAGGTGAGTTTTGATTTGTAGCAGATTGCCTTCCACTCACTAGTCACTGTCCAAGCTAGGAATGGAATGGGTTGGCCTCTGCTTGACTCTCCCTCTCATAGTCGAGACTGGTAGAGGACTGGAAATTCTCCCAGTGCGACCCTGAGAGGCAAGACACAGCAGATATGCTGGGTTTTTCCACTGGGCAATGGATAAATGAACACCTTACTATAGGTGGCTATTTTATGGCAGATATACCCATAAAATGACCACCTATGGTCAGGTGTTCATTTATGCCCCTTCCTAACCACCCCCCATTTTTCAGAATCACCTCCACCTTGCTTAACCTCACTCTCCGACAAAACGTGGACTATTCCAGAGCTGAAAAGCCCCCAAATGACACGAATTTAACTACTGCTCCTCGAAGCCTCCCCCTTCCATTCCTCACCCTTCTTAAAATCCCTACCTCCTGAACGCTTCCATATTTAAATAGAAATTTTGGCCCTCTGTCGGTTAGGTAACAACTCATCTTTCCGTCAGGTCATTTGCAACCTCAGTCGTTACAAATATCGAATGGAACTACCGAAAAGCGACATCACTAAAACTGAAAAACACCTGATACATTACAAATATCGAATGGAACTACCGAAAAGCGACATCACTAAAACTGAAAAATACCTGATATTAAACAAGCCACCATCCATGATACACAGAAAACCATCAAACCGAAAAGGAGGAACATGACCTTATTACATTACTTCGGACTTTATTCAACTAGGCCACACTGCTTTTTCTCAAGCTCTGTCCTCTCCATGTTTTTTTTCATCACTGTAGATAACACCAATCCTCCTGATCTCACAACCTAGGACCATCACATTGTCTTCTACTCATCCCTCTCATTCAACCCACATATTCAATTCTTGTCAGATGCCCAGGTGGTGGGGGTGACTTTTGAGAGGAGGCAGGAGATCTCCTTTAGAGATACTGTTGGAGGAAATGCAAGGGACAGATATCAGGGCTGGAGATGTAGATTTGGGTATCATCTGCATAGAGGTGATAGCAGTTCTGACCTACCCTCATTTGTCACTATAATGCATTCTCTTACTAAGTGACTTGGGTTATTTGACAAAAATGGAGAACCTCTCAGAAGGGTGTAGAAATCTCATGAATAAAAATGGGTGGACCGCATTTGCTGGGACAGCGAATGGCTAAAGGAAGTATGGGGACACCTGTCTACTTGTTTTGATTTGTTGTCACAACCTAGGACCTGCGTATATGTTTGTACGTATTTATTACTCTATTTTATTTGTACGTGTTTATTCCATTTATTTTATTTTGTTAATATGTTTTGTTTTGTTCTCTGTTTCCCCCTTCTAGACTGTGAGCCCACTGTTGGGTAGGGACGGTCTCTATATGTTGCCAACTTGTACTTCCCAAGCGCTTAGTACAGTGCTCTGCACACAGTAAGCGCTCAATAAATACGATTGAATGAATGAATGAATAATAAGGGGCCAATTTAGCCATTCTGACAAATAGTAAGGCCCAGGCTGGTTAATAATAATAATAATAATAATAATAATAATAATAGTGTTCGTTAAGCACTTACTATGTGTCAGGCATTGTACTAAGCGCTGGAATAGATACAAGCAAATTGAATTGGACACAGTCCCCGCCCCATGTGGGGCTCACTGTCTTAATCCCCATTTTACAGATGAAATAACTGAGGCACAAAGAAGTGAAGTGACTCGCCCAAGGTCACACAGCAGACTGGGGGACCTTAATGGATCTTTTTGAAGGATGAAAAGAATGTGATAAAGAATTCTCGGTGGTTGATGTCTAGAGAGTTTGGCAATATGTTAAAATTCCTATGTTCTCTGATCAAGTAGAGGACCCACACGCTTGCCAAATATGCTCTAGGGCATTACATTCCTAGGCGGGAAAAGGTTAAACTGACAAACACTAGGGAACATTTTCAGATATGGATGTTTGAAAATTCTTGCCATTCAGCTCAATCTTTATGGATGTGTGACTGGACTGTAACTTGTAGACCTTCTCAGTTTCTACATTTAGAAAGCGATACTATTTCAGAAAGGGACTCCATTTCCTCATCCGGCAAAGGATCGCCTCACCCTCGTCCCACGCGGGGCTCACAGTCTCAATACCCGTTTCACAGAGGAGGGAACTGAGGCCCAGAGAAGGAAAGTGACTTGCCCAAGGTCACACAGCAGACAAGTGGCTCATTGTCGGGGCAGCAGCGTGGCTCAATGGAAAGACCCTGGGCTTTGGAGTCCGAGGTCACGGGTTCAAATTCAGGCTCCGCCAATTGTCAGCTGGGTGACTTTGGGCAAGTCACTTAACATCTCTGTGCCTCAGTTACCTCATCTGTAAAATGAGGATTAAGACCGTGAGCCCCACGTGGGACAACCTGATCACCTTGCAACCTCCCGAGGGCTTAGAACAGTACTTTGCACATAGGAAGCGCTTAATAAATGCCATCATTATTATTATTACTATTAAGTGGTGGAGAAGGGATTAGAACCCAGGTCCTTCTGACTCCCAGGACTGTTCTCTAGACAATAGGCCACCCTGCATACATTTATATATACATATATATGTATATATATACACACATATATATATATATATACATATATATGTATATATAGGGTGGCCTATTGGCTAGAGAACAGTCCTGGGAGTCAGAAAGACCTGGGTGACCCTTCTGTATATTATACACACATTTCTATTATGTATAATATAATATAAATTATTAGATTAGATTAATAATTAATATTATATCAATATTTATATTAAATTGGGTGTATTATATATATTTATACACATTAGACCTATTTGGCCAAGAAAAATCAAACCCAATTTCAAAGACTAATTTTAAACCATTTACAAAAAAGAAAGGTTACTGAAAGCTGATCCTTAAAAGGTAAAGGTGCAATAACTCAACTCCAACCTTAAACCTGCAGGATATGGACTAGGTTTCCAAACACACACTAAAACCTTAGCTGTGCCTGATCCCCAAATGGAAATTTTCTCTACAAAAAATCCTGAAGGCATTTCCTTGAGTGCTTGGCTTCTACTCATCATAAGACACCTGTTTCTGAATCCAGCTGCAGCTTTCGGAGCTCCCAGCGGCCTTCCACTGAACCATCTTTGGAGATCCTGTTCGTGAGATTTTGGTAAAAAATACACCAGCGGCCTTCCACTGAACAATCTTTGGAGATCCTGTTCGTGATATTTTGGTAAAAATACACCCTGCGGCTCTGGACTCTGACTTGTGATCTCCCCTGCCTTCTCCCGGAGAGCTAGGGATAAATGATTTGAAAAGTATATTGCCAGCGTTGTACTCTTCTTTCTCAGGGCTTAAAGAGTTGCAAAGATAATTTCAACATCTAATGTAGTTTTTGAGAAAAGGGAGCACCATGCATTTTTCAGAAGGGAAAAGTATGTTGATTTTCTATGCATAGAGCATCACTGCTACGTCAAACAATCAACATTACTGAGATGTGTTTCCTAGCACTGCAGCAGCCTGGCCTAGTGGTTAGAACACAGGCCTGAGGGTCAGAAGGACCAGGGTTCTAATCCCACCTCTGCCACTTGTCTGCTGTGTGACCTTGGGCAAGTCACTTCACTTCTCTGTGCCTCAGTTCCTCAACTGTAAAAAATGGGGATTAAGACTGTGATCCCCCCGTGGGACAACCTGATTGCCTTGTAACCTCCCCAGGGCTTAGAACAGCGCTTTGCACATAGTAGGCACTTAATAAATGCAATTATTATTATTATTATTATCATTATTATCATTATTATTATTATTATTATCTGGGCCTCAGTTACCACATCTGTAAAATGGGGATTGAAACTGTGAGCCATGTCGGACAGGGACTGTGTCCAAAGAGATTTGCTTATACCCACCTCAGCGCTTAGTACAGTGTCTGGCACGTAGTAAGCACTTAACAAATACCCTAATTATCACTATTTTTTATTATTATTAATCTCCATTTTACAGATGAGGGAACTGCCAACTAAGAGTAAATCATCATCATCATCATCAATCGTATTTATTGAGCGCTTACTATGTGCAGAGCACTGTACTAAGCGCTTGGGAAGTACAAATTGGCAACATATAGAGACATATAGAGATTAAGTAAATCGAATTACTTAACCAGATTTGCCACTAGCTTAGCCTGTCAATTAGAAATTTTCATCTTCCCTCACCACCACTTAAATCGTTTAATCAATATACTTTATAAAACACCTTTTCTATGCACGTTACTTTACTGCACTCCTGGGAGAATACAACTGAGTTAATAGGCATAGTCAAAGATTTTACAGGCCAGCAAGGAAGAGCCTCTTTAAAATAATGTGCAGGTAGAAGAAGGAGAAGGAGACACAGGCATTAATTGGGGTGTAATGATGATGACGATGATGGTATTTGTTAAACGCTTACTATGTGTCAAGCGCTTAGTACAGTGCTTCGCACACAGTAAGCGCTCAGTAAATACGATTGAATGAATGAATGAACGTGTCAAGCACTGTCTAATCGCTGGGGTAGATACAAGGTAATCAGATTGTCTCACGTGGGCGTCACAGTCTTAATCATCATCATCATCATCATCAATCGTATTTATTGAGCGCTTACTGTGTGCAGAGCACTGTACTAAGCGCTTGGGAAGTACAAATTGGCAACACATAGATACAGTCCCTACCCAACAGTGGGCTCACAGTCTAAAAGGGGGAGACAGAGAACAAAACCAAACATACCAACAAAATAAAATAAATAGGATAGATATGTACAAGTAAAATAAATAAATAAATAGAGTAATAAATATGTACCCATTTTACAGATGAGGGAACTGAGGCCAGAGAAGTGAAGTGACTTGCCCAAGGACACACAGCAGACAAGTGGTGGAGCTGGGATTAGAATCCATGACCTCCGACTCCCAAGCCTGTGCTCTTTCCACTAAGCCTAGCTGTAAGTAAAGGGATGCTGAGTGCCCCAATCAAGTCAATCAATGGTATTTATTGAGTGCTTACTATCTGCAGACCACTGTACTATGCGCTTGGGAGAGCACGATATATCAGGATTAGCAGAACCGTTCTGTGTTCTATTTATTTTATTTTGTTCGTGTGTTTGGTTTTGTTCTCTGTCTCCCCCTTTTAGAGTGTGAGCCCACTGTTGGGTAGGGACTGTCTCTATATGTTGCCAACTTGTACTTCTCAAGCGCTTAGTACAGTGCTCTGCACACAGTAAGCGCTCAATAAATACGATTGATTCAGATGGCACAGAAGTAGAGTTGCGGGCAGGGAATGGGTCTGTTTATTTTTATATTGTACTCTCCCAAGCTTTTAGTACAGTGCTCTGCACACAGTAAGCGCTCAATAAATAAGATTGAGTGACTGAATGAATACTGAAGGCATCTAACCTGGTCAGAGAGATTTCAAGACGGCCAATTCCTCGCCTCTTCGCAAGATTTCAGCGCTGTGATAGACTGAGAAGCAGCGTGGCTCAGTGGAAAGAACACAGGCTTGGGAGTCAGAGGCCATGGGTTCAAATCCCTACTCCGCCGCTCGTCAGCTGTGTGACTTGGGGCAAGTTACTTCACTTCTCTGTGCCTCAGGTCCTTCATCTGGAAAATGGGGATTGAGACTGTGAACTCCCCCATGGGACAACCTGATCACCTTGTATCCTCCCCAGAACTGTGTGCTTTGCACATAGTAAGTGCGTAACAAATACCAAGATTATTATTATTATTATCCATTGTGGTGGAACTTAAAAAGGGACATGGAAGCTGCAAGTACAAAGCACTTCTGCTTTTTACCTTGACCTCTTCAGGGGCCTCTTATCTCCAATCAAGCAAGCACTCAAGCACATTAGGGTACATTCCACTGCTCCTGAGCTTTGGGAGAACTTGGATTCCATTCCCTCTAATGGATTAGGAAGAGGGTAATTGAATTTTCCCTGGACTTAACTATCCTGTAACTTTAAGTACCTCCCAGCCCCTTTGAATGCAGGAGAACACTTCTAGAGACCATAATACATAATAAATACATAAAGAAATACATACATAAATAAATACATAAATAAATACATACATACATATAATAAATACATAATAAATACATAAAGACCATAATAAATACATATCTATTCTATTTATTTTATTTTGTTAGTATGTTTGGTTTTGTTCTCTGTCTCTCCCTTTTAGACTGTGAGCCCACTGTTGGGTAGGGACTGTCTCTATATTTTGCCAACTTGTACTTCCCAAGCGCTTAGTACAGTGCTCTGCACACAGTAAGCGCTCAATAAATACAATTGATTGATTGATAAGCGGAGCAATCAAGAAACATTTCCTAAGCAGTTTTGTCCTTTAGTCCCATCACTGGAATCTGAGATGGCTCAAATAGAGAATAATAATAATGATGGCATTTATTAAGCGCTTACTATTCATTCATTCATTCAATCATATTTATTGAGCGCTTACTGTGTGCAGAGCACTGTACTAAGCGCTTGGGAAGTCCAAGTTGGCAACATGTAGAGACGGCCCCTACCCAACAGTGGCCTCACAGTCTAGAAGGGGGAGACAGACAACAAAACAAAACATATTAACAAAATAAAAGAAATAGAATAGATATGTACAAATACTGTTCTAAGCACTGGGGTAGATACAAGGTAATCAGGTTGTCCCACATGGGGCTCACAGACTTCAGCCCCATTTGACAGATGAGGTAACTGAGGCACAGAGAAGTGAAGTGACTTGCCCAAAGTCACATGGCTGAGAAGTGACCGAAGAGGGACTAGAACTCATGACCTCTGACTCCAAACCTGGGCTCTTTCCACTAAGCCACACTGCTTCTCCGTAGTAACGAGACTCTTAAGTACAATTTTATTGGAAAGAGTACAAACTCATCCACCGGACAAGAAGAGGTAAAATCCTGAAATTCATTCGTTCATTCAATTGTACTTATTATTATTATTAAATACATATAATAATAATAATAATAATAATAATAATAATAGTATTTGTTAAGCACTTAAGCGCTTGGGAAGTACAAATTGGCAACGTATAGAGACGGTCCCTACCCAACAACGGGCTCACAGTCTAGGAATGATAAGCTTGTGCAAAATGTGTGTTAATACGGAGGTAAACTTGTGTGTCGCCTCTCAGAGTCACACCCTGGAAAGTTTCCAGTCCTCTACCAGTCTCGACCTGTATATATGTTTGTACATATTTATTACTCTATTTATTTTATTTATTTTACTTGTACATATTTATTCTATTTATTTTATTTTGTTAATCTGTTTGGTTTTGTTCTCTGTCTCCCCCTTCTAGACTGTGAGCCCACTGTTGGGTAGGGACCGTCTCTATATGTTGCCAACTTGGACTTCCCAAGTGCTTAGTACAGTGCTCTGCACACAGTAAGTGCTCAATAAATCCGATTGATTGATTGATTACAGGAGGGAGAGTCAAGCAGAGGCCTACCCCTTCCACTGCTAGCTTGGGCAGTGGCTAGCGAGTGGAAGGCCATCTGCTACAACTCAAATTTAGAGAAGCAGCGTGGCTCAGTAGGAAAGAGCCCGGGCTTTGGAGTCAGAGGTCATGGGTTCAAATCCCAGCTCCGCCACTTGTCAGCTGGGTGACTTTGGGCAAGTCACTTCACTTCTCTGGGCCTCAGTTCCCTCATCTGGAAAATGGGGATGAAGACCATGAGCCCCACGTGGGACAACCTCATCACTTTGTATCCCCCCAGCGCTTAGAACAGTGCTTTGCACGTAGTAAGCGCTTAATAAATGCCATCATCATCAACTCAAAACTCACCCGTGCTGGGCAGCAGCGGCGTAGGAGAGAGTCGAGGGCGGAGATTAGAGTTTACCGCATGGAAGGAGGCAGTGGTAAAGCGCTCCTGGATTTTTCCCAAGTAAATTCTCCGGATCCACCTCAAGAACGATTGCAGATGGAGAGCAGGACGGTCTGGAAGAGATGTGTCCGCGGCGTCGCTATGTGACTCAACAGCATAAGACAACAACAGCAACAAATGTGTGTGTGTGCGCGCGTGTGTGTATATATATTTATTATATATATATATATATATAACAGCAACAAATGTGTGTGTGCGTGTGTGTGTGTGTGTGTATATATATATATATATACATATATATTCATTCATTCAATCGAATTTATTGATTGAACCCATGATTGCCAGGTCCTGGCTGTACCCACTATGCCATGCTACTTCTAAGGCATAGGTATAACATTTTAAAAATAGCTGACCTTTCGTAACAGCAACAAATGTGTGTGTGTGTGTATATATATATATGGAGAGCAGGACGGTCTGGAAGAGATGTGTCCGCAGCGTCGCTATGTGACTCAACAGCGTAAGACAACAACAGCAACAAATGTGTGTGTGTGCGCGCGTGTGTGTATATATATTTATTATATATATATATATATATATATATATAACAGCAACAAATGTGTGTGTGCGTGTGTGTGTGTGTGTATATATATATATATATATATATATATATATATACATATATATTCATTCATTCAATTGAATTTATTGATTGAACCCATGATTGCCAGGTCCTGGCTGTACCCACTATGCCATGCTACTTCTAAGGCATAGGTATAACATTTTAAAAATAGCTGACCTTTCGTAACAGCAACAAATGTGTGTGTGTGTGTATATATATATATGGAGAGCAGGACGGTCTGGAAGAGATGTGTCCGCAGCGTCGCTATGTGACTCAACAGCGTAAGACAACAACAGCAACAAATGTGTGTGTGTGCGCGCGTGTGTGTATATATATTTATTATATATATATATATATATAAAACAGCAACAAATGTGTGTGTGTGCGTGTGTGTGTGTGTATATATATATATATGTATATATATATATATTCATTCATTCAATCGAATTTATTGATTGAACCCATGATTGCCAGGTCCTGGCTGCACCCACTATGCCATGCTACTTCTCAAGCATAAGTACAACATTTTAAAAATAGCTGACCTTCTTTTACACACAAACACACGCAGATACACTCTTAGAGGTACCCTTTTTTTCAGTCTACACTGCAACGCCTTCATTATGCGAGAAAAAAAATAGTTCTAGAGTTTCGCTGTCCTGGGATCGTCGATAATTCCAAGCAAGATATTTGCTTCCTTCCGTTATGATTCAGTTTTTTGAACAAAGAAAGCAGATGTAGCCTGAAAAGCCAGATGGAGCACTGGAATTTTTAACTATACCAACTTAGAGGTCTGAAAATCTTGTGCTCAAAACCCGACAGAATGAAATGATCTCAATGAAGCCAGAAATATGCAAATTATATACTCTCCCACTGACGATATTAGGAGTATTTAAGGGAAGATATTAAGCAATCAAAAATGCAGTCTTTCAAAGGATGAAATTTCAGGAATCCTTCTTTTGAGCAGAATGAAAGTTGTACGCTAGTTTGCAGATGCTAATGAGATGTCTTTTTAGCTTTTTAGCTGAATGAGCCATCTCTCCAGTCTCTATTTTTTGTAACTGCCTTTGGAACCCCAGTTAAAATTTGATGTAATGAAAACCATTTGGCTATTTAGTATTCCTTAGGATTATTTTTTTGTGGAGGGGAGGGGGAAGGCAGATGAAGAAGTAAAAGTCACTGCATAATTGGAGAGTAGCTGAACATCAAATACATAAATAGCTCCAGGGAACATATATATTTATAATATATTTATATACATGTGTAAATTTTTAACTGGGCTTGCAAAGGCAAGTTGTATGATTTTCAAGACCAGAAAGCAAGAGAACATGGCTCAGTGCTAACAAACGATAACTCTCAAATGCCTTCAAAGGCTAACATGGTTATTTTGAAAATGAATTGAGCCAATTTGAAATTAGAGCCTTCTACAGTGAGAAAATTGTCCATTTTCTCAGCAAAAGGTTCTCGGAGGGATGCATCGGCATCTAACTGCCTAGTGGATAGAGCACGAGCCTGAGAGTCAGAAGGACCTGAGTTCTAATCCCAGCTCTGCCCCTTATCTGTTGTTTGACCTTGGGCGAGTCCTGTGACTTCTACGGGCCTCAGTTCTTTCATCTTTAAAATGGGGGTTAAGACTGGGAGCCCTTTGTGGTACAGGGACCGTAACAAATGTGATTAGCCTGTATCTGTCCCAGTGCTCAGTCCCGTGCCTGGCACATAGTAAGTGCTTCAAAAATGTTATTCAAAACAAACCAAAGAAAACCAAAATCACTGCCGCTTGCAGCCACTTGATGGAAACTTTCTTCACTCCCTGCGGCGGCCTTGCAAAGCTTGTACCTCCAAGCCAGGGGTGCATGACACTCCTGGCCTTATCCCTTGCCCCCTGCTTCCCAAACCAATTCCCAAAACCTGGAACACCTCGTACCCACTCGGCTCCCGCTTCCCTCCTTCCCAAACCAATTCCCAAAACCTGGAACACCTCGTAACCACTCGGCTCCCGCCTCCCTCCTTCCCGGGAATGCCTGCTTGCCACCATCCCAGACACCTGGTCACCAATCCAGTTAAAGGGAATTTAACTAGAACTAGAACACATTTAGGTCCACTAAAGCTAAACATTTCGCTGTCCCTCCATCGCGAACTCTCGCCAACATCACCCCTCTGGCCTGGAAGGCCCTCCCTCCTCATATCCGACAGGCAATGACTCTTCCCCGCTTCGGAGACTTAAGAAGCAGCGTGGCTCAGTGGAAAGAGCACAGGTTTTGGAGTCAGAGGTCATGGGTTCAAATCCCGGCTCCGCCAACTGTCAGCTGGGTGACTTTGGGCAAGTCACTTCACTTCTCTGTGCCTCAGTTACCTCATCTGTAAAATGGGGATGAAGACTGTGACCCCCCCCGTGGGACAACCTGATCACCTTGTAACCTCCCCAGCGCTTAGAACAGTGCTTTGCACATACTAAGTGCTTAATAAATGCCATCATCATCATCATCAAGGCCCATTTCCTCTGAGGCCTTCCTCCTCTTCTCCCACTCCGTTCCTCCTTTCTCTTCTCTCACTCCCTTCTACATCACTCTGATTTGCTCCCTGTATTCAACCCCCTTCCCAGCCCCACAGAACTTATGTGCATATCTGGCATTTATTTATATTCGTGTCTGTCTCCCCCTCTATCATCATCAATCATATTTATTGAGTGCTTACTATGTGGAGAGCACTGTACTAAGCACTTGGGAAGTACAAATTGGCAACATATAGAGACAGTCCCTACCCAACAGTGGGCTCACAGTCTAAAAGGGGGAGACAGAGAACAAAACCAAACATACTAACAAAATAAAATAAATAGGATAGATATTTGAACCCCTCTACACTGTAAGCTAGTTGTAGACAGGGAATATTATATTGTACTCTCCTGAGCACTTAGTACAGTGCCCTGCACACAGTAAATGCTCAGTAAATACGATGAACTGACTATGCGAGTTTGGGATCTCTGTTATGGGCCATGTCATATTTTTGGTTTGGGGTCTGTCACCTCATGAGGTATGGAGAGCCCCCGCAAGAGGATATCTGGAGAGCAAAAGGGAAAAGCAAACACTTCTCGGGCCTGAGAAGCACCATGAAATCTCTCTCACACCCCTGACAAATGTCTACTGGTCAGGCATCAACACACCCAATCAAAGAATACTAAATCACAGACCACTCACAAATACTAACAATGATGATGATAATAATAATGATTGTAGTTGTTAAGCACTTACTCTGTGCCAAGCACTCTATTAAGAACTGGAGTGGATACAAGTCCCTGACCTACATGGGGCTCATAGTCTGAGAGGGAGTAGGATTTAATCCCTGTTTTCCCGATGAGGAAATCAAGGCCCAGAGAAGTGAATCAATCAATCAATCAATCAATTGTATTTATTGAGCGCTTACTGTGTGCAGAGCACTGTACTAAGCACTTGGGAAGTACACGTTGGCAACATATAGAGACAGTCCCTACTCTCCCAAAGTCACACAGCAGAACAGTGGTGGAGCCAGGATTAGAAGCAGCCTGATTTTATAATAATAATGATAATAATGACATTTATTAAGCACTTACTGTGTGCAAAGCACTGTTCTAAGCGCTGGGTAGGTTACAAGGTGATCAGGCTGTCCCACAGCGTGGCTCACAGTCTTAATCCCCATTTTACAGAGGAGGTAACTGAGGCCCAGAGAAGTTAAGTGACTTGCCCAAAGTCACACGGCTGACAATTGGTGGAGCCGGGATTTGAACCCATGACCTGTGACTCCAAAGCCTGGGCTCATTCCACTGAGCCACGCTGCTTCTCCAGTGATTTAGTGATGAGAGTCCGGGCTTGGGAGTCAGAGGACGTGAGTTCTAATCCCATCTCTGCCACTTGTCTGCTGGGTGACCTTGGGCAAGCCACTTAATCCCCATTTTACAGATGAGGCAACTGAGCCACAAAGAAGTTAAGACTGTGAGCCCCACGTGGGACAACCTGGTAACCTTGTATCTTACCCAGTGCTTAGAACACTGCTTGGCACATAGTAAGCACTTAAAAACCATAATAATAATAATTATTATTATTACGTGGGTCCTTTGACTTTCAGGTCTGGGCTCTTCCCTCTGGGCCATGCTGCCT
This sequence comes from Tachyglossus aculeatus, assembly GCF_015852505.1. Taxonomy (NCBI): domain Eukaryota; kingdom Metazoa; phylum Chordata; class Mammalia; order Monotremata; family Tachyglossidae; genus Tachyglossus; species Tachyglossus aculeatus. Next base: position 6,199,497 of record NC_052101.1, on the reverse strand, counting down.
CACCTCACCAGGCCGACCCCATTCATTCAGTCATATTTATTGAACACTTATTGCGTGCAAAACACTGCACTAAGTGTTCACGAGAGTACGGGATAAGAAGTCCTGAGCAGTGCCGGATCTGGAGTTCCGTTAATGCTCCCAAGTGCAGGCTACACAAGTTCATTCATTCATTCAATTGTATTTATTGAGCGCTTACTGTGTGCAGAGCACTGTACTAAGCGCTTGGGAAGTACAAGTTGCTCACTTGAAGCTAACAGATGGGAGAGATGAGGGGGTGGTCCCTGGTCATGATGGTATTTGTTAAGCTCTTACTATGCGCACTGTTCTAAGCACTGGGGTAGATATGAGGTCATCAGGTTGTCCCATGTGGGGCTCACAGTCTTAATCCCCATTTTACAGATGAGTCAACTGAAGCACCGAGAAGTGAAGTGACTTACCCAAAGTCACACAGATGACAAGTGGCGGAGCCGGGATTAAAACCCACGACCTCTGACTCCCGAGCCCGGGCTCCTTCCACTAAATCACGCTACTTCTCAACAGATCACAGTGTCAATCTACAGAAACACCACCGGCCTTCACTACTTCCCTGAGAGGGGCCGACAGGGATTTGAAAGAAAAGAGAAAAAGAAAGGAATCAGGTCTTCATTTGAAAATGTGACCCATTTATTTTAACTGAGAAGCATCCTTACAAAGTGCCAACACTTCTTTGGTACATGAACTGGTTACAATAAGAATGATGAAGTATCCTTGCTTTGGGTAAGTTTAGAAAAGTGAATAAATATGTACAGTTTGCCACACAGTACAGCAATAATCTTACGGCTACCGAAAAAGACTCGGTCAGTCATCGCCTGTTATTTTCTAACTCATTTAGAACACTTTAATCCTTATTGGTGGTACAGATACGTCGTTTTAAGTTACAGAATTTGAGCGAAAAATCTCAGACTCCACTTTCTCCTGTAGGTTTAGGAATATCGTGGAAAACGCACTGTTTGGCAGGTTCTGGGACCTAAAGCCAGCTTGGAGTGTTTTCTTGATTTTTTACTTTCATTTTTTAAACCCTCCTATACTAAGAAGTGAATGACAAAAATAAAATAAAACAAGTTCCTCATAGTAAAACAATCAGGCTATAATATTTTAGTTGGAGAGTCATTTGATATGTGTCATACCTGAGCATTTTATTTAATGTAAAATTAAAAGGATAACTAGAAATATATATATATATATTTCCTGGTTTATATAACCACCTCCACAGTTAATGACACAACTATATTTGCAAACACTTCACCATCAGAGACTCGGGACATTCTATGGTACCCTAAAAATCTCTCTGTGGCTTCTAACGCTATCATCTACAAGGTTTTAGAACCAAACTCTAGATTGAAAACCAATCCCAAGAGTTTTAAAAATATGAATTGGAAAAATCGATTGTACCTCCAAAATACGTGGTCAAGCACAACACAGATACTATTGTGCTAATCAAGAACCGTGTACAAAGACCATCCTCAGTCGATAGCATTTGAATCATGACACTGTCTTACAGGTATTCGAAAGGGTACAGTATCGAGTCTTCTAAATGTTTATGCGCCGAGTAAATTTGAGTGAGTGGATCTTCTTTGTACACTCCTGAACAGATCTTTTATTTTGGGGCCTTCTTACTAAATAAACATTCATCATTTTCACAGCCCGGTAAGACCGGTAATGATCGTTGGGCTTTTTTTTGTGTGTGTAACTTTCATAAATACTGTCACTAATTACGTTCTGCGAACATTCAGGGGTATTGACCCAACAACGTGAGCTAAAAAAAAGTTTGTCACATGAGGTATGATGGTTGTTTTTCACTAAATTTTTATCATAAACATCCGTTCAACCGACACGCCGCTGGAATGCTGAATGACGGGGAACCGTGGCTTAACGGAAAAGATGAGCATCATCGAAATGCATGATCTTTGGGAAATGCAAGACCTTTGGAAAATACAAATGAGGTACTGGATTGACTTAAAAATGATGCACAGATACTGAAAGTAGAAAACTTATTTAATTCAAACACCAAACCCAAATAGTAGCACGGGGTAGCGAGCCATGGTTTTTGCTCCTTCAATGTTCTTGTTCGGCCTCCAAACAAGGCCTCTCGATAGATTAGTCTGAGATTGATTGATTAGCTTTGGCAAGACAGAAAATAAATCAGCAGGTAACTTCAGAAACAAAATGTAGCTCCTGATCTTTTTCACATTCTTTTCAAAACCAGGTTACCCACATGCATGTCGCCAGTTTGGAGGCACTGCATCCCAATCTGAATTCGTCTTCACTACAGCGATGTCTCACGCTTTAAAAAGAGGCAAAACCCAGTGTGAAACAGACTTACGTACAGTCTGATGAAAAGAATCGCTTTGTCTTATGGTTCAGTGTTGTTGAGTTCGCTTACTGTGTGCAAGCACTGTACTAAGCACTTGGGAGAGTACAATACACCAATAAACAACTGTGAAATGTCACGTCCATTGAGATAAAAACATTCAAGGAACCCCAAATGTGCCTTAGAAAAAAAAAACTACGCTTACATTCTCGTAAAACATATATTTTAAGTTTGGCAACCACTGATTTTATTCAGTGTTCCAACGCGACTTGAAATGAAGAGAGCTTGAAGCTTTCTCGCCTTACACCCCTGCTTCCTCTCTGTGTAGAATGAATGACACCCCAGCCTCTGTACCCCTTCCACATGGAGAAAAAAACCCAAATAAGCACAGTTCTAATCCCACAATTCTTCTTCTTCTGGCTTCTTGGAAATGCCATGTGGAGTTTCAATTAAAATAGCGTCACAGCCAACACAATTCAACCGAGGCCTCAGCCCCACCGCTCTGAGTAGCACCAAATTTAATTTGAAAAACCTGAGAAAGTCTTACACGAAGGTATCATGACCGTTTGACCTACGTCCCTTTTTGGATAGTTGTATTGTTCTCTCCTTCCTTGTGGGCAATGAAATCGACTTGAACCATGTTACGTTCCGGAATCTCACCAATTGGAGGTCGTCCCCGATACATCTTGATTCCTCGTTCTTTCCCGAGAGGGTGGAGTTCTCTGGGCGGGATGAGGAGACCCAGTAACTCCCCAAAATCTGGAAGGCCCACCTTATGGCTCTTCATTCTTGACGGCGGTTTCTTTTAAACAGATCGGACAACACTCTCCTTTAATCTTCACTGGAACCGCGCATTTTTCCGGATGACAAGATTCTACGAAACAGGTAACTTGGCCACCCTGGATTACAAAGATTTTATAACAAAGAGGGTCACATCATAAAAAAGGAAAATGAGTGCAGTTTAATAACCATGTTGCACTACAAACCCTTGGGAATATAAATTAAATAAGTAGGATGAATAGACGGGCACATTCCTGCATGGAATGTGTTTCTTTATTGCTGTATTGTACTCTCCCAAGCGCTCAGCACAGTGCTCTGCACACAATAAGCTCTCAATAAATACAATTGACTGACTTAGTCCCAATTCCCGCCAATGAATAAGCAACTTGAACAAACTTGTCCTTCCCAGGATGTTCCTTTTTTTTTTTTTAAAGGATTTGTATACTTCTGATTTCATTACTAGGGAGGGATTGGTTACGGAAAGATAAAGTATTCCATGGATTACACGCACGAAATCAGCAGGAGTGTTTATAATATATATGGACGTTCACTTGATATCATGCGCTGACATAAGCTCTTAGGAAATACCGGATAATGAAGGGACACATTCCCTGACTGCAAGGCAGAGAAGGAGCGTGGCTTAGTGGAAAGAACATGGGCTGGAGAGTGAGAACACGGGTTCTAATCCTGACTCTGCCACTTGTCTGCTGTGTGACCTTGGGCAAGTCACTTAACTTCTCTGGGCCTCAGTTACCTCATCGGTAAAATGGGGATTAAGACTGTGAGCCCTACGTGGACACCTAATTACCTTGCATCTCCCCTGGTGCTTAGAATAGTGCACATAGTAAATGCTTAACAAATGCCATAATAATAATAATTAGTATTAGTATTGTTACAAGCTGCTTGCATTATAACCAGAAGGGCAAACAAAAAATAACTACAATTTAGAGTGGATGAAATACAATTAATCATATTGAGTACTTACTGTGTATAAAGTATTCATTCATTCAATCGTATTTATTGAGCGCTCACTGTGTGCAGAGCACTGTACTAAGCGCTTGGGAAGTCCAAGCTGGAGACATATAGAGACGGTCCCTACCCAACAACGGACTCACAGTCTAGAAGGGGAAGAAGCTAAGTGCTTGGGAGAGTACAATATAACGGACACATTCTCTGCCCACAACGGACATATATGTGTATTAAATATACATCTACACATTCGATATCTACATACAGACACATATACACATACCTGCACACAGTCAGCAAGGGCTAATATGGATTAGTTTAAAATTGCTAGAGTTAGCTGATAGGATGAAATGGGATGGCAAATGAATTGTGGAAGACATGTTGGAGGAGGTGAGATTTTTAGGACTCTGAAATGCAGAATAATTCAAAAGACTTCATGAAGCCTCAAAAGACTAACTGGGCCCGGTTGGAGGGAATGGTAATCCCAACTTCTAAAATGCGATTTCCTTACCTTGCACTCACATACAGTACAGGGATCCCTTTTCCATTTTTCATTGCTCGAATAGGATTTCCCCGTCTCATCAGTACATTCACTTTTACTGAGGCGCAGTTCAAGTTTCTTTATCTGCGGAGAGATTAATTCTGATGAATCAAGTCAGATTGAGGGTCTGTTCTCAACAAATTGTAACTGATTTACCCCTTGTACCTTTTTTACTATCTAATCCTTCAAAAATGAACATGACCTTATTGTGTGATTTTATTTTGATCCACCAATGGTTTTTATTGAGTGCATACTGCGTGCAGAACATGGTACTAAATGCTCTGGGTTCTAGTCTCTGGTCTGCCATATATCATCTCTTGCCCCTTCCCTCCCTCCCGTCTTTAACTTCCATCTTCAAACTCTCACTCTCCACTGGTTCCTTCCCCTCTTCCTTCAAACACGCCCATGTCTCCCCCATCCTAAAAAAAAACCTTCTCTTGACCCCACCTCCCCTTCTAGTTATCTCCCTATCTCCCTCCTACCCTTCCTTTCCAAACTCCTAGAATGAGCCGTCTACACCCGCTGCCTCGAATTCCTCAACGCCAACTCTCTCCTTGACCCCCCACAATCTAGCTTCTGTCCCCTACACTCCACTGAAACTGCCCTCTCAAAAGTCACCGATGACCTCCTTCTTGCCAAATCCAATGGCTCCTACTCTATCCTAATCCTCCTCGACCTCTCAGCTGCCTTTGACACTGGACCACCTCCTTCTCCTCAACATGCTATCCGACCTTGGCTTCACAGGCTCCATCCTCTCCTGGTTCTCCTCTTATCTCTCTGGCCGTTCATTCTCAGTCTCTTTTGTGGGCTCCTCCTCTCCCTCCCATCCCCTTACTGTAGGGGTTCCTCAAGGGTCAGTTCTTGGTCCCCTTCTGTTCTCTAGCTACACTCACTCCCTTGGTGACCTCATTCAATTCCAAGGCTTCAACTATCATCTCTACGCTGATGACACCCAAATCTACATCTCCGCCCCTGCTCTCTCCCCCTCCCTCCAAGCTCGTATCTCCTCCTGCCTTCAGTACATCTCCATCTGGATGTCGGCCCGCCATCTAAAACACAATATTTCCAAGACTGAGCTCCTTATCTTCCCTCCCAAATCCTGTCTTCTCCCTGTCTTTCCCGTCACTGTAGATGGCACTACCATCCTTCCTGTCTCACAAGCCTGTAACCTTGGTGTCATCCTTGACTCCGCTCTCTCGTTCACCCCAAACATCCAGTCCGTCACTAAAACCTGCAGGTCTCACCTCCACAATATCGCCAAGATCCACACTTACCTCTCCATCCAAACCGCTACCTTGCTGGCTCAATCTCTCATCCTATCCCGACTGGATTACTGCATCAGCCTCCTCTCTGATATCCAATCATCCTGTCTCTCCCCACTTCAGTCTATACTTCACTCTACTGCCCGGACTGTCTCTGTACAGAAACGCCCTGGGCATGTCAATCCCCTCCTCAAAAATCTCCAGTGGTTGCCTGTCAACCTACAAATCAAGCAAAAACTCCTCAATCTCAACTTCAATGCTTTCCATCTCCTTGTCCCCTCCTACCTCACCTCCCTTCTCTCCTTCTCCAGCCCAGCTCGCACCCCCCGCTCCTCCACCGCTGCTCACCTCCTCACTGGGCCTCGTTCTCGCCTGTCCCGCCGTAGACCCCCGGTCCACGTCCTTCCCCTGGCCCAGAATGCCCTCCCCCTCCACACATCTGCCAAACACATCTTCCTCCCTTCAAAGCCCTACTGAGAGCTCACCTCCTCCAGGAGGCCTTCCCAGACTGATCCCCCTTTTTCCTCTCCTCCTCCCCATCCCCCCTCTGCCCTACCTCCTTCCCCTCCCCAGAGCACTTGTATATATTTGTACAGATTTATTATTCTATTTATTTTACTTGTACATATTTACTATTCTATTTATTTTGTTAATGATGTGCATATAGCTATAATTAATTCTATTTGTTCTGATGATTTTGACACCTGTCCACATGTTTTGTTTTGGTTGCCTGTCTCCCCCTTCTAGACTGTGAGCCCGTTGTTGGGTAGGGACCGTCTCTATATGTTGCCAACTTGTACTTCCCAAGCGCTTAGTACAGTGCTCTGCACTCAGTAGGCGCTCAATAAATACGAATGAATGAATCAATGAATGAATGAGTCTGCTGACCAAACCTGAGTACCAGGTGGTTTAATAGCTAGAGCATGGGCCTGACAGTCTGAAGGACTTGGGTTCTAATCCCATCTCTCCCAGATTCCTTCATTTAATCATATTTATCGAGCACTTACTGCATGCAGAGCTCTGCACTAAGTGCTTGGGAGAGTATAATGCAACAATAAACAGAGACATTATCTGCCCACAACGAACTTACAGGTCTGCTGTGTAATAGTCACTTCTCTAGGCCTCAGTTCCCTGATCTGTAAAATGGGGATTAAGAGTGTGAGCCCCGTGTGGGACAAGGACTGTATCCAACCTGATTAGCTTGTATCTACTCCAGTGCTTAGAACAGTGCTTGGCACACAATAAGCACTTAACTAATAACAATTATTTTTATTAGCATTATTATTATTAGGCAAGAGAGCATGCTCTTGGGCATTATGCAAGCCACTAGCATGATAAGCAATTCCTCCTCAGGCTTTTCTTTTCTGAAGTCTCTGTAATGAGGATGGCCCACTGCTCCGGATGGAAGACTCCACTCTGCAATGATTTTCAGGTCTGCACTGAAATCTTGGGGTCCCTTGGTAAGGTCCCTTGAAAGCAGTACGGCTTAGTGGATAGAGCGTGGCCCAGTGGAAAGAGCCTGGGCTTGGGAGTCAGAGGTCACTGGTTCGAATCCCGGCTCTACCACTTGTCAGCTGTGTGACTTTGCGCAAGTCACTTAACTTCTCTGTGCCTCAGTTCCCTCATCTGTAAAATGGGGATGAAGACTGTGAGCCCCATGTGGGACAACCTGGAATACCTTGTATCCCCTCCTGTGCTTAGAACAGTGCTTGGCACATAGTAAACGCTTAACAAATACCAACATTATTATTATTATTATTATTATTATAGAGAACAGGCCCAGGTGTCAGAAGGACCTGGGTTCTAACCCTGGCCCTGCTACTTGTCTGCTATGTGACCCTGGGCAAGTCACTTCACTTCTCTAGGCCTCAATTACCTCAGCTGTAAAATGGGGATAAAGATTGTGAGCTCCATGTGGGGCAGGGACTGCGTCCAACCCGATTTACTTGTATCCACCCCAGTGCTTCGAGCAGTGTCTGGCACATGGTAAGTGCTTTAACAAATGACACAGTTATTATTATTACTAGACCAATTTCTCACCTACCTGGCTCTGGTTAGGTGGTAGAAACCATAAGTATCAGAGAACAAAGGTGGGGCTGAAGGCAAAGCAAATAAAACTGTGTTTTCCATAGACTCTGGGCCATTTGGTTTAAGTGGTTTCAGGACTTTACTACGAGGATGGGAAACATTCTGCTCTAGTGGAAAGATTCCAGATCTGGGTTCTAATCCCATCTTGGGGGAGTCACTTTACTTGTGACTTGGTTACCTCATCTGAAAAATGGGGATTAAATCCTCCTCTCTCCTCTTAGATTGTGAGCCCCATGCCGGACAGGGACTATATCCAACCTGATTATCTCATATCTACCCCAGTACTTAGAAAAGCTCCTGGCACATAGTAAGCGCTTAACGAGAACTGTTTAAAAAAAAGGGTGTGGAACCCCACGCAAAACAAAATATTTTAGAATGGAAAATATGGCACTGAATACGCTGGTTCGCTCCTGCCTGGTTAGCCCACCTGTTTCCTGAGGCCTGTGATGGTCTTTTGCATTTCCAGTACAAATTCTTTGAAGTCGTTTGCCACCGGTCCATCTGTTTGCTCATTGGAGGCCCAAGTGCCATTCCTGAGATGCGGACTCTGCTTTGGGGGCCTGCAGCGGGTTGGAGAACAAAATAAAAAGGATCTTTCAATATGTGAGTTAAATAATTCCATGTCAGAGAGTGGAGGAAATGCAAAATTATTTCAGAGCATGGGGTGGAAACCGCTTCCTTGCAGGTGGTAACTTGAAAGAGTCATCTACTTTCTTTGGGGCTAAATTTCCATCTCCTTAAAATAGGGAGGATACTCACCGTTCCTTTTTTCGTTGACTGCTAGGGACAAAAACTGTGTCTGATCTGATGATTCTGTATCTACCCCAACGCTTATCCCAGTATTTGGTACGCACGGTAAGCACTTAATAAATACCACCATCAGCAGGCCTTCCTCCACTCAAAAGTGACCAAAATTATTATTTTTTTGTGGTATTTGTTAAACACTTACTATGTGCCAGGCACTGTAAAAAGCGCTGGGGCGGATACAAGCAAACAAGTCTGGAAATCATCCCTGTCCAACGCGAGGAATCACATTCTCAATCCCCATTTTACCGATGAGGTAACTGAGACCCAGAGAAGTGAAGTGACTTGCCTAAGGTCATACAGCAAAGGTGACGCTGGAATTGGAACCCATGACCTTCTGACTCCCAGGGCCACGCGGCTTCTCTGGCCAAAGCTGTCGGAATATTTCGTGGTGGACTAATTATTTGGGAAACTCCTTTTTCCCTGCCACAGTCAATCAGGCCAAAGATCTATTTTCGCCTAGTATTTTTTGTCCGACAGCAGCATCAAAAGATACCGGGATGGAGCATTTGACGCTCTTGGACAGAGGTGCATTCATTCTATTGCTGATGCAATTTTTTTTTGAAATGTGAATTGGGCCACTTTACTGGAGAAAAGGACAAATTCACAGGACCTATCCTAAAGGATTGAAATTAAGACTGTAAGTTCGTGGAGGGCAGGGAACATGTCTGTTAAAGCATACTCTCCAAGTGCTTAAAACAGTGCTCTGCACACAGTAAGTGCTCAATAAATATGGTTGATTGACTGATTTCGCACGCCCTGAAGAAGAAATTCTCATGGTCATCTATAAAAACAGAACTATGTCCTAGGCTACTGATATAAACACCATCAAAACTATCCCCTCAAAGGTGGAAAATAACATCATCATCATCAATCGTATTTATTCAGCGCTTACTATGTGCAGAGCACTGTACTAAGCGCTTGGGAAGTACAAATTGGCAACATATAGAGACAGTCCCTACCCAACAGTGGGCTCACAGTCTAAAAGAATGAAGTTTGTTTCGGATTTTTGAGAATATGGCTATTTGGGAGTCTCAGATGAAAAACATATTGATCAATCAGTGGTATTTATTGAGCGCTGTGTGCAGAGTACTGAACTAAGTGCTTGGGAGAGTTCAATATAACAGCATTGGTAGACACAGTCCCTGCCCACAGTGGGGAGATTAAAGTCTAGAGAAGAGTTTATAGTCTATGGGTTCGAGGGTACATATTCCTTATGTAATAATATTTCTTTTTTATGGTATTTGTTAAGCACTTATCATGTACCAGGCTTTGTACTAAGCACTGGGGTGGATAGAAGCCAATAGGTGGGACACGGTCCATGCCTACCCTCTAGGGAATACTGCTTCTCTAGTTGATTTCTTCATTCAATCAATCAATCATATTTATTGAGCGCTTACTGTGTGCAGAGCACTATACTAAGCACTTGGGAAGTACAAGTTGGCAACATATAGAGACAGTCCCTACCCAACAGTGGGCTCACAGTCTAAAAAGGGGAGACAGAGAACAAAACCATAATAATAATTAATAAAATAGTAACTATAATAATAATAATAAATATTATATTATATATATATAATAATAAAGAATTGGTCGTAATAATTATGGTACTTTTGTTAAGCGCTTCCATGCCAAGCACTGGGGTAGATGGCAGGTAACCACATCCCACATGGGGCTACCTTAATCCCCAATTTACAGATGAGGTAATGGAGGCAGCAGTTAATTGGCTTGCCCAAGGTCACACACGGCACAGGTGGCAGAGCCAGTACCCATGTCCTCCCAGCAAAGTCATTTGGTATTTTAGCTCAAAGCTAAAGCTCACTATCCTATTCCTTGGGCAACAGCGTAAACGATGCTACCCTTTCTGCCATCTTGCCTTGTGCAGTTTCCAACCCACAGCGACGCCATGGATGCATCTCTCCCCACAATGCCCCACCTCCATAATAATAATGGCATTTATTAAGCACTTACTATGTGCAAAGCACCGCTCTAAGCACCGGGATAGATACAAGGTGATCAGATTGTCCCTCGGGGTGGGGGGTGGGGCTCAGTCTTAATCACCATTCTACAGATGAGGTAACTGAGGCCCAGAGAAGCGAAGCGACCTGCCCAAAGCCACACAGCTGACAATTGGCAGAGCCAGGATTTAGCTCCCGTTTTCCTCCTACTCTCTTCGCCAAACTCCTAACTTCTTGCTAACCTTTTCTCGCCAACCACCCGCCTCCTGAGGGGCATCTGGTGGGATCACAGCCGATCTGTTCCTCCTCCCACAGCTAAAAACTGCTGGCAGATTTCCATCTTATCGGGACTATTAATGGGCCTCTAGATTCACTCAACCCTGAGGTAAAGGGAGCGGTCTCCCTCTCCTCTGGCTCAAAGCGCACAACTGCTCCAAACCTATAACTCCTTCCCCAACGAGCAGAGCATGGGGGAGAGAAGACGGGGCTGGGTGTCAGGATACTGCTTTGCACATAGTAAGCGCTTAATAAATGCCATCATTATTACTATTATTACACAGTTCTAATTGCGCGTCATTTTACTTCTCTGCACTTCAGTTTCTTCATCTGTAAAATGGGCATTGAATACCTGTTCTCCCTCCCACTTAGACATGAACCACGTGTGACAGGGACTGTGCTGGGAATGTGTCTGTTTATTGTTGCATTGTATTCTTCCAAGCACATATACAATGCTCTGCACACAGTAAGTGCTCAATAAATACGCTTGAATGAATGATTGTGTCTGATTTGATCATACTGTATCTAACCTAGTGGTTAGCATAATGATAATAATAATAATAATAACAATAATAGTTATGGTATTTGTTAAGCGCTTACGAGCAAATGGGTTTGGACACAGTCCCTGCATCATATGGGGCTCAATCCCAATCCCCATTTTCCAGATAAGGTAACTGAGGCCCAGAGAAATGAAGTGACTTGCCCAAGGTCACACAGCAGACAAGGGGCAGAGCCGGGATTAGAACTCATGACCGCCTGATTCCCAGGCCTTAGCCACTATGCCATGCTGCTTCTCTACATACAGTAAAGGCTTAACAGATACCACAACAGAGTGGCTCAGTGGAAAGAGCCCGGGCTTTGGAATCAGAGGTCATGGGTTCAAATCCTGGCTCTGCCAACTGTCAGCTGTGTGACTTTGGGCAAGTCACTTAACTTCTCTGTGCCTCAGTTACCTCATCTGTAAAATGGGGATTAAAACTGTGAGCCCCCGGTGGGACAACCTGATCATCTTGTAACCTCCCCAGTGCTTAGAACAGTGCTTTGCACACAGTAAGTGCTTAACAAATACCATCATTATTATTATGATGATGACGAAGCCAATTATGTAAAAGCCATTAAGCACTGACCTTCTCCACGCCTCTCCATTACTTCCTCCATACTCTCCACCCCCTCCTTCTAACTCTTCTTTCCCAGCCATTTCTCAAGAGATCTCCTGCCTGCTCTTAAAGCAGTTCACACTGTTTATGGATTGATTTCTTTGAAATTAAGAGTTTGGTATGTAAAACAAAACATGGCCAAATATTTAGGAACAGAAGTACTTCCGAAAATGGACAGATATAATAACCTAGATTTTAAAGGAGCTGTGCGGACTAGTGTGGAAATAGAATGGGCCTGGAGGGTCAAGGGTCTGGGGTTCAAAACCCGGCTCTGCCACTTTCCTACAGTGTGACCTTGGGCAAATCACTGAACTTCTTCGAGCCTCAGCTCCTCGTCTGTGAAATGGGGATTCAATACCTACTCTGCCTCCCGCTCCAGGAGATCCAATGCGATGTTCTGCACCCAGAGGACGTACCACAAAGGCTGCTGCTTCCATCAAAAGGACAGGAGCAGGTGATTCTAACGCTTCGTTCCCTAATGGCAGGATAGGACCTCCATCTCATCTATCTCGCCGTTAACTTCTCACCCATGTCCTGCCTCCGGCCTGAAACACCCTCCGTCTTCAAATCGACACACGATTACTCTCCGCACCTGCAAAGCTTCACTTAAGAAACATAACCAAGAGGCCTTCCCTGACTAAGCCTTCATTTCCTCTTCTCCCAATCCCTTTGGCATCACTCTTGCACTTGGATTTGTGCCTTTTATTCACCGCTCTCTCAGCCTCCCGGCACTTATGTTCATAGTTGTAATTTATTTATTTATATTAATGTCTGTCTCCCCCTCTACAATAATAATCATAATAACGATATTTATTAAGCGCTTACTATGTGCAAAGCACTGTTCTAAGCACTGGGGAGGGTACAAGGTGATCAGGTTGTCCCACGGCGGGCTCACAGTCTTAACCCCCATTTTACAGATGAGGGAACTGAGGCCCAGAGAAGTGAAGGGACTTGCCCAAAGTCACACAGCTGACAATTGGCGGAGCCGGGATTTGACCTCTGACTCCAAAGCCCGGGCTCTTTCCACTAAGCCATGCTGCTTCTCTAAAATGTTAGCTCACTTGGGGCAGGGAACATTTCTACCAACTCTGATATATCGTACTCTCCTAAAGCTCTTAGTACATTGTTCGGTACACAGTGAGCGATCAATAAATATGACTGATTGATAACCTACTGCCTGGAGCATAAGAATGGGGAGAAGATGGGCCTAAATTTTTCTGCTCTTCCCTGAGTTTTGAGCTTCAGTGATGCCCCGTGTATCTCCTTTGTGTAAAGCCCCCTCCTTACCTTCGGGTCTTCCATGCTTTGATTTTCCTCCTGGGCTTATCCTCCTGATAGCTGTAGTCAAGGGAGCGCTTCCCCCGGAAATGATGAAATGAAAATGCATTAAATTGCCCTCTGGTTCTACAGTCTGCAAAGAAAGATCCAAGGGAGTATCATTATCATGTGGGGGTTTTTTGGTTTTATAATTTCATAGTATTTGTGAAGTGCTTACTATGGGCCAAGTACTGTATTAAGCGCTGGAGTAGATACACATAAATTAGGTTGGACGGTCCCTGTCCCACATGGGGCTAACAGTCATAATCTCCACTTTACGGATGAGATAACAGGCACAGAGAAGCGTCGTGACTTGCCCAAGGTTATAAAGCAGATAAGTAGAGGAGCTGGGACTTGAACCCAGGTCCTTCTGACTTCCATTCATTCATTCAATCGTATTTATTGAGCGCTTACTGTGTGCAGAGCACTGTACTAAGCAGTTGGGAGGTACAAGTTGGCGACATATAGAGACGATCCCTACCCAACAATGGGCTCACAGTCTAGAAGGGTATATGTCTGTATATACGAAGGGTATACGTCTGTTCCAGGCCCTATGGGAAGCAGCGTGGCTCAGTGGAAAGAGCCCAGGCTTTGGAGTCAGAGGTCAGGGGTTCAAATCCTGGCTCTGCCAATTGTCAGCTGTGTGACTTTGAGCAAGTCACTTTACTTCTCTGGGCCTCAGTTCCCTCATCTGTAAAATGGGGATTAAGACTATGAGCCCCCTGTGGGACAACCTGCTCATCCTGTAACCTCCCCAGCGCTTAGAACAGTGTTTTGCACATAGTAAGGGCTTAATAAACACCATTCTTCTTCTTCTTCTTATTATTATGTGCTTGAATTCAACCACGCAAAATGATGTTCGCGATACCATTGGCTCCCTTTAAAGCTGTTCATCCCGGGCTCTTCACAACTGCGATAAGATATTTTAGATAAGGGGACATTAATTATCTGGGCGACTTCAGGGAAAGATCAACATTCCGAAAGAATGTTAAGAATGACTCTGACATCCCTATTTGCTCTTTCATTCCTAACTTAGTGTGCTCACTGGGAGTAACTGTGTGAATACTTGAAACATTACCATCTTGGGAACCAGTGTAGGGAAGCAGCGTGGCCCTGCGGAAAGAACATTCATTCTTTCGTTCAATCGTATTTATTGAGCGCTTACTGTATGCAGAGCACTGTACTAAGCACTTGGAAGGTACAGTTCTGTAATAAAGAGAGACGATCCCTGCCCACGGTGGGCTTACAGTCTAGAAGCGGGGAGACGGACATCAAAACAAGTAAACAAGCAACAATATAAATAAATAGAATTTTACATATATACACTTCAAAACAAGTAAACAGACATTAATGCAAATAAATAGAATTGAAGATATGTACATATATACACAAGTGCTGGGTGGTGGGGGGGCAGGTAGAGCAAAGGGAGGGAGAGGGGTGAGGGGAAGGGGAGGGGGAGCTGAGGAAAAGGGGGGCTTAGTCTGGGAAGGCCTCTTGAAGGAGGTGATCAGTGGGGCTTTGGGGGTGGGGGGCATGAACCTGAAGTCAAAAGTGAGAAGCAGCATGGATCAGTGGAAAGAGCACGGACTTTGAAGTCAGAGGTCATGGGTTCAAATCCCAGCTCTGCCAACTGTCACCTGGGTGACTTTAGGCAACTCAACTTGTCTGTGCCTCAGTTACCTCATCTGTAAAATGGGGATGAAGACTGTGAGCCCCCCGTGGGGCAACCTGATCACCTTGTAACCTCCCAGAGCTTAGAACAGTGCTTTGCACATAGTAAGCGCTTAATAAAGGCCATCGTCATTAAGTCCTGGGTTCTAATCCCTACTCAACCACTTGCCAGTGGTGAGACCTGGGGCAAGTCACTTAACTTCTTGGTACCTCATTTTCCCACCTGTAAAATGGAAATTAACTCCTATTCCCTCCTATTCACAATGTGGGACAGGGATTGTGTCCCTATTCACAATCCCCATGTGGGACAGGGATTGTGTCTGCCCTGATGATCTTGTGTCCACCCCAGAGCTTAGTACAGTGCCTGGCATATAGTAAGCACTTAACAAGTACCCTAATTAACTCAGTTATAAATATAGATGGAGCAGCATAAGAAACACTAAATATATAAGCACTCAAGCTCAGAAAAATCAAAGCATTAAACAGAGATACGCACAGTTATCAGAAAAAGAACACAAGGACTGAAATAAAATTTCGGAAAGCTTCAGGGAATGGGGTTTGTGGTAAATTTTGAATAGGGAATGGTTTGACACTGGAGTGTTTTCACCGTTCTCCCTCTAGACTGTAAATTCATTGTGGGCAGGGTATGTATCTACCAACTCTGTTATACTGTACTCTCTCAAGCACTTAGTACAGTGCCCTGCACACATTACACTCTCAATAAATACGCGTGATAGACTGAGGTTCAAAGCCCTTTGGAAATCACATCACCCCCAAGAGTTTTCCTGATGGATTTCTAGTTTCCCCAGCTGACCTCTCCAATTGCAAATTCATCACTTCAATCATTGAGCACTTACTGCATGCAGAGCACTGTACTAAGATCTTGGTGGAGAACTACACAACAATAAAACCAACACATTCCCTGGCCACACTGAGCTTACAATCTAGACCACTAGCTCCTGGATCACTTAAATACTTATGCCTCTCGCTTCTGGACATTTACATTTTGTTTCCAATTGCAAATTCATCACTTCAATCATTGAGCACTTTTACTGCATGCAGAGCACTGTACTAAGATCTTGGTGGAGAACTACACAACAATAAAACCAACACATTCCCTGGCCACACTGAGCTTACAATCTAGACCACTAGCTCCTGGATCACTTAACTACTTATGCCTCTCTTACCGCTTCTGGACATTTACATTTTGTTTCCACCAAGGTGCAATTTATTGTAGTACCTGCTTTGCTAGATTGTAAACTCCTCAAGAAGAGGGACCACACATATTCATTCTCTAGCACTCTCCTGAATGCTTAGTACAGTCCTCAGCAGGTGTACAAAAAGTAACTAATGACTTACTGTCGCCAGGGCAATTATTTTCATAGCAATCAAAATCAAACTTCTGGTGTGAATCTATATTTCCCAGATGGAATGTCTGAAGTGTGCCACTACAGTGTATTCTTGGATATCTCGTGGAATGCAAATGAAGGAAAGCAAAAGGAATATCCAGCAGAGTTGTCAATCATTAAGTATCTTATATTGCGATATTAACCCAGAGTGCAGCAATCTGAATAGAACCTCAGGGGAAAAAAAACAAACTAATTATACAGTTATCTTCAACAGTTTCCTGTCAAGCTGGGTGTAGGAATGCCTTGAAAAGTCTGAACTGCTTTAAGCAGATGGCTCTGCTGCAGAGTCCCACACACAAAGGCTCCTAGCCAGTGATCCCTCTGGAGATTGTGCATAGAACTCGGGGCTAAGAAATGGAAGAAAAAGCAAGTTATTTTTGCACTCACACTGGGGAAAACTGTACCCACAACTAGAGGTTTTCATCAGTAACAGAGAACTTTTTTTAAAAAAAACGGTCACCAAATTCAGAGATGTATGAGTGGATAAAGAGATAAGGAAATAGAATCAAAATGGCTAACACGGTTTTCGGCTGACTGAGAAGATCTTCTAGACTGACAGAGGAAAATCAAAACACCACTGCACGGTGGCTCTTTCTCTTTCCCTGACAGGGGATTTTGCTCATGTTGTCAACACTTTGGATCTGTCATTTCACCGGGCACACACTGCTATCAATAAACAAAAAAAGCAACTGGTTTTTCCATCCATTGTAAAGGTAAACAGGGGAACTCCAAGTGGAAGGATCTGTCCACCTCAGGATTAGGCATTTTCAGTAGAGCAATGTGGGGAAACCAAAACAGATACCTCTCAACAGGGACAATCTCTGGACTACACACAACTTATTTGGAGGAAAATGAGGCATCTTGTTGACTTTAACTTTAAAGAGCTTTGGCCACACTGTCCCATTAAGAAACTCTAACTGCGTATGATGAAGTACACATTGGAAGGGGTGGAGAGGTAAATCTAACTCTCTAAATGAATGCTACTCCTACATCAATGCTAATCCTATTGATTGAGCGCTTACTGTGTGTACTAGAATCCGCTGCTTCTCTGTGGCACTTACCGGAGGTGACCTGTAATCCACTTTCTCCTAGGGATCACATCCCAAATCTGAAATAGTGGGGTTTTTTTTCCGTGATTTGTATGCATTAATAATAATATTAATAATAATAATAATAATGATGGCATTTATTAAGCGCTTACTATGTGCAAAGCACTGTTCTAAGCGCTGGGGAGGTTACAAGGTGATCAGGTAGTCCCACGGGGGGCTTACAGTCTTCATCCCCATTTTACAGATGAGGGATCTGAGGCACAGAGAAGTGAAGTGACTTGCCCAAAGTCACACAGCTGACAAATGGCAGAGTCGGGATTTGAACCCATGACCTCTGACTCCAAAGCCCGGGCTCTTTCCACTGAGCCACGCTGCTTCTTTGTATTCTGTGACGTCCCCCCAGAAAACACATGGGAGATTTCACAGTTGCTGAGCATTTTGGTTTGGTAACAGAAGGACACTTTTCTAGGCACTATTTTTTAATCAAGTTGAATTACCCTGTCCTCTGACCCATTTAGTTTTTAAGTTAAATCAGAACATGGCTTTTCTGGTCCACTGTACTAAGCTCTGGGGAGAGTAAAACATAACAATGGACAGACACATTCCCTGTCCACCACGAGCTTACAGTCTAGAAGGTTTTCACCTTCAATGTGATTCTGAGCTGAGGGACTAAGGCGAGACAGCGTGGAGTCGATTTTTCTCCCAAAACAGTCGACGGACGACACAAACGGCCGGGTATAAAATGCCACCCCCAAGAAGGCCCTCCCTCTCCAGACGGACCTTCACAGCAATCCTGCCACATCCGGAGATCCACTTTGGGAATTTCGTCACAGCTGCCATAGCCGTGAGGGAACTCGGCCACAGTGAAGACGTCCCTCTGCACCCTTGTGATGTTGTCTCCGTTGTCACACAGGATTCTGGCGAGGGAGGTCTGCTTTATTTGAGTCAGCTGAGCGGGACTAAACACTCCGGGGTTCTCATACCACAGCCTACGTTTTCATGAAGGGAAAATAAAAATCACCTTATCATCCGATTAGCTTTGCGCATAGCCCAATGCCATTATTACTTCAAAAAAAAAAGGGCAAGGGAAATCCAAAGGGCTAGGATTTTTAACAATCAGTACTTTAACTCAGATGACTGAAGAATTCATCATGACCAATGATTGTACAGATAACTGGAATCAAAATATCTTTAAAGTACGGATAAAATCCTGAGGCAGAAAGGAACCACCTGAGTTTATCTGAAAGATGCGTATTTAACCATCCAAGGGAGAAGATTGACTACTTTTTCTTTGAAGGGAGCAACATATGGAGTATCCTCAACTTTTCTTGGAAGCCAATAAAACTGCTTTATCCCTCTGATAATCAAGTCATTTAGCGATAGGCTCAGCATATATTCTACTGCTGCAATATACGCCTATTTCCTCATCAGCCACCCTGTTCACTGAGCCCCCTCCTTCCCCTCCCCCTCATCCCCCCTCCATCCCCCTTGTCTTGCCTCCTTCCCTTCCCCACAGCACCTGTATATATGCATATGATTGTACATATTTATTACTCTATTTATTTATTTTACTTGTACATATCTATTCTATTTATTTTATTTTGTTAATATGTTTGGTTTTGTTCTCTGTCTCCCCCTTCTAGACTGTGAGCCCACGGTTGGGTAGGGACCGTCTCTATATGTTGCCAACTTGTACATCCCAAGTGCTTAGTACAGTGCTCTGCACACAGTAAGTGCTCAATAAATGCGATTGATTGATTGATTTACGGAGGATAAACCAACCAGCAGCCTCCCATACTTCATTCATTCATTCAATTGCACTTATGGAACACTTAGGTGAGCAGAGCACTATACTAAGCACTAGGGAGAGTACAATATAACAATGAACAGACATATTCCCTGCCCACAAGAAGCTTAACATTTCCAACTATAAGCGCCTCAAGTTGTTGTAGTAATTGAAGCCCGTTAACCTGCTTTGATATCTGTCTCCCCGTTTCTAGACTTTGAGCCTGTTGTGGGCAGGGACTGTCTCTCTTTGTTGCTGAATTGTACTTTCCAAGGGCTTAGTACAGTGCTCTGCACACAGTAAGCGCTCAATGAATATGATTAAATGAATGAATAATCATATTTATTAAGCATTCACTGTGGTCAGAGCAGTGTGCTAAGTGCTTAGAGAGAGACTACACAGGGTGAGGGAATTAGCCGTGGTCCCTCTATCACGGCGTCCTGTGTACCACATTGCACGAGGACAGAGACCGTGTGTATTCTTACTATGGTACTCTCTCAAGTGTTCAATACAATACTCTGCAACCATTGGGCACTCAGTAAATATTTAACTGATTGGCTCTTTGATGACGGTTACGAGGTCCACTCCTCAGTCTCCTCATCCTTTAGGCTACCCAATCCCAGCTCTTTAAGCCTTTTCTCAGGAGACTGGTATTCTGCTAAAAAATACGGAGTATATTTTAAAATACCTAAAAACCCCTGCTGCATTCTAGGGTCATTCCTCGCTTCAGCGACTTTGCCATCGGGGAAAGAGCATGGTTTAGCGGAAACAGCACGTGGCCTGGGAGTTAAAGGACACAGGTTCTAATTCCGGTTCTACCACAGGTCTGCTGTGTGATCTTGGGCAAGTCGCTTCACTTCTCTGCGCCTCAGTTACCTCATCTGTAAAACGGGGACTGAGACTTTTAGCCCCATGTGGGACAGGGACCGGGTGCAACCTGATTAGCTTGGCTCTAACCTACTCATTCAATTATATTATTAAGCGCTTACTGTATGCAGTGCACTGTACTAAGCACTTGGGAACTTAGGAAGCAGCATGGCTCAGTGGAAAGAGCATGGGCTTTGGAGTCAGAGGTCAGGGGTTCAAATCCCAACTCCGCCACTTGTCAGCTGTGAGACTTGGGGAAAGTCACTTCACTTCTCTGTGCCTCAGTTCCCTCATCTGTCAAATGGGGATTAAGACTGTGAGCCCCCTGTGGGACAACCTGATCACCTTGTAACCTTCCCAGTGCTTAGAACAGTGCTTTGCACATAGTAAGCGCTTAATA
The DNA here is from genome assembly GCF_015852505.1 of Tachyglossus aculeatus. Classification (NCBI taxonomy): domain Eukaryota; kingdom Metazoa; phylum Chordata; class Mammalia; order Monotremata; family Tachyglossidae; genus Tachyglossus; species Tachyglossus aculeatus. The sequence continues at coordinate 6,178,813 of NC_052101.1, read as the reverse complement.
AATGTCATTATTATTATTATTATTACTACAATATAACAATAAACAGTGACATTCCCTGCCCACAACGAGCTCACAGTTTGGGGGGTGGGGGACGAGACAGACGTCAATGCAAATAAATAAAATGAAAGACATGTACCTAAGTTCTGTGGGGCTGGAAGTCGGGGGAAGAACAAAGGAAGCAAGTCAGGGCGACGCAGAAGGGAGTGGGAGATGAGGAAAAGTGGGGCTCAGTCTGGGCAACGCTTAGAACAGTGTTCAGTATCCAATAAGCGCTTAACTAATCAATCAATCAATCATATTTACTGAGGGCTTACTGTGTGCAGAGCACTGTACTAAGCACTTGGGAAGTACAAGTTGGCAACATATAGAGACAGTCCTTACCCAACAGTGGGCTCACAGTCTAAAATGGGCTCACAGTCTAAAAACTAAAAACTAACACCTTTAACAATAAAATCTGGGGGAGTCGCGTGTACCTGTCTCCATCTCGGAGGCGCTTAAACTGTGTGCTCAGCAGGCACATCAGTGTAGGGCCCAATCTGCTCCCAGGAACCAAATCTTCCACCACGAGGGCAGGGAACAAGTCTATGTTTAGCGGCGAGCCGTACAACCTAGAAGAAAGACACGGAACTTAGTAACTTTGTTCCCTAAGACCCACGCCATCTATTAAAAACCAAAGGATGATCTTCCCCATATCTCTGTCCCTACATCATTCAGACCTTTTTCATAAATGGTAGTGCTGGACTTCTTTTAAGTTTCCACCAGACAGACATTTGATATCTGAAGAAGAGAGTACAAAGCACATTTTCTCTTTTCTATAATGTAGGATGATGTTGAAGATACACTGAAACTTACTCATTTTGCTTTTAGAGTCTAACCCAACAGAAAAATAATGATGGCATTTGTTAAGAAAAATGTGCTCTCACTCCCCTTCTCTCCTCTCCACATTCTCTCCCCCCTGTAACACACAGCACATTAATGAACCCATCAAGCTGGTCCATATTTCACTGTGGATGGAGAACCAGCATTCTGAATGGAAATACACTTTTGATGGTATTTGTTAAGTGCTTAGTATGTTCCAGGCACCGTACTAAGCACTGGGGTAGATACGAGTAAATCGGGTCGGACGCAGTCCCTGTACCAGATAAGGCTCGTAGTCTTAAGAACGATTTTATAGATGAGGTAACTGAGGCCCAGAGAAGTTTAGTGACTTACCCAAAGTCACACAGCAGACCAGTGGCAGAACCAGAATTCGAACCCAGGTTCTTCTGACTCCCACACTCTTCTCTATCCACTAGGTCACGCTCCTTCTCTGAAGAATTTACCAGAGTTGACCTGTAACCCACTGTCTCCTAGGGATTACTTCCCAAATCTGGAGTGTTTGCATTTTTTTTTTCCATGATTTGTATATATTCTGTGCCTTTCCCCCACAAAACACTTGGGAGATTTCGCAACCGCTGAATATTTTGGTTTGAGAACCAAAGGACAATTTCCTAGGCGTTATTTTTGATCAAGCTGAATTACCCTGACCTCTGAATTTAGTTTTTAAGGTTAAATCAGAAACATGACCCTTTGGTCCACTTATTGAGAGCGGACAGTGAGAAGAACGCCAAGAACAGATGAAGCTGTAAACAAGCTCGTTTTTTTTCCCCTAAACTGAATAACTGAATGAGAAGCAGTGTGGCCTAGTGGTGAGTCACAAGGACCTGGGTTCTAATCCCGGCTGATCTGACTGCCAAGGGACCTTGGACAAGTCACTTCACGTCTCTGTGCCTCAGTTACTTCATCTGCAAAATGGGGATTAAGACTCTGATCCTTACGTGGCCCAGGGACCGTGTATCTATTCCAGCGCCATGGGACCTTGGGCAAGTCACTTCTCGATAGGAGAAGCAGCGTGGCCTAGTGGAAAGAGCCCGGGCTTGGGAGTCAGAGGTCGTGGGTTCTAATTCCGGCTCTGCCACTTGTCAGCTGTGTGACTTTGGGCAAGTCACTTCACTTCTCTGTGCCTCGATTACCTCGTGTGTAAAATGGGGATTAAGACCGTGAGCCCCACGTGGAACAACCCGACTATCTTGTATCTACCCCAGCACTGAGAACAGGGCTTGACACACAGTAAGCGCAAAACACATGGTATCATTATTATTATTATTGTCTCCATGGCTCAGTTACTTCATCTGCAAAATGGGGATTAAGAACCGTGAGTCCCACGTGGCACATAGTAAGCGCTTGGCAAATTATATCTATTATCTTGGATATAGATATATACGTAGATATGATTCGCCAAGCGCTTACTGTGTGCCACGTGGGACTCACGGTATATATAATCATTTTTAAAAAGGAGGGAAACCCCGCCAGGTTTCCCGCCGGCCTCACCTCTGCAGCTTGGCCCGGATGTCAGGATTCTGGATTTCGTTTTTGAGATCTTCGAAGGTGTGGACGGAAGACAGGTTGCAGTACACTCGGAAGTCGTGGTAGGGAGGGATGCCGTGGTCCCGGCCCCTCTGGATGTTGATGGCCGCCAGGTCCAACGCCACGGCGTGGGCCATGGAGAAGAGCCGCTCGGTCAGCTCCGTGTTGAGCGGCTGGGACGGCACCCGCATCTTCCCGGCCACCCCGAACAGGCCCCGGAGCAGCGGGTCGATGCCCCCCTCGTTGACGATCCGGAACGGGGAGAAGAAGGCCTTGTGGAGGGGGACGTGGCCCTGCGGGAGGGGCTGGAAGTTCTCGTCCAGCCGGTAGAGGAGGGGGTTGATGAGGGTGTGGCCGAAGCGGAAGGCCGCCGTGGCGAAGGCGTTGAAGATGCCCGAGTTCACGGCGGGGTCGTAGGCGCGGTAGCTCCCGAGCATCTTCATGCCCGCCTCCCCGAAGATCTTGGGCAGCCAGTGGCTGTAAGTGATGTGCTGGACCTGGGCGCCGACGATCTTGCGGGCCTCGTAGTAGACGGTGTCCCCGTCCCAGTGCGGGTTGAGCCGGAGGAGCTCGGCGGCGACCCGGTTGTGCTCCCGGAACCAGAGCGTGTGCATGCCGGTCAGGCCCAGCTGCTCGTTGGCCCGGTGATCCCCGGCCAGGAAGCAGGGGATGGGGCTCTCGTTCTCGTCCCTCATGCACTCCGTGGGCGGGCCCGTGGCGAAGGGCAGCAGGGGCTTCCCGGACCGCTGGACGATACCCTGCCTCAGGAGGCCGCGCTGGCCGGCCAGGTCGCGCACCTCCCGGGCCTCGTGGTCCGAGCTGCCGTAGACGTTGGAGGCGTCGATGTAGGAGGTCAGCTGGTTGATCTGCTCCCGCGGGTAGACCGAGTTCATCAGCAGGGAGGTCATCCCGCTGCCGCACACGGGGCTGGAGCGCACGAAGAACATGCAGCGCGCCCCGTTCCGCCCGCGGGGGTCGTCGGGGGGCACCAGGACGGAGAAGCACGGCGGGTCGTTGGTGCAGACCGAGCTGCAGTGCTGCCCGTCCGAGAAGCGGGCCTGGCTCAGGGCCACCACGGTGGAGTCCAGGTCGTGGTCCAGGAACTGGCCCCACTGCATGGTCATGTGGGTCAGCCGGGCGTCCGGGGTCACCGCCTCCGTGCCCATCAGCGCGGTGGACACCAGGCGGGGCGGGGGCAGCGGGTGGCCGTGGTAGCGGCGCCGGGGGTCGGCGCCCCGCGGCAGGTTGAAGCCGTTCTCGTAGGCGGCCTTGAGCAGCCGCTCGAAGGCCGTCAGGGAGGCCCCCCACATCGGGTGCTGCAGGTTGTTGCAGGTGCCGTCGTGGGTGCGATACTTCCTGTGGAAACACATGTCCGAGCAGTTGTTCACGCGCCGCTGCGCCGTGCAGCCCGACAGGTTGGCGATCAGGTTCAGGAACTGGGGCGACACCAGGTCGTTGTAGTGGTAGCCTGAAACGCAGAGCCACCCATCAGCGCCATCCGCTCGGAGACTACCGGGTGCCGAGCGCCGGACTGATCGCCCCGGGGAGAGCGACCGAGTCCGGAGACGCGGGATCCCTGCCCCGGGGGAGCCGACGTCCTGCCTCTCCCGGCTCCGGCCCATACCGCACTCCGCTGCCCGGATCGTCTTTCTTCAGAAACGCTCAGGACACGTCAGCCCCTCTTCAAAAATCTCCGGTGGTTGCCCACCCATCTCCGGGTCAAACAAAAACTCCTCACCGTTGGCTTTAAAGCCGTCCATCCCCTCGCCCCTTCTACCTCCCCTCCCTTCTCTCCTCCTCCAAGGCGGCCTCGCTCTTGGCTCCTCTAGTGCCGCTAACCTTCTCAGCGGGCCTCCGTCTCGCTGCCGACCCCTGGCCCACGTCCTACCTCTGGCCTAGAATGCCCTCCCTCCTCAAATCTGCCAGCCAATGACTCTCCCCCGCTTCAAAGTCTTACTGAAGGTCCTTTTCCTCCAAGAGGCCTTACCACTACTACTGATGGCATTTATTAAGCGCTTACTATGTGCAGAGCACTGTGCTAAGCGCTGAGAAGTTTACAAGGTGATCAGGTTGTCCCCCGGGGGTTCACAGTCTTCATCCCCATTTTACAGATGAGGTAAACGTGGCCCAGAGAAGTTAAGTGACTTGCTCAAAGTCACACAGCTGAAAACTGGTGGAGCCAGGACTTGAACCCATGACCTCTGACTCCAAAGCCCATGCTCTTTCCACTGAGCCGGCCTTCCCTGACTAAGCCCCGCTTTTCCTCGTCTCCCACTCCCTTCTGCATCGCCCTGACTCTCTTCCTTTTCTATTCCCCCATCTCCCCGCCCCACGGCACTTATGTACAGATCTGTCATTTTATTGACTTATACTGATGTTTGTTTAATTGTCCTGCTGTCTGCCTCCTAGACTGTGAGCTCTCTGTAGGCAGGGATTATCCCTCTTAATTGCTGTATTGTACTTTCCAAAGGACTTAGTACGATGCTGTGCATACAGTAAGTACTTAATAAACACGACTGAATGAATGAATGAATAAAGAGCAGCATGGAAAGCAGCATGGCCTAGAGGATAGAGCCCGGGCCTGGGAATCAGAAGGACCTGGGTTCTAATCCGGGCCCTGCCACTCTTCAGCTGTGGGGCTTCGGGCAAGTCACTTCAATTCTCTGGGCCTCACTCACCTCACCTGTAAAATGGGGATGAAGACTGTGGGACAGGGACTTGTTTCTATCCCAGCTCTTAGAACAGTGGTTGATACAAAACAGTTGCTTAACAAATACCGTCATCATCATCATTGTTATTATTATTAGAGGAAGCAAAACCAAACACTGATGTTAACTGGCAGTAGCCATCCACACATGCATTTGGATACCACAGTTAGCTCTTTAATCCTCAGGACTGTGGATCTCACGAAACGCACAGTTTATTCATTCATTCAATCACATTTATTGGGCGCTTATGGTGTGCAGAGCACTGTACTAAGCGCTTGGGAAGTACAATTCGGCAACATATAGAGATGGACCCTACCCAACAACGGGCTCACAGTCTAGAAGGGGAGACAGACAACAAAACAGTTCTGTTATTCAGCTTTCTGCAGCCTGCATTTAAACACCGAGGGGCTTTTGATCAATAATAATAATAACATATGTTTAGCGCTTACTACGTGCCAGGCACTGTACTAAGCTGAAGGGTGGCTATGAGCAAATCGGATTGGACACAGTCCCTTGTCCCACATGGGGCCTACGATCTCAATCCCTATTTTACGGATGAGGTAATCAATCAACGGTATTTACTGAGCGTTTACTGTGTGCAGAACACTGCACTAAGCACTTGGGAGAGTTTGATATAACAGAGCTGTTAGAACCGCTCCCTTCAGCATCTTCGCCAAGTCAGGGGGAGAGAAAGGAGGTGAAATTCTAAGCCAATGATAATAATAATAATAATAATAGCAGTTGTTAAGCGATTACTATGTGCAAAGCACTGTTCTAAGCACTGGCTGTGTTTTGCTGCTGGGGAATTCTTTAGGAAATGAAACATAGTGGGGGAAGTATTGTGCAGAGCCCTGTAATAAGTGCTGGGGAGAGTATAATACAAAGTATTGAGCAGGGCCTTATACTAAGCGCTGGGGAGAGTATAGTACAACAATAAACACATTCCCTGTCCACAGTGAGCTTAGAGTCTAGAGGGGGAGAGAGACAATAATATAAATAAATAAATTACAGACATGGGCATAAGTGCTTTGGGGCTGGGAGAAGGGGATGAATAAAGGGAGCCAAGCAGAGAGATACAGAAGGGAGTGGGAGAAGAGGAAAGGATGGCTTATTGTAATCAATCAATCAATCGTATTTATTGAGTGCTTACTGTGTGCAGAGCACTGTACTAAGCGCATGGGAAGTACAAGTTGGCAACATATAGAGACAGTCCCTACCCAACAGTGGGCTCACAGTCTAAAACGGGGAGACAGAGAACAAAACCAAACATATTAACAAAATAAAATAAATAGAATAGATATGTACAAGTAAAATAAATAAATAGAGTAATAAATATGTACAAACATATATACAGGTGCTGTGGGGAAGGGAAGGAGGTAAGATGGGACGGATGGAGAGGGCGACGAGGGGGAGAGGAAGGAAGGGGCTCAGTCTGGGAAGGCCTCCTGGAGGAGCTGAGCTCTCAGTAGGGCCTTGAAGGGAGGAAGAGAGCTAGCTTGGCGGATGGGCAGAGGGATTGGGGGCATTCCAGGCCCGGGGGAGGACGTGGGCCGGGGGTCGATGGCGGGACAGGCGAGAACGAGGCCTAACGGTGAGGAGATTAGCGGCAGAGGAGCGGAGGGTGCGGGCTGGGCTGGAGAAGGAGAGAAGGGAGGTGAGGTAGGAGGGGGCCAGGTGATGAACAGCCTTGAAGTCAAGGGTAAGGAGTTTCTGCCTGATACGCAGATTGATTGGTAGACACTGGAGATTTTTGAGGAGGGGAGTGACATGCCCAGAGCGTTTCTGGACAAAGACAATCCGGGCAGCGGCATGAAGTATGGATTGAAGTGGGGAGAGACAGGAGGATGGGAGATCAGAGAGAAGGCTGAGGCAGTAGTCCAGACGGGATAGGATGAGAGCTTGAACGAGCAGGGTAGCGGTTGGGATGGAGAGGAAAGGGCGGATCTTGGCAATGTTGCGGAGCTGAGACCGGCAGGTTTTGGTGACGGCTTGGATGTGAGGGGTGAATGAGAGAGCGGAGTCGAGGATGACACCAAGATTGCGGGTTGTGAGATGGGAAGGACAGTAGTGCCGTCAACAGAGATGGGAAAGTCAGGGAGAGGGCAGGGTTTGGGAGGGAAGACAAGGAGTTCAGTCTTGGACATGTTGAGTTTTAGGTGGCGGGCAGACATTCAGATGGAGATGTCCTGAAGGCAGGAGGAGATGTGAGCCTGGAGAGAGGGGGAGAGAGCAGGGGCAGAGATGTAGAGCTGGGTGTCATCAGCGTAGAGATGATAGTTGAAGCGCTTAGTACAGTGCTCTGCACACAGTAAGCGCTCAATAAATACGATTGATTCATTGATTGATTGATCAGGGAAGGCCTCTTGGAGGAGATGGGCTGTCAATAAGGCTTAGAAAGGCGGCGTCACTGTCTGTTGTATATGAGGAAGGAGGGCGTTTCAGGCCAGAGGCAGGACGTGGGAGAGGTCGGCAGCGAGATAGATGAGATGGAGGGACAGTGAGAAGGTTAGCATTAGTGGATTGAAGTGTGCGGACTGGACTGTGGTAGGAGAGTAGCGAGGTGAGGTAGGAGGGGGCGAGGTGATTGACTGCTCTATAGCCGATAGTGAGGAGTTTCTGTTTGAGGCGGAGGTGGACGGGAGACCACTGGAGTGTGATCCCAGAGGTGGCTTAATCTCTCCGTGCCTCAGCCTCCTCATCTGTAAAACGGGACTGACTGAATTCAGTCATTCTCCAGTGGATTGCCCCAAAATGGGACTGAGGTGTGCCGATGTTTTGGAAAAACAAAAACGCTCTTCGAATGGAAGAATTATCAAGGGTTTGGCATTTAGCGGGGGTTTTCTTGAAAGGGAAAATTGCTCCATGGAAGTTTTCCTAGTGGTGCAGCTGTTCAGGAGAAAATCTGCAGGAAAAATCCCTAGGGTGTATTGGCTACAACCCATAACTGAGGACACAGGAAGGCAATTCTAGCTGAAGTCAGCTTCCCAGCTAATAAGAGTGAAATTCAAGAGGAATCCTATTTCCTTTTTCTAGTCTTTCAGGGGATCTTTTAAATACATCCCCAAAAGAGGAAAAATACATTTCTTTGCCCAAAAACTATCCAGAGGAGAATCCTGAGTCTTTCACATGAGAAAAAGACATTACAGGGTGAGGAGGAGAAGTCCTTCCGTTTACCAAGAAATCCAAATCGCTAGGAAGAGCCCGAGTGTATTTGCAATGTTTTCGACAGCTTAGAGTGCCCCAAACTAAGAATGTTTGGATTGATACTTCTGGCCCCGTCATCACAGTTAACAGTATTCGGAAGTTACAGTAAGAATTCTAAACTGTAAACATCTAAAAAAGGCTGCGTGAAGAATGCTTCCTCTCAGATGTTTCTGTTATAGGCTACTTGCCAAAACGCCATAATTCACTAAAAATATTCTCATCATTCCCGAAGCTATGGTCATACATATTGGGAACAGCCCCCCTTCCAACTCCCTGCCAGAGCAGTTCCACAATTAACTTAGAATGTCCGCATATGGCTTACAATGAGACTTCTCTCACTTTTCCAAAGCAGAATTGAAATCTCTCCTCGAGTCACCCCCATTTTTCAAGTTTCGACTGCCCGCTCTCTGGGGGGTGACGTTCCCACAGCCTCCTGATCGGATGACTAGATACGATCATCCCGGGCTTCTCACAGGAGGACCTGAGAGTTTCCAGTCAGGGCCTGAAAAGAAGCTAAAATGGTGTCATTCTGATAAATAAAAATAATTGTGGTATTTGTTAAGCTCTTACTATGCGCCAGGCACCGCACGATGAGAAGCAGCGTGGCTTTGTGGAAAGAGCCCGGGCTTGGGAGTCAGACGTAGTGGGTTTTAATCCCGGCTCCGCCACTTACTAGCTGTGTGACTTTGGGGAAATCACTTAATTTCTCTGTGCCCTGAGTTATCTAATCTGTAAAGTGGGGATTAAGACTGTGAGCCCCATGTGGGACAACCTGATCACCTTGTATCTATCCCAGCGCTTAGAACACTGATTGACACATAGTAAGCGCTTAACAAATACCATCATTATTATTATTATTACTAAGGGCTGGGGTGGATACCAGCCAGCCGAGTTGGACATAGTCCCTGTCCCACATAGGGCTCTCAGTCTTATTCCCCATTTGACAGACAAGTAGCGGAGCTGGGATTAGAAACCGTGACTTTCTGACTCTCGGGCCTGGGCTCTAACCACTGTACCCCGCTGCCTCCCTGTTTGCTCTCTCAAGTCTCTGTGATTAGAAACTGTGACTTTCTGACTCTCGGGCCTGGGCTCTAACCACTGTACCCCGCTGCTTCCCTGTTTGCTCTCTCAAGCCTTTGCTTCCAGTCCTCACCCACTCCCAAATCTCTGGTCCTTTTACAACCCCCACATGAAAGGTTGGCACCTATGGATAGTCACTTGGTCCATCGTATTTACTGAGCGCCGACTAGATGCAACGACTGTACTAAGCGCTTGGGAAAGTACAATAGAACAGTGAGTTCTCGAAAGATGTCTAGTGGCCAGGACACAGGATAGGGAGTCAGGACCACCTCCTACCTAATCCTGGCACTTCCATTAATCAATCAATCGTATTTATTGAGCGCTTACTGTGTGCAGAGCACTGTACTAAGAGCTTATCTAATCCACTGAGTGATCTTGGACAAGTTACATAGCTTCCCTGTGCCTCAGTTTCCTTATAAGATACTCACTCTCCCTACCCTCTTGGATCGTGATCCCCGTGTGGGACAAAGGCCAATCAATTTATCTTGCCAGTCGCAGACAACAAGGGCGTAATAGATGACACACTCGGCCACACGATGATGAAGAACAGTCACGGGAAAAGCAAAGCGGCAGATTCTCTTCTCCCTGGCACCCAGGTCTCTTGGGGGTGGAAACTTGGAGATTTATTCCCAGCACTTGAAGGCGATGGAGTCCCACCACACAAATGTCCCGCCTTGCAAGCCTATCAGGACACAGCCCCCACTTTGTGCTGCCTTCAAGGTGCTGAGATGAATTTGGCACCACAAGGAGAGTTACTTATTGCAGCAGAAATGTGGGATGATGCATCAAAAACTGACAACTTGGCACAGCCAACATTTCTTTGTGGAAAATGGAAGAACTTCATAAACGAAGCCTAAGCCTTGAAAAAATGAAAAGCTCCAAGTCCAAAGGGTGTGACAAGACTAGATGACGATAGAAATAGCTTCAAAATTAAAATGAAACCACCGTAGCAGAAGTTGTTGTGAATTCCTATGCTATTTTTAAAAAAACTGTAGAAACACTACAGATTTTCTCTTGGGGTATCATCAAACCCTGGGAGTCAGGAGGACCTGGGTTCTAATCCCCACTCTGCTAATTGCTAATTATCTGCTTATCGCTTATTGCTTATCTGCTAATTGTTGTGTGACCTTAAGCAAGTCACTTAACTTCCCTGGGCCTCAGTTACCTCATCTGTTAACTAGGGATTAAAAGTGTGAGTCCCTATGTGGGAAAGGGACTGTGTCCAACCTGATTAACTGGTAAATACCCCAGCTCTTAGAACAGTCCTCGGCACATAGTAAGTGCTTAACAAGTACCATAATTATTGTTATTAATTCACTCGATTTCTCTGTGCCTCGGTTATCATATGTAAATGGTGATTAAGCCTTGAGCCCCATATAGGATAAGGACTAGGTCTAATCTAATTAGCTTGTACCAACCCCATCACTTAGTACAGAGCCTGGGGCACAGGAAGTGTTCAATCAATACCATTTAAAAACAACCACCACCAAAAATGTTTCATAAAATTTAGAGTTTGGCCCAGAAAAAAAAAAAAGTCAGGAGGAAACAGAATACTTACTTGTTCCATTCAGGTCAACCATCAGACCATGCTGCACGTGCTCTTGGATTAGCTGCAATGTTCTCTCAAATATTTCTCCTGCTCTCGCTTGTTCTACAGTGTAAGGATCTCTTGGATACCGGAACAAAGCCAGCAAATCATTAGGCGAACGAGGACGGCTGATAATAATTGGGGGTGGGAAAAAAGTGAAATAGTTAAGCTACAATTGAGCAAATGAGAAGCTATCACTACCTAGACACAAAGGAGCCACTTTTTAGACCTTTCCAGAGTTTAATAGTCCAGAGACAGCATGTACTACTGTACCTTATTTTCTTATCCCCAAACGGAATGCATAAAATAAAATAAGCGCACGATTAATACGAAATCAGAAAACATAAGGTGTTTCGCATGGATTCAGAGTCAACTACACATCGGCCAAGGATTTTATGGGAGGTCTGGGGGGGCTGCAGTTGCAGGTCAAAGTTGGGATCACGTTTGAATGCAAAGGACAACAACATCTATCAGTCTCTGACATTTCCAAAGGGAATCTACTGAGCCTTAGATGCCTAGTAGCTTTTCAAATGCTCTGCTTCTGCCCAATGACTAAAGTAATAACATCAGCCTTATTAGGTGAATTTTTTTATTCATGAATCATAGCACGGATTCTATTTGGAGAGCTCGAGTCTTTCCTGTTGCACTGCTTAACTTCGGAGCTCAACCAGATGTTCAAGCTGTTATTCATCTCAGCAGTGAAGTTCCTTTGTGGAAATGCTAAGAGTTGGCATGTAGGAGTATATGCAACAGCCTGAGATTTTCTTTGTGGGTGTGAGAAGGGTCAGGGGTTGGGGTGAGAAAAAACCCAAAAAGGCATACCTGTCAAATAAGTGCGATCGGGTAGAATTTATAGCTCTGTCAACGGTGGCGATTGCTTCAACAATGGAGGTGGCTACAAACGGATCTCCATTTCGACTGACATCGGGAACTAGGAAATCACGGAGTTGAATATTACTGGAAAGGAACTATACACGTTGCTCATAAAAGAAAGTCTAGACGCTACCTCATTTTTACTCAAAAAGCCACGCTCTTGTTCTCAGTTTTTTCAACTGAGGTGTAAACTTCTCACAACCAACTAATGATCATTTCTGGTTGAAAAAAGTAACACTCTTTATAGACAATGTTGGGTTCTAAATTCTGGCTCTGCCACTTACCTGCTCTGTGACCATGGGCAAGTCACTTTCATTCATTCAATCTTATTTATTGAGCGCTTACTGTGTGCAGAGCACTGTACTAAACGCTTGGGAAGTACAAATTGGCAACTTGACTAATCTGTGCCCTCCTCCACAAATCGGGGATTCAATACCTTTTCTCCTTCCGTACCTTGAGCCCCATGTGGGTCCCGATTCTCTTGAATCTACTCCAGCACTGAATTCAGTGCTTGACATAGAGTAAGCGCTTAACAAATACCACAATTATTATTGTTGATAATTATAATGATGAATGCCACTGATTGATTAATCATGAATCTCCTGAGTAAGGTTGGGCTGGCCCTGGCTCTCTTTTGAGGATTTGGGAATCTGTTAGCAAGGCACTTTGCTAACAAGAGGCTTCTACCTTGAAAAATCACCTTTTATTATTATTATTATTATTATTATTAATTATTCCAGTTCACATAACCAATTGATGGTATTTACTGCACACTTACCAAGTGTAGAGTACTGTACTAAGGGCCTGGAAGAGAATATAATAATAATAACGGCATTTGTTAAGCGCTTACTACGTGCCAAGCACTGCTCTAAGCACTGGGGTGGATACAGGGTAATCAGGTTGTCCCACATGGGCCTCACACTTTTAAACCCCATTTTACAGATGAGGTAACTGAGGCACAGAGAAATTAAGTGACTTGCCCAAGGTCACACAGCAGACAAGTGGCAGAGCCGGGATCAGAACCCACATCCTCTGACTCCCAAGCCCGAGCTCTTTCTACTAAGCCACTCTGCTTCTCTTGTTCAGTTGAGAACATATATGCGTTCCCTACCCACAAGGAGCTTACAGTCTAAGGGGAGCTCAACAGCAGTGAAGCTGAAGAAGTAGAAGGAGCAGAACAATTGGGATTCTCTGATTCCAGGGGAACACTGGCCCTACATCCAGTACACTCAAAAATTCCCACTATCTGGTGGGAAATGTTAAGGCTGGGCACGGACAGAGCAGCCTCAGTGAAGGACCATGGGGGTTACGTGACATGGAGGCATCATGGCCTTCTGGACAAGGAACGGGCTTGAGAACCACACAATTAGTCCTCGCTGTGCCACTGGCCTGCTGTGTGACCTTGAGCAAGTCACTGAACCACTCTGGGCCTTGCTTTCATCATCTTTAAGACACCTACTATTAGGCCCCAAGTGGGACGGAGCCTGCGACTGACCTGACTATGCTATATGTGCCTTAGGACACAGGAAGCGCTTAATAAAGACTGTCATCATTATAGCCTCTATTAAACAAACCACAAAATATACTTTTTTCCTCTGGAACACGAGTCTTCTTTCATACTCAACCTGTTTCGTTTTTAATGCACTGAAGTTCGAAAACGTGACAAGAGTTTTATGATAACAGTAATAATACAGTCATTGGGCCCTTTCTAGTAATAATAATCTTGGCATTTATTAAGCACTTACTAAGTGCAAAGCACTGTTCTAAGCCCTGGGAAGGTTACAAGGTGATTAGGTTGTCCCACGTGGGGCTCCTAGTCTTAATCTGTACATATTTGTACATTAATTTGTACATATTTATTCTATTTATTTTATTTTGTTAATTATGTTCTGCCTTGTTGTCTGTCTCCCCCTTCTAGACTGTGAGCCCGCTGTTGGGTAGGGACCGTCTCTATATATAGTTGCCAACCTGTACTTCCCAAGCACTTAGTACAGTGCTCTGCACACAGTAAGCGCTCAATAAATACGATTGAATGAATTGAATGAATGAATGAATCTCCATTTTACAGATGAGGTAATTGAGGCACAGAGAAGTTAAGTGGCTTGCCCAAAGTCACACAGCTGACAATTGGCGGAGCTCGGATTTGAACCCATGACCTCTGACTCCAAATCCCGTGCTCTTTCCACTGAGCCATGCTGCTTCTCTAATGCTTCTTCTAATGCGGCTTCATGATTACCCCAGTCGTGAAATTAAAAATTCCCTTTGGTGAAATTAAAATTCCTTTTCGCAGCCTTTTAGGGGAAATACAGAATATCTCACCATTGACGCTTAGGACCATACTGACGGAGGAGTATCCGATAGAGTTCCGGGCGACGCATTCATATCTCCCGGCGTCGGCTGTTCCCACATCATTTATGGTCAGAAAACCTTCCGGGCTAATGTGAAATTTTCCACTTTCAGTTACCTGAACGCCATCCTAGGTCAAATAAAGACATTAATTGGTTTAAAAGGACCATTGTGCTGGGCCAACTTGCCTACAGTTTTCATTGATTTAAAGAGCTGAAATCATTACAGAGAAGAACATGAAGAGTGAAAACGGAGCAGAGGAATCAGCCTGAATAGAAAAGCTTTAAAACTCACCACTGTGTTTCAGGTCCTCTGTGAAACCTCTCCCCTCTTAACTATCTACTAAAGGTGATTTTGAGAGGAATAGAGAGTGCAAACGGGGAAAGTGGAAGAAACCTCTCCCCTCTTTAACTATCTACTCTCTTCTTCCACTTTACCCCAGTTTGCGCTCTCTATTCGTCTCAAACTCACCTTTTTCATCACTCATTCCCAACTCTCCCATCTTCAACCCTTTGCTCCCAACCGCTCTCCTACCAGGAACTAGACTGTCGACTATGCTGGTTGTGGGCAGGGAATGTGTTTGCCGACTTTGTGGTACTGTACTCTTCCAAGTGCTTAGTACAGTGCACTGCGCAAGGCAAGAGCTCAATAAATGAACGGTGCTATTTGTTAAACACTTAGTATGAGCCAAGCACTGTACCAAGCCATTGGGGTAGGTACAATCTAACCACGCTGGACACAGTCCATGTTCCTCATGGGGCTCACCGTCTTCCTCCCCATTTTACAGGGACAACTGAGGCCCAGAAAAGTGAAGTGATCTGCGCGGGGTCACAGAGCGGACATTCATTCAATCATATTTATTGAGCGCTTACTGTGTGCACAGCACTGTACTAAGCGCTTGGGAAGTCCAAGTGGGCAACATCTAGAGACGGTCCCTACCCAACAGCGGGCTCACAGTCTAGAAGGGGGAGACAGACAACAAAACATATTAACAAAATAAAATCAATAGAATAAATGTGCACAAATAGAGTAATAAATTACCATGTGCAGAGCACTGTACTAAGCGCTTGGAAAGTACAATTCGGCAACAGAGTCAGTCCCTACCCAACAATGGGCTCTGGAACCCTTTGTTGTGTCTTGTTCTTGTTGTGTCTAGGACTTTAAGCTCCCTGTGGACAGGAAATGTGCCTATTATATTCCCTATATATATTAATCAGGGGACCTGAGTGCTAAAACTGGCTCCGCTGGGTGGCCTGAGGCAAGTCATTTCGCTTTTCCTTTCCTCAGTCTTCTCATCTGTGAAACAGGGATAAAATACCTGTTCTCCCTCCTTCTTCACCGTGAGTCTCATGTCGGTTAGGGACTGTGTCCATCTGTTTATTTCGTATCTACCCCAGTGCAGTATGCTTACTTGGTTACAGTCAGGTCGGAATAATTTATCCAATTTATCCAACATATCCAATACGGGAACAGAGTGGTTCGGCGGAAAGAGCCCGGGCTTTGGAGTCGTTATTATATTAATGTCTCTCTCCCCCCTCTAGATGTGAGCTTGTTGTGGGCAGGGAATATGTCTATTTTATTGTACTCTCCCTAACTCTTAGTACAGTGCTCTGCACACAGTAAGCTCTGAATAAATACGATTGAATGCATATACTTATAAATTAAACAGATTTTGCCCACTAACCTAAAATTACCCACTGCCACTTGCCCCAAAGAGATAAAATGAGAATGGCAAATCATGTCTATTGTTTTGTTTTTTAATCATTTGGATGAAGGATTTAGAAACTCAATTTGCTCCACACGCACGGGTCCGTCATTTACTAAGGAAATGGGGAGGTTAAGAAGATAAATGTTCAGACCTGATAAAAACATGCTCAGACTGCATGATGAGCCTTTAAACATATTCAGAGATGAGGAATGCAGGTACCGGGTTACTCCGCACTTCAATAAACAGTTTGACTGGACAGCTGTAAAGTCTAAATAATACTTCTATGCGCCGAGAAAATTTGATCCCATGGATTTATTACCTTATTCCACGTTATTTCTGGCTTGGGCTCTCCTTGAGAACTGCAGGGAATCTGCACGTTGGTGCCAACCTCCACCGTCATATCACTGGGAATGCTCACGAACACAGGAGTGACTGGAAGAAAAGCGATAGGAGATCAGCGAAGGTTGGGAAAGGGGCTGGGTTCAATCTGATCGTCTTTTATCAACCAAAACAGGTAGTACAGTGCGCTTGGCACCAAAAAAAATAAAATAATGGCATTTATTTAGCGCTTACTATGTGCAAAGCACTGTTCTAAGCGCTGGGGGGGTACAAAAAAATCAGGTTGTCCCACTGGGGGCTCACGGGCTTCGTCCCCATTTCACTGATGAGGGAACTGAGGCCCGGAAAAGTGAAGTGACTTGCCCAAAGTCACAAAGCTGACAATTGGCGGAGCCGGGATTTGAACCCATGACCTCTGACTCCAAAGCCCGGGCTTTTTCCACTGAGCCGCGCTGCTGTGAGGTCTTAATAAATACTGCAACAACAACAAAAAAATGATAATAATGATCTCTCTCAGGTCTGCACCTTGTTTCAAGTTTCCTAAACCCTCATTCTCCCCTAATGATAATAATAACGATGGCATTTGTTAAGTGCTTACTATGTGCCAAGCACTGTTCTAAGCGCTGTGGTAGATACAAGCTAATCAGGTTGTCCCACGTGGGGCTCACAGTCTTAATCCTCATTTTACAGATGAGGTAACTGAGGCCCAGAGAAGCTAAGTGACTTAAAGTCACACAGCTGACAAGTGGTGGAGGAGGGATTAGAACCCATGACCTCTGACTCCCAAGCCCAAATTCTTTCCATTAAGCCACGCTGCTTCTCCACTCCCTCGCCCTTCTGGGTCACCTGAGCACTTCGATCTGCCCACTTTAAGCACTTGATATTCACCCCACCCTTAGCCCCACAGCACTTCTGTACATATCTGTAATTTATTTTAATGTCTATCTTCCCATCTAGTCCCTTCAACGGACTTTTTTTATGGTATTTGTTAAGCTCTTACTATTTGCCAGACTGAACCCCCGCCTTCCTCTCCCCCTCCTCATCCCCCCACCTTACCTCCTTCCCCTCCCCACAGCACCTGTGTATATGTTTGTACGTATTTATTACTCTATTTATTTATTTATTTGTACATATTTATTCTATTTATTTTATTTTGTTAATATGTTTTGTTTTGTTGTCTGTCTCCCCCTTCTATCATCATCAATCTTACTTATTGAGCGCTTACTATGTGCAGAGCACTGTACTAAGCGCTTCCAGACTGTAAGCCCGCTGTTGGGTACAGACCGCCTCTATATATTGCCAACTTGTACTTCCCAAGCGCTTAGTACAGTGCTTTGCACACAGTAAGCGCTCAATAAATAAATTCGATTGAATTTGCCAGGCACTGTACTAAGCAATGGGGAAGATACAATACTGAAGTCCCCGGACACGGGACTTCCAGGGGGAATCTCCATTACACAGATGAGGTAACAGAGACACAGAGAAGCTGACTTGCCCAAGATCAATCAGAATCCATCTTCCACTTGCCCAAGAACAAGTGGATGAGCCAGGATTAGAACCCAGTTCCTCTGACATCTAGGCCTGAACTCTTTCCACTAGGTTAAGCTGCTTCTCACCTCGCCGGCCTGTCTTTCTTAGCATCTCGGTGACAAAGGGATCATAATAATAATAGTAATAATAATGATGGTATTTGTTATGCGTCAAGCATTGTTCTCAGTACTGAGGGAGATACAAGACCATCAGGTTGGACACAGTCCCTGTCCCGCATGGTGCTCGCAGTCTTAATCCCCATTTTCCAGATGAGGTAACTGAGGCCCAGAGAAGTGAAGTGACCTGCCCCAGGTCGCGCAGCAGACAAGCGGCAGTGGCAGGACCAGAACCCAGGTCCTTCTGACTCCCAAATCTGTGCTCTTATCCACTAGGCCAACTGTCAGCTGTGTGACTCTGGGCAAGTCGCTTCACTTCTCTGTGTCTCAGTTACCTCATCTGTAAAATGGGGATTCATCATCATCATCAATCGTATTTATTGAGCTCTTACTGTGTGCAGAGCACTGTACTAAGCGCTTGGGAAGTACAAGTTGGCAACATATAGAGAGAGTCCCTACCCAACAGTGGGCTCACAGTCTAAAAGGGGCTCACGGTCTAAAAGGGGATTGACTGTGAGCCCTCCGTGGGACAACCTGATCACCTTGTAACCTCCCCAGTGCTTAGAACAGTGCTTTGCCCATAGTAAGGCTTACTAAATGCCATCATTATTATTATTAGGCCACGCTGCTTCTCTGACCACCTCCAACAGCACAACAAAGACAGTACCTCGGGGTTGCACCGTCAGCTGGACGGCGATCCTCTGCGAGCCGACAATGTTGACAGCCTGGCATTCATACTGCCCCTGGTCATGAAGGGCCACCGCGGAAATCCTCAGCGTTCCCGACGACAGAACTAAATGCCTCCGATCCACGGAGAGCTGGCTCCCTGGAACACAGCAACGGCGAATCAGCTTTTCCGGCCGCAATTACAAAATACGTTCCAGCGATCACCTCGGGGCCTTGGTGAGGTGGGAGAACTTTCCGTCCGCTTGTGAGTTTGGAAGCGTTGGGCCTAATAGTGATGATGGGAAAGACTTGGCGGGGAGGGAGGGAGGAGGGGGGTCATTGACTTCATCCCAACGAGCGGGTGAGGCCCGGATGGGATTTTCTTCTCAAAGGGCTAAGGACTTGAAGAGTGGAGGGGAAATATCTTCCAAGGAAGTCACACAGAGCGAAGGGCATTAGCGTTCTTAAGACTCTATCAATCCTTGAGGAGAACCAGCTCAGGGTTACCACAGGCCGACTTACCTCCCTTAGTCCAGGCGATCACAGGCTGAGGGTAACCCTGGGCCTCACAGTGGAAGTCCACAGTGTGGCCCTCTATAACCACTCTATCTTGAGGGGCAACGGTAAACTGAGGCACAGCTATGGGATGGAAAACAACAATTGTTTTTTAAAATGGCATTTGTTCAGCGCTTACTACATATTTCCTCTCCATCCACACCGCTACCCTTCTCGTTCAAGCTCTCATCCTATCCCGTCTGGACTACTGCATCAGCCTTCTCTCTGATCTCCCATCCTCATGTCTCTCCCCACTTCAATCCATACTTCATGCTGCTGCCCGGATTGTCTTTGTCCAGAAACACTCTGGGCATGTTACTCCCCTCCTCAAAAATCTCCAGTGGCTACCGATCAATCTGCACATCAGGCAGAAACTCCTCACCCTGGACTTCAAGGCTGTCCATCCCCTCGCCCCCTCCTACCTCACCTCCCTTCTCTCCTTCTCCAGCCCAGCCCGCACCCTCCGCTCCTCTGCTGCTAATCTCCTCCCCGGGCCTCGTTCTCGCCTGTCCCGCCATCGACCCCCGGCCCACGTCCTCCCCCGGGCCTGGAATGCCCTCCCTCCCAACATCCGCCAAGCTCGCTCTCTTCCTCCCTTCAAGGCCCTACTGAGAGCTCACCTCCTCCAGGAGGCCTTCCCAGACTGAGCCCCGTACTTCCTCTCCCCCTCGTCCCCCTCTCCACCCCCCCCATCTTACCTCCTTCCCTTCCCCACAGTACCTGTATATATGCATATGTTTGTACATATTTATTACTCTACTTATTTATTTATTTTACTTGTACATATCTATTCTATTTATTTTATTTTGTTAGTATGTTTGGTTTTGTTCTGTCTCCCCCTTTTAGACTGTGAGCCCACTGTTGGGTAGGGACTGTCTCTATATGTGGCCAACTTGTACTTCCCAAGCGCTTAGTCCAGTGCTCTGCACACAGTAAGCGCTCAATAAATACGATTGATGATGATGATGATACTAGCCATTTTATTATGTGTTGGAGTAGAATCCAACATCCCCCATCCGAGATTCAAGCCAATCAGGTTGGACACGGTCCCTGTTTCACCTGGGGCTCAAAGTCTTAATCCCTATTTTACAGATGAAGTATCTGAGGCACAGGGAAGTTAACTCCCGTTCAAGTCCAACCTTGGTTCCTGGCCTATTGCGTGACCTCCTCCGTACCTCAGTTTTCTCATCAGTGAAATGGGAATAATATCACCTGCCTACTAGCTAACTCACAAGGTTGTTATGAGGCAAAAGTGAGATAAGTAATGAAAGTTCACTTTGGGAATAAAAGTCTTACACAAATACTAATGTATTTGTATTGTATTTGTATTTCTCATTATTGTTACAGGGCATTACGTGAAACTCAATAAATAGTAATAATAATAATAATAATAATGGCATTTATTAAGTACTTACTATGTGAAAAGCACTGTTCTAAGCGCTGGGGAGGTTACAAGGTGATTAGGTTGTCCCCCGGGGGCTCACAGTCTTCATCCCCATTTTACAGATGAAGTAACTGAGGCACAGAGAAGTTAAGTGACTTGCCCAAGGTCACTGAGCTGACAATTGGCGGAGCTGGGATTTGAACCCATGACCTCTGATTCCACAGCCGGTGCTCTCTCCATTGAGCAACTACTACTGCTACTATCTTAATTGTCTGAAAGAATGGGAGTGAAGGCTGTAAACTCACCCTCTAGACTGTAAGCTCATTGAGGGCAGGGAACGTGTCTACCAACTCTGTTATACTGTACTTTCTCAAGCGCTTAGTACAGAGCTCTCCACACAGTAAGCACTTGATAAGTATAACCAACTGATGGAAAAGAGGTTAAGTGGAGTGACTAACCTCCACAAATCAAGGTAAAAAGGAAAATTTGGGGATTAAGCAGTATGGCTCAGTTACAAGAGCCCGGGGTTGGGAGGTCGAGGGTTCTAATCCCTGCTCTGCCACTGATCAGCTGTGTTACCTCGGGCAAGTCACTCGACTTCTCTGGGCCTCAGTTCCCTCATTTGTAAAATGGGGATGAAGACTGTGAGCCCCACGTGAAACAACCTCATTACCTTGTATCTACCCCAGTGCTTAGAACAGTGCTTGGCACATAGTAAGCGCTTAAGAAATGCCATCATCATTATTATTATTATCATTACTATTATTATTATTATTCCCCAAGCCTTACGAAAATGACACCTCCTCCAAGAAACCTTCCCAGACTAGGCCCTCATATTCCCCACTCCCTCTCCTATCATTGTCCCCTACGCACTTGGCTGTGAGCTCTTTTAGCACACTCAATATTCAGCCCACCTCAGCCCCACAGTACCAAACTTTTACTTGTACATATCTATTCTATTTATTTTATTTTGTTAGTATGTTTGATTTTGTTCTCTGTCTCCCCCTTTTAGACTATGAGCCCACTGTTGGGTAGGGACTCTCTCTATATGTTGCCAACTTGTACTTCCCAAGCGCTTAGTACAGTGCTCTGCACACAGTAAGCGCTCAATAAATACGACTGATGATGATGATGATCTGTCTCCCCTTCTAGACTGCATACTCCTTGTGGGCAGGGACTTTGCCTTCCAACTCTGTTGTATCATCGTCATCATCATCATCAATCGTATTTATTGAGCGCTTACTATGTGCAGAGCACTGTACTAAGCGCTTGGGAAGTACAAATTGGCAACATATAGAGACAGTCCCTACCCAACTGTGGGCTCACAGTCTAAAAGGGGGAGACAGAGAACAAAACCAAACATACTAATAAAATAAAATAAATAGAATAGACATGTACACGTAGAATAAATAAATAAATAGAGTAATATTTGTACTGTGTTTGTACTGCCAAGCACTTAGTTCGGTGCTCTTCACACAGACAACGCTCAGCTAATCCCACTGAATGAATGACTACCAAAGAGCCAACATCTAAGAAACAGACAAATAAGGCCTCCTCTAATCAGCCCCGTCGAATTTTAAGAATTTCCTCTTTCGAACGGCACCGGCCTTGCACGATGATGAGAGCCGTGGCGTGGATGTTATCCAGGCTGTTGGTTGCGAAGCAGGCGTACTCGCCGCTGTCCTCCTGGACCACGTTTTGTATGTAAAGACCCCCGGAAGGGGTGATGTTGATGCGAGGGTCCTCGGGCAGAGGCGTCCTGTCGCCCCTCGTCCAGGTGATCCGGGGTTGGGGGTGGCCCGTGGCGCTACATTCCAAGGTGACGCTCTCCCCCACCAACACTTCGGTATTTTGGGGCTGAATCACAAAACTTGGCCTAGCTAATCCAAGACAAAGAACAACATCCCCCGTCCGAGCATTAGCTTCTCCCAAGGTCATCACTGCTCTGCTAGACGTCTAATTCCAACCGGGTGTAAACTGCACATAATAAGTGCTTAATAAATGCCATTATTATTATAATTATTATTGCAGATGAGGTAACTGGGGCACAGAGAAGTTAAGTGAGTGGCCCAAAGTCACACAGCAGACAAGTGGCAAAGCCAGCATTAGAACCCACGCCCTTCTTCACTCCCAGGCCCCTGGTCTATGCACACCTCCTCCTGGATGTCTTCCCTGACAAAGCCTGCCTTTCCTCTTCTCCCGCTCCCTTCATCCACCCCCCAACGTCTCAGGGCCAAGGTACTTATACATGTAACTGTCATTAAGTGCTTAGTACAATGCTCTGCACGCAGTAAGCACTCAAAAAACATGATTGAATGAATGAATTTATTTATACTAATGACTGTCTTTCCCCCTACAATGTAAGCTCATTGTATATATGTATATATGTTTGTACATATTTATTACTCTATTTATTTTACTTGTACATATTTATTCTATTTATTTTTATTTGTTGGTATGTTTAGTTTTGTTCTCTGTCTCCCCCTTTTTAGACCGTGAGCCCACTGTTGGGTAGGGACTGTCTCTATGTGTTGCCAACTTGTACTTCCCAAGCGCTTAGTACAGTGCTCTGCACACAGTAAGCGCTCAATAAATACGATTGATTGATTGTGGGCAGTGAATGTGTCTGTTTATTGTTTATTGTACTCTCCCAAGTGCTTAGTACAGTGCTCTGCACACAGTAAGGGCTCATTATACATGATTGAATGAATAAATATTCATCCCCCCCTCCCAGCCCCACAGCACTTATATACATACCTGTATTTTATTTATTTTTATTATTTCATGTCTGTCCACTTACATGCTACACAGTAAGGGCTCAATAAATACGACTGAATTAATATTCACCCCCACTCCCAGCCCCACGACACTTATAAACGCATTTGTAATTTACTTATTCATATTATTCATTTAACCATATTGATTGAGCGCTTATTGTGTGCAGAGCACTGTACTAAGTGCTTGACTAATCATTAATGTAAATTATTGATATTAATAAATGTGTATCGATCGATTGTCAATATTAATTAATGTTGATTATTACATTGCTCGATATTAATTTATTGATAGTTAATTTTAATGTCCAGTCTCTAGACTGTAAGCTAATTGTGGGCCGAGAACGTCTGTTTATTGTTACCTTGTACATCCCCAAGCGCTTTCTACAGTGCTTTGCAGACAGTAAGCGCTCAAAATATACAACCGAATGAACGACTAATTATCCATCCCCAGATTTTCAATCAACCTTTCAGCCGCCTCTTACACTTAACCGTTTGTTTAAATATGCCCATCCTCTGAGATATTTTCATGTGTGTCCATCGTGTGGTCAAGGAACTGTCCTGAGATTTTTCTGCACTTCCCAAGCCCCTAGAACAGTCAGTAGATCCTCCATAATTACCATTACTACTACTAAAGCCCTTTCTCCTTATGTTGAGTGAAACGCCTCCACTGAAATGAACTTACCTGGGGATTCGAAATATCTGAGGGTAACTTCCTGAGTTTTCACCTCGCCAGCCACGTTTTTTGCCATACATTGATAAATCCCTTGGTCGGTCACCTGGGTGTTCTGAATCATCAATGTTCCATCATCTAACAGGTTCAAACGGGAATCCGTTTGCATGCTCAGCTCGTTACTGTGAAGATAGAAATCTGGTGATCCAAAGCTTCACACGCATGAGCATGAAAAACAATCCCAGTCAAAAGATGAAAGGCTTCCGGAATGCTCTATGCCAGGCCGTAAATGAATCAAATCTGTACATTCATTCAATCCTATTTATTGAGCGCTTACTGTGTGCAGAATACTTTACTAAGTGCTTGGGAAGTACAAGTCGGCAACGTATAGAGACGGTCCATGAATTTGACGCTCATATCTTTATTCTTGCATTTTCTAATTTGTCTCTAGTTTCCAACATTTACTTAGGGAAAAAAAAAACTGTTTCTTTCACTGGGTTTTTTGTGTTTTTTTTTTTTTTTGAAAGACTAAAAATGAGATTGATCTATAATGTCTGACAGATTTTTGATGGCATTTGTTAAATGCTTATTATGTAGCAGGCACTGGACTAAGTGCTGGGGTAGATACAAATTACGCAGGTTGGACATTTATTTATCTATTTATTTTACTTGTACATATCTATTCTATTTATTTTATTTTGTTAGTATGTTTGGTTTTGTTCTCTGTCTCCCCCTTTTAGACTGTGAGACCACTGTTGGGTAGGGACTGTCTCTATATGTTGCCAAATTGTACTTCCCAAGCGCTTAGTACAGTGCTCTGCACACAGTAAGCGCTCAGTAAATACGATCGATGATGACGATGAGTCCATGTCCCACATGGGGCTCACAGTCTTTTTACAGATTTTCTATAACAATCATAACAATAATGACGGCATTCATTAAGTGCTGACTATGTGCAAAGCACTGTTCTACGACAGAGGCACAGAGACCTTAAGTGACTTGCCCAAGGTCACACAGCAGACACTGGTGCAGCCGGGGATTAGAGCCCAAGTTCTTCTGTAGTGACAATTACAGATGCAAAGGAATTACAAAGCATTTCCCTCTCTAGGAATTGCTAATGCATGGCCATTATATTAAGCCTGAGATAGGACTTAAAAAGAGAGGAAAAAAAGGTGTAAAGAAACAAAGTTCCCACATGGAGAAGCAGAGTGGCTTAGTGACAAGAGCCGTGGGTTCTAATCCCGGCTCCACCTCTTGTCAGCTCTGTGACTTTGGGCAAGTCACTTCACTTCTCTGGGCCTCAGTTCCCTTGTCTGTAAAATGGGGATGAAGACTGTGAGTCCCGTGTGGGACAATCGGATAACCTTGTATCTAACCCAGTGCTTAGAACAGTGCTCGGCATATAGCGCTTAACAAAAACCATCATTATTATTATTATTATTATTATTATTATTATTATTATTATGTCTTTGCCACCTCACTTTTAAAGATGCAAATTGTTTTGTGTTCCCTAACTGCCCTTAACAATTCATCTACTCAGACATGCCTAAACCCCAGGGCAGTTAAGAGATTTACTCTCCAGATGACTGAGTGAGACCTGGTGAAATAATCAGCTATATTTGGACAGGGATTACCTTCATCTGACTCTCTATAAATTCCAAACAAAGCCTGATGACATCGTTCTCATTCTGCGGTTTATCGTGCTGACAATAACTTAGTTAAGATTTCTTGGTTTATTCAAAGACGGAAACGGAACATGAGAACCCAGGGCATTTACCCAGATTATCGCTGATACAAGGAAAAGAGTCTCCACACATACTAAAAAAAGCTAGAAAACAAAATCCTATGGGATCACAGATGGAGCTGAGAAGAAACCTACTGTTTTTATTAAGTCATTATCAAGTCGGTGGAGCCAATTTCTTTTCATACAAGTTCTTTTCCCTGGGTTGGAAATCCAATGCCCTTTTTTCTCCTCCCATCCCAGATTTTT
Source organism: Tachyglossus aculeatus (assembly GCF_015852505.1). Taxonomy (NCBI): domain Eukaryota; kingdom Metazoa; phylum Chordata; class Mammalia; order Monotremata; family Tachyglossidae; genus Tachyglossus; species Tachyglossus aculeatus. The sequence goes on along the minus strand of NC_052101.1, from coordinate 6,152,873 downwards.
GCCTCTTCTTCCCTGCCCCATCTCCAAAAAATACAGACGCCTTGCGGAATGTTTAATCTTACATGACTCTAAAATACATCCCAAGAAAAGGTAAAAAAAAAAATGATTACACATGTTAAAAAAACCCTCAAAAGTCCTTTGAGACATAACTTAGTTGAGTCTGATTTAGACTGGGGCGAAGATCACTGAGTCTAAAAACTTAGGCTGCTCGTCTAAAATTGCTACCTTCGTTTTTGACTTTTTCTGAAAGTTTCTGAAAAAGATTTGGTTGTGAACACCACTTCTGCTAGGAAACATACAACCACTGTTTTATTCTCCGACTTCTTTTCCGACTTACTTGTTGCGGAGCCAAATAATTTCTGGTTTGGGATTGCCTTCTGCTCGACATGTGAAGTACACCGTATTCCCAGAAGTAACAGCAACATCCTGAGGCTCTGATGTAATTCTTGGCCTTTCTATATCAACAACACAAAGCAAACCTATCTGTTTTAAAGCTGTCGGGTGAAAGTAGACGATGCTGTAAGCTAAACTAGAAATTTCCACCTCATTTTTAAGGAGCACTGCACACCCGAACGACCTGATAACCCTCCTTAAAGCGGGGAAAATGATGTCGTCACACAACAGGAAGGATGCAGAACCTCAGTCCTGAGGTTTCAGTATGGAGAACCTGTTCAGAGGCATTGATTGTATCAATCGCTCAATCGATGGTATTTATTGGTGAAGAAGCAGCATGACATTGTGGATAGAGCATGGAATTGAGAGTCAGAAAGTTATGGGTTCTAACCCCTGCTCTGCCACTTGTCTGCTGTGTGACCTTGGAAAAGTCACTTCACTTCTCTGGGCTTCAGTTACCTTATCTGTAAAATGGGGCTTGTGAGCCCCACGTGGGACAGAAACTGCGTCCAACTCAATTTGCTTGTATTCCCCCGCAAAGCTTTTTACAGTGCCTGGCACATAGTAAGCACTTAAAAATATCATTATTATTATTATTATTGAGGAATTGAATCTGTCAACTGCTCAACAATCATACTGATTGAGCGCTTACTGTGTGCAGCGCACCATATTAAGTCCTTGAGAGAGTCCAATATAAATGCTATTTGTTGAGCATTTAGTAGGTTGCAGATGGAGAGCTGGGTGTTCTGAAGGAGATGTGTCTATGGTGTCACTATGGGTCAGAAACAACTCAATGGCATAAGACAAGACAATAATAATAATAATAATAATAATAATGACAATAATAATTATTATGGTATTTGTTAAGCACTTACTATGTGCCAAGCACTGTTCTAAGCACTGGGGGAGATACAAAGTAATCAGGTTGTCCCACATGGGACTCACAGTCTCAATCCCCATTTTACAGATGAGGTAACAGAGGCACAGAGAGGTCAAGTGACTTGCTCAAAGTCACACAGAAAGAGCCCGGGCTTTGGAGTCAGAGGTCATGGGTTCAAATCCGGCCTCTGCCACTTGTCAGTTGTGTGACTTTGGGCAAGTCACTTAACTTCTCTGGGCCTCAGTTCCTTCATCTGTAAAATGGGGATTAAGACTGTGAGCCCCCCAGGGGACAACCTGATCACCTTGTAACCTCCCAGCGCTTAGAACAGTGCTTTGCACATAGTAAGCACTTAATAAATGCCATTTTTTTTAAAAAAAAGTGGTGGAGCCTCATTAGAACCCATGACCTCTGACTCCCAAGCCCACGCTCTTTCCACTAAACCATGCTGCTTCTCCTTTCAATGTCATTTGTCAAGCGCTTATTAGGTGCCAAGCACTGTCCTAAGCGTTGGGGTGGATACAAGATAATCAGGTTGCTCCACGTGGCGTTCAGAGTCTTAATCCCCATTTTACAGATGAGGGAACTGAGGCATAGAGAAGGGACGTGAGGTGCCCAAAGTCACACAGCTAACAAGTGGCGGAGCCGGGATTAGAACCCACGACCTCTGATTCTGAAGCCCTCGTTCTTGACTGTGTGCAGAGCACTGTACTAAGCGCTTGGGGGAGTACACTACAACAGGGTTAATCATCCCGTTCCCTGTGAAGAAGGAGCTTTGCAGTGCTAGTGGTTTATACAGGGGCTCTTGCCCTCTCTCACCGGGCCATTCTGTTCCCCCGGGGTGCCGAGTGCAACGTGTGAGAAGGTGGGTGAGGACGCAGCCCTCTTTAGCCGACCAAAGTGGGAACCGGGATTCGTACTCAGGTCTCTGGATTCCCAGAGCAGTGCTCTTGCCAGTGGACACAAAGCAAGACTCAATGCTCCTCAACTATAGAGAAGCAGTGCGGCTCAGTGGAAAGAGCCCGGGCTTTGGAGTCAGAGGTCACGGGTTCAAATCCCAGCTCTGCCAGTTGTCAGCTGTGTGACTTCGGGCAAGTCACTTGACTTCTCTGTGCCTCAGTTACCTCATCTGTAAAATGGCGATGAAGACTGTGAGCCCCCCCATGGGACAACCTGATCACCTTGTAACCTCCCCAGCGCTTAGAACAGTGCTTTGCACACAGTAAGTGCTTAATAAATACCATTATTATTATTATTATTATATTCATTCATTCATTCAATTGTATTTATTGAGCGCTTACTGTGTGCAGAGCACTGTAATAAGCGCTTGGGAAGTATGAGTCGGCAACATATAGAGATGGTCCCCTACCCATCAACGGGCTCACAGTCTAGAAAGGGGAGACAGACAACAAAACAAAACATGTAGACAGGTGTGTTTGACCCACAGAAAGCACTTAAATGCCATAATAATAATAATAATAATGATAGTATTTGTTAAATGCTTACTATGTGCAAAGCATTGTTCTAAGCGCTGCGGAGGTTACAAGGTGATCAGGTTGTCCCGTGGCTCACAGTTTTTAATCCCCATTTTACAGATGAGGTAACTGAGGCACAGAGAAGTTAAATCACTTGCCCAAAGTCACACAGCTGACAGTTGGTGGAGCCGGCATTTGAACCCATGACCTCTGACTCCAAAGCCTGGGCTCTTTCGACTGAGCCACGCTGCTTCTCCTAAAAAAAGTGTTTGGCTGACTCTCAGGAGAACACCATAATAATAATAATAAAATAATAATGATGGTATTTGCTAAGTGCTTACTGAACTCTATCGTAAAGGCACTCCGCTCTGGTTCCTTTACAGGCATTTTTATGGTTTTTATCACTTCCATTCTGGGTGGATTCTTAATCTTCTGCATTGCCCACAAAGGGGCAGTTGGGAATATTTGAATTTGACTTTAAATGGCTCTCACTCTCCCGAGACTAACTTTCTTGAGAAGCAGCATGACCTAGCGGAGAGAGCCCAGGCCTAGGAGTCCAAGGAACTGGGTTCTAATCCCAGCTCTGCCATGTGTCTGCTGTGTGACCTTGGGGATGTCACAACTTAGAAGCAGCATAGCCTACTGGATACAGTATGGGTCTGGGAATCAAAAGGTCATGGGTTCTAAACCCGGCTCTGCCACTAGTCTGCTGTGTGACCTTCGGCAAATCACTTCACTTCTCTGTGCCTCAGTTCCCTCATCTGTAAAATGGAGATTAAGACGGTGAGCCCCACACGGGACAGGGATTGGGTCCAACCCAATTATCCTGTATCTGCCCCAGAATAGTGCCTGGCACATAGTAAGTGCTTAAAAATACCATTATTATTATTATTATTATTCTCTGCACCTTGTTCCTGCAATTGTAAAATTGGGATTAAATCCTTCTTCCTCCTATTTAACCTGGGGGCCCCCTAAGGGACAGGGACTGTGTCCAAGCTGATCAATTTGTAGCTGCCCTAGTGTTTAGAATAGTGCTTGGCACATGTGAGAGTGTAACAAATACCATTATTTTGATTACTATTATTGTTATTATTTTATAAACTCTAACAACTGAGTCCAGACCAAAACTGCAAACCGAAGAATGGAAGCCATAGCGTCCTACACCGCAGTAAACATTCATCGGGGGGTAACATCAGCATTGGAAAGAGAAATGTGGAGCTTTCGGCTCAGATTCTATTACTTATGCTAATTGGCCCAGTTCATATTAAAAGATGCCGTAATCAACCCGCAATTAGCTGAGCTAGAGGAGAGCAAGCCCAGACTGCCATTACTACGAACCCCAGACAGACTCATTCCACACAAACAGACGGTTTCTGACCAAAGACCGAAAACACGTTTCTCCGTCAGTTTTCTCCAGCAAACCGAGGCCCCGAGGGCTAGCGTCTGGTGAGGCAATAGGGTGCTGAAATCAGGCACCGGGCCGGAAAACATCGGGGCAAAACAAACCTGCACAACTGAAAATCTGGGAGCAGGCCTCGAAGAAACGGAACAGGGTCTGCCGCCCCTCGCTTCTTTCAATTCCCTGTCGCGGGGCTTCCGTGACAGGGCAAGTTATTTCTAAACTTCAGCAGGGTCGGGAATACTTTCTTGCCCCGGAAGAACTCTGAAAAGACCGTAGCTGCTGGAGAACCATCTAACGTGATGTTGTTCTTGGTAAATAAACCTGCCATAGATGTCTCCTTCTACACATGGGAGGAAAATGAAGCCTCCCATTGAATTCAGTGCAGTATTTGAAGGGAGAGGTGGTCAAACGTTGGGAAGGACATGGAGAACTGCAGCCATTGGATTGTTACGAATAGACTTTTGACTTTCGGCCATTATGAGTCCAAGGCAATTTCTGTCCCAACCTGTGGTTTCACTTGTAAATTGGGCCAAGGTGGCTTTCTAGTTTATTCTCCCAAGAGCTTAGTACAATGCTTCTCACACAGAAAGAGGTCAATAAATACCACTGATTGCAGTGGAGTGTAAGGAGAGAGGGGGAGAGAGTCCTTTTCCATCAGCAGACATCTATTAAGTCCAACCAGGCCCCAGTCATCTCTGGTCTGGATTTCTACAGATAGGCTAGATTTTTCCAAGATCAAACTTCCCATGCCCAATGAAGATGGGTAATACCCCCTCTAGATTGTGAACTCGTTCTGGGCAGGGATCATCTCTCTTTACTGCTATATTATACTTTCCCAAGCGCTTAGTACAGTGCTCTGCAACAGTATCCGTGCAGTAAATACAATTGAATGAATGAATGAATGAAAGCAGCATGGCCTGGTGGAAAGAGACCGGGTTTAAGATTCAGAGGACCAGGGTTCTAATCTCAGCCGTACTACTTGTCTCCCTTGTGACCTTGGGTAAGTCACGTAAATTCTCAGTTTCCTCATGTGAAAAATGGAGAGTAAATCCTACTTAGGCTAATGTGTGGGCCTGTCTACCCTAAAGCAGTATGGTCTAGTGGATAGGCCACGGGCCTGAGAGTTAGAAGGACCTGGGTTCTAATCTCAGTTCTGTCACTCGTCTTCTGTGTGACCTTGAATGAGTCATTTCACTTCTCTGTGACTCAATTCCCTCCTCTGTTAAGTGGGGATTAAGGCCGTGAGCCCCATGTGGGACAGGGACTGTGTCCAACCAATTTGTTTGTATCCACCCTGTGCTTAGTACACTGCCTGACACATAGTAACCGTTAGCAAATATCATAGTCATTATTATCTGGTAGCTACCCCAGCACTTAGTACAGTGCTTGGCATTTTGTAAGCACTTAACAAATGCTGGAATTAATTAACAAGGGGAAGTTGCATGGCTTAATGGTTAGAGCCCGGGCCTGGGGGTCAGTAGGTCATAGTTTCTAATCCCAGCTCCACCACTTGTCTGCTGTGTGATCTTGGGCAAGTCACTTCACTTCTCTATGCCTCAATTCCCTCATCTGTAAAATGGGAATTGAGACGGTGAGTCCCATGTAGGACCGGGGCTGTATCCAACCCGATTTGCTTGTCTCCATCCCAACACTTAGTACGGTGCCTGGCATATAATCAGGCATAGCACTTAACAAATATGACAATTATTAATATTATCATTATTATTAATAATAAGTACCCTAAGTATTATTATTCCTGTGGAGTTCCTAGGCCAAAGCAGACCCTAGATCTCTCTCCAAAAGGATCCAGACGCTACAAAGTCCTCTGAATTAACCAGGACCGAAGGCTAGTCCAACTAGGTCGGGAATCCTCCCCATGTTAGGGACTGTCTCAAATGAAAAAAATAAATAACAGAATAAAATATAAATGTAGAGAGACAATCCCTGCCCGGAACGAGCTAGAGGGAGTACTACTCATCTTCTGTGGGAATGGGAAGTTTGGGGCTTGGTAAAATCTAGACTCATCTTGGCCTATCTGTAGGAATCCAGAGCAGAAATGACTGGGGCCTGGTGAGACTTAATAGTGTTCTGCTGATGGAAATGAACCCCCTCCCCATCTTTTCCTCACACTCCAGCACAATCAGTGGTACTTATTGACTTCTTACTGCATGAGGAGCATTGTATTAAGCTCCTGGGAGAATAAACTAGAAAGCCACCTTGGCCCAGTTTACAAGTGAAACCACAGGTTGGGACTGAAATTGCCTTGGACCTGTAACGGCCGAAAGTCAGGACCAAGGCTTTAAGCAAGATCCCTGATACCAAAGTAATGTTGCTCAAAAACAAGGTAGGCTGGGTTTGCCCATTTTAGCAATGAATAACAAAGACCCATCTTAAAATAGCCTGGTCATTTGAATTTAGTTTTTCACCCTGAAGCATCCCTTTTCTGAGGAGGACCAACTTGAATTGGAAGTTGAAATGATTTTGGAGCAAGGGAACCGTCTAGAACTGATGCTTAAAAACATGAAAAGTGGCATGGCACTGTGGATAGACCGTGTGCCTGGGAGTCAGAGGGTCATGGGTTCTAATCCTTCCTTTGCCACATGCCTGCTGTGTCCTTGGGGAAGTCACTTTACTTCTCTATGCCTCAGTTCCCTCATCTCTAAAATGGGGATTGAGACTGGGAGCCCCACGGGGGACAAGGGACTGCGTCCAACCCGATTTGCTTGTATCCACCCCAGCACTTAGTGCATGGCCCATTAGCAAGAACCCGGCCTTGGGAGTCAGATGTCATGGGTTCTAATCCTGGCTCCACCACTTGTCTGCTGTGTGAACTTGGGCAAGTCACTGAATTTCTTTGTGCCTCAGTTACCAAACCTGCAACATGGGGATTGAGACTGTGAGCCCCATGTGAAACAATCTGATTACCTTGTATTTACTCCAGTGCTTAGAACGGTGCTTGACACATAGGAAGCGCTTAACAAATACCACAATTAATAATAATAATTATGGTATTTGTTAAGCACTTACTCTGTGCCAAGAACCGTTCTAAGCATGGTATTATTATTACAGTGCTTGGCATATAGGAAGTACTTAACAAATACCACAATTACAGTGCTTTGCATATAGTATGCACTTAACAAATACCATCATCATCATTATTATTATTACTATTAGCATCATCATTACCATCAGGATTGCATGGACGGGCCTAGAGATTCCGGGCCCTTTTATGAAATTTCAGCCTTAGGGCTGTAGCCAAGAAATAACTCACCGCAATTAAGTTCTTCCGCAGTTATGGTTGCCAGAGCTCGTCCCTGTATCCGCCTGGGATATTCACAAGTCGCTGCTGCTTGGGCATTTCCAGATTCTGCGTATTTCTTCAGCAAATCTGCCAACCAGAGGATTTCACAGTCACAATGAAGAGCATTTGAATCCAATCGCCTTTGGAAAGGAAGAGTTAGAAGGGTAACTGTACGAGCGTCATGGGTAGGAGCCCTTGATGGGAGCTTGTTATAAAAGCCGATGTAACCGAAAAGAATGACTTTGATGGGAGCTCGTTATAAAAGCCGATGTAACCGAAAAGAATGACTTACAGGGCTTTCCATTCCACGACGCTGCCGGAGGGTACAATCAACCAACTGATGGTATTCACTGAGCACTTACCGAGTGCATTACGCTGTACTAAGCACTTGGAAAAGTAGAATATTACCCTGCCCACAAGGAGTTTACATAGAACCTACAAAGTTTCACTTCACGGTGGTTAGAGGGCTCAGACCCCCACAGCTTTTGGAGATAGACTCCTAAACTCGTGCATCCCAAGACAGCATTTCCAAACAAGTCCCGAAAGACCCAGAATTATGGTTTTTTAACCTCTTAGCTCCTAGAAGCCTGCCTCCCCATCACCTCCCACCCCTTCTGCTAAGATGTTTGCCCTGCTCTCAAAATTAAAACCTGGAACCAATGGAGGGCAGAGAGGGACCTTTGTGTCGTAGTAGATAGCCTTCTGAATCAATGTGCGCAAGTGTGACATGCTACTAAATTAAAACCCCTTGAAATTAGTTTCTGGTCCACAATATTTTATGCCAGAATTAGGAATCTATCTTAATTATAATACTGATAATAACAGTGGGAATGGCTAAGTGCTTACTATGTGCTAAGCACTGGGGGCGTTACAAGATAATCAAGTTGGATATAGTCCCTGAAGCACATGAAGTGCACATGAAGTTCATAGTCTGAGGTAATTTTATTTATTCGTACCGAGGTCTGTTTCTCCCACTCTAGACTGTAAGCCCATTGTGGGCAGGGAATGTGACCGCTTACTGCTGTATTGTACTCTCCCAGGTGCTCAGTACAGCGTTCTGCACACAGTAAGCGCTCAATAAATACGACTGAATGAACAAATAAATGAGGAAGAACAGATAATGAATCCCCAACTTTCCCAAGCGAGAGGAGGAACAATAATAGTGTGCACAAATAGGAAGAGATGGGAAGATCATTTCGGCTAGTTTCCTTTATCTCCACTGAGGAGGCAGTTGGAAAGGGGTTAGAGTACTGCAGAAAGTACCTTAATGATGACATTTCTTAAGTGCTTTACAAGGGTTAAACACCAGGGAAGATACTGGTTTGGTGGATAGAGAACAGGTTTGGGAGTCTGAAGGACCTGAGTTCTAATCCCTCACTGCCACATGTCTGCTGTGTGCCCTTAGGCAAGTCAAGCAACTTCTCTGTGTCTCAAGTTATCTCATATGCAAAATGGGGATTAGGACTGTGAGCCCCACGTGGTAAGGAGACTGTGTCCAACCCAATTAGCTTACATCCACCCCAGCGCTTATAACAGTGCTTTACATGTAGAAAGTGCTTAACTAATAATAATAATGATAATAATAATAATAATAACAATGGTTAAGCACTTACTATGTGCCAAGCACTGTTCTAAGCACTGGGATAGATACAAGGTAATCAGGTTGTCCCACGTGGGGCTCACAATCGTGGTCCCCATTTACAGATGAGGTAACTGAGGCACAGAAGTTAAGCAACTTGCCTAAAGTCGCACGGCTGACACGTGGCAGAGCCAGGATTTGAACCCACAATCTCTGACTCCCAAGTCCGGGTTCTTTCCACTAAACCATGCTGCTTCTCTAATATCATCATCATCATCATTATCATTATTATTATTATTATTATTATACAAGATAATTGGATCGGATCAGATCAGATGAAGCAGTAGTTCTGCATGGGACTCACAATCTAAATTAGAGATGGGGAAGGCATGTCTTTGAGAGCTAAGCAGAAGAAACTTGTACTTCCCAAGCGCTTAGTCCACTGCTCTGCACACAGTAAGCGCTCAATAAATACGATTGAATGAATGAATGAAACAAAGGTTTGAATGCAACACCCATGGCAAAAGATCAACAATCCTACAATTTGATAGTCTAATATACAAAGTGAAAAATTATGAAGTGAAACATTTTATTGCACCTCAAATGCATCACAATATTTCAACTGCTTAAGACAGTTGATGAAGAGAGCGGTTTAAAGTGAAGCCTTTCTTCCTAATTTTTCCTCACATGCTCCTTTTGAAATATGATTTACCAGTTACCTGTAACATAAACCTCATTCTTCATGAACAGGGAAGACAAACAACCCTCCCCTTTTAACAACTTTCCTAGACAAGAAAAACCCTTCATAGCTACTGACAGATTGTCAAATTGCAAATTAAAATTAAAAAAAGATTGAATCCTTGCATATAGCAACATATTTAAATATAAAGGAATGAACAGACTATTTAAAAAATCTATTTCAAATTTACTTACAATCTCTTCATAGATTCCAACTGGCCAAATGTTCCAGGAACTACATGAGCTATCCTGTTGTTGTGCAAAAATCTATTAAAACAAACAATAGGTTTCAGAATTAGATCTGCTTTTATTATGAAATGGAAATATCGTTTGGCTTTTGTATTTGTATCCTTTAAAAAATACAGTTTTCAATTAAGCTTGGGGACAGAAATTTGAAAATGTCATTCATTTCACTACCATTATCGTTATTTATTAGTTACTGAGCACTTATTGTCAGGCGAGCACTGCATTTCGTGCTTGGGAACGCAGAAATCAAAAATAAAGTCCCTGGCCTCAAGAGGCATCCCTTCTCATCCTTTGCTTTTGTTCAAAAGTCACCGAATAAATATATTTTCAATATCATTTATAAAATATTGTTCGGTTCTTTGTTGAATATAGAGAAAGAATCAAAGATACTTACAGTCTTTCAAGCTTTGGAAGATGATTAAATGAATTTGGATCCAATGTTTCTATCTGGTTAAAGTGCAGATATCTAGAACAACAAGTAAAGGAATTTTTCAATCATTTTTTAAGGTATCCTTTTTACAAACAGATCAGATTTTCTACCAAAAAATTTCAAGATGATAGAAAATAAATAAAATGGCACTAGATCATATATATTTTCTGACCAATAAAAAAATGAGCAGGAATTTACAATAAGAATGAAACACTGGTAAATTTGGAATAAAATTAACATTATCTAAACATTTTCTGCCATGAGTAAATATTTTCAGGCAGTCTCACCCAGGATTGCACCGGCATTGGTGCTATCAAAGTTTACAAATCTACATGAACTGTATTAAAAAACACCTGCTTGTACAGTCTTTAGGTTAATTAACTTGAAAATTAGTATGTCAGCATTCTATAAATCTAGCATAATGACTATAAAATGGATTCCATTATATATTTAGACAACACAGTAGTGCTAAGAGGTTAGGGACCCCAGTTTTTCCAATGCTTTTAACCAGTTGTGGAATCGAGTGCATTGTTTCTTAAAGGAATGAACATAAATCACCATAACCGTGCGCGACTGGACAGTCTTTTTACTTGTTCCAAAGATGTTTCGGGGCACTGGGAACAAAGTGATCCATTGAGAACACACGTGCTTGAAATTACCCGTGGCCTTGGCGCAAGACCTTCAACGATTTTACATCACCTGGACCTAGTTCAGCCCCCAGGAAAAATGTCAAATTCATTTTTCCCTCCTTCTCCGCCTTCTACGTCTCGAGGCCACGATTTTGATCATTTCGTTTACACTTTTCGGCATGGATTGTAAGGGTTTCTGAGAAGACGTAGTTTCCCACCATATGAACCTGACTGTACAAGTGCAAGAACGACTGGACTATTGTATCCCTCTCTTCCTGCTCCGCGGTACACTGTTGTCACTATTTCTAGGACACAGAATCCCCCAAACTACAAAACCCATGGCAGGCACCCACTTTCAAGGAAAATTTTACAGGTCAAATGGGGGGGTAGAATTACCCCCTATCAAAGTATCCACTAACTGCTAGCTGTTCATTGAACTGTTGGGGAAAAAGCACGTCTATTATCTCGGCTCCTTATCTACTGTGTGACCTTAGGCAAGTCACTTCACTGTGGCTCAGTTACCTCATCTGTAAAATGGGCATCAAGACAGTGAACCCTACGTGGGACATGGATTGGGTCCAACCTGATTAGCTTGTATCCACCCCAATGTTTAGTACAGTGCCTGACACGTAGTAAGCACCAAGCTAACGATAGCTAATGCTCACTGCTCACTATTAATGATGTTAGTTTAATCAGACTGAGCCCCCTCCTTCCTCTCCCCTTCCCCCCCACCTTATCTCCTTCCCCTCCCCACAGCCCCTGTATATATGTTTGTACAGATTTATTACTCTACTTATTTTACTTGTACATATTTACTATTCTATTTATTTTATTTTGTTAATATGTTTTGTTTTGTTGTCTGTCTCCCCCTTCTAGACTGTGAGCGCACTGTTGGGTAGGGACCGTCTCTATATGTTGCCAACTTGGACTTCCCAAGCGCTTGGTACAGTGCTCTGCACACAGTAAGCGCTCAATGAAGACGATTGAATGAATGAATGAATCCGAGCCAACTGTGATTAAAGTTGGCTGAGAAGCAGCGTGGCTCAAAGAGCCCGGACTCTGGAGGTCATGGGTTCAAATCCCAGCTCTGCCAACTGTCAGCTGTGTGATTTTGGGCAAGTCATTTCACTTCTCTGAGCCTCAGTGACCTCATCTGTAAAATGGGGATTAAGACTGTGAGCCACCCCATGGGACAACCTGATCACCTTGTAACCTCCGCAGCTCTTAGAGCAGTGTTTTGCACAAAGTAAGTGCTTAACAGATACCATTATTATTATTATTATTATCTGCAAAATACAGTTGTTTGCTAATGGACCCCTTCTTTATTTTGTACTTCCCCAGTGCTACCCCAGTACACTGCACCCAATAGGTGCTCAGTAAATCATACTATCCCAGAGCAGATTCAATCCCCCAGGAAAAAAAAAAATGTCTTTGCTTCCAAGGGTCCAAAGGATTGGGTGGATAGGGCTGGCTAGACTTTTTGAGTTGCCTAGGATTAGAGTAGACATTTGGGCCTGGATAAATAAGCCAGTAATTTGCAGTCTCGAGACCAGGATTCCTCCATCCATTCATTCATTCAATCGTATTTATTGAGCGCTTACTGTGTGCAGAGCACTGTACTAAGCGCTTAGGAAGTACAGGTTGGCAACATATAAAGATGGTCCCTACCCAACAGCGGGCTCACAGTCTAGAAGGGGGAGACAGACAACAAGGCAGAACATATTAACAAAATAAAATAAATAGAATAAATATGTACAAATAAAGTAGAGTAATAAATACGTACAAACATATATACAGGTGCTGTGGGGAGGGGCAGGAGGTAAGGCGGGGGGAGAGGAGGGAGGGGGCTCAGTCTGGGAAGGCCTCCTGGAGGAGGTGAGCTCTCAGTTGGGCTTTGAAGGGAGACATCCAGGATTTTGGATGCTTTCGTTTCCCCAACTATAGAGATTTCAGTAAATCATGAATCTTGAAGACATCTCAAAATGTCTAGTGACCTGATGTTTCTCAAATGATATACTGACATGCAGTCAAGTGACTTCAAGTGAAAGTGTGAAAAATTGGTGGGTTCGGCCACCTTTCATTTCACTGCCTAAAATGGTGGATCTCCACGATCCTGTAATATCAAAATGGTGACATCCAGATTTAGAGACCTCAGCTCCAAGACAAGAACATGCCATGAACAAGATCAAGCAGGTGTGATAGTATCAGTGAGCCCTCATACTGAAAAACTGGGCGACAATAATCTAGCTCCTATTCCTACCTCCACCTTGAGTCTATAACTTAGGCATATAGTAAGTGCTTAACAAATACCGTAATCATAATTATAAGGCAAAAGAGTTTGGTGAATATTATATTTTTTTCAGTATTACTCACCACCACTTTGAAAAACCAACTAACTTCTCTCTCACAATCAAGCTTTGAGATATATAAGTTTATAAGCTTTATGAGAAGCAGTATGGCACAGCGGATACAGCACGGGCCTGGGAGTTAGAAGGTCATGGGTTCTAATTCTGGCTTGGCCACTTGTCTGCTGTGTGACCTTGGGCAGGTCACTTCACTTCCCTGGGCCTCAGTTACCTCATCTGGAAAATGGGGATTGAGACTGTGAGCCCCACATGGGACAGGGACTGTGTCCGACCCGATTTGCTTGTAACAACCCCAGCACCTAGTACAGTGCCTGGCACATAGTTAAGTGCTTAACATAAACCATTATCATTATTATTATTATTATTATTTGAGGGGTGCTTCAAATGGATTTGTTACACTTTCCATTATTTTTACCTTATTCAAACCTCTCTAAAGATAGGGACTATCAAGGCTCAAAGCAATTTCTCAAGTATCTAAAGACTATATTTAATCTCCTTATGTCTCTTCTTCTGTCTAAACAATCCTAACTCTTCTACGCCTAAAATCTATTTTTCATCTCTTCAATCACTGACACTTTATTTTTGGAATGATATTCGATTTATACACATTTTACTTTGAACATTAAACACTATTCAAGTTCTGAAAAGACAAACTAGTATTTCAATTGACCCTAACTTGCTACAGTTTAAGCTGAATGGCAAAAAAAAAGTAGATTCATAGTTTGATTCAAATCCAAAGACAAAACCTAAAGTGAAAACATGCAAATAAGAATAAAAATGCATATATCTAAAACAATAGATTCACTAAGTCTACCACCAAGAGGTATATAGAAAAATAAAAAAAGGTGTTATCTATTTGCCTAGCAGGAATAGTGATTTTTGCTGGCTGAATAGCCATCTGCAAGGCAGATATTAAGTTTATAATTCTCAAATCATAACCGAAAACAAAAATCAATTTTTTAAAAAATCTGCTCCTCCCAACCAAAATACAAAACAAGGAATTATCAACTCTTACTACTCTTCCCACCCAAACTCTGTCCTCCCTGTGATTTTTCTCATTACTTAGACAGCGTCACCATCCTTCCTGTCTCACCTTGGTGGTCTTCTTGAGTCCGCTCTCTCATTCAACCCACCTATTCAACTTATCACTAAATCCTATCAGTTCAGCATTCACAATATCTCTAAAGTCTGCCGTTCCCTCTCCATCCAAATAGCTACCATGTTAACCCAAGCATTTATCCTCTCCTGACTTGATTACTGCATCAGCCTCTTTTCTGACCTCCCTGCCTCCTGTCTCTCCCCACTCCAGGCCATATTTCACACCACTGCCTGGATCATTTTTCTCCAAAAACATTCAGGACATGTTTCCCCACTCGTCAAGAACCTCCAGTGGCTATCCGCTCACCTCCGCATCAAATTCCTTGCCATCCACTTTGAAGCAAGCATTCACCTTGCCCCCTCCTACCTCACTTTGCTACTCTCCTATTACATGCCAGCCTGCCCACTTCACTCTAATGCCAATCTACTCACTGCACCTCCATCTCTTCCATCTCGCTGCCAACTTCTCACCCATGTCCTGCCTCTGGCCTGAAACTCCTTCCCTCCTCATAACACAGACAACAACTCTCCCCTTCTTCAAAGCCTTATTGAAGGCGCATCTCCAAGAGACCTTCCCTAAACCCTCAATTCCTCTTCTCCCACTCCCTTCTGCATCACCCTGATTTGCACCATTTATTCACCCCTTCTCCCTCAACCCCGCCGCACTTGTGTATACATCTGTAATTTAACTTATTGATATTAACTTAAGTACTCAACAAATATTATTGATCGAATGATAGTCTTCCATTTTAGTTAAGATCACTAGTCAGGTAGCAAACTTCAAAAACTGGATTAAATCTGGCATTTCAACAAACTGCCAAATACCTATACTGGTCTGTACTTTCTTCCAAGTTAACATTATGCAGATCAAAAAAGTCTGCTTTTTTGCTTAAAGTGAACAATGCATCTACTCTGGGTTTAACCACCAGTTCACAGAGCTATCTTCTGACACTAGTAACAGGATGCTTGGGTGAATAATATCAATCAATGGTATTTATTTGTGCATTTACTAAGTGCAGAGCACTGTAGGAAGCACTTGGGAGTGTACATTACAACAGAATGGAAACATTCCCTGCCAAGGACGGGCTTACAGTCTAGAGGAAACAATAAGATCACTTTAGTCTTTGCTAACCATCCTAAAGATTGGGAACAACCCATATAACATCCCTATCTTTTCCCTCCGCATCTCCGAACTTCCTCATTTCCATTATGCTTCCCTGATCCACAGGAATGCCTCAAAGTAACACACAAAATAGAAAATGATGTACCGGAGAATTACCAATGGATGCCTGTATATTGTAGGTAAACAGTGGTAGAGAGGGAGGGTGAGTGAGAAAGATTTTCTGTTCAGTATGAGCTAATACTTTTAAGAAGGCAATTCATTTTCTTAAAAGTGTGATTATCTAAACTAGATATATTTTTCCTTTTCTCTTATAGCAAAATCTTTACATGGCTTTGGATTAGAGGACTGGGTATATATGTCCATTTAAACATATCCTAAATTGGCACAGAGTTTTGTCTGGTTCCTAAATTGATAATAGTAATAATAATTGTGGCATTTGTTAAGTGCTTACTATATGCCAAGCACTGTTCTAAGCGCTGGGGTAAATATAACGAAATCAGGTTGGGCACAGTCCAGTCCCACATGGGGCTCACAGTCTTAATCCTCATTTTACAGATGAAGTAACTGAGGCCCAGAGAAGTTAAGTGACCTGCCCACGGTCACACAAAGCAGACATAGGGCAGAGCCAGGATTAGAACCCAAGTCCTCTGACACCCAGGCCTGTACTCTTTCTACTAGCCATGTTACTCACAGTGATTTAGAAAGCATGTACTAGAGTGTGCTGTGTCCTGATTAAATGAGATATGGCATACTCAGCCACAATGAAACAATTTCACATGCAGTTACAACAAGCTTCATGTATTTTCATTTCACATTTATACAGAAGATCTGTTAGCCAGGAGACAGAAACCTGAGCTTCAGAAGATGAGGGCAAGTCACTTATCTGAGCCTCAGTTACCTCATCTGTAAAATGGGGATGATGACTCTGAGCCCCACGTGGGGCAACCTGATCACCCTGTATCCCCCCCAGTGCTTAGAACAGTGCTTTGCACATAGTAAGCGCTTAACAAATGCCATCATCATCATAACTGGGAGGAAACAAAATTCATTTACTAGACACAGAGATCCGCCCCCAAAATTTGACAGACTCCACATGGTGTTTGAGTGTGACAGTTCCGTCAGTGCCAAGGGTTGGAAAATCAATTGACTAGGATGTTCTGAGGGAAAAATGAAAAAAAAGTTCCGGGATGGCATTCATCTGAATTTAAAAGACAACAGTTGGGAAAAGTCACTACAGTCACCTTGCTTTCATCGAAGTATCACGCATTAGGAGCACAGTACAGATAGGAAGACGTCGACAGCTCAACAACTTCCACCTTTCCTCCTCTTCATGCACACAACCGCAGGCCTGACAACTGTCCGATTGAGCGGGGACATGCATGGCATGCAAGCAGCAAACACCGTTTTCGAGGCATGCACTGCTCCCCCAAAAGCCAACTGAGCAGACCGTGGGACACTTCAGCACAGATGAGAAAGGCCACTTACAGTTGTTCTAGAGAGACAAGTCCCTTAAATGCTTCCCTGTCAATTGATTGGATTTCATTCTTGTACAAATAGCTGAAACAAGAAACATTCGGGAATATTAGTCCTCAAACAAAAGCAAACTGAAGGTGGGTAAAGGAGAAGTTGACACGTGAAGACAGCTTAAAAAAACTGATAACTGTATTAGAAAAAAAAAAAAAAACATTTACCACCGAATATCCCTCTTAGGGGTGATACCCTGCTCTTTGCCAGCAGCAGAAAAGGATCACAAACGCAAACACAAACCAAAAGCACCTATCTTTGCATTTCCCTCCTGTCACCTCCCACTTCATATTACTGTTTCAGTCCACGATCTTCCACCCTAACACCTTAATTTAGGTCAGCTTCCTTCAATGGAAGAAATCCCTAGGTTCATTCTGAGCACTTCTGACTGAGTTAGAGCTTGAATCTGGTCAACGTCTAGACTGTGAGCCCGTTGTTGGGTAGGGACCATCTCTATATGTTGCCAACTTGTGTGCTCTGCACACAGTAAGTGCTCAATAAATGCAATTGAATGAATAAACTGTTTAAGCCCTTTTTTCCACATCCATAAAACAGGGAATGAAATAAAAATGGCAAAGGATGTATGTTTACTGTGAGCCAGCTAATAAACGTTTATTCAATTTTCATTCATTCATTCATTCAATCGTATTTATTGAGCGCTTACTGCATGCAGAGCACTGTACTAAGTGCTTGGGAAGTACAAGTTGGCAACATATAGAGATGGTCCCTACCCAACAATGGGCTCACAGTCTAGAAGGGGGAGATAGACAACAAAACAAAACATATTAACAAAATAAAATAAATAGAATAATAAATACGTACAAGTAAAATAGAGTAATAAATCTGTACAAACATATATACAGGTGCTGTGGGGAGGGGAAGGAGGTAGGGCGGGGGGGATGGGGAGTGGGAGCGGAATTTAATAAAGGAGAATGTATTCTGAGTCAAAAAGTTCCTCTCCTCTGCTTTCCTCAAATCTCCATCTTCCCTAAGTTCCCTACATGTTGCCAACTAGTATTTCCCAAGTGCTTAGTACAGTGCTCTGCAAACACTAAGCGCTCAATAAATACGATTGAATGAATAAGTTCCGCTGAGGATTTAAACAACTGTGAAGCATTGGGAATTACCTTAATCTTTTCATTAAAGAAAACATTCAAAATGACCTATTTTATTAAATCTACACCTGTACTTGTAGCAAACTCCTATATACAATTAATATCCAATGCATCCATTTTTAAATAGAACATTCAACATTCAGATGTGCATTTATAACGTCCAGGTAGATAAATTTCATGTTGGCACTAGAGCTCTGAATTCCACCCTATATCCTCAGCAATCCATTAGCACATGAATACATATAATAATAATAATAATAATAATAATAATGATGATGGTATTTGTTAAGCGCTTACTATATGCAAAGCACTGTTCTAAGCGCTGGGGAGGTTACACGGTGATCAGGTTGTCCCACGGGGGAGCTCACAGTTTTAATCCCCATTTTACAGATGAGGTAACTGAGGCACAGAGAAGTTAAGTGACCTGCCCAAAGTCACACAGCTGACAGTTATATGAAAGTATCAGAAATCCATAGCTGCTCAGGTACCTCTGGATCTTTCATGCATGTGTACATATACAGATTTCCCTTTCCAAATTTGTGGGGGATCAGAGGATTGGATTCCTGTGAATACGTCCATTCTTTCAATCATATTTATTGAGCGCTTACTGTGTGCAGAGCACGGAACTAAGCGCTTTTGGCAAAACAAAAAAATTAGGAGACTTTCCACACTAGGTGAAATTCAGAAAGGTAATGACTGCCCTCCCCTCCCACCCCCTTAACTGTTACACATTAAGGAATTTAATATATATAATATTAAAGTTCTATATGTTATACATATGAAGTTACAATTACTATGATTTGAGAGCCTTGCTACCAACAGTCCAATCACACAATTTGTGTTGTGGCAATCTCTGAATTCAAGGAACACTTAAATGAAAGGTAATTTAAGATCACTTTTCACTCAAGTTGGCAACATATAGAGACGGTCCCTACCCAACAGTGCGCTCACAGTCTAGAAAGGGGAACGAATCAATTACTCTGAAGAAAAGTTGAATATTTTCCCTCCTATTTTCCTGCTAAACTCGCTTTACACTAAAAAAAAAAAAAAAAAGGCCGAGCCCTGTAGCCCACGCTCTGGAATTCTTGTTTCAGAAACTAGCGTCCTTGCCCTAGGATTTGCATATGCTAGCACATTCTGCACTTTAAATTTTCAGAACAAAAGAAAAGTTAGTCAATAGACTTGTACTTCATATACATTGATTTAAATCTTGTCTTTTCATATTTAATAAATATCTCTATTGATGCAGGCTAATGAACTTTATGGATAAATATGTCTTGTTCACTACTTGCATAGTACATACCTAAAATTACTACTGAATTTATTGTATAGTTTATAAGCTAGAGACCCCCGTCCCTACTGTGGAAGTCATTAAACCTTTAAACATAGCATTCCAGTTATAATATTTATCTTTTCCTAACTAAGCCAACTTAGAATATTAGCTGCGGTGTTTTTAAATTTAAAAATTGTCAAATTTGTGAATACATGAGTCACAGAAAATTAGATTTCTAACCCCAGTTAAATGCAACTAAGAGAGAAATCCCCATGATGTTTAACTTTCAAAACTTTCTAAAATTAAGTACTGGAATTTTCAAATACTAGTTAGCACATTTCAGAGCAGCCTTGAAACAAGCACAACTTTTTTTAACAATTTCTAAATATTTTCTTTAAAAGGAATAATTCTATAAAGACCTGGCTGTAACCTTAGAGAGCTGAATATTTCTTCTTACTCTGGAAATAAATATAAGACCCACTTAACTTTGGGGGAGGGGTGTTATCTACCTGAAATTAATGTTTAAAAAGAATGACAAAAACGGCCGTGAACTAAAAGCAATAGAAATCTACTTCCCAGATATACAGTAGTAGAAGGTAACTTAATTGAGCAACTTGGAAAAAAATATAAGTAATTGAAAAAACGTAACTTGTTCAATATGAAATCTCATGACATATAATGATTAACTTTATAGTTAGGCCAACTTTTTGCCCAACTCTTCCTTCACGGAACATTGGCATTACGATGAAGATCCCGAAAAAGTGGAGGGGAGTCGGTTCCTTTCCAGATTCAATCAATCATATTTATTGAGCGCTTACTGTGTGCAGAGCACTGTACTAAGCGCTTGGGAAGTACAAGTTGGCAACATATAGAGACGGTCCCTACCCAACAGTGGGCTCACAGTCTAGATTCGCTGACGAAGACAAGATGGTGGGCCAGGATGGAGAGGGTGGACAGAGATCAGAATGAAGGGGGAGATAACTGATTCATTCAATTGTATTTATTGAGCGCTTACTGGGTGCAGAGCACTGTCCTAAGCGCTTGGAAAGTTCAATTCAGCAACAAATAGAGACAATCCCTGCCCTCACCAGGCTCACAGTCTAGAAGACAGACCCAACACGGGAATGGGTAGTGCACATCAAAGTGCCACGGCTAGGGCGAGGTTAGGCCGGGGATGGCCGGTTTACCAGAGAAAGTATCATTACCAGTTAAAAATTACACACATTCCTGCCTTGTCAAATCAACACAGAATACGGGAAGCAACACGCTCTGGTGGAAAGAGCACAGGCCTGAGAGTCAGAGGACCTGGATTCTAATCCTGATTCTTCACTCACTTGCTGTGTGAACTTGAGTAAGACACTAAACTTCTCTGTGCCTCCATTTCCTCAACTGTAAAATGGGGTTTCATTTAAGCGCTTAGTACAGTGCTCTGCACGCAGTAAGCGCTCAATAAATACGAGTGATTGATTGATTGATTTGAGCCCCAAGTGGGACCTACTGAGAGCTCATCTCCTCCAGGAGGCCTTCCCAGACTGAGCCCCTTCCTTCCTCTCCCCCTCGTCCCCCTCTCCATCCCCGACATCTTACCTCCTTCCCTTCCCCACAGCACCTGTATATATGTATATATGTTTGTACATATTTATTACTCTATTTATTTATTTTACTTGTACCTACCTATTCTATTTATTTTATTTTGTTAGTATGTTTGGTTTTGTTCTCTGTCTCCCCCTTCTAGACTGTGAGCCCACTGTTGGGTAGGGACTGTCTCTATATGTTGCCAGCTTGTACATCCCAAGCGCTTAGTACAATGCTCTGCACACAGTAAGCGCTCAATAAATACGATTGATTGATTGATTGACCTGATTACCTTTTATCTACCCCAATGCTTAGTACAGTGCTTGACACATACTGACTGCTTAATATCTCTATTATCATCATTACTGTTTATTAAATCAAGAAATAAATACCAAAATCACAAAAAAAATATTTGCACAAAGGAGTCATAAAACAGGCTTCTTTGTTAGGTTTAAATGCTCAATAAAGCAGTGTGGCTCGGTAGAAAGAGCTCAGGCTTTGGAGTCAGAGGTCATGGGTTCCAATCCCGATTCCGCCAATTACCAGGTGTGTGCCTTTGGGCAAGTCACTTAACTTCTCTGTGCCTCAGTTACCTCATCTGTAAAATGGGGATTAAGACTGTGAGCCCCACGTGGGACAACCTGATCACCTTGTAACCTCCCCAGCGCTTAGAATAGTGCTTTGCACATAGTAAGCGCTTAATAAATGTCATCATTATCAGCGCTTAGAACAGTGCTTTGCACATAGTAAGTGCTTAATAAATGCTACTAAAATAAAAGTGAAATTTCCATGTACAAGCTTATACAGATAAATGAGATTTCATTGAAGAACGATGCTATAAATCAGCAAGTTACATCTGGCTGGCTGTTTATATTCTTATTTGTGAAAAGTAACCTCCCCAAAACTAAGGCGTAAGTATGCATTCTGCCAAGAGATGGCTAATTTTGAGCTGAAATAATTTATTGGAGATTTTTTTTTGGAAAAATGGCGTTTACAGTGAAACACTATCTTGAACTTCAGCTGCTTCTTTGTTCTTTGTCCACTTTCATATTTAATCAATGATATTTATTGAGCACTTCCTGTGTACAAAACACTGTACTAAACACTTGGGAGAGTCTAACAGAACAGAGTTGGTAGACACATTCCCTGGCCATATTCTTGTTATCATCTCTAACTTCTCAAGCGTGGGGTTTGTAATCTAAATCCCAAAGAAACAAAAGAAATGAAGAAAATTGAAATAAATCAAGGAAGGAGAACGTAAAGTTAAAGATAGATTTATTCCAACACAAAAATGTACTGCTGAGCCCTGACAATGACCACTGAAGATATTGTGAAGGACATTTTTGAGGGAGAAAGTTCTTTAAGTCACTGGTTTACATAACTGAAGAAAAGATTAGAAAGGCAGGGCCAACCTGAGCTTCAGTTTTCTGAACGGTTGCAATGTTACTTGGAAAAATTCCACAATTCCACAAAAGCTGGAAAGCCATGTGGCCTAACAGATAAAGCTCCGGCCTGGGAGTCCGAAGGACCTGGGTTCTAATCTCCGCTCCGCCACTTTTCAGCTGTGTGACCTTGGGCAAGTCACTTTGTTGTGCCTCAGTTACCTTACCTGTAAAATGGGATGAAGACTGTATACCCCATGTGGGACAAAGACTGTGTCCAACCTGATTACCTCGTACCTATCCCAGGGCCTAGAATGGTGCCTGGTACATTTTAAGTGCTTAACAAATACCATGGGGAAAAAAAAAAGTATTTCTGGGTTGATTCTGGAATGGATCGACCATACCTCATCTGTAAAATGGGGATTAAGACTGTGAGCCCCCCGTGGGACAACCTGATCACCTTGTAACCTCCTCAAGCTTAGAACAGTGCTATGCACATAGTAAGTGCTTAATAAATGCCATTATTATTATTATTATTATTATTATTATTATTATTATTATCCTAGTCCTAGGAGACCTAGACCAATTCTGGAGATAAATTCCAGACTGGAACTCATTCCTGCCCCAGTGAGACACTAAGAACCAAGACAAATGCTAAGCCTACAACATGTAACAATAATAATAATAATGATGATGTTGATGGCATTTATTAAGTGCTTACTACGTGCAAAGCACTGTTCTAAGCACTGGGGAGGCTGCAAAGTGATCATGTTGTCCCACGGGGGGCGCAAAGTCAATCCCCATTTTACAGATGAGGGAACTGAGGCACAGAGAAGTGAAGTGACTTGCCCAAAGTCACACAGCTGACAATTGGCGGAGCAGGGATTTGAACCCATAACCACTGACTCCAAAGCCCATGCTCTTTCATCATCAATCGTATTTATTGAGCGCTTACTGTGTGCAGAGCACTGTACTAAGCGCTTGGGAAATACAAATTGGCAACATATAGAGACAGTCCCTACCCAACTAAGCCACTAAGCCATGCTCATATTCATTCATTCATTCATGCAATCATATTTACTGAGCGCTTACTGTGTGCAGGGCACTTTAAGTGCTTGGGAGAATAAAACACAACAATAAATATATGCCTAAAGTCCACCCGCAGGGTTTCCATTATAATAATAATAATAATAATAGCATTTATAAAGTGCTTACTATGTGCAAAGCACTGTTCTAAGCACTGGGGTGGTTACAAGGTGATCAGGTTGTCCCTCGGGGGGCTCACAGTCTTAATATTCATTTTCCAGATGAGGTAACTGAGGCCCAGAGAAGTTAAGTGACTTGCCCAAAGTCACACAGCTGACAACTGGCGGAGCCATGACCTCTGACTCCAAAGCCTGTGCTCTTTCCACTGAGCCACGCTGCCTCTCTAACAGGAAATGACAATTTGAGGTCATTTCCCGGGCTGTTGAGGTGCCCGGCCCTGTGAGTGGCTCAGTTAACCATTGTCCTGTTCACAGAATACATTCAAATGTCAAGTTGAAACCAACTGTGGTGTTCACACTACAACTTCTAATGACTTCAAATAAAGAGAAATTCTCCTTGCTGTGATCAACCTATAAAAAAAACCCCTTCATCACTACAGATGAGCACAACCATGGCAATGATCAGCTGGGCAGATCAATCAATCAATCAATCGTATTTATTGAGTGCCTACTGTGTGCAGAGCACTGTACTAAGCGCTTGGGAAGTACAAGTTGGCAACATATAGAGACAGTCCCTACCCAACAGTGGGCTCACAGTCTAAAAGATCTAAAATGTCCAACTGGACAACAGATTACCAGGTGGTTGGGAGTGTGATAAAGAAAGTAGTATTGTCAAGGGGATAGAGCCTGGGCCTGGGATTCCAAAGGACCTGGGTTCTAATCCTGGCTCAACCACTTAATAATAATAATAATAATAATAATAATAATAATAATAATAATAATAATGGCATTTATTAAGTGCTTACTCTGTGCAAAGCACTGTTCTAAGCGCTGGGGAGGTTACAAGGTGAGCAGGTTGTCCCAGCTGGGGCTCACAGTCTTAATCCCCATTTTACAGACGAGGTAACTGAGGCACAGAGAAGTTAAGTGACTTGCCCAAAGTCACACTGCTGACACTTGGCGGAGCCGGGATTTGAACCCATGACTTCTGAGTCCAAAGCCCATGCTCTTTCCATTGAGCCACGCTGCTTCTCAAGCTGACTGTCAGATGCCAAGACGATCTCATCGGCAAAGCCACAGAACAAACTTATTTATTCAGAGCTTACTGTGTACATAGCCCCCCGTGGGACAATCTGTGAGCCCCCCGCGGGACAACCTCATCACCTTGTAACTTCCCCAGCGCTTAGAACAGTGCTTCGCACATAGTAAGCACTTAATAAATGCTATTATATATACATAGCACTGTACTAAGTGCTTGGGAGAGAACTATGTAACAGAGTGGGAAGACACATTCACAACCAGAAGCAGTTTTGCCTAATGGTTAGAGCATGGGCCGCAGAAGGACCTGGGTTCTGATCTCTCTTCTGCCACTTCTCTGCTGCGTGACCTTGGGCAAGTCACTTAATTCTCTGAGTCTCGGTTACCTCATCTGTAAAACGGGGATGAAGACAATGAGCCTCCGTGAGACACGGACTGTGTCTAACCTGATTAGCTTGCATGTACTCCAGTTGGTACATAGTAAGCACTTAAATAAACTCATTATGGGCCGAGGACGTGTCTGCCAATTTCTCTTGTATTGTACTCTCCCAAGTGTTTAGAACAGTGCTCTGTAGATAGAAAGTGCTCAATAATTACTGATTGACTGACCAGAAAAACCCCCCAAACGAGTCTACAGCTTCAGATAATAATGATAATAATAAAGGTATTTGTAAAGTGCTTACTATGTGCCAGGCATTGAACTAAGCACTGGGGTGAATACGAGCAAATCAGGTTGGACACAGTTCCGGTACCATGTGGGGCTCACAGTCTCAATCCCCATTGTGCAGATGTGGTATTTGAGATGCAGAGAAGTGAAGTGACCTGCCCAAGGTCTCACGGCAGACAAGTGGCAGCAGCAGAATTAGCACCCATGACCTTCTGCCCCTCAGGCCCTTGTTCTATCTGCTATGCCGTGCTACTTCAAGATACTGGAGCAATCCTATTCGACTGGAGCAGTGGGAAAGACTGCCAGGGAAACTTAAAATAGTAGCCTACGACTTGGTAACTACAGCCACGAAACTCGGAATATCGAATCAATGGACATTGCCCCATTTGGGTGATATAACAGTAAATAACTTACAGATATTTTAAATTTTCCAGGTCTTCGAAGGCTCCACTAGGAATTCTCTGAATTTGATTGTTGTTCAGAAGGCTGAAAAGAAATTCAAATGACCATTCATTTTCTGAAAACTACAAAAATGAAAGTCCAAAGTGTAAATTACTAAAATCCTAACGTAAATTAGAAGTTTAGTCAATCAATCAATCAATCGTATTTATTGAGCGCTTACTGTGTGCAGAGCACTGTACTAAGCACTTGGGAAGTACAAGTTGGCAACATATAGAGATGGTCCCTACCCAACAGTGGGCTCACAGTCTAAAAGTCCAAACTGATTAGTTTATATCTACCCCAGTGCTTAGTACAGTGCTTGGCACATAATAAGGGCTTAAACCCCACAATCATTTTTAGTATTATTACAATTAAAATGACCAGTCATACCTCTCATAATTATGAGGACTGAATTCATTTTTATCATGCAATACTTTTTCAACCAAAAATGCAAGAGAAAATACTGCGTTCCCAATGTATTAATCACAGCATCCAGAGTCAGGATAGACGACTTATCTTTGTGGGGGGGCAAAGGGAATCCAGTGTGGTTAGCAATTTGCAATTCTATTCAATTCAAAACATTTAATTCCTTCTCTGAGCTCCGTTTGTGGGTTAACAATTTCCTGGTTTACTGCGGCTTCGGAAATTAAATCTATGATTTGACACGCTAGGCGATGTACATTTCATGTTCTCACACTGAAATGTCATCAAATTTTATGGTTGCACTAACTTGGAGCCATCACTTTCATTTTACTTAATGAAGGCCACATATATATTATTGCTTATTACTAGACACTAAAAACTAGTATTTACTGAACTCGGAAGTACATAATTATAAAAAAATCTTAACTTAAAAAAAGATGTGTTTCACTTACAGTGTATTTAAATTTTTAAGATGCTTAAATGCTCCAGGCTGGATCTCTCTAATTCTGTTAAAACGCAGATCCCTGTGGAAGAAAAAAAGAGGGGAAAAAAAAAATCAATGTTGTGGAACAGGGCACATTTGATGATCACTTTTAAAGTACCTCCCGCCTTATATGCAATTACCACTAATTGTATTTGAAAATTCATAAGCACGTAATTGACTTTGTAATGATCCGTTACAACAAGGAAACAGTGTGGACATCTGCTATGAAACTGAATGTGTTGGTTTGTTAAGAAAGGAAAATTGACAATTTTCACAACTCTCAAAGAAAACAGATAAACCAAGTCTAGTCTCTTGTGCCAACTGCTCAAATTAACCTGAGTTGTTCGATTATTGGAATGAAGTTTAGAGAAGCAGTGTGAGGTAGTGGAAATGGCATGGGCCTGACAGTCAAAAGGACCTGGGTTCTAATTCCAACTCCACCACAGGTCTGTTGGATGACCTTGGGCAAGTCACTTTACTTCTCTATGCCTCAGTTGTAAAATGGAGATGAAGACAGCCCCTTGTGGGACACGGATTGTGTCCAAGCTGATTACCTTTTATCTACCTCAGCAAACACAGTAAGAACATAACAAACACCATGAAAAAAAGTTTATCAACAGCTATCTTGCTTACAGTCATTTAAGAAAAAAAGTGCATAATCATTTAGAATGACAAAGTAAATTAAGGCTACCTAGAAAAATAAAATGCTTATGTCAAATAGAACTTAACAACTCCAAGTATATATGTCTTCAAACATGCTTTTACCAGATCTTAGAAAGACACCTGAATCAATCAATCGTATTTATTGAGCACTTACTGTGTGCTGTGTGCTGTACTAAGCGCTTGGGAAGTACAAGTTGGCAACATATAGAGACAGTCCCTACCCAACAGTGGGCTCACAGTCTAAAAGGGGGAGACAGAGAACAAAACCAAACATACTAACAAAATAAAATAAATAGAATAGATATGTACAAGTAAAATAAATAAATAGAGTAATAAATAAATAGAGCGATATTAATAGTAAATTAATAGAGTACTGAAGCAGTACTCAGGACAAAAAAAAATAAAATAAAAGAAGGTTTAGCTAAAAAGCATTCTTATTATTTTGGTAAGTTTGGAAAGATGTTACTAGGCTTCTTGGAGTTTATTGAGAAATTAAACATGAAATGGTTCTCCAACCAGAGTTGTCACCTCCTCCAAGCTATCAATGGATTGTATTCGTTGAGCGCTTGTACTGTGCAGAGCACTGTGATAAGAGTTTGGGAGAGTATAATGTAACAAAGTTGGTAGACACATTCCCCGCCCACAAGGAGCTAACTCCAAGAAGCATTCTAGTCTGATTCCCCATCTTCCTGTTCATGCCATCCCTTCAACCACTTTGGCACGACTGTGCATATCTGTGTATTTGTGAGAAGGTGAATTTTGTTGTTCTGTACAATTCTTTTCTTATTCTTGCACCTATTGTGAATTTGAGTATTCCGCGACCACTTCCGTATTTTTTCCAAGAAAACTCTCTGGATCCACTACCAGAGCAACTGCAGATGGAGGTGCGGCGTTCTGGGAAAGACATGTCCATGGCGTCGCTATGGATCGAAGACAACTCGACGGTATAAAACAAGACAAGTCTACTTGTTTGCCTGTTTATGGTATCTGTTAAGCGCTTACTACATTCCAGGAACAGTTCTAAGCACTGGGGTAGTTACAAGGTAATCAGGTTGGGCAAGATCCCTGTCTCAAATGGGGCTCACAGTCTTAATCCCCATTCTACAGATGAGGTAGCTGAGGCCAAGAGAAGTGAAGGGACTTGCCTGAAGTCACAAAGCAAGTGGAGCTGGGATTTAAACCTAGGTCCTTCTGAGTCCCAGGCCTGTGCTCTAACCATTAGGCCATATTTCTCTCTCCCTAAAGAGGTATAAGATCCTAAAAAATAGCACATAAAGATAGTAACACTAATTGCATTTACTGAGTACTCATTTGGTGTAGTGGACTTCACCAGTAATAGTAATAATAATAATAATAATAATAATAATAATAATAATGTGGTACTTGTTAAGCACTTACTATACATATACATACAAGCGCTAGGGTAGATACAAGCAGATTGGTTGGGACACAGTCCCTGTCCTAAATCAATCAATCAATCAATCAATCAATCGTATTTATTGAGCGCTTACTATGTGCAGAGCACTGTACTAAGCGCTTGGGAAGTACAAATTGGCATCACATAGAGACAGTCCCTACCCAACAGTGGGCTCACAGTCTAAAAGGGGGAGACAGAGAACAGAACCAAACGTACCAACAAAATAAAATAAGTAGGATAGAAATGTACAAGTAAAATAAATAAATAAATAGATAAATGGAGTAATAAATATGTACAACCATATATACATATATACAGGTGCTGTGGGGAAGGGAAGGAGGTAAGACGGGAGGATGGAGAGGGGGACGAGGGGGAGAGGAAAGAAGGGGCTCAGTCTGGGAAGGCCTCCTGGAGGAGGTGAGCTCTCAGCAGGGCCTTGAAGGGAGGAAGAGAGCTAGCTTGGCGGATGGGCAGAGGGAGGGCATTCCAGGCCCGGGGGATGACGTGGGCCGGGGGTCGATGGCGGGACAGGCGAGAGCGAGGTACAGTGAGGAGATTAGTGGTGGAGGAGCGGAGGGTGCGGGCTGGGCAGTAGAAGGAGAGAAGGGAGGTGAGGTAGGAGGGGGCGAGGGGATGGATGGACAGCCTTGAAGCCCAGGGTGAGGAGTTTCTGCTTGATGCGCAGATTGATCGGTAGCCATTGGAGGTTTTTGAGGAGGGGAGTGATATGTCCAGAGCGTTTCTGGACAAAGATAATCCGGGCAGCAGCATGAAGTATGGATTGAAGTGGAGAGAGACGCGAGGATGGGAGATCAGAGAGAAGGCTAGTGCAGTAGTCCAGACGGGATAGGATGAGAGCTTGAATTAGCAGGGTAGCGGTTTGGATGGAGAGGAAAGGGCGGATCTTGGCAATGTTGCGGAGCTGAGACCGGCAGGTTTTGGTGACGGCTTGGATGTGAGGGGTGAATGAGAGAGCAGAGTCGAGGATGACACCAAGGTTGCGGGCTTGTGAGATGGGAAGGATGGTAGTGCCGTCAACAGAGATGGGAAAGTCAGGGAGAGGACAAGGTTTGGGAGAGAAGACAAGGAGCTCAGTCTTCGACATGTTGAGCTTTAGGTGGCGGGCGGACATCCAGATGGAGATGTCCTGAAGGCAGGAGGAGATGCGAGCCTGGAGGGAGGGGGAGAGAGCAGGGGCAGAGATGTAGATCTGGGTGTCATCAGCGTAGAGATGATAGTTGAAGCCGTGGGAGCGAATGAGGTCACCAAGGGAGTGAGTGTATATTGAGAACAGAAGGGGACCAAGCACTGAACCTTGGGGAACCCCCACAGTAAGAGGATGGGAGGGGGAGGAGGAGCCTGCAAAAGAGACTGAGAAAGAACGACCGGAGAGATAAGAGGAGAACCAGGAGAGGACGGAGTCTGTGAAGCCAAGGTCAGATAACGTGTGGAGGAGAAGGGGGTGGTCCACAGTGTCAAAGGCAGCTGAGAGGTCGAGGAGGATTAGGACAGAGTATGAGCCGTTGGATTTGGCAAGCAGGAGGTAAATGGGGCTCACGGTCTTAACCACCATTTTGCAGATGAGGTAACTGAGGCCCAGAGAAGTGAAATGACTTGCCCAGGGCCGCACAGCAGACAAGTGGCAGAGCCTAGACACTTGAGAACTAAAGAATACAGATGTAACACATTTCCTGCTCAGAAGGAGCTTTCATGCTAAGAAAAGATTTACAACTAGAATGGTCAAAATAAATGAGTTTATATATTTGTTCATATATGCATACTTACACACATATGTAAACTCAGTTACTTATTTACATATATATAAGACTGTGAGCCCACTGTTGGGTAGGGACCGTCTCTATATGTTGCCAACTTGTACTTCCCAAGCACTTATTACAGTGCTCTGCACACAGTAAGCGATCAATAAAAATGATTGAATGAATATAAGATACGTACATAAATATGCTGCTAAGAGCTATGTCCTGAATAACTTGTATCTACCCCAGCGTTTAGAGCAGTGCTTGGCACAGTGTGTGCTTAGCAAGTACCCTGATTGCCATTCCCCTTCCAAATGTTGGAACTATGCTGCCAACTTGTACTTCCCAAGCGCTTAGTACAGTGCTCTGCACACAGTAAGCTCTCAATAAATACGATTGAATGAAATGTTTTTAAGGACTGCTTCAATCCCTGGTGGAATCAAACGTGGGCTCCATTTAGCAGCCTCAGTAATAATCCCCAACGATGATCAAAAGGAAAGAGCATTCCACTCCAATCAAACTGGCAGTGGAATCTAAATAAGTCGACAGAAATGACTCAATACATCCTGAAATAACAAATGTAATTCCTTAGGCAGAAAGCTTGGAAAGGGAACCTTATGTGGGTAACGGTCAGTTTCAATTTCTCTTGGCTATGAGGTTCACCAAACTGACAACAGTGTGGTCAATACTACCCAATCTTAAACATTTACAAAGCCTTAAATGTGGGTGGCAAAAAAGTGACAACCCTGTGCTATTAAAATTGGACTGAATCCCCTTTTTCCTCTCCTCCTCCCCCTCCTTCCCCTCCCCATAGCACCTGTATATTTGTTTGTACAGATTTATTACTCTATTTATTTTACTTGTACATATTTACTATTCTATTTATTTTGTTAATGATGTACATTTAGCTTTAATTCTATTTGTTCTGATGACTTGACACCTGTCCATATGTTTTGTTTTGTTGTCTGTCTCCCCCTTCTACTGTTGTTGGGTAGGGACTGTCTCTGTATGTTGCCAACTTGTACTTCCCAAGCGCTTAGTACAGTGCTCTGCACACAGGAAGCGCTCAATAAATATGATTGAATGAATGAAAGTACTGCCATTAATGATGATTATGGTATTTGTTAAGCGTTTACTATGTGCCAGGGACTGTACTAAGTTCTGGGGACACTGTACCAAATTCAACATAAACATTTTGTTAAGCGCTTACTATGTGCCAGGTACTGTACAAAGCACTGGGAACACTGTACTAAATTCAACATAAACACATTTGAAGCCTTTGAAAATATATTATCTCCATCAGGTGAGCGCATAGCCACTTCCGCAATTGCAAATAGTCATCTCAACCTAGCATGCCTTTCCCATAGATCTTGTTATGAAGTTATTAAGTTAATTCATTCATTCATTCAATCGTATTTATTGAGCGCTTACTGTGTGCAGAGCACTGTACTAAGCGCTTGGGAAGTACAAGTTGTTAATGTCATTAAGTTAATAAAGTTGTTATTTCTCCCTCTAGACTGTAAGCTCGTTGTGGGCAGGGAATGTGTCTGTTTGTTATACTTTACTCTCCCAAGCGCATAGCATGCACATGGTAAGCGCTCAATAAATACGATTAAATGAATGAATAATGAGAGGACTGAAACATTGCTTGTAAATCTGGAATAATGACACGAACCTATGGCTATGTATACATGGAAAAAGACACAATTAAAGAGGTCCTCCGTGTCTGAAGTCACTGCTACTGACGCTGAGATTTTATCAGCGTATGTGGGCATGAGTGATAATATCAGAGCTAGACTGATCACCTCTTCTCTCCCTTTGAAAGAAATCATTATCTATGCCAGCAATTTCATAGTCATCCTCCCTTTTGCATCACCAATAATGATAATACTAGTTGTGGTATTCATTAGGTGCTTATTTTGTGCTCGGCACTGTACTAAGCGCCGGGTTGGATACGAGCAATCAAGTTGGACATGGTCTTTGTTCCTCACACGGGGCTCACATTCTCAATCCCCATATTCCAGATGAGGTCACGGAGGTACGGAGAAGTGAAGTGACTTGCCCAATGTCACACAGCAGACAAGTGGCGGAGCCAGAATTAGAACTCATGATCTTCTGATTCCCAGGCTCTTGTTCTATCCACATCACGCTACTTCTCTACTATGCAACTATGTAGAGGTTTCTACCCCTTAAGCGCTTTGCTACTCTAGATTGTAAGCTCCGTGTGGGCAAGGGAAGTGTTCCCCAACTCTGCCATGTTGTATTCTCATTCATTCTTTCAATCTTATTTATTGAGCGCTTACTGTGGGCAGAGCACTGTACTAACTGCTTGGGAAAGTACAATACAGCAATAAAGAGAGACGATCCCTGCCCACAACAAGCTCAGAGTCTTGGGGCAGCGGGGGGTGTACTAAGCATTCTCCCAAGCGCTTAGTACAGTGTTCTGCACACAGCAAACACTCAGTAAATATGATCGATCCAAACCCACCTCTGCCCCAAAATATCTAGCAGCGTGGCTCAGCAGAAGGAGCGCGGGCTTTGGAGTCAGAGGTCATGGGTTCGAATCCCAGCCCCACCACAAGTCTGCTGTGTGACCTTGG
The DNA here is from genome assembly GCF_015852505.1 of Tachyglossus aculeatus. NCBI lineage: Eukaryota > Metazoa > Chordata > Mammalia > Monotremata > Tachyglossidae > Tachyglossus > Tachyglossus aculeatus. The sequence continues at coordinate 6,119,649 of NC_052101.1, read as the reverse complement.
GCAAGTCACTTAGCTTCTCTGGGCCTCAGTTACCTCATCTGCAAAAATGGGGATTAAGACTGTGAGCCCCCCGTGGGACAACGTGATCACACTGTATCCCCCCAGCGCATAGAACAGTGCTTTGCACATAGTAAGCGCTTAACAAATGCCATCATCATCTACCCTTATACTCTGCTCCCGTGTGTAATTTATTTTAATGCCTGAATCTCTCACTAGACTGTAAGCTCCTTGAGCGAACATGCTTGCTAACTCCGATATACTGTCAATCAATCAATCGTATTTATTGAGCGCTTACTGTGTGCAGAGCACTGTACTAAGCGCTTGGGAAGTACAAATTGGCAACTTATAGAGACAGTCCCTACCCAACAGTGGGCTCACAGTCTAAAAGGGGGGGACAGAGAACGAAATGAAACATACTAACAAAATAAAATAAATAGAATAGTTATGTACAAGTAAAATAAATAAATAAATAAATAGAGTAATGAATATGTACAAACATATATACATATATACAGGTGCTGTGGGGAAGGGAAGGAGGTAAGATGGGGGGATGGAGAGGGGGACAAGGGGGAGAGAAAGGAAGGGGCTCAGTGTGGGAAGGCCTCCTGGAGGAGGTGAGCTCTCAGCAGGGCCTTGAAGGGAGGAAGAGAGCTAGCTTGGCGGATGGGCAGAGGGCGGGCATTCCTGTTGTGTTGTTGTGTTGTTGCCCTCTCCCAAGCGCTTAGTACAGTGTTCTGCACGCAGTTCATGTTCAATGCATACCACTGATGGATTGCATCTGCTACACAAAGAACCTGGAACTGTGTTCATTCATTCATTCAATCGTATTTATTGAGTGCTTACTGTGTGCAGAGCACTGTACTAAGCGCTTGGGAAGTACAATCAATCAATCGTACTTATTGAGTACTTACTGTGTGCAGAGCACTGTATTAAGTGCTTGGGAAGTACAAGTTGGGAACGTATAGAGACGGTCCCTACCCAACAGTGGGCTCACTTGTCCGCTCCAGAATCAGAACTTCTTAAAGATCCTGCCTCCACCTAGTCGGATCATTTCTGATTGTTTCATGCCAGGCTGACTTTTGGAATATTTATTATTCCTTTAATAATGAGTGTTTTAGACATTAAAAACAAACAACCATCGGAATAACAGGCCAAGCTGCTTTTCAAGAATTGACATTGCTATTTTTAGCCTGCGAAGGAATTAGGCTTACTCCCTCCAGAATGACAGTAGGTTTGTTCTCTGGTGTCTTTATTTACAAATAGCATATTGGTGAGAATGTAACCCTGAATATACAGGTATTTCAGTCGGCAGATCTGTGCAGCACAAACTGATAATTGATGAGCAATTTAATGACAACATATATGGTAGTCCAAGATAGGATGCTGTTGCTTTTAGAAAGGAAAGGACGAGCACAACTGGGAGAGAGAGAGAGAGAGAGAGAGAGAGAGAGAGAGAGAGAGAGAGAGAGAGAGAGAGAGAGAGAGAGAGAGTAAAGAGAGAGAGAGTATAAGTATAATATAAAATGCATATATATATACTACATATATATAGTATATATATACATATATATATAAAAGAGAGAGAGAGAGCATAAGTATGTAAGTATAATAGAAAATGCAAAGTATATATAATGTGCTGATGCCATGCCTTTAGGGTGGGGTATTCATGCCTCCAACATGAAAAGTGAAAATTTGTTAGTAGGGGAGTGTGTTATTTCACTCTAGGGGAGTTTGTTTTTTCACTGTTGACTCTGACTAGAGAGAAATGCCTTAAATCACTGTATTAGAAGGAGAGTAAGGGGGAGGTGGGCGAGGGAGAGACAGAGAAATAGAGGGAGAGACAGAGAGGAAGAGGGGTCTCTGTGTTGACATCCCATCTGGAGTTGAACCAAGGTGTCCCCCCTGCCCCAACTCCAGAGAAGACTGTGGCCTCCTGTGGGACAGGGACTGTGTCCAACCTGATTGCCTAGTAATAATAATGATGGTACTTGTGAAGCGCTTTCTATGTGCCAAGCACCGTTCTAAGTGCTGGGGTAGATACAAGGTAATCAGGTTGTCCCACTTGGGGCTCACAGTCTTAATTCCCATTTTACAGGTGAGGTAACTGAGGCACAGAGAAGTTAACTGGCTTGCCCAAGGTCACACAGCTCCCAAGTGGCTGAGCTGGGATTAGAACCCATGTCCTCTGACTCCCAAGTGTGCTTGATACATAGTAAGCACTTAGCAAATACCATAATAGTGTGAGAGAGAGAGAGAGAGAGAGAGAGGGAGAGAGGGGGAGACACAGAACAAGAGAGGGGCTTCACTGAAACCAAATCATAATAATAATGATGGCATTTGTTAAGCACTTACTATGTGCAAAGCACTGTTCTAAGCACTGGCGGGGGTACAAGGTGATCAGGCTGTCCCACATGGGGCTCACAGTCTTAATCCCCATTTTCCAGATGAGGGAACTGAGGCTCAGAGAACTTAAGTGACTTGCCCAAAGTCACACAGCTGACAAGTGGCGGAGCAAGGATTAGAACCCATGACCTCTGACTCCCAACCCCGTGCTCTTTCCACTGAGCCACGCTGCTTCTACTTAATCACCTTTAGTAACATTTCCTATAAGAAAAGCAGCTCTGACATACAAGATATTGATTTAAAATACAGTTTCCAGGAACCATGTGTTTTACATCTTAATACTAGCTGTGGTATTTCTTAAACTCTTACTTTGTGCAATCCCTGTATTACCCATCAAATCACCTTCAGTAACAGGGTTCCTGCGAGAAAAGTACTTCTGACATACACGGTTTTGATTTACAGTTTCCAGGAGCCACTTGTATTTTACCTCCTAACACTAATCGCGATATTTTTTAAGCTCTTACTACATGCCGAGCCCTGTGTTAACCACTGAGGTAGATATGGGATAATCCAGTGAGACCCACAACCTGTCCCACTTGGGACTCACAGTCTAAGTAGGAGGGAGAACAGGGATTTAGTCCCCATTTTACAGATGAGGAACTGAGGCACGGTCACACTGCAGACAAGTGGCAGAGTCGGGATTAGAACCCAGAACTGGGATCGTTCCAGGTGGCCAGGCTGGGCTGAGCAGTCTCTCTGATCCAGGTCAGTCAGACGGCATTCACTCGGACACAATCCCTGTCAACTGCAGCTCACCGTCCGAAATGGGGGAAAAACCCACAGAAAGACTGCTACAAATGGCCGCTTAAATTGGAGAAGCAACGTGGCCTAATGGAAAGAGTCCAGACCTGGGAGAAGGACCTGGGTTCTAATCCCGGCTCCGCCACTTCTCTGCCGTGTGACTTTGGCAAGTCACTTCACTTCTCTGAGCCTCAGTTATCTCATCTGGAAAACGGGGATTCAGACTGTGAGACTCATGTGTCCAACCCGATTACCTTGTATCTATCTTGTATTATCTTGTATCTTATCAGCGCTTAGAACAGTGCTTTGCACATAGTAAGCGCTTAATAAATGCCATTATTATTATTATTATTATTATTATTATCAGAGAAGCAGCGTGGCTCAGTCAAAAGAGCACAGGCTTTCGAGTCAGAGGTCATGCGTTCAAATCCCGGCTCCACCAATTGTCAGCTGTGTGACTTGGGCAAGCCACTTAACTTCTCTGTGCCTCAGTTACCTCATCTGTAAAATGGGGATTAAGACTGTGAGACCCCTGGGACAACCTGATCACCTTGTAACCTCCCCAGCATTTAGAGCAGTGCTTTGCATATAGTAAGCATTTAATAAATGCCATTATTATCATTATTATTTTCCCAGCGCTTGGTACAGTGCTTGGCAATCGCCTAATACCACAATTATTGTTATTACCCAATTTAGAAACAAAATCAAAACAAACCACTCGTTCTTTGCCCTAGCACCCTAAATTATGTTCAGGGGCTGGTGTCTACAAGCCCTGAGCAAATCTTCATAAATCATAAGCACTCAGTAAGTAGTACTGGTATGATTTTGAAGTCTCCATTGACTAGGATTTAAATCATCAGCCCGGCACCTTCAGGAAAGGAATCAAAAGCCACAACTAAAAAACCCAACCACGTTGCTGTTTCCAAAGTCACCAAATCTAATAAGAAGTATTGGTTAGAGTTAGTCATAAAGGCACCAAAGTGTTATAATAATAATTTTGGTAATTGTTAGGCGTTATGTGCCAAGCACTGTTCTAAGCGCTGGAGGAGATACAAGGTAATCAGGTTGTCCCACGTGGGGCTCACAGTCTTTAATCTCCATTTTCCAGATGAGGTAACTGAGGCACAGAGGAGTTCAGTGACTTGCCCAAAGTCACACAGCTGATAAGTGGCAGAGCCGGGATTAGAACCCAAGACCTCTGACTCCCAAGCCCACGCTCTTTCCACTGAGCCACAGCTGCTTCCCGGGAATAACTTCCCTAACTGATTAGCAGCACGGCCTAGCAGAGAAGCAGTGTGGTCCAGGGAATACAGCACGGGCCTGGGATTCGGAAGGTCCTGAGTTCTGATCCTGACTCTGCCACGTGTCAGCTGTGTGAACTTGGATAAGTCACTTCTCTTTTCTGAGTCTCAGTTACCTCCTCCGTAAAATGGGGATTAAGACTGTGTGTCTCGCAAAGGACAGGGACTGTGCCCAACCTGATTATCTCGTATCAACTCCACCACTTAGCAGGGTGCCTGGCACTTAGTACAGTGTGCAACGAATAACCATAACAAAAAAGAGTAGAATGAAACTATATTAGCGCTGTTGTCTAGCAACCTAAAAGATGAGACAGGATGTGAATAAAACCTACAAATCAATGAAACAGGTGTCCGGGATAATCAAAGATTATTTGTTCATCAAATTCAGGCCTCAGGACCAGGGTGGTTCCCACAGAAGCCAGGAAAAGGAAACACTTTCCAAGGTGGACAACGTATGGCAGTTAATGTCACGGAGAAAAGTTGTCAAAGTTGAAAATATTAGGATTAGAAATGACTAAATAGGTCCATGGATAAAATCATTAAAGAGAAGATTGGGGAATCAGAATAGACATCACTAAGAGTTTCATATTAAGTGCCGTCAACTCATTTCTGATTCATAGCGACTCCATGGATACACTTTCTCCAGAATGTCCTGTCCTCTGTCACAATCCGCAACCTTTCTAACGGTTCTTCATTATTGTAGTTATGGTCTCGCTCCATCTAGCAGCCAGTCTGCATCTTCCACGTTTTCCCTGGACTTTCAAGCGCTTAGTACAGTGCTCAAGCGCTTAGTACAGTGCTCTGCACACAGTAAGCGCTCAATAAATACGATTGATGATGACTTTTCCTAGCATTAGTGTCTACTCCAGAGAATCAGTCCTCCTGATTACGAATCCAAAATATGCTAATCTAAGTCAGGCTATTTGGCTTTCCACTGCTGTAAAATCCATATGTTGGTTTTTCGGGCAGTCCATGGTATTCACAAAAGCCTTCTCCAACAACACATTTCAAAAGAATCAATGCTCTTTCTATCCTGCTTTTTCACTGTCCAGATAGGAGAAGAGGTCCCTTATGAGGAAAGCAACTAATCAATAGTTTTATTGAGTACCCTCCTAGGCACTAGGGAGAGAACAACACAATAATAATAATAATGATGGCATTTATTAAGCGCTTACTATGTGCAATGCACTGTTCTGAGCACTGGAGAGATTACAAGGTGATCAGGTTGTCCTATGTGGGGCTCACAGTCTTCATCCCCTTTTTACAGATGAGGTAACTGAGGCACAGAGAAGTGAAGTGACTTGCCCAAAGTCACACAGCTGACAAGTGGAGGAGCCGGGATTTGAACTCATGACCTCTGACTCAAAAGCCCGTGCTACTTCCCACTGAGCCACGCTGCTTCTCAAGCAATAGAGTTCATAGGCACATTCCCTACCCTCAGGGAACTCGAGGTCTAGATGTGGAAATGCTATTATCATCAATCGTATTTATTGAGTGCTTACTGTGTGCAGAGCACTGTACTAAGCGCTTTTTATGCTATTGATACCTGTCTACTTGTTTTGTTTTGTTGTCTGTCTCCCCCTTCTAGACTGTTGAGCCCATTGTTGGGTAGGAATTGTCTCTGTTGCCGAATTGTACTTTCCAAGTGCTTAGTCCAGTGCTCTGCATACAGTAAGCGCTCAATAACTATGATTGAATGAATGAAATGAAGAGTCACATTGCTTTAGCACTTAGTTTTTTTTATTTATAATGGCATTTATTAAGCACTTACTATGTGCAAAGCACTGTCCTAAGCACTGGAGAGGTTACAAGGTGATCAGGTTGTCCCACGGGGGGGCTCACAGTCTTCATCCCCATTTTACAGATGAGGGAACTGAGGCACAGAGAAGTTAAGTGACTTGCCCAAAGTCACACAGCTAATTGGCGGAGCCGGGATTTGAACCCATGACCTCTGACTCCAAAGCCCGTGCTCTTTCCCACAGAGCCACGCAGTAAACACTCCATAAATACCACTGATTGACTGACTGCTTTACAACTTATTTGATAGGAACAGAACACAGGCTGTGGGGAAAACTAGTCTGACCCAAAATAACACTTCTCCTGCTCTAATGATTTCTCCAACATTAATAATCAAATAGGAAATGATATTGACTTTGGATACAATGAAATTCAGAAGTGAAAACATGCCATTTACCACTTGAAGCCCAGTACACAAAATGAAGATCGCTTCAGACACTCTATTTCCTCTGACCAAACCTGTCAGTGATATCTGTTGTACAGTACTCTCCCAAGCACTTAGTAGAGTGTTCAGGATGTAGTAAGTGCTCAAGAGATCATCAATCGTATTTATTGAGTGCATACTGTGTGCAGAGCACTGTACTAAGTGCTTGGGAAGTACAAATTGGCAACATATAGAGACAGTCCCTACCCAACAGTGGGCTCACAGTCTAAAAGGGGGAGACAGAGAACAAAACCAAACATACTAACAAAATAAAATAAATAGAATAGATATGTACAAGTAAAATAAACAGAGTAATAAATATGTACAAACATATATACATACATACAGGTGCCAGTATATATGGCACCTGTAGAGATGCCAGTGCCAGCGATTAATATTTATTGAACATCTACTACGTGTAGTCAGAGTACTAAGTGTTCAGGTTTGCAGTAGCCATAAAAGATACAAGAATATAGTTCATTCATTCAATAGTTTATTGAGCATTTACTGCAGGCACAGCACTGTACTAAACACTTGGGAGAGTACTATATAACATTTATTCATTCATTCACTCAATTGTATTCATTGAACACTTACTGTGTGCAGAGCACTGTACTAAACGCTTGGGAAGTACAAGTTGGCAACATACAGAGACGGTCCCTACCCAACAACAGGCTCACAGTCTGGAGGGGGGAGACAGACAACAAAACAAAACATGTGGACAGGTGTCAAGTCGTCAGGACAAATAGAATTAAAGCTAGATGCACATCATTAACAAAATAAATAGAATACTAAATATGTACAAGTAAAATAAATAGAGTAGTAAATCTGTACAAACAGATAAATAGGTGCTGTGGGGAGGGGAAGGAGGTAGGGCACGGGGGATGGGGAGGAGGAGAGGAAAAAGGGGGCAATAAGCATATTCCCTGGCCACAAGAAGCTTACAGTCTACCGTTCCATGTATTTTAACAGCCCTTACAGTCTGATTCCCTGGCACTGTAGCCTCTTTTTTTCCTGGGTAAGCCACAAGGGTTAGTGGAAAAAGCCCATGCCCCATTCATTCATTCAATCGTATTTATTGAGCACTTACTGTGTGCAGAGCACTGTACTAAGCGCTTGGATGACTGGATGATCTAGTTTCTAATCAGCCCCTTGCCTGCTGTGTGAATCTGGTAAATTCTCTTCACTTCTCTTGCCCTCAGTTTCCTCATCTGTAAAATGGGGATGAAACATCTGTTCTCCCCGCTACTTAGGCTGGAAGTCATACTTGGGTCAGAGACGGTGTCTGACCTGATTATCGTATATTTAGCCCACTGCTTAGTATGGTGCTTGGCACAGAGTAAGCACTTAAATACTAGTATTATTATTACCACTATTATTAATATTGCTATTGCTGGGCATGAGGCAGTATGGAAGACTCTTCAGGAGGGAACCTGGGCTTCCAGATCACCTGTGTCTACAGGTGCTATCTTGCAAACTATTCTCACTCCAAAAGCCATCGGGGGAGCTCAGTAGCAAACAACGGGTTGCAAGAAGTGCTCTTTCCCTGCTTCCAAATATGCCTATTTCTCAGTCTCATGGGAGTATGTTGGCATTAATTTTTTTAATTTAATTTAATTAATTTTAGACTGTGAGCCCACTGTTGGGTAGGGACTGTCTCTATATGTTGCCAATTTGTACTTCCCAAGCACTTAGTACAGTGCTCTGCACACAGTAAGCACTCAATAAATATGATTGATTAATCCAGTGAGTTACAGGGTAGCCCATGAGGCCTAAGGATTCTTTACCAGGACAGCAGATTTTTATTTCCAAAACGGTTGCCTCAGATTAAAATGCTAAATACCTCAGGGCAAAACATCTTCCGACTTCCATTTCCCAATAAATAACTGAGCTTCCTGTCAGAGTCCTGCACACTTTTTCCTTAAGGATGTTTAAGCTAGCCTAAACCCAGAGAATGGAAACAAAACCCAAGAGTTTAATCGGACTGATTTTTTAGACAAAACAATGAGCCTTGTCCCACACAAGGTGGGAAACTTGTTCCATTTTTGGAGATTGCGGTTGGAATGAATGAGTGTTTCTTTCTCAACAGAATAGCTGTAAAATCTTGGAGCTGGAAAAAAACAGGGAGTTTGTGTTTATTTTGGACATCGCTTTTGTTCTCACATTAAAAGCTGCCTGGAGGGTGAACTTATCTTTACGAATGTTCCAGGATTTGGAAATGAGCACTCTCCCATCGCTGGTCCTCTCCTGATGAGGTTAGTACAAAATGCTTCCATAATTATTCTGATCTACCTTTGGCTGACAAAGCAGATGAATTTGAAGCGGCTCTGGATTGCAGGGAAGAAGAAATATACTGCAAGTTCTCTGATGACTATCACCAGAAAGCTCAACAGGGATCAGATGTTGGCTGACAAGAGGCTCTTGTTTCTACATGCTTGAAGGCAGATCTGTTCTTCATTAAACGTATCCTAAACCAGATCATCATCATCATCATCAATCGTATTTATTGAGCAATTACTGTGTGCAGAGCACTGGACTAAGCGCTTGGGAAGTCCAAGTTGGCAACATATAGGGACAGTCCCTACCCAGCAGTGGGCTCACAGTCTAAAAGGGGGAGACAGAGAACAAAACCAAACATACTAACAAAATAAAATCAATCAATCAATCAATCAATCAATCGTATTTATTGAGCGCTTACTACATGCAGAGCACTGTACTAAGCGCTTGGGAAGTACAAATTGGCAACACATACAGTCCCTACCCAACAGTGGGCTCACAGTCTAAAAGGGGACAGAACCAAACGTACTAACAAAATAAAATAAATAGAATAGATATGTACAAGTAAAATAAATAGAGTAATAAATATGTACAAACATATATACATATAGACAGGTGCTGTGGGGAAGGGAAGGATGTTTATTTTGGATATCATTTTTGTTCTCACATTAAAAGCTGCCTGGAGGGTGAACTTATCTTTACGAATGTTCCAGGATTTGGAAATGAGCACTCTCCCATCCCCCGTCTAGCTCCCTGAGGACAGGGATCGTGTCTGCAGAGTCAACGGTACTTTTCATGCAGTAAGTGCTCACTAAATACTATTCAATCGTATTTATTGAGCGCTTACTGTGTGCAGAGCACTGTACTAAGCGCTTGGGAAGTACAAGTTGGCAACATAATACTAGAGAAGCAGAGTGGCTCAATGGAAACAGTGTGGGCTTGGGAGTCAGAGGTCACGGGTTCAAATCCCAGCTCTGCCAACTGTCAGCTGTGTGACTTTGAACAAATCACTTAACTTCTCTGGGCCTCAGTTACCTCATCTGTAAAATGGGGATGAAGACTGTGAGCCCCCCGTGGGACAACCTGATCCCCTTGTATCCTCCCCAGCGCTTAGAACAGTGCTTTGCACGTAGTAAGCGCTTAACAAATACCACCATCATTTTCTAATGATATAGTTCTTGCTGTGTGCCAGGGATGGTACAAAGTGTCGAGGGAGACACGAGATAATCAAGTTGGATACAGTTCATCTCCACATTCTTTCATTCAATCATATTTATTGAGCACTTACTGTGTGCAGAGCACTGCATGGGGCTCACAGTCATAATCCCCATTTTACGGATGATGTGTCTGAGGCACGGGAAGGTTAAATGACTTGCCCAAGGTCATATAGCAGACAAGTGGCGAAGATGGGATTAAAACCAACGCCCTCCGACTCCCAAGCCCGTGGTCTTTCCACTGGGCCGCGTTGCTTTGCTGTTGTTTGATTGATTCCCACACTCGATTTCTAACACGCTCCACTGCAGCATCTATTCCAGGCTGCTTCCCTGATCATCATCATCATCAATCGTATTTATTGAGCGCTTACTGTGTGCACAGCACTGCACTAAGCGCTCGGGAAGTACAAGTTGGTAACATATAGAGACAGTCCCTACCCAGCAGTGGGCTCACAGTCTAAAAGGCAGTGGGCTCACAGTCTAAAAGATCCTGATCATGAAGTCGGTATTTTCCTGAGCGAAAAAAAACCCCAAAACCCTAAGACAGTTATAGGCTTCACATGCACTCATGAAAACACCTCTAAGGCAGCTCTGTTTCACTACAAAGGGGCAGAGGTCAAGCTGAAACACAAAAAGGACAATGTCAGAAACATGTGGCTTTCGTAAAAGATTGGGATCTTTTTAAGGCTTTTTAATTCACTCCCCCTAATTCCAGAGAGCCGGCGCAGTCCCAAACTTCCTTAACGTCATTCCAAAAGCTCCTCAACACTTTGAGAGAGAAAAAAGCAACTGGCTTATTTGGGAGGGAAAGATTCAGCCTCATAAGTCTTTGAACCATTTCACCCTTCATTCATTCATTCAATCGTATTTATTGAGCGCTTACTGTGTGCCGACCACTGTACTAAGCGCTTGGGAAGTACAAGTTGGCAACATATAGAGACGGTCCCAACCCAACAACGGGCTCACTTCGCCACGTGTCCCCAGGAGGATGGGGGAGAGAAGGAAGAGAAGACAGTTGCAGTTGTCTAGTTTACCACTTATTTTTGAGTACAATAGAAACAATTGGGGAAAGAAGAGCTTTCAGATCATTTAACTGATTTTTTTTGGATTCTTTATGCACTGAAAAACATATTACCACACTACTTCTTCATCAGTCAATATTTACTAAACATCTATTGTGCACAGAGAACAATAATACTAATAACAACAACAGCCACAGTATTTGAGTGTTTACTATGCACTGTATTAGGGGCTGAAATACATACATTAGAGAAGCGCAGCGTGGCTAAGTGGAAAGAGCCCCGGGTTGGGAGTCAGAGGTCATGGGTTCTAATCCCTGCAGAGCCACTTGTCAGCTGTGTGACTTTGGGCAAGTCACTTCACTTCTCTGGGCCTCAGTTACCTCATCTGTAAAATGGGGATGAAGACTGTGAGCCCCAGAGTGCGACAACCTAATTACCTTGTATCTACCCCAGCGCTTAGAACAGTGCTCGACACATAGTAAGTGCTTAACAAATACCATTATTATTATTATTATTATTATACATTTTAGTCAGATGAAACAGTCCCACATAGGGCCCCTCATCTGCCCATTGTGGGCAGCGACTGTTTCTCTTTGTTGCTGAATTGTAGTTTCCAAGCGCTTAGTACAGTGCTCTGCACACAGTAAGGGTTCAATAAATATGATTGAATGAATAAAGAGAGAGAACATGTACCGAATCCCCATTTTACAGATGAGGAAACAGGCACTGAGTAGTGAAGTGACTGTCCCCAGGTCACACAGCAGGGTGGTAGTGGTGCCAAGTTTAGAACCCAGGTCGTCTAACTGGCAGACCCAAGCTCTTTCCACTAGAAGCAGCGTGGCTTAGTGGAAAGAGCCCGGGATTTGGAGTCAGAGGTCACGGGTTCAAATCCCAGCTCCACCAACTGTCAGCTGTGTGACTTTGGGCAAGTCACTTCACTTCTCTGGGCCTCAGTTACACCATCTGTAAAATGGGGATTAAGACTGTGAGCCCTCTGGGCCTCAGTTACCTCATCTGTAAAATGGGGATTAAGACTGTGAGCCCCCTGTGGGACAACCTGATCACTTTGTAACCTCTTCAGCCCTTAGAACAGTGCATATAGTAAGCACTTAATAAATGCCATCATTATTATCATTATTAGGCCATTTTCCGCAAGAGTAAGTGAGCTCCCATTTACCTTCGTCCAGCGCTTAGAACAGTGCTTGGCACATAGTAAGTGCTTAACAAGAGGTCACGGGTTCAAATCCTGGCTCCGCCAATTGTCAGCTGTGTCACTCTGGGCAAGTCACTTAACTTCTCTGGGCCTCAGTTACCTCATCTGTAAAATGGGGATTAAGACTGTGAGCCCCAGGTGGGACAACCTGATCACCTTGTAACCTCCCCAGCCCTTAGAACAGTGCTTTGCATATAGTAAGCGCTTAATAAAAGCCATCATTATTATCATTATTAGGCCATTCTACGCAACAGTAAGTAAGCTCCCATCTACCTCCACCCAGCGCTTAGAACAGTGCTTGCCACATAGCAAGCGCTTAACAAGAGGTCAAGGGTTCAAATCCCAGCTTCGCCAATTGTCAGCTGTGTGACTTTGGGCAAGTCACTTCACTTCTCTGGGCCTCAGTTATCTCATCTGTAAAATGGGGATTAAGACTGTGAGCCCCGCGTGGGACAACCTGATCACCTTGTAACCTCCCCAGCCCTTAGAACAGTGCTTTGCAAATAGTAAGCGCTTAATAAATGCCATCATTATTATCATTATTAGGCCATTCTACGTAACAGTAAGTGAGCTCCCATCTACCTCCACCCAGTGCTTAGAACAGTGCTTGGCACTTAGTAAGTGCTTAATAAATACCATCATTCTTATTATCAAATAGAAACTCCTTACCGTCGGCTACAAAGCGCTCAATCAGTTCTCCCCCTCCTACCTTACCTCCTCACTTATTCCCTAGTATAGCTCTTCCCACACGCCACATTCCTCTAGCACCAGCTGGCTCGCTGTGCCCTGAGAAGCAGCGTGGCATAGTGGACAGAGCACGAGCCTAGGAGTCAGAGGGTCATGGGTTCTAATCCCGGCTCCACCACTCATCTGCTGTGTGACCTTGGGCAAGTCGCTTCGCTTCTCTGGGCCTCGGTTCCCTCATCTGTAAAATGGGGATTGAGACTGTGAACCCCACATGGGGCAGGGACTGTGTACAATCTGATTTGCTTGTACCTTCCTCAGCGCTTAATACAGTGCCTGGCACATAGTAAGTGCTTAAACACCACAATTATTATGGCTATGATCTCGCTGCCAACATCTTCCCTCTGGCCTGGAAGTCTTTCCCCCTCCATATTATCTCTCTAGATGGCAAACTCGTTGTGGCCAGGGAATGCGTCTACCAACTCTGTTATATTCTTCTCTCCCACGTATATCAATCATTTATTGAGCACTTACTGTGTGCAGAGCACTCTGCCCCCAGTAAGTGCTCAATAAACGATTGATATATGCCAGACCACCAAGCTCCGCACCTTCAAAACCTAAAGTCATCTCCTCTGAAAGCCCTTCCCCAATTAAGCCCTCTTTTCCCCAAATCCGTATCCCTTCTACAACCTTCATGCACTTGGAACCAAACCCTCTATAACAATAATAATGATGATATTTTTTAAGCGCTTACTATGTGCCAAGCACTGTTCGAAGCGCTGGGGAGGTTACAAGGTGATCAGGTTGTCCCACAGTCTTCATCCCCATTTTACAGATGAGGCAACTGAGGCCCAGAGAAGTGAAGTGACTTGCCCAAAGTCACACAGCTGACAATTGTCGGAGCCGGGATTGAGCGTTTACGGTGAGCAAAGCACTATACTAAGCACTTACTGAATCCCCATTTTACAGATGGGGGAACTGAGGCACGGATAAGTTAACTGACTTGCCCAAGGTCATGCTTTAGGCAAGTGGGAGAGCTGGGATTAGAAAGAGGTCCTCTGGCTCTCAGGCCTGGACTCATTCCACTAGGTTAAGATGACATGTCTCAGCTCTACATGCTCAATTCATTATAGATTATGCTTACATAATAATAATGATGATAATGATGGCATTTGTTAAGCGCTTACTATGCGCAAAGCACTGTTCTAAGCGCTGGGGAGGTTACAAGGTGATCAGGTTGTCCCACGGGGGGCTCACAGTCTTCATCCCCATTTTACAGATGACGCAACTGAGGCCCAGAGAAGTGAAGTGACTTGCCCAAAGTCACACAGCTGACAATTGGAAGAGCGGGGATTTGAACCCATGACCTCTGACTCCAAAGCCCGAGCTCTTTCCACTGAGCCACGCTGCTTCTCTGCCTCCATCTCCTCAAGAGAATCTGTGACCAATCGTCCCACTATCTTCTGCCCTCAAAATGTTTTTGAGGTGGAGATTTAAGTGGGGTGGAGTGGAAAAAGTTGGGCAGAGTGAAATGACTGCTTCAACCAATTTCTGTTCGAAGCAAGAAAAATAATGATAATGGTATCTGTTAAAAGTGCTTGCTATGGATCAAGTGTCGTTCTGAGTTCTGTGGTAGAAACAAGTTGTAGTCCCTGTCCCACAGAGGCTGACACAGTAATATTCGTTTCCAAAGAAAGGACAATCAGGTATATCATTATTAGACGTTAAGCTATTTGAGGAAAGGGATCACATCTTCTATTAGACTCTCACAACTGTAGTGTTGATAAGAGTACCCTGGACAGACTAAGAGCTCAATAAATATTATTAATTGACTTGCCAAAAGGGGTTGGAAAAAAAAAAGCCAAACCACATCAACCAATCAACTGTATCTACTGAGCACGACATGAAAAAACCAAAGAACTGAAAACTCCGATGTGGTGACATTAAAAAAAAAGAAGAATTAGCCCCCGGGTTCTAAGCCCAGTTTAGCTACAAAGATGTTCAACTTTGGACAAGTCATTTAACTTCTCTGTTTTTCAGGCTCCTCATCTGCTAAACCGGGGATTAAATTCCTGTTTTTCCAATGTCTCATGTATTTGAGTACCCTGCATCTTTCCCAGAGCTAAAGGAAGTGCTTGACGTAGTAAGCGCCTAACAAATACCACAATTACGACACAGAATCCACTAGACTGTAAGCTCCTTCAAGACAGGGAACATAGCTAACTGTACTGTTAGCTACTGTAGAGAAGCAGCGTGACTCAGTGGAAAGAGCATGGGCTTTGGAGTCAGAGGTCATGGGTTCGAATCCCGACTCCACCACATGTCTGCTGTGTGCAAGTCACTTAACTTCTCTGCACCTCAGTTACGTCATCTGTAAAATGGGGATTAAGACTGTGAGCCCCACGTGGGACAACCTGATCACCTTGTATCCCCCCAGCGCTTAGAACAGTGCTCTGCACATAGTAAGCGCTCAATAAATGCCATTATTATTACTGTACTTTTCTAAGCACTTAAAACGCAGCTCTGGCCCTACAGCAGCATGGCTCAGTGGAACGGGCATGGGCTTGGGAGTCAAAGGTCATGGGTTCTAATCCCCGCTCCGCCAGCTGTCAGCTGTGTGACTTTGGGCAAGTCACTTAACATCTCTGTGCCTCAGTTCCCTCATCTGTAAAACGGGGATTAAGACTGTGAGCCCCATATGGAACAACAGGATTACCTTGTATCCCCTCAGCACTTAGAACAGTGCTTGGCACATAGTAAGCGCTTAACGAATGCCATCATTATCAAGACACTCATAAAATACTACTCACTGATTTTAAGCTTCTTGGGGACAGAGGTCACATCTACTAATTCTATGCTCCGTGCACATTTCAGTCAGTAAATACTATTGATTGACAAATCATCAAGATCAATCAATCATTGGAAGCAAATATGTTAGTATTCGGTGTCGACAAACATTCACATAGCAGAGCCTGAAAACTTCACAAAAAGAGCTTTGTAACCAAGTCAGTGCAGTTACTGGATGATGTCAACCGCAATTCAGTGTCTCCTGAACAAGAAAATGTACCCAAAAATGTGCCACTTAGTTGAGAAAAAGAGAAATTCTTTACTATTTAAAGACAATTTCCAACTTACTGTTTTTTAAACTCATTTTTTCCGATGTAAAAAACTCTATTTGCAGAATCATGAGAAGGCATTCAAAAGTACTCGGGGAAGGTCTATTCTTTTGAAGTTCACTTTTCAAGATATTTTATGGAAATGTTGATGAAAATTTGAAGATACTATCCAGAAAGTTGTACAAACCCAATATGGAATACAAAGATAAAAGCCATTATCATTTCTTAAACCAGAATTGAACCATTATTTTTTGAATGTATTCTTTAAGCACTTACCATGTGCCAGGCACTGTACTATGCCCTGGGGTAGACATGAGCGAATCAGGGTGGACAACATCCATGTCCCACATGGGCTTAACAGTCTTAATCCCCATTTTACAGATCAGGTAATTGAGGCACACAGAAGTTAAGTGACTTGCTCAAGTTTGCACAGCAGACAACTTCTAAACTGTGAGCCCACTGTTGGGTAGCGACAGTCTCTACATGTTGCCAACTTGTACTTCCCAAGCGCTTAGTACAGTGTTCCGCACACAGTAAGTGCTCAATAAATATGATTGAATGAATGAATGAAAGTGGTGGAGGGGGAATTAGAACCCAGGTCCTTCTTTGGAAACCTTCTTTGCAACTCGACCAGCACAAAACTGGAAGCCATTCATTCATTCATTCATTCAATCGTATTTAATTAATTAATAATGGCATTTATTAAGCGCTTACTATGTGCAAAGCACTGTTCTAAGTGCTGGGGAGGTTACAAAGTGATCAGGTTGTCCCACAGGGGGCTCACAGTATTAATCCCCATTTTACAGTTGAGGTAACTGAGGCACAGAGAAGTTAAATGACTTGCCCAAAGTCACACAGCTGACAACTGGCAGACCCGGGATTTGAACCCATGACCTCTTTTAGACTGTGAGCTCACTGTTGGGTAGGGACTGTCTCTATATGTTGCCAATTTGTACTTCCCAAGCGCTTAGTACAGTGCTCTGCACACAGGAAGCGCTCGATAAATACGATTGATTAAATACGAATGATGATGACTCCAAAGTCTGGGCTCTTTCCACTGAGCCACGCTGCCTCTCTATTTATTGAGCGCTTACTGTGTGCAGGGCACTGTACTAAGCGCTTGGGAAGTACAAGTTGGCAACATATAGAGACGGTCCCTACCCAACAGTGGGCTCATCTTTTCAGCTATTATTGTTTTGCTAATCTCACCCAACATTAATGTTCTGGGTCCAAAATTCTAAACTTGCAGAGTCAAACCTCCATTTTATCCTTGAACAAATTTGGGAATTGCCTTCTCCTTCTGAAGCAGCATGGCGTCGTGGCTAGAGCACGGGCCTGGGAGTTGGAAGGTTATGAGTTCTAATCCCGACTCTGCCACTTGTCTGCTGTGGGAGTTTGGGGAAGTCACTTCGCTTCTCTGTGCCTCATCTGTCAAATGGGGATTGAGACAGTGAGCCCCACATGGGGCAGGGACTGTGTCCAACCTGTTTTGCTTATATCCACCCTTGTATATATGTATATACCTGTATATATGTATATATGTTACTCTATTTATGTTATTTGTTCATATTTATTCTAATAATTTTATTTTGTTAATATGTTTTGGTTTGGTCTCTGTCTCCCCCTTCTAGACTGTGAGCCCACTGTTGGGTAGGGACCGTCTCTATATGTTGCCAATTTGAACTTCCCAAGCGCTTAGTACAGTGCTCTGCACACAGTAAGCGCTCAATAAATACGATTGAATGAATGAATCCACCCCAGCACTTAGTACAGTGCCCACCACATAGTAAGTGCTTAACAAATACCATAATTATTGATTGTTATTATTATTATGACAAAGAGCCTCTGTCTCTCTACCTATTTATGTTCAGGTCTCGGCTTTTCCAATCCCCAGTTTTGAATTCCAGGATCTTCCAGACCCTGATGCTTTTCCTTCAAAATATCCTGGAGGAAGAGGAGAAGCAGTGTGAGCCCATAGATGGAGCCCGGGCCTAGGAGTCAGAAGGACCTGAGTTCTAATCCCGGCTCCTCCACTTTTCTGCTGTGTGACCTTGAGCAAGTCACTTCTCTGGGCCTCAGTTACCTCATCTGGAAAATGGGGACTGAGACTGTGAGCCCCACGTGGGACAGGGACTTTGTCCAACCCGATTGGCTTGTATCCAGCCCACCTCTTAGTACAGTGCCTGGCACATAGTAATAATAATAATAATAGTAATAATAATAATAATAATGGCATTTATTAAGCACTTACTACGTGCAAAGCACTGTTCTAAGAGCTGGGTGATCAGGTTGTCCCTCGTGGGGCTCTTAACAAATACCATCATTATTATTATTAGTCTCTGTTCCTCAGTTATCTCATCTGTAAAATGGGGATTAATACCATTAACCCCGTGAGGGATTTGGAGAGTGCCCAACCTGATTAACTTGAATCTATCCCAGGGCTTCATACAGTGCCTGGAACAGAGCCCTTAAACTCCATTTCTTCTAGATTGTAAGCTCCTTGTGGGCAGGGAACGTGTCTACCAACTTTATTATACTGTACTCTCCCAAGCGTTTAATACAGTGCTCTGCACACAGTAAGCGCTTGATAAGTACAATTAAAAGCTTGATTGACTAAGCAATGACCTCTGACTCCTAAGCCCGGGCTCTTTCCACCGAGCCAAGCTGCTTTTCTATTAATGCCTGATTCCCCCTCTAGACTGTAAGCTCCTTGCGGGCAGGGTATGTGCCTGCTTATCATTATATTGTACCCTCCCAAGCGCTTAAGTACAGTGCTCTGCATATATTAAGTGCTCAGTAAATAGGATTGAATTGAAAAGAGCATATGTAAGTGCTCAGGGAGGGCACTATCATCATCATCAACAATCGTATTTATTGAGCACTTACTGTGTGCAGAGCACTGTACTAAGCGCTTGGGAAGTACAAGTTGGCAACATATAGAGACAGTCCCTACCCAACAGTGGGCTCACAGTCTAAAAGGGGGAGACAGAGAACAAAACCAAACATACCAACAAAATAAAATAAATAGAATAGATATGTACAAGTAAAATAAATAGAGTAACAAATATGTACAAACATATATACATATATACAGGTGCAGTGGGGAAGGGAAGGAGGTAAGATGGGGGGGGATGGAGAGGGGGGCGTGAAAGAGCATGGGCTTTGGAGTCAGAAGTCACGGGTTCAAATCCTGGGCTCTGCCAACTGTCAGCTGGGTGACTTTGGGCAAGTCACTTAACTTCTCTGTGCCTCAGTTACCTCATCTGTAAAAAAAATGGGGATGAAGACTGTGAGCACCCTATGGGACAACCTGATCACCTTGTAACCTCCCCAGCGCCTAGAACAGCGCTTTGCACATAGTAAGCGCTTAACAAATACCATCATTATTATTAGAAGTGGACCAATGAGGGATTGTTTTGAAGTGTTTCACAGAGAAGCTAAAGGGAAAGGGACAGGACAGGCCAAGAGAAACAGGCGGGGCCCAGACCAGCACAGATTTTGCTGAAAATACAAATCAGACCTCACTGGCACTGGGGTGGTTTTGCAGTCCAGAGGCAGCGTGATGAACCAGCCGGCTTGGATAATGAGTCAGAGACCCTCACCACATTCACCGTCTGCTCCGTCGGAAGCCAGAAATCCAGCCTGTGGCTAGTGCAGGGCTGCTGGCCCTGGTCCAGGACAACAGATTACGGGAAATCCCCAAAATTATTTAGATGTTTAGACTGCATAGAACCCTAGATTCATTCATTCAGTCCTCTTTATTGAGCACTTACTGTGTTCAAAGCACTATACTAATCGCTTGGGAAGAGTTCAATTCCACAACAGACACATTCCCTGCCCACAGTGAACTCACTGTCTAGAGCGGGAGACAGACATTAGTAGACATAAATAAATACATTAATTACCAATATGTACATACGTGCTGTGGGGCTGGGAGGGAGGATGAATGAAGGGAACAAGTTAGCACAACACAGAAGAGGAAAGCAGAAGGCTTCTTGGAGGAGGTGTGCCTTCAATATGACTTTGATTTGGGAGAGAGTAATTATCGTCTGATATGAGGAGGGAGGGCGTTCCAAGCCAGAGGCAGGATGTGGACGAGAGGCTGGCGGAGAGATCGACAAACTCGAAGTACAGTGAGAAGGTTGGCATCAGGGGAAAAACTGTGTGGGGTGGGTTGTAGTAGAAGAGCACGGAGATGAGGTAGAAGGGGGCGAGGTGATTGCTTTAAAGCCGATGGTGAGAACTTTTTGTTTGATGCGGAGGTGAATGGACAACCACTGGAGTTTCTTGAGGAATGGGGAACCGTGGTCTGCGGCCAGTAAGTCCTCAATAAATACGACTGGCTGGTGGGAACGTCTCAGAGAATTCAGAGGGAAACAATGCTGTTTGGGGCCAATGAAGAAACGAGCCCAAAATGAATTGCTCGGATTAGGGCAATTCTTGGTTTCCAAACTTACTGTTTCAGCGAGCCTGTAGCCTTAAAAAACCTCATTCTACGAAGGCCAGCCAGTGGAAGGACAGTCGAAAAGGGACACCAGCTCTGGATAATGAGATGGAAGTAAAGCTGAACCCGGAGCAATTGGGAATTGTGGTTCGTTTTTTTCGGTGGAAAACTGAACCCCTCTTCCTGTTATGAAAACAGGACACAGGTGCAAACAAACGAATATAAATCTCCTAATTGAATCATCGTGTGGTTCCACGCAGCTGAGTGCGCTTTGCTGACGTTTCAGTGCTCGCAAAGCAATTTGTTGATAGGTCCCATCAAATCTGGGCCGAAAGCTGGTTTTCGGCTTCCAGCTTTGTTTTACCGAGCACACAAATAGAGTGGAGGGTGTTTGCCCCGGAAAAAGCGGAGAACACTGAGAAATCCAAAGGATCTTTGAAGGAGCTCTTTGATGGCTACGGAGAGATAACTCAGAGATGGAGTGGGAAAAGAAGCCGAGCTAACAAACATACCCTGGAAAAATGCACTTCCACAAAACTATTTGCTTCTTATCTCACCTTCAATTGGCTGTGGAATGTAACCTGCCCTTTTTGAGGCCAAACAGCAAGCCCGAGGGTATAAAAGCACCTTATTTTCCTAAAAAGTTTAGTTTGAAGTGTTTCTAGTGTTACATTTTTATTGAAAGCTTTCCGCTCTAATGAAAAACAGTATTTTCAACATTCTCCTAACAACTAACCTCAGATGCTATTGTCCAGCTGATCTTGAAATCTAGGAAATGACGTGAAGATAGATCCATTCCAATCTCCCGTTGTTTCATATTGGCAGAGGGACTAGGCTGCTATGTCCCTACCTTGCTACAGTACTTGCTACAAAGCAATGCCTAGCTAAAGAGGAAAACATAAAAATAAAAATGGTTTAGGTGAAGAAAAAAAAATTTGAAGTGGAAAACTTGACCAGGCAGATTCCAAAGCTGTGACTGCCATTTCCAAGACATCTTTTTTTTTTTTTTCCTATCTGTTAATCATTTTAAACTCTGACAGCCTTAGGCTATCTAATTCTTACAGTCTCAGCATCTTCCGGTATGAGGATAATCACCTCCAACTGATTGCAGACACCAATTGTCTCATTCTTCATTCCCCGGTCTTGGGTTAAAAAATAGGAAAGGAGACTAGAAAAAGTCTTTTAAAGTAATTTCCTCCCACAGACTCTTACTGCTTCTAGTTTACCATCCTTCTTTTATGTAAGAAAAATTCATCATGGCTCCGTGCAATAGTACAAACACACCTCGACATGTGTAATAAAATTCAGAAAAAATATAAATATTGAGGCTGAAAATATTAAGTACATACTTCAGCAAACATGAGCTAATTCTTACTGGAAACACCCCTACTGGAAGCATATTTTAACTTCAAAAAAATGTAGACAGCCAAGGCCACATGTGCTCTGAGGAAACCCTGTAAAGACCCGACACAGGGTCCGAAGTGGTCAGTGAATTCTGCTACCTAGGCAACAATTAAAAAGTAAGAGGCTGGTGTGTCTTTAGAGGCCAGCCAGATGGGAGTCACTTTGGCATTAAAGTATACGGGATGTAAGCCCATCGTGGAAAGGGAACGTGTCTGCTAATTCTCTTGTATCGTTCTCTCCCAAGAGCTTAGTTCAGTGCTCTGCACGTAGTAAGTGCTCAATAAATACCATTGATTGAATGACAGATAGAGAATCCATGGGTGTACTGAGGAGAGATTAAGGGCTCAACAGTCTAGACAACTCTGGACACCAGAAAGCATTTTATGCTCCAATTCAAACGAAATGTTTCAATGGTTCAACCAACATTAGTCATGCGAGTCATCAACGCGAAGCGCTCTTTTCTTCAGGCACAGTAGGTGGATGAGACAATGTCTCCCACTGGGCAGACGTCCTCATCTTACTCAACCAAGCACTCCCAAAGCTCAACACAGTTTCGACAATCAGTCTGAGCCGACTTCCAGCTCCAAAGGATTGGACCTCATCCCTTCAACAAGATGCCCCAAACTAGGTTGAGCCAGATTTCCACGGAGAAATTAAGCTAAAAACTTCACTCACGATTGTATCAGAAAATAAATTTGACCGAAATGGTGGGGAAAAAAAATTCTCTAAAACGTTAGCCTCGTGGCGTTCATTTTTTCCACCGGGCCCCCTCAGTGGAATCGATAATGGCAGGTCATATCGCTCGATGTCTCCGATCTAGTCCGGTCCAATTCTATGGGCCGGTCTCCAGAACTGGACAACAGGAGCCCATTCTAGGGCTTCCACTGGGCCCCATGGAAAAGCAACTCCACACCTTCAGGGAATAAGGAATCCACTCTGTTCACACAGGAAGACTCCTCTAGATTATAAATTCCCTAAGGCAAGGATCATTTCTACCTATCGTATTGTATTAAATTCTCCCAAGCGCCTAGTACAGGGATCTGCACACCATAAGCCCACTGCTGGGTAGGGACTGTCTCTATATGTTGCCAACTTGTACTTCCCAAGCGCTTAGTACAGTGCTCTGCACACAGTAAGCGCTCAATAAATACAATTGATGGATTGATAAACGCTCAATAAATACCACTGGCTGATTAACACAATCCTACCTTTTCAAGGTTTTCAATGTAGATCACCCAGACCCCCTAATGACAGGGGCAGATCAAGTCCCTCCAGCAGATGAGGCAGTCCAATTTCTGAACATACCCAATTTGGCCAAACCAGACAGATAGTCTTTGATAATTAGAAAGCTGAACTTATCTGAACTTATGAAAAGCAGCGTGGCTCAGTGGAAAGAGCCCGGGCTTAAGTCACTTAAGTTCTCTGTGCCTCAGTTACCCCATCCGTTAAATGGGGATTAAGACTTTGAGCCCCCTGAGGGACAACCTGATCACCTGGTAACCTCCCCAGCGCTTAGAACAGTGCTTTGCACATAGTAAGCGTTTAATAAATGTCATTATAATCAATCCCTACCCAACAACAGGCTCAGCGTCTAGAAGGTTATGCACATAAGTGTTGAGGGGTTGAGAGAGGGGTGAAAGAAGGGTGCATCATCTTCATCATCATCATCAATTGTATTTATTGAGCGCTTACTGTGTGCAGAGCACTGTACTAAGCGCTTGGGAAGTACAAGTTGGCAACATATAGAGACAGTGCCTACCCAACAGTGGGCTTGGGGAAAACTCGCGGCAGTTAAAAAGCAACCATCTGCCAGGTACTTTCATTCATTCATTCATTCATTCATTCATTCAATCTTATTTATTGGGGAAAACTCGCGGCAGTTAAAAAGCAACCATCTGCCAGGTACTTTCATTCATTCATTCATTCATTCATTCATTCAATCTTATTTATTGGGGAAAACTCGCGGCAGTTAAAAAGCAACCATCTGCCAGGTACTTTCATTCATTCATTCATTCATTCATTCATTCAATCTTATTTATTGAGCACTTACTGTGTGCAGAGCACTGTACTAAGCTCTTGGGAAGTACAAGTTTGCAACATATAGAGACGGTCCCTACCCAACAGCGGGCTCACAGTCTAGACGGCGGAGACAAGACAACAAAACTAAACATATAAACCAAATAAAATAAATAGAATAAATATGTACAAGTAAAATAGAGTAATAAATAGGTATAAACATATATACATATATACAGGATATACATCAATCAATCATATTTATTGAGCGCTTACTATGTGCAGAGCACTGTACTAAGCACTTGGGAAGTACAAATTGGCAACATATAGAGACAGTCCCTACCCAACAGTGGGCTCACAGTCTATACATATACATATGTGTGTATATATATATATATATATATATATATATATATATATACAGGTACTTGATATTATAGGTTCTGCAAACTCTGGAGAAGTAACAGGAAACCATCTGGATAGAAGCACCAAATGGGGGAGACGGATGTATTGTCAACATTTTTCTAACATTCCTCCAGGATCTTTCGAATCCGTTCAAAACCGTGGCCCTAAAACGCGAGATTAGACCATCGGCATTTGTTTAGTCGGTGAGTCCTGACTCATGGAAATAAAGATACTCATTTCTCTGGCTGGGTTTCCACTCCCAGAGGGCTGGGCGGGGAACTCTATTCGGGAGGGAGGACGGCAGGGACCGTCCGACTCGGATGCCGCTAACCACCGGCCCAGATGGATCGACTCCAGGAGCGGCCTGGGAGGCGGCCGGGATTGGGATGGACGCCAAGAAATGGGGCAGCATCCGTGCAAGCTCCTGGCCTGAAGGGATCGGCTTTCATTCCCAGATGCTGAGGCCCCCTCGCTCCCCCTGGATAGCTTGGGGGTCCCTCATTTCCTCCTTCCTCTTCCACTGGGATAACAATAACACCAACAATAAGAAGAAGATGGCACTTGGTATGTGCCCAGGACCTGTTAACGTACTGAGGATGATACAGGATAACTAGATCAGACACTCGTCCATCCCACGAAGGAGGGAAGGCAGGTAGTTTATCCACATCTTCCAGATGGGGAAACTGAGGCCCAGAGAGGTTTAAGTGACTTAGCCGAGGCTCCAGAGCAGGCTGGTGCATTTTATTTCTTGATATTGACGTCTGTCTCCCCCTCTAGACTGTAAACTCTCTGTGGGCAGGGAAAGTGTCTGCTTATTGTCGCATGGCATCGTGGATAAAGCATAGGCCAGGGAGGAAGGTGGTCATGGGTTCTAATCAATCAATCAATCAATCGTATTTATTGAGCGCTTACTGTGTGCAGAGCACTGTACTAAGCGCTTGGGACGTACAAGTTGGCAACATATACAGTCCCTACCCAACAGTGGGCTCACAGTCTAAAAGTCTAATAATAATAATAATAATGGCATTTACTAAGTGCTTACTATGTGCAAAGCACTGTTCTAAGCGCTCGGAAGGTTCCAAGGTGATCAGGTTGTCCCACGTGGGGCTCACAGAGTCTGGATTTGAACCCATGACCTCTGACTCCAAAGCCCGTGCTCGTTCCACTGAGCCATGCTGCTTCTCTAATTCCACCTCTGTCACTTGTCTGCTGTGTGGCCTTCGGCAAGCCACTTCACTTCTCTTTGCCTCAGTTACCTTCCAATTTGTACTTCCCAAGCGCTTAGTACAGTGCTCTGCACATAGTAAGCGCTCAATAAATACGATTGATTGATTGATTGATTGATTACCTCATCTGTAAAATGGGGATGATTTGCTTGTATCCACCCCAGCGCTTAATACAGTGTCTGGTAATAATAATGATGGTATTTGTTAAGCGCTTACTATGTGCAGAGCACTGTTCTAAGCGCTGGGGCAGATACAGGGTAATCAGGTTGTCCCACGTGGGGCTCACACTTCCAATCCCCATTTTACAGATGAGGGAACTGAGGCACAGGGAAGTTAAGTGACTTGCCCAAGGTCACACAGCACACAAGTGGCAGAGTCGCGACTAGAACCCACGACTTCTGACTCCCAAGACCGTGCTCTTGCTCTGCACATAGTAAGCGCTCAATAAATACGATTGATGACTGATCGACACTGCTTCATAGTGAGTGCTCAACAAATATCATAATTTTTCATTACTATTATTATATCGTACTCTCCTAAGCATTCAATACAGAGCTCTGCACCAACAAAGCGCTCAATAAATATGACTGAAAGAACTGAATGAAAGAAGGAATAGTGCCAGACCTGCGACTAGATCCTGGCTCCAATTAATATGCAGTATCCCCAACTGCTAGATGAGCCCCTTCCTTCCTCTCCCCCTCGTCCCCCTCTCCATCCCCCCCATCTTACCTCCTTCCCTTCCCCACAGCACCTGGATATATGTATATATGTTTGTACAGATTTATTACTCTATTCATTTATTTATTTTACTTGTACATATCTATTCTATTTATTTGATTTCGTTAGTACGTTTGGTTTTGTTCTCTGTCTCCCCCTTTTAGACTGTGAGCCCAATATTGGGTAGGGACTGTCTCTATATGTTGCCAACTTGGACTTCCCAAGCGCTTAGTACAGTGCTCTGCACACAGTAAGCGCTCAATAAATATGATTGATGATGATGATTTGTTTTCCACTCTGTTTTACCTATCGGGTCTCGTTTTCATCTTTCCTGACACACGACATTCCTGACAAATTTTCTCCTCCCTCACACCTGCCAGGCCAAAGCTCGCCCCGGCTTCAAAGCCCAACTAAAATCCCATCTCCTCCGAGAAAACTTTCCTTACTAGCCTCCCTCTTCCCCACCCTCTTCCCCCTCCCTTCTGCATCCCCGTGTGCCCTTTTTATAATAATAATAATCATAAAGATGGCATTTGTTAAGCGCTTACTATGTGCAAAGCACCGGGGAAGATACAAGGTGATCAGGTTGTCCCACGTGGGGCTCACAGTCTTCATCCCCATTTTACAGATGAGGTAACTGAGGCACAGAGAATCAATCAATCAATCAGTCGTATTTATTGAGCGCTTACTATGTGCAGAGCACTGTACTAAGCGCTTGGGAAGTACAAATTGGCAACATATAGAGGCAGTCCCTACCCAACAGTGGGCTCACAGTCTAGAAGGGGGAGACAGAGAACAAAACCAAACATACTAACAAAATAAAATAAAGAGAATAGATACGTACAAGTAAAATAAATAAATAAATAGAGTAATAAATATGTACAAACATATATACATATATACAGGCCACCCCGCTTCTCTGCTTTTTTTGATATTCACCCTACCCCCAACACTCACATGCATAATCCTATCTTCTGCCCCTCTCCCTACCTATATTTTATTTCAATGTCCATCTCCCCAACTAGACGATAGGACGAGAAGCAGCATGGCTTAGTGGAAGGAGCATGGGATTGGGAGTCAGAGGTCGTGGGTTCTAATCCCGGCTCTGCCACTCATCAGCTGTGTGACTTTGGGAGAGTCACTTCACTTCTCTGGGCCTCAGTCGCCTCATCTGTAAAATGAGGATTAAGTCTGTGAGCCTCACGTGGGACAGTCTGATTACCTTGTATCAATCCCAGTGCTTAGAAAGGTGCTTGGCCCATAGTAAGCGCTTTACAAATACCATCATCATCATCCTTGAGGGCATGGATCCTGTCTACCAACCCTATGGGATGGTACTCTCCCAGGCACTTACTACAGTGTGCTGCACTCAGTGAGTACTAAATAAATAATGATAATAATAATAATAATAATAATGGCATTTGTTAAGCACTTACTACGTGCAAGGCACTGTTCTAAGTGCTGGGGGGGATACAAGGTGATCAGGTTGTCCCACGTGAGGCTCACAGTCAATCCCCATTTTACAGATGGGGTAACTGAGGCTCAGAGAAGTTAAGTGACTTGCCCAAGGTCACACAGCAGACATGTGGCGGAGCTGGGATTCGAACCCATGACCTCTGACTCCAAAGCCTCTTTCCACTGAGCCACGCTGCTTCTCTCTTCTCTAAATAAGACTGCTAAGTGTTAAGGAAAATACAACTGGATTGATAGATAAGACCCCTGACTTTCAGGAGTTTACTACAATGGAGCGGCAGGGGTGGAGGAAAATATATTTGAGGAAAATCTATTTATCTGTTTATATTAATGTTTGTCTCCCCCTCTAGACTATGAGATCGTTTTGGGCAGGAATGTGTCTATTTGTTGTTATATTGTACTCTCCCAAAGCGCTTGGTACAGTGGTCTGCACACAGTAAGCGCTCAATAAATATGATTCATTGATTGATTATTTTACTTGTACATATTTATTCTATTTATTTTATTTGGTTTATATGTTTTGTTTTGTTGTCTGTCTCCCCCTTCTAGACTGTGAGCCCACTGTTGGGTAGGGACCGTCTCTATACATTGCAAACTTGCACTTCCCAAGCGCTTAGTACAGTGCTCTGCACACAGTAAGTGCTCAATAAATACAATTGAATGAATGAATGAATGCTTTGCACACAGTAAGTGCTCAATAAATGACTGAATGAATGAATATATTACAGGTAGGAGAAAATAATGGAGCATAGATACGTGTACCGAAGTGTTAAAAGGTGGTGGTATGAACACTTGAGTTGAAGTTGAAGAAATGGCGCAAGGGCGAGGAGATCACAACGATGTTAATAAGAATAATTGACATATTTGTGCACTTCCTACGTGCCCAGCCATGTCCCACGTGCTACCACTAGATAAGACATATTCTCTGTCCCCTAAGGAACTTAAGGAACTCCCTGTCTAAGCGGGGTTAGAACAGTATTTATTTATTTATTTATTTGTTTGTTTATTTATTTATTTATTTGTACATATCTATTCTATTTATTTTATTTTGTTAGTATGTTTGGTTTTGTTCTCTTTCTCCCCCTTTTAGACTGTGAGCCCACTGTTGGGTAGGGACTGTCTCTATATGTTGCCAATTGGTACTTCCCAAGCGCTTAGTACAGTGCTCTGCACATAGTAAGCACTCAATAAATACGATGATGATGATGATGATCTCCATTTCCCAGAGGAGGAAACTGAGGCATAGAGAAATTAAGCGACTTTCCCAAGGTCACCCAGCAGGCAAGTGGCTCCTGGGTCCTCTGATTCTGAGGTCCCCGCTCATTTATTCATTCATTTAATTGTATTTACTGAGCGCTTACTGTGCGCAGAGCACTGTATTAAGCTTGTGGAAAAGTACAATACGACAATAAACAGTGGCATTCCCTGCCCACAAGGAGCTCATAGTCTAGAAGGGGGGGGACAGACAGCCATACAATTGAATTAAATTACAGATATGTACATAAGAGCTTTGAGGCTGGGAGGGGGGGAAAAGCAAAGGGAAGCAGCATGGCTCAGTGGAAAGAGCACGGGATTTAGAGTCAGAGGTCATGGGTTCAAATCCCGGCTCTGCCAACTGTCAGCTGTGTGACTTTGGGCGAGTCACTTATCTGTGTCTCAGTTACCTCATCTGTAAAATGGGGATTAAGACTGTGAGCCCCCTGTGGGACAACCTGATCGCCTTGTAACCTTCCCAGCGCTTAGAACAGTGCTCTGCACGTAGTAAGTGCTTAATAAATGCCATCATTAGTATTATTATCATTACTAAAGGGAGCAAGGGAGTGGGAGATGAAAAGATCCATTAGGCTGGGCTGCTTCTCAGAGATGAGACATCAGGGAAGGCCTCCTGGCTGAAATATAATTTTAGATAGGTTGGGGTAGCGGTCAAGCAAGAAATGGCACTACGGAGGGAATGTCGCCCTCCTTAATTTAAAGTTTCTGGTCAGGGATAATAATAATAATGATGGCTTTTATTGGGATGGATAAGACTGAGTGTTGGGGGTGGGGTGAATATCAAAGGGCACAGAAGACTTGGGATGAAACTAAGTCTTTGTTATTTTGGCTCTCCATTTGAATAGGTGACATGAAACTACCTTTTTGGCTCAGAGTGCTTGGGAAACCTACCACCTTGACATTTACCCTATTTCCCAGGCTATTTTTTGAAATTTAAAGTGTTTATACTAACCGGGGTCATTAAACACCTATACATCCAGGGCTTTATTGCTCTAAGAAGCAGCCTGGTTCAGTGGAAAGAGCCTGGGCTTGGGTGTCAGAGGTCATGTGCTCTAATCCTCATGTCTGCTGTGTGACCTTGAGCAAGTCACTTAACTTCTCTGGGCCTCAGTTCCCTCATCTGGAAAATGGGGATGAAGACTGTGAGCCCCACGTGGGACAACCTGTTCACCTTGTATCCCCCCTGCCAGTGCATAGAACGGCACATAGTAATCACTTAATACCATCATTATTATTATTGTTGTTATTAAGGCCATATAGTCGTTTTATTTTTCTCCCAAAGAGAAATCAGGTCTAACAACTGAATAAATTAGAAATGTCAATCAATGTCTGACTAGTTGAGCGTAATGCTTCAACCGTCTGAGTTTTTCCACTAACTCACTACAGAACAAAACACATCCATATCCAGAAAGACATCTCAACATAACAACTTTAATCCACTTCAGTGTGCTGGGATTTGCTACTCCTGGACATTAGCCTTTCATTTAATATCCACATCCTCAAGCATCTGAAGACTTTTCATTAAGGAAAACCACTTAGTAAGGCACCGAGAATAATTCCCAACGAAAGTCCACGGGAAACAACATTAGCCTTTCATTTCCTAGCCACATCTCCAAGCATCTGAAGACTTTTCATTAAGGAAAAGCACTTAGTAAGGCACCGAGAATAATTCACGACGAAAGTCCACAGGAAACTAGCCAAAAATGCAATGATCGGTATAAAAGGTTGTCTGTAAATACGGTTTCTTTCAAATGTAAGAAACACAGACCGTTTCCTGAATGGTCCGCTAAGACTTTTACGGTTTCTGGTTTACAGCCAAAATTCTCTCGCTCAGCCAAGAGGAGTGGAAACTATTTTTGGTGTTCTGGAGAACCGAGATTTGACACTGAATGATATTCGGCATCGGAAAAGAACGACGGCTTCATAGATTTGGCGAACGCTTGATCGGAGTTCAATCACAATTCCTCAGAGCGCGTCTGGGCCGGTTGCAAACGCTTGTGGCTTCCCAACTTGTACTTCCCAAGCGCTTAGTACAGTGCTCTGCACACAGTAAGCGCTCAATAAATACGATTGATTGATTGACCGTGGCTCCTTTGCTCCCTGAAAGCCCCAAAGGTAGGACGCCCCAACCAGAAGCAGGGTGGCTCAGTGGAAAGACCAGGCTTGGGAGTCGGAGGTCATGGGTTCAAATCCCAGCTCTGCCAACTGTCAGCTGTGTGACTTTGGACAAGTCACTTCACTTCTCTGGGCCTCAGTTCCCTCATCTGTAAAAATGGGGATGAAGACTGTGAGCCCCACCGTGGGACAACCTGATGACCTTGTAACCTCCCCAGTGCTTAGAACAGTGCTTTGCACATAGTAAGCGCTTAACAAAAGCCATCGCTATTATTTTTATTACTCATTTCCCCATGTCTTCTGACCCGCACGCATGTCATAAGGTGGCCCGTTCTTGTACACATTAATGTTCAAAAATATTCAAAACGTTTTTAATCAACCTGGAACTGATGAAGGGACATAAACTTTCCCCGAGGGAGTCATGGAACATGGGTTCAGAGAAAGCGTGGGGAAGCCTTGGGAACAGAACTATTCTCTTATTTTCATTCCCCAATTCCCCATTGTTTTTTGTTCCCCACGAAGACTGGGGAAAGCCCTGCTTGGACTGCCGAACAAGGCAATGCCCTAGAAAAGCCCCTTTAGACGGTAAGCTCGTTGTGGGCAGGGAATGCGTCTACCCGATGGGGTATTCTGCCAAGTGTTCAGTACAGTGCTCAACAAATACCACTGACTGACTGCCTAATTCCTGTCTCCCCTTTTAGACCGCATGTACCGCCCAGAAGGAGGGATGGTATCTTACCAAATCAAACTGTACTCTCCCAAGTGTTTAGTACAGTGCTCTGCACAAAGTTGAGTGCTCAACAAATACCTCTGATTGATAAGGAACACTGCCACGGAAAAGAAACTTGAGGTTCTGTGAGCATAATATGGGGTTCAACCACCTGCCGTGGGAGGTGGACTCATCAATCAATCATCAATTGTGTTTATTGAGCGCTTACTGTATGCAGAGCGCTGTACTGAGCTCTTGGGAGGGCACAAGACTGTTGTATAACAGACATTCCCAGCCTACGACGAATTTACAGTCTAGAGGGGGAGACGGACATTAATATAAATCAATGACAAATGCGTATATAAGTGCTGTGGGGCTGGGGTTGGGATGGATAAAGGGAGCAAATCAGGGGGATGCAGAGGGAGAAGAGGAAATGAGAGTTTAGTCTGGGATGGAGGAGATGGGCCTTCAATTATTCAGTCAATCGTATTTAATTAGCCTTTGAAAGTGGGGAGGATCATTGTGGGATGAAGACCCAAGCATTCCAGGAGAAGAGAGATAGGGAGGGAAAGACTTTCTACAAACAACAGAAGAAATCACTAAGGCTGGGGCTTAGGGTGTGGGAGGAGGGAAAGGCGGAGCGAGGAAGAATAAAAAGACATTCCCTTCAACTGGAAAACACTTTGAGCATCAGGGAGGTGGAAAAGACTGGGAAAAAGACAGAGAGAGGCAGAAAAAAGGACATTCGCTTCAACTGGAAAACACTTTGAGCATCAGGGAGGTGGAAGAGACTGGGAAAAAGACAGAGAGAGGCAGAAAAAAGGACATTCGCTTCAACTGGAAAACACTTTGAGCATCAGGGAGGTGGAAGAGAAGAGGAAGGGACTGAGAAAAAGACAGAGAGACAGACAGAGATACAGAGAGAGAGAAGAGAGAGAGAGAGAGAGAGAGAGAGAGGAGGAGGAAGGGACAGAGAGGGAAGAAGAATCAATCAACTGAATTTAGAGAGCGCTTACTGTGTGCAAAGCACTATATGGTTGTACATATTTATTACTCTATTTATTCATTTATTTATTTATTTTACTTGTACATTTCTATCCTATTTTATTTTGTTGGTATGCTTGGTTCTGTTCTCTGTCTCCCCCTTTTAGACTGTGAGCCCACTGTTGGGTAGGGACTGTCTCTATGTGATGCCAATTTGTACTTCCCAAGCGCTCAGTACAGTGCTCTGCACATAGTAAGCGCTCAATAAATACGACTGATTGATTGATTGATTGATTGAACCGAACACTTGGGAGAGTCCAATATATCAGAGTGGATGGACACGTTCCCTGCCCGCAAGGAGCTTAGAGAGAGCTGCCCGAGTGGAGAGAACAAGGGCTTGGAAGTCAGAGGACATGAATGCTAATCCCCTTCCCCCCCCTTGTCTGCTGTGCAACTTTGGGCAAGTCGCCTCACTTCTCTGGGCCTCATTTCCCTCCCCTGTACATCGGGGATTAAGACTGTGAGCCCCATGCGGGACATGGGCTGGGTCCGACCTGATTACCTTGTATCCACCCCACCGCTCAGTACAGTGCTCGCCACGTAGTAAGCGCTAAATCAGTCATTTTTTATTGTGCGCAGAGCACTGTACTAAGCGCTTAGGAAAGTGCTGTGTAGCAATAAAACAGAGTTGATGGGCGCATAGAGTTGAAAAGCAGCGTGATTTAGTGGAAAGAGCACAGGCTTGGGAGTCTGAAGACGTGGTTTCTAATCCTGGCTCCGCCACGTGTCTGCTCTGTGACCTTGGGCAAGTCTATTCACTTCTCTGTGCCTCAGTTGCCTCATCTGTAAAATGGGACTGAAGACTATAAGCCCCACGTGGGACAACTTGTACAGATTTATTCTATTTATTTTATTTTGTTAATATGTTTTGTTCTCCGTCTCCCCCTTCTAGACTGTGAGCCCACTGTTGGGTAAGGACCGTCTCTATATGTTCCCAACTTGTACTTCCCAAGCGCTTAGTACAGTGCTCTGCACACAGTAAGTGCTCAAAAAATATGGTTGAATGAGTGAATGAACTTGATGACTCTTCATCTACCCCAGCAATTAGAACAATGCTTGGCATATAGTAAGTGCTTAACAAAACCCACCATCATCATCATCATCATTTTTTTTATTTTTTATTTTTAATGGCATTTATTAAGCGCTTACTATGTGCAAAGCACTGTTCTAAGCGCATCATCATCATGATCATCACATCCCCTGCCCACAACAAGCTTCCAATCTAGTCAGAGGCCATGGGTTCTAATCCCACCTCTGCCACTTGTCTGCCGTGTGACCCTGGGCAAGTCATGTAACTTCTCTGGGCCTCAGTTCCCTCATCTGTAAAATGGGAATGAAGACTATAAGCCCCACGTGGGACAACTTGTACAGATTTATTCTATTTATTTTATTTTGTTAATACGTTTTGTTCTCCGTCTCCCCCTTCTAGACTGCGAGCCCACTGTTGGGTAAGGACCGTTTCTATATGTTCCCAACTTGTACTTCCCAAGCGCTTAGTACAGTGCTCTGCACACAGTAAGTGCTCAATAAATACGACTGAATGAATGACTGTATATATGCTTGTACATATTTATTACTCTATTTTACTTGTACATATTTATTCTATTTATTTTGTTCATATGTTTTGTTTTGTTCATATGCTTTGCACACAGTAGGTGCTCAATAAATACGGTTGAATGAATGAATGAATGAACTTGATGACTCTTCATCTACCCCAGCAATTAGAACAATGCTTGGCACATAGTAAGCGTTTAACAAAAACCATCATCATCATCATCATCCCATCCCCTGCCCACAACAAGCTTCCAATCTAGTCAGAGGCCATGGGTTCTAATCCCACCTCTGGCACTTGTCTGCCGTGTGACCCTGGGCAAGTCACGTAACTTCTCTGGGCCTCAGTTCCCTCATCTAGAAAATGGGGA
Source organism: Tachyglossus aculeatus (assembly GCF_015852505.1). NCBI lineage: Eukaryota > Metazoa > Chordata > Mammalia > Monotremata > Tachyglossidae > Tachyglossus > Tachyglossus aculeatus. The sequence goes on along the minus strand of NC_052101.1, from coordinate 6,084,710 downwards.
TTGAGACTGTGAGCCCCGCTTGGGGCAAACTGATTACCCTGTATCTACCCCAGCGCTTAGAACAGTGCCTGGCACATAGACTGTGAGCCTGCTGTTGGGTAGGGACCGTCTCTATATGTTGCCAAATTGTACTTCCCAAGCGCTTAGTACAGTGCTCTGTACACAGTAAGCACTCAATAAATACGACTGAATGAATGAATGAATGAATGAATGGTCTCTATCTGTTGCCGGCGCTTAGTCCAGGGCTCTGCACACAGTCGGCGCTCAATAAATACGATTGAATGAATGAATGAATGAATGAATGGTCTCTGTTGCCGGATTGTCCTCTCCCAAGCGCTCAGTCCAGTGCTCTGCACACAGTGAGCGCTCAATCAATCCGATTGAATGAATGAATGAATGAATGGTCTCTCTGTGTTGCCGACTCGTCCTCTCCCCAGCGCTCAGTCCGGTGCTCCGCACACAGTGAGCGCTCAATCAATATGATGGAAGAATGAATGAATGAACGAATGGTCTCTGTTGCCAAACTGTCCTCTCCCAAGCGCTTAGCCCAGTGCTCTGCGCACAGTGAGCGCTCAATAAATACGACTGAATGAATGAATGAATGGTCTCTATCGGTTGCCGGCGCTTAGTCCAGTGCTCTGCACACAGTCGGCGCTCAATAAATACGATGGAATGAATGAATGAATGGTCTCTATCTGTTGCCGGATTGTCCTCTCCCAAGCGCTCAGTCCAGTGCTCTGCGCACAGTGAGCGCTCAATAAATTCGACTGAATGAATGAATGAATGGTCTCTATGTGTTGCCGACTCGTCCTCTCCCCAGCGCTCAGTCCAGTGCTCTGCGCACAGTCAGCGCTCAATAAATACGATGGAATGAAGAATGAATGAATGAACGAATGGTCTCTGTTGCCAAACTGTCCTCTCCCAAGCGCTTAGTCCAGTGCTCTGTGCACAGTCAGTGCCCAATAAATCCGATTGAATGAATGAATGAATGAATGAATGGTCTCTATCTGTTGCCGGCACTTAGCCCAGTGCTCTGCACACAGTCGGCGCTCAATAAATACGATTGAATGAATGGTCTCTATCTGTTGCCGGATTGCCCTCTCCCAAGCGCTCAGTCCAGTGCTCTGCACACAGTCAGCGCTCACTAAATCCGATTGAATGAATGAATGGTCTCTATCTGTTGCCGACTTGTCCTCTCCCAAGCGCTTAGTCCAGTGCTCTGCGCACAGTGAGCGCTCAATAAATCCGATTGAATGAATGAATGGTCTCTATCTGTTGCCGGCGCTTAGCCCAGTGCTTTGGACACAGTCGGCGCTCAATAAATACGATTGAATGAATGAATGAATGAATGAATGAATGGTCTGTATCTGTTGCCGACTTGTCCTCTCCCAAGTGCTCAGTCCAGTGCTCTGCACACAGTGAGCGCTCAATAAATCCGATTGAATGAATGAATGAATGGTCTCTATCGGTTGCTGGCGCTTAGTCCAGTGCTCTGCACACAGTCAGCGCTCAATAAATGCGATGGAAGAATGAATGAATGGTCTCTATCTGTTGCCGGCGCTTAGCCCAGTGCTTTGGACACAGTCGGCGCTCAATAAATACGATTGAATGAATGAATGAATGAATGAATGAATGGTCTGTATCTGTTGCCGACTTGTCCTCTCCCAAGTGCTCAGTCCAGTGCTCTGCACACAGTGAGCGCTCAATAAATCCGATTGAATGAATGAATGAATGGTCTCTATCGGTTGCTGGCGCTTAGTCCAGTGCTCTGCACACAGTCGGCGCTCAATAAATACAATTGAATGTATGAATGAATGAATGAATGAATGGTCTCTATCTGTTGCCGACTCGTCCTCTCCCAAGCGCTCAGTCCAGTGCTCTGCGCACAGTGAGCGCTCAATCAATCCGACTGAATGAATGAATGAATGAATGGTCTCTATGTGTTGCCGACTCGTCCTCTCCCCAGCGCTCAGTCCGGTGCTCCGCACACAGTGAGCGCTCAATCAAAATGATGGAAGAAGGAATGAATGAACGAATGGTCTCTGTTGCCAAACTGTCCTCTCCCAAGCGCTTAGCCCAGTGCTCTGCGCACAGTGAGCGCTCAATAAATACGATTGAATGAATGAATGAATGGTCTCTATCGGTTGCCGGCGCTTAGTCCAGTGCTCTGCACTCAGTCGGCGCTCAATAAATACGATTGAATGAATGAATGAATGAATGTTCTCTATCTGTTGCCGACTTGTCCTCTCCCAAGCGCTCAGTCCAGTGCTCTGCACACAGTGAGCGCTCACTAAATCCGACTGAATGAATGAATGAATGGTCTCTATGTGTTGCCGACTTGTCCTCTCCCAAGCGCTCAGTCCAGTGCTCTGCGCACAGTGAGAGCTCAATAAATCCGATTGAATGAATGAATGAATGAATGGTCTCTATCTGTTGCTGGCGCTTAGCCCAGGGCTCTGCACACAGTCGGTGCTCAATAAATCCGATTGAATGAATGAATGAATGAATGAATGAATGGTCTCTATCTGTAGCCGGATTGTCCTCTCCCAAGCGCTCAGTCCAGTGCTCTGCACACAGTGAGCGCTCAATAAATACGATGGAAGAATGAATGAATGAACGAATGGTCTCTCTATGTTGCCGACTTGTCCTCTCCCAAGCGCTCAGTCCAGTGCTCTGCACACAGTGAGCGCTCAATAAATACGATTGAATGAATGAATGAATGGTCTCTATCGGTTGCCGGCGCTTAGTCCAGTGCTCTGCACACAGTCGGCGCTCAATAAATACGATTGAATGAATGAACGAATGGTCTGTGTTGCCAAACTGTCCTCACCCAAGCGCTCAGTCCGGTGCTCTGTGCACAGTGAGCGCTCACTAAATCCGATTGAATGAATGAATGAATGGTCTCTATCTGTTGCCGGCGCTCAGTCCAGTGCTCTGCACAAAGTGAGCGCTCAATAAATACGATTGAATGAATGAATGAATGTTCTCTATCTGTTGCCGACTTGTCCTCTCCCAAGACGCTTAGCCCAGTGCTCTGCGCACAGTGAGCGCTCACTAAATCCGACTGAATGAATGAATGAATGGTCTCTATCTGTTGCCTTTGCTTAGTCCAGTGCTCTGCACACAGTCGGCGCTCAATAAATACGATCGAATGAATGAACGAATGAATGAATGGTCTCTATCTGTTGCCGACTTGTCCTCTCCCAAGCGCTCAGTCCGGTGCTCTGCACACAGTGAGCGCTCAATAAATACGATTGAATGAATGAATGAATGGTCTCTATCTGTTGCCGGCGCTCAGTCCAGTGCTCTGCACAAAGTGAGCGCTCAATAAATACGATTGAATGAATGAATGAATGTTCTCTATCTGTTGCCGACTTGTCCTCTCCCAAGCGCTCAGTCCGGTGCTCTGCGCACAGTGAGCGCTCACTAAATACGACTGAATGAATGAATGAATGGTCTCTATCTGTTGCCTTTGCTTAGTCCAGTGCTCTGCACACAGTCGGCGCTCAATAAATACGATTGAATGAATGAACGAATGAATGAATGGTCTCTATCTGTTGCCGACTTGTCCTCTCCCAAGACGCTCAGTCCAGTGCTCTGCGCACAGTGAGCGCTCACTAAATATGACTGAATGAATGAATGAATGGTCTCTATCTGTTGCCGGCGCTCAGTCCAGTGCTCTGCACAAAGTGAGCGCTCAATAAATCCGAATGAATGAATGAATGAATGTTCTCTATCTGTTGCCGACTTGTCCTCTCCCAAGCGCTCAGTCCAGTGCTCTGCACACAGTGAGCGCTCAATAAATACGATTGAATGAATGAATGAATGGTCTCTATCTGTTGCCGGCGCTTAGTCCAGTGCTCTGCACAAAGTGAGCGCTCACTAAATCCGAATGAATGAATGAATGAATGTTCTCTATCTGTTGCCGACTTGTCCTCTCCCAAGATGCTCAGTCCAGTGCTCTGCGCACAGTGAGCGCTCACTAAATCCGACTGAATGAATGAATGAATGGTCTCTATCTGTTGCCGGCGCTCAGTCCAGTGCTCTGCACAAAGTGAGCGCTCACTAAATCCGAATGAAGGAATGAATGAATGTTCTCTATCTGTTGCCGACTTGTCCTCTCCCAAGCGCTCAGTCCAGTGCTCTGCGCACAGTGAGCGCTCACTAAATCCGATTGAATGAATGAATGAATGGTCTCTATCTGTTGCCGGCGCTTAGTCCAGTGCTCTGCACAAAGTGAGCGCTCAATAAATACGATTGAATGAATGAATGAATGAATGAATGGTCTCTGTTGCCGGATTGTCCTCTCCCAAGCGCTCAGTCCAGTGCTCTGCACACAGTGAGCGCTCAATCAATGTGATGGAAGAATGAATGAATGAACGAATGGTCTCTGTTGCCAAACTGTCCGCTCCCAAGCGCTTAGCCCAGTGCTCTGCGCACAGTGAGCGCTCAATAAATACGATTGAATGAATGAATGAATGGTCTCTATCGGTTGCCGGCGCTTAGTCCAGTGCTCTGCACACAGTCGGCGCTCAATAAATACGATTGAATGAATGAACGAATGGTCTGTGTTGCCAAACTGTCCTCACCCAAGCGCTCAGTCCAGTGCTCTGCGCACAGTGAGCGCTCACTAAATCCGATTGAATGAATGAATGAATGGTCTCTATCTGTTGCCGGCGCTTAGTCCAGTGCTCTGCACAAAGTGAGCGCTCAATAAATACGATTGAATGAATGAATGAATGTTCTCTATCTGTTGCCGACTTGTCCTCTCCCAAGACGCTCAGTCCGGTGCTCTGCGCACAGTGAGCACTCAATAAATACGATTGAATGAATGAATGAATGGTCTCTATCGGTTGCCGGCGCTTAGTCCAGTGCTCTGCACACAGTCGGCGCTCAATAAATACGATTGAATGAATGAACGAATGAATGAATGGTCTCTATCTGTTGCCGACTTGTCCTCTCCCAAGCGCTCAGTCCGGTGCTCTGCACACAGTGAGCGCTCAGTAAATACGATGGAAGAATGAATGAATGAATGGTCTCTATCTGTTGCCGGCGCTCAGTCCAGTGCTCTGCACAAAGTGAGCGCTCAATCAATACGACTGAATGAATGAATGAATGAACGAATGGTCTCTGTTGCCAAACTGTCCTCTCCCAAGCGCTTAGCCCAGTGCTCTGCGCACAGTGAGCGCTCAATCAATCCGATTGAATGAATGAATGAATGGTCTCTATCTGTTGCCGGCGCTCAGTCCAGTGCTCTGCACAAAGTGAGCGCTCAATAAATACGATTGAACGAATGAATGAATGTTCTCTATCTGTTGCCGACTTGTCCTCTCCCAAGCGCTCAGTCCAGGGCTCTGCACACAGTGAGCGCTCAATAAATACGATGGAAGAATGAATGGATGAGCGAATGGTCTGTGTTGCCAAACTGTCCTCACCCAAGCGCTCAGTCCAGTGCTCTGCACAAAGTGAGCGCTCACTAAATACGATTGAATGAATGAATGAATGTTCTCTATCTGTTGCCGACTTGTCCTCTCCCAAGCGCTCAGTCCGGTGCTCTGCGCACAGTGAGCGCTCACTAAATCCGATTGAATGAATGAATGAATGGTCTCTATCTGTTGCCGGCGCTCAGTCCAGTGCTCTGCACAAAGTGAGCGCTCAATAAATACGACTGAATGAATGAATGAATGAACGAATGGTCTCTGTTGCCAAACTGTCCTCTCCCAAGCGCTTAGTCCAGTGCTCTGCGCACAGTGAGCGCTCAATCAATACGATTGAATGAATGAATGAATGGTCTCTATCTGTTGCCGGCGCTCAGTCCAGTGCTCTGCACAAAGTGAGCGCTCAATAAATACGACTGAATGAATGAATGAATGAACGAATGGTCTCTGTTGCCAAACTGTCCTCTCCCAAGCGCTTAGCCCAGTGCTCTGCGCACAGTGAGCGCTCAATCAATATGATTGAATGAATGAATGAATGGTCTCTATCGGTTGCCGGCGCTCAGTCCAGTGCTCTGCACAAAGTGAGCGCTCAATAAATACGACTGAATGAATGAACGAATGAATGAATGGTCTCTATCTGTTGCCGACTTGTCCTCTCCCAAGCGCTTAGCCCAGTGCTCTGCACACAGTGAGCGCTCACTAAATACGATGGAAGAATGAATGAATGAATGGTCTCTATCTGTTGCCGGCGCTCAGTCCAGTGCTCTGCACAAAGTGAGCGCTCAATAAATACGACTGAATGAATGAACGAATGAATGAATGGTCTCTATCTGTTGCCGACTTGTCCTCTCCCAAGACGCTCAGTCCAGTGCTCTGCGCACAGTGAGCGCTCACTAAATCCGACTGAATGAATGAATGAATGGTCTCTATCTGTTGCCGGCGCTCAGTCCAGTGCTCTGCACAAAGTGAGCGCTCACTAAATCCGAATGAATGAATGAATGAATGTTCTCTATCTGTTGCCGACTTGTCCTCTCCCAAGCGCTCAGTCCAGTGCTCTGCGCACAGTGAGCGCTCACTAAATCCGATTGAATGAATGAATGAATGGTCTCTATCTGTTGCCGGCGCTCAGTCCAGTGCTCTGCACAAAGTGAGCGCTCAATAAATACGATTGAATGAATGAATGAATGTTCTCTATCTGTTGCCGACTTGTCCTCTCCCAAGACGCTCAGTCCAGTGCTCTGCGCACAGTGAGCGCTCACTAAATACGACTGAATGAATGAATGAATGGTCTCTATCTGTTGCCTTTGCTTAGTCCAGTGCTCTGCACACAGTCGGCGCTCAATAAATACGATTGAATGAATGAACGAATGAATGAATGGTCTCTATCTGTTGCCGACTTGTCCTCTCCCAAGCGCTCAGTCCGGTGCTCTGCACACAGTGAGCGCTCACTAAATACGATGGAAGAATGAATGAATGAATGGTCTCTATCTGTTGCCTTTGCTTAGTCCAGTGCTCTGCACAAAGTGAGCGCTCAATAAATACGACTGAATGAATGAATGAATGAACGAATGGTCTCTGTTGCCAAACTGTCCTCTCCCAAGCGCTTAGCCCAGTGCTCTGCGCACAGTGAGCGCTCACTAAATACGATGGAAGAATGAATGAATGAATGGTCTCTATCTGTTGCCGGCGCTTAGTCCAGTGCTCTGCACAAAGTGAGCGCTCACTAAATCCGACTGAATGAATGAATGAATGTTCTCTATCTGTTGCCGACTTGTCCTCTCCCAAGCGCTCAGTCCAGTGCTCTGCACACAGTGAGCGCTCAATCAATCCGATTGAATGAATGAATGAATGGTCTCTATCTGTTGCCGGCGCTCAGTCCAGTGCTCTGCACAAAGTGAGCGCTCAATAAATACGATTGAATGAATGAATGAATGTTCTCTATCTGTTGCCGACTTGTCCTCTCCCAAGCGCTCAGTCCAGTGCTCTGCACACAGTGAGCGCTCAATAAATACGATGGAAGAATGAATGGATGAGCGAATGGTCTGTGTTGCCAAACTGTCCTCACCCAAGCGCTCAGTCCAGTGCTCTGCACAAAGTGAGCGCTCACTAAATACGATTGAATGAATGAATGAATGTTCTCTATCTGTTGCCGACTTGTCCTCTCCCAAGACGCTCAGTCCGGTGCTCTGCGCACAGTGAGTGCTCAATAAATCCGACTGAATGAATGAATGAATGGTCTCTATCTGTTGCCGGCGCTCAGTCCAGTGCTCTGCACAAAGTAAGCGCTCAATAAATACGACTGAATGAATGAATGAATGAACGAATGGTCTCTGTTGCCAAACTGTCCTCTCCCAAGCGCTTAGCCCAGTGCTCTGCACACAGTGAGCGCTCACTAAATACGATGGAAGAATGAATGAATGAATGGTCTCTATCTGTTGCCGGCGCTCAGTCCAGTGCTCTGCACAAAGTGAGCGCTCAATAAATACGACTGAATGAATGAATGAATGAATGAACGAATGGTCTCTGTTGCCAAACTGTCCTCTCCCAAGCGCTTAGCCCAGTGCTCTGCACACAGTGAGCGCTCAATAAATACGATGGAAGAATGAATGAATGAATGGTCTCTATCTGTTGCCGGCGCTCAGTCCAGTGCTCTGCACACAGTCGGCGCTCAATAAATACGATTGAATGAATGAACGAATGAATGAATGGTCTCTATCTGTTGCCGACTTGTCCTCTCCCAAGCGCTCAGTCCGGTGCTCTGCACACAGTGAGCGCTCAGTAAATACGATTGAATGAATGAATGAATGGTCTCTATCTGTTGCCGGCGCTTAGTCCAGTGCTCTGCACAAAGTGAGCGCTCAATAAATACGACTGAATGAATGAATGAATGAACGAATGGTCTCTGTTGCCAAACTGTCCTCTCCCAAGCGCTCAGTCCAGTGCTCTGCGCACAGTGAGCGCTCAATCAATACGATTGAATGAATGAATGAATGGTCTCTATCTGTTGCCTTTGCTTAGTCCAGTGCTCTGCACACAGTCGGCGCTCAATAAATACGATTGAATGAATGAACGAATGAATGAATGGTCTCTATCTGTTGCCGACTTGTACTCTCCCAAGACGCTCAGTCCGGTGCTCTGCGCACAGTGAGCGCTCAATCAATCCGATTGAATGAATGAATGAATGAATGGTCTCTATGTGTTGCCTTTGCTTAGTCCAGTGCTCTGCACACAGTCGGCGCTCAATAAATACGATTGAATGAATGAACGAATGAATGAATGGTCTCTATCTGTTGCCGACTTGTCCTCTCCCAAGCGCTCAGTCCGGTGCTCTGCACACAGTGAGCGCTCAATAAATACGATTGAATGAATGAATGAATGGTCTCTATCTGTTGCCGGCGCTCAGTCCAGTGCTCTGCACAAAGTGAGCGCTCAATAAATACGATTGAATGAATGAATGAATGTTCTCTATCTGTTGCCGACTTGTCCTCTCCCAAGCGCTCAGTCCGGTGCTCTGCGCACAGTGAGCGCTCAATCAATACGACTGAATGAATGAATGAATGGTCTCTATCTGTTGCTGGCGCTCAGTCCAGTGCTCTGCACAAAGTGAGCGCTCAATAAATACGACTGAATGAATGAATGAATGAACGAATGGTCTCTGTTGCCAAACTGTCCTCTCCCAAGCGCTTAGCCCAGTGCTCTGCACACAGTGAGCGCTCACTAAATACGATGGAAGAATGAATGAATGAATGGTCTCTATCTGTTGCCGGCGCTCAGTCCAGTGCTCTGCACAAAGTGAGCGCTCAATAAATACGACTGAATGAATGAATGAATGAATGAACGAATGGTCTCTGTTGCCAAACTGTCCTCTCCCAAGCGCTTAGCCCAGTGCTCTGCACACAGTGAGCGCTCAATAAATACGATGGAAGAATGAATGAATGAATGGTCTCTATCTGTTGCCGGCGCTTAGTCCAGTGCTCTGCACAAAGTGAGCGCTCACTAAATACGACTGAATGAATGAATGAATGGTCTCTATCTGTTGCCTTTGCTTAGTCCAGTGCTCTGCACACAGTCGGCGCTCAATAAATACGATTGAATGAATGAACGAATGAATGAATGGTCTCTATCTGTTGCCGACTTGTCCTCTCCCAAGCGCTCAGTCCGGTGCTCTGCACACAGTGAGCGCTCAGTAAATCCGATTGAATGAATGAATGAATGGTCTCTATCTGTTGCCTTTGCTTAGTCCAGTGCTCTGCACAAAGTGAGCGCTCAATCAATACGACTGAATGAATGAATGAATGAACGAATGGTCTCTGTTGCCAAACTGTCCTCTCCCAAGCGCTTAGCCCAGTGCTCTGCGCACAGTGAGCGCTCAATCAATACGATTGAATGAATGAATGAATGAATGAATGGTCTCTATGTGTTGCCGACTCGTCCTCTCCCCAGCGCTCAGTCCGGCGCCGTGCACACGGCGAGGCGCTCAATGAATCGGGTTGAAGGCGGTGGAGGGAGGGAGGGAGGGCGGGGGTCCGGGGCTACTTACAGGACGGAGGTGTGCGGGGCGGCGTCGGGGAGTCGGTGCAGGTTGAGGTGCATGCAGCGCACCGTGCTGCGGAAGCACAGGCAGCGGGACGGGCAGGGGGACCCCGGGGGCGGCGGAGGAGGGGGGAGCACCAGGGGGACCGGGGAGGAGGACGGGGAGGAGGATGGGGAGGACGGAGGGGAGGACGGGGGGGAGGAGGGGGAGCCGCCCCCCCGCCCAGCAGAGCAGCACGGGCAGGCCCCACCACCCCCACCCCCACCACCGATGCTGCTGCTGCTGCTGCTGCTGCCGCATCTGCATCCTCCTCCTCCTCCTCCGGACGGACCGGGAGACAACGGACGGGGCGAGGGACCGCGCAGGGCGGCTGCCGCTCCCGGACGGCCCGGGGGGCGGGGCCGCGCCCTCCCATTGGCGGAGGGAATCGCCCGGGGGGCGGGGCCGCGACCGCGACCGCGCCTCCCATTGGCGGAGGGGACGGGCGGGGGCGGGGCCCCGGACGGGGGGCGGGGCCCGGGCCGCGACCGCGCCTCCCATTGGCGGAGGGGACGGGAGGGGGCGGGGCTCCGATTTTACCGCCCCACCGCTTAGTCCGGTGCTCTGCACGCAGTAAGCGCTCAATAAATACGAATGAATGAATGAATGAATGAATCGGCGGAGGGGGCGGGGCCTGGGCGAGGGGGCGGAGCAGGGACAGCGGCTTCGATTGGCGGAGGGGACGACCGGGGGGCGGGGCCGGGCCCCGGGACCGCGCCTCCCATTGGCGGAGGGGACGGGCGGGGGCGGGGCCTCGGACGGGGGGCGGGGCCGGGGTCGGGACCGCGGCTCCCATTGGCGGAGGGGGCGGCTGGGGGCGGGGCTCCGATTTGGCTGCCCGACCGCTTAGTCCGGTGCTCTGCGCACAGTGTGCGCTCCATAGATACGGATCAATGAATGAATGAATGAATAAATCGGCGGAGGGGACGGGGGGGCGGGGCCCCGGACGGGGGGCGGGGCCCGGGCCGCGACCGCGCCTCCCATTGGCGGAGGGGACGGGCGGGGGCGGGGCCCCGATTTGGCTGCCCTACCGCTTACTCCGGTGCTCTGCACGCAGTGAGCGCTCCAGAAATACCAATGAATGAATGAATGAATTGGCGGAGGGGACGGACGGGGGCGGGGCTACGATTTGGCTGCCCGACCGCTTAGTCCGGTGCTCTGCGCACAGTGAGCGCTCCATAGATACGAATGAATGAATGAATGAATGAATGGGCGGAGGGGCCGGACGGGGGCGGGGCCATGGGGGAGGGGGCGGGGCCTGAGCCGAGACCGCGGCTCCGATTGGCGGAGGGGCCGGGCGGGGGCGGGGCTCCGATTTTACTGCCCAACCGCTTAGTCCGGTGCTCTGCACAGAGTGAGCGCTCAATAAATACGAATGAATGAATGAATGAATGAATCGGCGGAGGAGCCGGGCGGGGGCGGGGCCTGGGCGAAGGGGTGGAGCCGGAACAGCGGCTTCGATTGGCGGAGGGGACGTGCGGGGGGTGGGGCCGGGCCCGGGACCGCGCCTCCCATTGGCGGAGGGGACGGGCGGGGGCGGGGCCCCGGACGGGGGGCGGGGCCGGGGCCGCGACCGCGGCTCCCATTGGCGGAGGGGACGGACGGGGGCGGGGCCCCGATTTTGCTGCCCTACCGCTTAGTCCGGTGCTGTGCCCACAGTGAGCGCTCCAGAAATACCAATCAATCAATCAATCAATCAATCAATCAATCGTATTTATTGAGCGCTTACTATGTGCAGAGCACTGTACTAAGCGCTTGGGAAGTACAAATTGAATGAAGTACCAATGAATGAATGAATGAATGAATGAATGAATCGGCGGAGGGGCCGGGCGGGGGCGGGGCCTGGGCGAGGGGGCGGAGCCGGGACAGCGGCTTCGATTGGCGGAGGGGACGTGCGGGGGGCGGGGCCGGGGCCGGGACCGCGGCTCCCATTGGCTGAGGGGACGGACGGGGGCGGGGCTACGATTTTGCTGCCCTACCGCTTAGTCCGGTGCTCTGCGCACAGTGAGCGCTCCATAGATAAGAATGAATGAATGAATCGGCGGAGGGGCCGGGAGGGGGCGGGGCCATGGGCGAGGGGGCGGGGCCGGGGCCGCGACCGCGCCTCCCATTGGCGGAGGGGACGGCCGGGGGCGGGGCTCCGATTTTGCTTTCCAAGCGCTTAGTCCAGTGCTCTGCACACAGTAAGCGCTCCAGAAATACAAATGAATGAATGAGCCAGAGCCCCCCGACCCCTTTCCTGCCCTTCCCCTCCACCCTGCCCCTGCCTCCGCCGCCGCCCCCCGCTCCCGCAGCTGCTGACGAAGAAGAAGATTACGACTCGTAGCCCCTTCCCCCCGCTAGCCCCCCACCCCCTTTTAGTCGGTTTTAGTTGCCCCCCGGGGGGGAGGTGGGGAGGGTGGGGACGTTCTTAAATTTATTAAAAAAAAAAAAAAAAAAGGAAAAAAAGCAGAAAAGCGGCCGAGTCTGTGTGTCACTCGTCACCCTCCGGGGCCCGGGAGTCGGTGGTTTCCACCGCGTGGCGCAGTGAGGTCGTGGGTTCAAATCCCGGCTCCTCCGCTCATCAGCTGGGTGACCTGGGGCGGGTCACCTCTCTGGGCCTCAGTGACCTCATCTGGGAAATGGGGATTAAGACTTTGAGGCCCACATGGGACAACCCGATCACCTTGTATCCTCCCCAGCTCTTAGAACAGTGCTTTGCACATAGTAAGTGCTTAACAAATACCGTCTTTACCGTCACAGTCTTTTAGACTGTGAGCCCACTGTTGGGTAGGGACTGTCTCTATATGTTGCCAATTTGTACTTCCCAAGCGCTTAGTACAGTGCTCTGCACATAGTAAGCGCTCAATAAATACGATTGATGATGATGAATGAATAGGCGGAGGGGCCGGGCGGGGGCGGGGTCTGGGCGAGGGGGCGGGGCCGGGACCACGGCTCCCATTGGCGGAGGGACGGATAGGGGCGGGGCCTGATCCGAGACGGCGGGACCGGGAGCGGGGCTACGATTGGCGGAGGGGACGGGCGGGGGCGGGGCTCCGATTTTACTGCCCAACCACTTAGTCCAGTGCTCTGCACGCAGTAAGCGCTCAATAAATACGAATGAATGAATGAATGAATGAATCGGCGGAGGGGCCGGGCGGGGGCGGGGCCTGGGCGAGGGGGCGGAGCCGGGACAGCGGCTCCCATTGGCGGAGGGGACGGACTGGGGCGGGGCCTCGGACGGGGGGAGGGGCCGGGGCCGCGACCGCGGCTCCCATTGGCGGAGGGGACGGACGGGGGCGGGGCTACGATTTTACTGCCCAACCGCTTAGTCCGGTGCTCTGCACACAGTGAGCTCTCCATAGATACGGATCAATGAATGAATGAATGAATAAATCGGCGGAGGGGCCGGGCGGGGGCGGGGCCGGGACCGCGGCTCCCATTGGCAGAGGGGACGGTCGGGGGCGGGGCTCCGATTTTGCTTCCCAACAGCTTAGTCCAGTGCTCTGCACACAGTAAGCGCTCAATAAATACGATTGAATGAATGAATGAATTGGTGGAGGGGCCGGGACCGGGGCTCCGATTTGCACTTCCCAAGCGCTTAGTACAATCTCTGCACATAGTAAGCGCTCTATTCTCCCCCTTCTAGACTGTGAGCCCACTGTTGGGTAGGGACCGTCTCTCTATGTTGCCAACTTGGACTTCCCAAACGCTTAGTCAGTGCTCTGCATCATTATCATCATCAATCGTATTTATTGAGCGCTTACTATGTGCAGAGCACTGGACTAAGCGCTTGGGAAGTACAAATTGGCAACATATAGAGACGGTCCCTACCCAACGGTGGGCTCACAGTCTAAAAGGGGGAGACAGAGAACAAACACCAAACATACTAACAAAATAAAATAATACTCTGCACACAGTAAGCGCTCAATAAATACGGTTGATTGACTGATAAATACGATTGAATGAATGAATGAATGGGCGGAGGGGCCGGGCGGGGGCGGGGCCTGGGCGAGGGGGCGGGGCCGGGACCGCGGCTCCGATTGGCGGAGGGGACGGGCGGGGGCGGGGCTGGGACCGGGAGCGGGGCTCCGATTGGCGGAGGGGATGTGAGGGGGTGGGGCCTGGACGAGGGGGGCGGGGCCGGGACCGGGGCTCCGATTGGTGGAGGGCCGGAGAGGGGCGGGGCCTGGGGCAGGGGGCGGGGCCGGGAGCGGGGCTCCGATTGGTGGAGGGCCGGAGAGGGGCGTGGCCTGGGCCAGGGGGCGGGGTTGGGACGGGGGCTCCGATTGGTGGAGGGCCGGAGAGGGGCGGGGCCTGGGTTAGGGGGCGGGGCCTGGGCGAGGGGGCGTGGCCTGGACTGGGGCTCCTATTGGTGGAGGGCCGGAGAGGGGCGGGGCCTGGGCGAGGGGGCGGGGCCTGGACCGGGGCTCTGATTGGTGGAGGGCCGGAGAGGGGCGGGGCCTGGACCAGGGGAGGCTGTTGGGTAGGGACTGTCTCTATATGTTGCGCTCAGTACAGTGCCCTGCACACAGTAAGCACTCAATAAACACGATTGCATGAATGAATGAATGAATGAATGAATGAATGAAGACTGCGAGCCCCCCGTGGGACAACCTGATCACCTTGTAGAGAAGCAGCGTGGCTCAATGGAAGGAGCCCGGGCTTTGGAGTCTGAGGTCACGGGTTCGAATCCCCGCTCCCCCTCATGTCTGCTGTGTGACCTTGGGCAAGCACTTAACTTCTCTGAGCCTCTGTTCCCTCATCTGTAAAATGGGGATTAAGACTGTGAGCCCCACGTGGGACAAACTGATCACCTTGTATCCCCCCCCCCCAGCGCTTAGAACAGTGCTTTGCACATAGTAAGCGCTTAACAAATGCCATTATTATTATCATTATTATTATTGTAACCTCCCCAGCGCTTAGAACAGTGCTTTGCACCTAGTAAGCGCTTAACAAATGCCATTATTATTATCATTATTATTATTGTAACCTCCCCAGCGCTTAGAACAGTGCTTTGCACATACTAAGCGCTTAATAAGTACCATTTTATTATTATGAGGCCACGCTGCTTTTTTGTGTGCCTGTCGCCTCCGCTGTATTGCCCTCTCACAACGGCTTAATACTTCGCTGTGGACGGAGTAAGCACTCAATAAACGTTGATTCATGTAATCTTATTTACTGAGCACCTTCTGTGTGCAGAGCACTGTACTCAACGCTTGGAAAGTCCAATACAGCAATAAATAATAAATAATAATGGCATTTATTAAGCGCTTACTATGTGCAAAGCACTGTTCTAAGCGCTGGGGGGGATACAAGGTCATGAGGTGGTCCCACGTGGGGCTCACAGTCTTCATCCCCATTTTGCAGATGGGGGAACTGAGGCCCAGAGAAGTGAAGTGACTTGCCCAAAGTCACACAGCTGACAAGTGGCTCTCCAGTGGCTACCAATCAACCTACGCATCAGGCAGAAACTCCTCACCCTGGGCTTCAAGGCCGTCCATCCCCTCGCCCCCTCCTACCTCACCTCCCTTCTCTCCTTCTCCAGCCCAACCCGCACCCTCTGCTCCTCTGCCACCATTCTCTTCCTCCCTTCAAGGCCCTGCTGAGAGCTCACCTCCTCCAGGAGGCCTTCCCACACTGAGCCCCCTCCTTCCTCTCCCCCTCCTCCCCCTTCCCATCCCCCGCCTTACCTCCTTCCCTTCCCCACAGCACCTGTATATACGTATATATGTTTGTACATATTTATTACTCTATTTATTTTGCTTGTACAGATTTATTCTACTTATTTTATTTTGTTAATATGTTTTGTTCTCTGTCTCCCCCTTCTAGACTGTGAGCCCACTGTTGGGTAGGGACCGTCTCTACATGTTGCCAACTTGGACTTCCCAAGCGCTTAGTCCAGTGCTCTGCACACAGTAAGCGCTCACTAAATACGGTTGAATGAATGAATGAATGAATTCCTGCCCACAATGAGCTCATTGTACTCTCCCAAGCACCTAGTACAGTGCTCTGCCAACAGAAACCTCTCAACTTCTAGACTGTGAGCCCACTTCTAGACTGTGAGCCCACTGTTGGGTAGGGACCGTCTCTATATGTTGCCAACTTGTAGTTCCCAAGTGCTTAGTACAGTGCCCTGCATACGGTAAGCGCTCAATAAATGCGATTGAATGAATGAATGAATGAATGAATGAATGAAATACGGTCAAATGTATTAAATGAATCTGTGCCTCTCCCTATTCCACCCTGCCTTTCTCTCGGTACCCTCCACATGTGATTCCAGTGATTCCAGTGACCGTGAGCCCACTGTTGGGTAGGGACTGTCTCTATATGTTGCCAACTTGGACTTCCCAAGCGCTTAGTACAGTGCTCTGCACACAGTAAGCGCTCAATAAATACGATTGACTGATTGATTGATTGATCATCTGTAGGGAGATAGTGAGGGTTTGCGGCCTATGAATCTCCTAGGACAGTCCGTCCACAAAGTCGACAAGCCTAACAGGAATCTTTTCTTTCTTCCTTTAGTGGTATCTATTAAGCGCTTTCTATGAGATAGAGCATGGGTCTGCGAGACACAACGTCAGGGGTTCCAATCCCGGCTCTGCCACTTTCATTCATTCACTCAATCGTATTTTTTGAGCGCTTACTGTGTGCAGAGCACTGTACTAAGCATTCAGGAGAGTTCGATATGAATTGGTAGACATGTTCCCTGCTCGCGATGAACTTACAATCTAGAAGAACAATACGGTATATATAATAATATATATTATATATAATATATAATATATAATATTATTGTACCGTAGATACTATTTGTATCTACCCCAGCACTAGCTACAGTGCTTGGCACATAGTAGATGCTTTACAAAAACTACCATCCGGATTATTATTCATTCATTCATTCAATCGTATTTATTGAGCGCTTACTGTGTGCAGAGCCTAATTATTATTAGACTGTGAGCCCGTTGTTGGGTAGGGACCGTCTCTATACGTTGCCGACTTGTACTTCCCAAGCGCTTAGTACAGTGCTCTGCACACAGTAAGCGCTCCGTCAATACGATTGAATGAATGAAATACGAAGCACGTGGGAAGTCCAAGTTGGCAACATATAGAGACAGTCCCTACCCAACAGCGGGCTCACAGTCTAGACTTGATGATGATGATGGCATTTATTAAGCGCTTACTATGTGCAAAGCACTGTTCTAAGCGCTGGGGTGGGATACAAGGTAAACAGGTTGTCCCACATGGGGCTCACAGTCTTAATCCCCATTTTCCAGATGAGGTAACTGAGGCACAGGGAAGTGAAGTGACTTGCCCAAAATCACACAGCTGACATTTGGCAGAGCCGGGATTTGAACCCATGACCTCTGACTCCAAAGCCCGGGCTCTTACCACTGAGCCACGCTGCTTATCTGTGCCTTGATTGATTGATTGATTGATTGATCGCCTTTTCATTCATTCACTCATTCAATCGTATTTATTGTCTGCTGACTTGTCTGCTGTGTGACCTCGGGTGAGTCATTTTACTTCTCAGTGCCTCAGTTAACCTCATCTGGAAAATGGGGATTGAGTGGGAGCCCCAGGGGGGACAAGGGCCTGTGTCCACATAGCACATAGTACAGTGCCTGTACTCTTAATAAATAGTAATAATTCTCATTACTATTATTAAAAATAGCTGGCTAAGAGTTTGACAGTTACCCAAGGAAACCACCTTCCTGGTCCATTCATTCATTCAATCATATTTATTGAGTGCTTACTGTGTGCAGAGCACTGTACTAAGCGCTTGGGAAGTACAAGTTGGCAACATATAGAGATGGTCCCTACCCAACAGTGGGCTCACAGTCTAGAAGGGGGGAGACAAAAAACAAAACAAAACATATTAACAAAATAAAATAAATCGAATAGATATGTACAAGTAAAATAAATAGAGTAATAAATACATACAAACATATATACTTATATATAGGTGCTGTGGGGAAGGGAAGGAGGTAAGGCAGGGATGGAGAGAGGAAGGAGGGGGCTCAGTCTGGGAAGGCCTCCTGGAGGAGGCTTCTGCACACAGTGAGCGCTCAATAAATACGATTGAATGAATGAATGAATGAATGAATAATGATAGTAATACTTATTATTATTGGTAATAATAACAATGCTGAGGAGAAGGCCTCATTCCCCACGGAAATACTGGGAAGACCAGGAAGCAATCCAAATGATCTGGGAATGGGGGCGAGCCGGGAAGCAGCTGCGAATCCACCTCTGCCCGGAGAAATCAGGAAGTTGGAGAGCCAAGCTGGGCCCTGGGAATGTGTGACCATATTCCCTAGGCTGCCACAGACTCCCACCCATCGGCTGCCATTCCTATCCGGAGCTTAGGGTGGGTGAGATCACTCCCTGGGCCAAAATTAAGATCCCTCTCACACCCCGGGGGGCTCGGAGCTAAAGGCCAAACCCAAATCTCCCGGAGTTCTAGCTTTTTTACTCCGCGGGGCGGGGGGAAAAAAGAAATGTTTTCCTGTTTTTGAGGAAATGACTTCGAAGAAATCTCAAGTGACTTTTCAGGCGTTGAATAGCTAATGCAAACAACATTGCGGTGACCTAAGCGCAAGTTAACCGAAGACATATGGACCAACGCTCTCTGAGCGCATAAACTGAAGAGAAAACAAATTCGGGTTCTTCACTGACCTCATTTCTTTCAAGAAAAGGGAGTTTGAGGCTCGTCGCGGACTCGCGCTCGTCTGCCTTACTAAGGTTGCTCTCGGCCTCCTCGGCTTCTACGGTCCGCGGGCAATCTGGAGAGTGGCGACGCCGTGATGCACTCCGGAGACTTTTAGACTGTGAGCCCACTGTTGGGTAGGGACCGTCTCTATATGTTGCCAACTTGGACTTCCCAAGCGCTTAGTACAGTGCTCTGCGCACAGTAAGCGCTCAATAAATACGATTGATGATCACTGACAAATTCCCCCTCAAGAGGATCAGAGCGCTTCTGGGCAGTGGAAAGAGCCGGGCCAGAGAGTGAGGGGAGCTCGCCCATATTGGAGCAGCGTGGCTCAGTGGAAAGAGCCCGGGCTTTGGAGCCAGAGGTCACGGGTTCAAATCCCGGCTCCGCCAACTGTCAGCTGGGTGATTTGGGGCAAGTCACTTCACTTCTCCGGGCCTCAGTTCCCTCATCTGGAAAATGGGGATGAAGACTGTGAGCCCCCCTCTGTGGGACAACCTCATCATCATCAATCGTATTTATTGAGCGCTTACTATGTGCAGAGCACTGTACTAAGCGCTTGGGAAGTACAAATTGGCGACATATAGAGACAGTCCCTACCCAACAGTGGGCTCACAGTCTAAAAAAACCTCATCATCTTGTAACCTCCCCAGCACTTGTGCTTTGCGCATAGTAAGCGCTTAATAAATGCCATTAAGAAGCAGCGTGGCTCAGTGGAAAGAGCCCGGGCTTTGGAGTCAGAGGTCACGGGTTCAAATCCAGGCTCTGCCAACTGTCAGCTGTGTGACTTTGGGCAAGTCACTTCACTTCTCTTGGCCTCAGTTACCTCATTTGTAAAATGGGGATAAAGACTGTAAGCCCTCTGTGGGACAACCTCATCACCTTGTAACCTCCCCAGTGCTTAGAACAGTGCTTTGTACATAGTAAGCGCTTAACAAATGCCATCATTATTCAGCGCTTAGAACAGTGCTTTGCACATAGTAAGCGCTTAACAAATATCATCATCATTATTATTATTATATTATTATTATTATTGGAGTCACAGGAAGGTAGTGTTGCCAAACGGAAAGCGCGTCGGTCAGTTAGAACGTGCTTATCGAGCCCTGACTTTCATCAATTTATTCATTTATTGAGCACCTACTGTGTGTAGAGCACGGTACTGAGGGCTCAGGGGAGTCCAATGTAACAATGAATGGATAATAATAATAATGATGATGGCATTTGTTAAGCGCTTACTATGTACCAAGCACTGTTCTAAGCGCTGGGGGGGGATACAAGGTAATCAGGTTGTCCCTCGTGGGGCTCACAGTCTTAATCCCCATTTTACAAATGAGGTAACTGAGGCACAGAGAAGTTAAGTGACTTGCCCAAAGTCACACAGCTGACAAGTGGCGGAATGGGTACATTCCCGGCTCACAATGAGCTTGCAGTCCGTGGCTCGGGAGGAAATATTGTCCAGAGCCTGGGCAGAGGAGCCAGAATGGCAGATAAAAACACATATTCGCATCTCCATGGTGCCAGCCCAGGTCCCTTCCTCCTCAACTTCCAGGAAAGTTCCACCCCCTCCTCTTCCCCATCATCATCAATCGTATTTATTGAGCGCTTACTGTGTGCAGAGCACTGTACTAAGCGCTTGGGAAGTACAAGTTGGCAACATATGGAGACAGCCCCTACCCAACAGTGGACTCACAGTCTAAAAGTGACTTCCCTATCACCATGCCCTGCTCACTGGATCAGGAGATGTAATCATCATCATCATCATCAATCGTATTTATTGGGCGCTTACTATGTGCAGAGCACTGTACTAAGAGCTTGGGAAGTACAAATTGGCAACATATAGAGACGGTCCCTACCCAACAGTGGGCTCACAGTCTAAAAGAGGGAGACAGAGAACAAAACCAAACATACTAACAAAATAAAATAAATAGAATAGATATGTACAAATAAAATAAATAAATAAATAAATAAGTACATAAATAGAGTAAAAAATAATAATAATAATAATAATAACAACAACGATGGTATTTGTTAAGCACTTACTATGCGCAAAGCACTGTTCTAAGCACTGGGGGAGATACAAGGTTATCAGGTTGTCCCACATGGGGCTCACAGTCTTATTCCCCAATTTACAGATGAGGTAACTGAGGCCCAGAGAAGTGAAGTGACTTGCCCAGTCACCCAGCTGACAATTGGCAGAGCCGGGATTCGAACCCTTGACCTCTGACTCCAAAGCCCGTGCTCTTTCCATTGAGCCACACTGCTTCTCAGTAATAATAACTGTGGTAATGCCAGGAACTGTACTAGGCGCTGGGGTGGATACAAGCAAATCGGGCTGGACCCGTCCCACGTGGGGCTCACAGGCTCAATCCCCATTTTACAGATGAAGTAACTGAGGCCAAGAGAGATGAAGTGACTTTCCCAAGGCCACGCAGCAGACGAGTGGCGAAGCTGGAGTTAGAACCCGTGACCTTCTGTCTCCAAGGCCGGGCTTTATCCGCTACGCCATGCTGCTTCTCTGGTAATTTGAGTTCTGAGATGATTAATCAGTATCTATATAAACCCCTCATTTAGCGCATCATCTTTCAGGATTCTTCCTGCTTTTTGTAATCCAAAACACACCAACTTGTCCTTTGAGGGACAGATACAGGGCTTCTAATACAAAATCCCGGCTCTGCCGCTTGTCAGCTGTGTGACTTTGGGCGAGTCACTTCACTTCTCTGGGCCTCAGTTCCCTCAGCTGTAAAATGGGGGTGAAGACTGTGAGCCCCCCGTGGGAAAATTTATTTATTTTATTTGAACATATTTATTCTATTTATTTTATTTTGTTAATATGTTTTGTTTTGTTCTCTGTCTCCCCCTTTTAGACTGTGAGCCCACTGTTGGGTAGGGACCGTCTCTAGATGTTGCCAACTTGGACTTCCCAAGCGCTTAGTACAGTGCTCTGCACACAGTAAGCGCTCAATAAATACGATTGATGATGATGATGATGATGGAACCCTGATCCTCTGAGGGACAGAGACGGAGCTTCTAATACAAAATCCCGGCTCTGCCGCTTGTCAGCTGTGTGACTTTGGGCGAGTCACTTCACTTCTCTGGGCCTCAGTTCCCTCAGCTGTAAAATGGGGGTGAAGACTGTGAGTCCCCCGTGGGAAAATTTATTTATTTTATTTGAACATATTTATTCTATTTATTTTATTTTGTTAATATGTTTTGTTTTGTTCTCTGTCTCCCCCTTTTAGACTGTGAGTCCACTGTTGGGTAAGGACCGTCTCTATGTGTTGCCAACTTGTACTTCCCAAGCGCTTAGTACAGTGCTCTGCACACAGTAAGCGCTCAATAAATACGATTAAATGAATGAAAGAATGAAATCGCCACGCGGAGTGTGACTTGAGAAATGGACAGCGGTAGCACAGGCTCAGAGGAGCAGCATGGCTCAGTGGAAAGAGCACGGGCTTGGGGGTCAGAGGTCATGAGTTCTAATCCCAACTCTGGCACTTATTGGCAGTGTGACTTTGGGCAAGTCACTTAACTTCTCCGTGCCTCAGTGACCTCATCTGTAAAATGGGGATGAAGACTGTGAGCCCCACGTGGGACAACCTGATCACCTTGTATCCCCCCAGCGCTTAGAACAGTGCTTTGCACATAGTAAGCGCTTAACAAATACCATCATCATTATTATTATTACTAATGGTGGTATTTGTTGAGCGCTTACTATGTGCCAGGACTTCTACTAAGCACAGGGCTGAAAACAAGCTAATTGGGTGGGACACAGCCCCCGTCTCACCTGAGTCTCATAGTCTTAATCCCCATTTTCCAGATGAGGTAACTGAGGTCCAGAGAAGTTAAGAGACAAGTGTCAGAGTTGGGATTAGAACCCAGGACCTTCAGACTTCGAGGCTCGTGCTCTATCCACCAGACTAGACCGCAAGTCCATATTAATAGTTAAGATATTTGTGAAGCACCTACTACGTGTCAGGCACTGTACTAAGTGCTGGGGTAGAGAAGCAGCGTGGCTCAATGGAAAGAGCCCGGGCTTGGGAGTCAGAGGTCGTGGGTTCAAATTCCTGCTCTGCCAATTGTCAGCTGTGGGATTTGGAGCAAGTAACTTCACTTCTCCGTGCCTCAGTTCCCTCACCTGTAAAATGGGGATGAAGACTGTGAGCCCCACGTGGGACAACCTGATCACCTTGTATCCCCCCAGAGCTTAGAACAGTGCTTGGCACATAATAAGCGCTTGATAAATACCATCATCATTATTATTATTACTAATGGTGGTATTTGTTGAGCGCTTACTATGTGCCAGGACTTCTACTAAGCACAGGGCTGAAAACAAGCTAATTGGGTGGGACACAGCCCCCGTCTCACCTGAGTCTCACAGTCTTAATCCCCATTTTCCAGATGAGGTAACTGAGGTCCAGAGAAGTTAAGAGACAAGTGTCAGAGGTGGGATTAGAACCCAGGACCTTCAGACTTCGAGGCTCGTGCTCTATCCACTAGACTAGACCGCAAGTCCATATTAATAGTTAAGATATTTGTGAAGCACTTACTACGTGTCAGGCACTGTACTAAGTGCTGGGGTAGAGAAGCAGCGTGGCTCAATGGAAAGAGCCCGGGCTTGGGAGTCAGAGGTCATGGGTGCAAATTCCGGCCCCGCCAATTGTCAGCTGTGGGATTTTGAGCAAGTAACTTCACTTCTTTTAGACTGTGAGCCCACTGTTGGGTAAGGACTGTCTCTATATCTTGCCAATTTGTACTTCCCAAGCGCTTAGTACAGTGCTCTGCACATAGTAAGCGCTCAATAAATACGATTGATTGATTGATTCTCCGTGCCTCAGTTACCTCATCTGTAAAATGGGGATGAAGACTGTGAGCCCCACGTGGGATAACCTGATCACCTTGTATCTACCCCAGCACTTAGAACAGTGCTTTCCCCTTTTAGACTGTGAGCCCACCGTTGGGTAGGGACTGTCTCTATATGTTGCCAACTTGTACTTCCCAAGCGCTTAGTACAGTGCTTTGCACACAGTAAGCGCTCAATAAATACAATTGATTGATTGATTAATTGCTTTGCACATAGTAAGCGCTTAGCAAATGCCGTCATTATTATTATTATTATTATTACAAGATAATCAGGTTGGACACAGTCCATATCCCAGTGAGGCTCGCAGTCCCAATACCCATTAAACAGATGATGGAACCGAGGCACAGAGAAATGAAATGACTTGCCCAGGGTCGCACAGCAGACAAGTGGCAGAGGCAGGATTAGAACCCGGGTTCTTCTGATGACGCCCACTAGGCCATGCTGCTTGAAAGGCTAATCCCTTGCTTCGGGCCAGCAGTTTCCATGTATGTGTTGGCCTTCTTTTTGATCTTCCCTCCTGGCATGGCAATCTGCCCAACGTTCCCTTGGGCCTGAAAGCACACAATAAGCGCTCAGTAAATACGATGGAACGAATGAAAGGGCTCCACATCCCGTCGGCTTCTTGGCAAGCTGCTCCATCCTTAATAATGATAATGATGGCATTTATTAAGCGCTTACTATGTGCTTCAGTGGGGTGTAGTTGAACCGCGCAACTCAGTGGCACCGCATGACTCCATTTCCTCTTCTCCCACTCCCTCCCTGTGGTCCTTGCACTTGGATTTGAAAGCGGCGTGGTTTAGTGGAAAGAGCCCAGATTATGGAGTAAGAGGGCATGGGTTCTAATCCTGCCTCTGCCACTTCATCATCATCAATCGTATTTATTGAGTGCTTACTATGTGCAGAGCACTGTACTAAGCACTTGGGAAGTACCAATTGGCAACATATAGAGACAGTCCCTACCCAACAGTGGGCTCACAGTCTAAAAGGGGGAGACAGAGAACAAAACCAAACATACTAACAAAATAAAATAAATAGAATAGATATGTACAAGTAAAATAAATAAATGAATAAATACAGTAATAAATATGTACAAACATATATACATATATACAGGTGCTGTGGGGAAGGGAAGGAGGTAAGATGGGGGGGATGGAGAGGGGGACGAGGGGGAGAGGAAGGAAGGGGCTCAGTCTGGGAAGGCATCCTGGAGGAGGTGAGCTCTCAGCAGGGCCACTTGTCAGCTGTGTGACTTTGGGCAAGTCACTTCACTTCTCTGGGCCTCAGTTCCCTCATCTGTAAAATGGGGATGAAGACCGTGAGCCCCACGTGGGACAACCTGATCACCTTGCATCTACCTCAGCGCTTGGCACATAGTAAGCGCTTAACAAAAACCATCATTATGATTATTTGCTCCCTTTTTTCACCCGTCTCTGAGTCCCTCAGTACTCATGCCCATAAACGTATTTTATTTATTTATATTAATCCTGTATCTACCCCAGCAAAAAGTGCTTGACACATAGTAAGTGCTTAACAGATACCATTACTATCATTAGTATTATTAATCTCCGTCTCCCCGACTCCATTATGAGCTTGTCATTGGCGGAGAACATGTCTACCAGCCCTGTTATACTGTACAACGCTTCGTACAGTGCTGTGTACACATTAAATGCTCAATAAATACAAATGAATGAATGAATGAATGAATTGATTGATGACTGGCTTATACGGTCCCTGCTTGCCCTACCTTAACTTACTTTTCGTTTCATTTGGTTGTTTTTTAATGACATTTGTTAAGCATTTACTATGTGTCAGGCACTGTACTAGATGCTGGGATTGGTGTAAGCTAATCAAGTCGGACACAGTCTGTGTCTCACCTGAGGCTCACCATCTTTATCCCCATTTTACAGATGAGGTAACTGAGACACAAAGAAATGAAGTGACTTGCTCAAGGTCACACAGCTGACAAGTGGCGAAACCGGGATTAACAGGGTTTAGCACATAGTAAGTGTTTAACAAATACCCCCAAACCAGACTGTAAATTTGGGGAAGCAGTGTGGCGTAGTGGCTACAGCACAGACCTGGGAATCCGAAGGTCATGGGTTCTAATCCCGACTCCGCCACTTGTCTGCTGTGTGACCTTAGGCAAGTCACTTCACTTCTCTGGGCCTCAGTTACCTCATCTGGAAAACGGAGAGTGAGACTGTGAGCCCCTCGTGGGACAGGAACTGTGTCCAACCCGACTTGCCTGTATCCACCCCGGCGCTTAATGCAGTGCCTGGCACATAGTAAGCGCTCAACAAATACCACAATTTAATTGCGGTGGGCGTTAAACATTATTCTATGTCAGACGCTCTAAACACTGAGGTAGATACAAGATAATCCCTCTCCGTATGTTGCCGACTTGTACGTCCCAAGCGCTTAGTCCAGTGCTCTGCACACAGTAAGTGTTCAATAAATAAGATTGAATGAATGAATTAATGAATAATCAGGTCCTTCACAGTCCTTGACCCACATGGGCTCCTACTGTAAAAGTCTTGTTGACACGTCAAGCAATTGTATATTTTTAATCAATCAATCAATCAATTGTATTGGTTGAATGCTTAATGTGTGCCAAACACTGAACTGAGCACTTAGGAGAGTCCAATATAAGACTTGACAAGTACGTTCCCTGCCCGGAAGGGATTTGCAGTCTAGAGGGGGAGACGGAAATTAATGCAAATAAAAAAATACGGCTAGGTACGTGAGTGTTGTGGAGCTGAGGTTGGAGTGGATAAATCCAAATGCAAGGAGAAGAGTGCTTTCTTTTGTTGTCTGTCTCCCCCTTCTAGACTGTTGGGTAGGGACCGTCTCTATATGTTGCCGACTTGGACTTCCCAAGCACTTAGTACGGTGCTCTGCACACAGTAAGTGCTCAATAAATACGATTGAATGAATGAATGAATGAAAGGAGGGCTAAGTCATGGTATATTTCTTGGAGGAGTCAAGTGTTTAATAAGGCTTTGAAGGTGGGGAGAGTAATTGTCCTTTGAATCTGAGGAGGGAGGGCGTTCCAGGCCAGAGGCTGGATGTGGGCGAGAGGTCGGGGGCAAGATAGACAAGATGGAAGTAGAGTGAAAAGGTTAGCGTTAGAGGAGTGAAGTATGCACGCTCCCAAGCACTTACTACAGTGCTCTGCACATAGTAAGCACTCAATAAATACCGCTGATTGATTGACTGTAGTGCAATGCCGAATCCAACAGCTTCTACTCTATCCTAATCCTCTTCGACCTCTCAGCTGCCTTCGACACTGTGGACCACCCCCTTCTCTTCAACAAGCTATCCAACCTTGGCTTCACAGACTCCATCCTCTCTTGGTTCTCTTCTTTTCTCTCCGGCCGTTCATTCTCAGTCTTTTTTGCGGGCTCCTCCTCCCCCTCCCATTCCCTTACTGTGGGGGTTCCTCGAGGGTCAGTTCTTGGTCCCCTTCTGTTCTCTATCTACACTCACTCCCTCAGTAAACTCATTCGCTCCCTCAGCTTCAACTATCATCTCTAAGCTGATGATGCCCAAATCTCCATCTCTGCCCCCGCTCTCTCTCCCTCCCTTCAGGCTCGTGTCTCCTCCTGCCTTCAGGACATCTCCATCTGGATGTCTGCCCACCATCTAAAACTCAATATGTCCAAGACTGAACTCCTTATCTTCCCTCCCAAACCCTGCCCTCTCTCTGACTTTCCCGTCACTGTAGATGGCACTACCATCCTTCCCATCTCACAAGCCTGCAACCTTGGTGTCATCCTCGACTCCGCTCTCTCGTTCACCCCTCACATCCAATCCGTCACCAAAACCTGCCAGTCTCACCTCCGCAAAATCGCCAAGATCCGCCCTTTCCTCTCCATCCAAACTGCTACCCTGCTGGTTCAATCTCTCATCCTATCCCGACTGGATTACTGCATCGGCCTCCTCTCTGATCTCCCATCCTCCTGTCTCTCCTCACTTCAGTCTAAACTTCACGCCGCTGCCCGGATCATCTTTGTGCAGAAACACTCTGGGAATGTTACTCCCCTCCTCAAAAATCTCCAATGGCTGCCCGTCAACCTCCGCATCAAGCAAAAACTCCTCACTCTCGGCTTCAAGGCTCTCCATCCATCCCCTCGCCCCCTCCTACCTCACCTCCTTTTTCTCCTTCTCCAGCCCAGCCCACATCCTCAACTCCTCTGCCGCTAACCTCCTCACTGGGCCTCGTTCTCACCTGTCCCGCCATTGACCCCCGGCCCACATCCTCCCCCTAGCCTGGAATGCCCTCCCTCCCCACATCCACCAAGCTAGCTCTCTTCCTCCCTTCAAAGCCCTACTGAGAGCTCACCTCCTCCAGGAGGCTTTCCCAGGCTGAGCCCCCTTTTTCCTCTCTTCCTCCCCATCCCCATGCCCTATCTCCTTCTCCTCCCCACAGCACCTGTATATATGTTTGTACAGATTTATTACTCTATTTATTTTACTTGTACATATTTACTATTCTATTAATTTTGTTAATGATGTGCATCTAGCTGTATTTCTATTTGTTCTGACAACTTGACACCTGCCCACATGTTTGTTTTGTTGTCTGTCTCCCCCTTCTAGACTGTGAGCCCATTGTTGGGTAGGGACCATCTCTATATGTTGCCAGCCTGTACTTCCCAAGCACTTAGTACAGTGCTCTGTACACAGTAAGCACTCAATAAATACAAATGAATGAATGAACTCAGTCAATCCATCAATAAGTAGCATTTATTGAGCACTTACTGTGTGTAGAGCACTGTACTAAGCTCTTGGTAGAGTACCTGATTACCTTGTATCCCCCCAGCGCTTAGAACAGTGCTCTGCACATAGTAAGCGCTTAACAAATACCATCATTATTATTATTATTATTACAATAGAACAATATAACAGAGTTGGTAGACACATACCCTGCCTAAAATGAGCTCGCTTATACTGTACATGCCCAAGAACTTAGGACAATGTGCTGCTGCACACAGTGAATGCTCAGTGAATATGCCTGACTGATTAGTGTTTTTCTCTGATGGGGAAGGTTTTTCTACATGTCCGCAAGGTCTCTGTTCACTATGGCCTTTAATTTTGAATCTACTCCCAAATCTAAATTCCCCAAGATGATCCTTCTCACCCAGCTTGGGATTTTCAGGGTCATAAGATCACAAATCTGAAATTTCTCTAAAAGGAGGACTTACGCTGCTACATTGACTGGATAAGCCGTTAGGCGGTAAAATTAATGAGTAGAAATTGAACTTGGAGGTTCAGAGGAAGTTGATGCAGGAAAATGAGTTTTGGCTCTAGAAATGAATCAAGAAGCATTGACAAATGAGGACTTCTAACCTTTGCCTTTTAATTGTAATTGTTCCTGTCATTATTTATAATGATAATAGTAACCCGAAATATTTGCTAAGCACGTATCATGTGCCCTGCAGTGTGGCTCAGTGGAAAGAGCACAGGCTTTGGAGTCAGAGGTCATGGGTTCAAATCGCGGCTCCGCTAATTGTCAGCGGTGTGACTTTGGGAAAGTCACTTAACTTCTCTGTGCCTCAGTTACCTCATCTGTAAAATGGGGATTAAGAGTGTGAGCCCCCCGTGGGACAACCTGCTCACCTTGTAACCTCCCCAGTGCTTAGAACAGTGCTTTGCATATAGTAAGTGCTTAATAAATGCCATTATTATTATTACTAATTGCTGGAGTAGATACAAAACAATCAGGTCAGCTACAGTCTTTAACCCACATAAGATTTACAGTCTATCTCTAATTTGTCTACCTACACCATTGTATGTAAACACTCCCAAATGCTTAGTACAGTGCCCGGCACTCAGCAAACTCTCACTCAATATCTCTGATTGATTTAAAGATGAGGATCAGCAGGCCCAGAAAAGTTATCTGGGCAGGGAACTTGTCTACAAACTCTGTTATATTGTTCTATTGTAGTCCCCCAAGTGTTTAATACTCTACACTAAATGCTCAATAAATATGATTGATTGACTGATGTGACTTGCCCTTTCTCCACCCTTTGAACAATGTCCACATGTTAAATGCAGTTTCTCTGAAGCAGTTCCTGAAATTCAGAAGAAAATAATCTACTTACCTCAGGCTGGTCCTTCTTTGCTTTTTAGGGGTGATCTCTTTCAGTCCACTTTCTACCTTTTTATAGAACCTACTATAATGTCAAATGGATCCTACATAATGAATGGTATTTTTTGTGATTGGTACCCTCAGGTTAATTATACTTACTTTTCCTTTAAATAATCAGAACCTTCTCAGAAACATCCTGTTCCTCAGTGCCCAGCCAGTGTTCCAACAAACCAAAGAACAGGAAAAGAAGGAAAAAAAAATCCAATGTTAAAGTAAGGAATGAGATGGGTGTCTTCTGCATGTCTGATGACATTATAAACCTTAAGATGAACTCTTGGTGGTGTGAGTGGGAATAGAATATAGATGGGATTTCATTTGCCAGGGGGAGATTGTCTTTTCCTGGTTTTGCATTTCTAATTTGAAAAATAAATATACTCCCATTTTACCTCATCTGGGTTCTGGGTCTCAGAGCTCCTTTCCTTCCTCACATTCAGATCAGTCCATCTTTTCTCTATTCACTCAGGACTCTCCTCATTTTGCCTTATGGGATTCCAGTGTTTGACGCCTGAAATCTGGTTTTAGGCAAGGGGGCAAGCGAAGCTTCCAACACTGCAGTAGGATACATCTGTGTCAACATTTCATAAACCAGATACTTGACAGCTTTAACTAATCTTGCTTTGGCAAATCTTGAAAACTAAATAACGCTAATAAATCACTCTTCCTCTGTGATAAGAATTTGCTTTGTGTGACCATTTAGT
The DNA here is from genome assembly GCF_015852505.1 of Tachyglossus aculeatus. Classification (NCBI taxonomy): domain Eukaryota; kingdom Metazoa; phylum Chordata; class Mammalia; order Monotremata; family Tachyglossidae; genus Tachyglossus; species Tachyglossus aculeatus. Next base: position 6,054,300 of record NC_052101.1, on the reverse strand, counting down.
GCTAATCTCCTAATTCCTCTACTCCCTTTCAATGTCCTTGGAGAGCCAATTATCCTTATATTTTTTTATATTCACCCTCCCCTCTCCAGCAACTAAGAAATTGGCTCTGTACCCCTTAAGCACTTTGGCACAGTGCTCTGCACAGAGTAAGTGCTTAGTAAATATGGTGATGAATGAACGAATGAATGTTACTCACCCACAGCACTTAAGTAAATAGCCTTGTCTTCTACTACTTCACTCAATCATATTTATTGAGCGCTGATTCCATGTAGAGCACTGTACTAAGAGCTTGGGAGAGTACAATGCAACAGAATTAGCATACACGTTCCCTGCCCATAATGAGCTTACAGTCTAGAGGGAGAGACAGACATGACTATGTGTAAATAAGTAATTTATATTATGTAATTTAAAGATGTGTAAATAAATGCTGTGGGTTTGGTGGTGGGTGACTATCAAATGGTCAGAAGGGAGAGGGAGGTGGGCAAAAGAGGGCTTAATTGGGGAAGGTCTCATGGAGGAGATGTGACCTTAGTAATGCTCTGAAGGAGGAGAGAATGGTGGGCTGGAGGAGGGGCCGGGGGATTCCAGGTTGAGGAAAGGATAATAATAATCATAGTGATGGCATTTGTTAAGTGCTTACTATGTGCCAAGCACTGTTCTAAGCACTGGGGTAGATACAAGGTAATCAGGTTGTCCCACGTGGGGCTCACAGTCTTCATCCCCATTTTACTGAAGAGGGAACTGAGGCCCAGAGAAGTTAAATGGATTGCCCAAGTTCACACAGCAGACAAGTGGTGGAGCCGAAATTGGAGAGGATATGGGAAAGGGGTTGTCGGTGAGATACTACTTCCTCTCTCTGTCAATCAATCAATGGATTTATTGAGCACTTACTGTGTGCAGAGCACTGTTCTAGGTTCTTGGGACAGTGCAATAGAATTGATTCCTAATTTTAACGTCTATCTCCCCCGTAGACTGTAATCCCTGCTTGTGGTTAGGGAGTTCATACCTACCAACTCTATCATATTATTTTTCCCCTGGTGTTTAGTACAGAGCTCTGTGCATTGTAAGTACTCATTAAATCCCACTAATTTACTCATTCATTTCCTGTGACTGCAGTTCTGTCCACATAGAAGCAGGGAGACCCACGAGGGGTGGAACATATTTATTACTCTATTTATTTATTTATTTATTTATTTATTTATTTATTTATTTTTCTTGTACATTTCTATCCTATTTATTTTATTTTGTTGGTATGTTTGGTTCTGTTCTCTGTCTCCCCCTTTTAGACCCCGAGTCCACTGTTGGGTAGGGACTGCCTCTATATGTTGCCAATTTGTACTTCCCAAGCACTTAGTACAGTGCTCTGCACATAGTAAGTGCTCAATAAATATGATTGATTGATTGGAACTCACATTCACTTACCTCGTGTCACTTCAAGTGTCCAGTCTTCAAACTGTTTTTGTTCTCTCGTTCATACAGACTGGGTCTTTTTCAGAGCACTTTCAATCAGTCATTCGAGCAATATTTGTTAAGCGCTTACTATGTGCAGAGAGCTGTACTAAGCTCTTGGAAGAGTACAACAGGACTAGTAATAATAATAATAATGGCATTTATTAAGCACTCACTATATGCAAAGCACTGTTCTAAGCGCTGGGGAGGTTACAAGGTGATCAGGTTGTCCCACATGGGGTTCACAGTCTTCAACCCCATTTTACAGATGAGGGAACTGAGGCACAGAGAAGTTAAGTGACTTGCCCAAAGTCACACAGCTGACAAGTGGCGGAGCAGGATTTGAACCCATGACCTCTGACTCCAAAGCCCGTGCTCATTCCACTGAGCCACGCTGCTTCTTAGTAGGCACATTTCCTGGCAATAACAAGTCTACAGAAAAGCACTACGGCCTAGTGGTTAGAGAATAGGTCTGGGACTCTGACGGAACTAAATAATGATAATAATATAACATTATTATTAATATAATAACAATAGTTATTATTATTAGTGGATAGAGAACAGGCCTGGGAATCAGTAGGAACTGGGCTCTAATCCTGGATCTGCCACTTGTCTGTTGTGTGACCTTGGGTAAGTCACTTAATTTCTCTGTGCCTCATTCACCTCATCTGAAAAATGGGGATTAAGACTGTTAGCTCCCTGTGGAACAGGGACTGTATCCAACCCAATTATCTTATATCTACCCCAGTGCTCAGTACAGTGTTTGGCACATAGTACTTTAGAAATATCATTAAAAAAGAACTCAGTTGATCAATCAGCAGTATCTATTGAGTGCTTACTGTGTGCAGAGCATTTCTTCAATATTCATCGTTTTTTCCCTAGCTTTCTTAATTTTTATACTGGGTTGTTCAACGCAGGGATGGTAGCAAAGTCTTTTCTAACCCCTGGAAATAGGCAAAGTCTAAATTTCACAGAGAGCAGAATGAATTCTAAGGCTGTCAAATAGAATAAATCTCTGATTTTTACTGTAGGTTTTCTTTGTCTTTTCTCAAAGATTTTTCCCCATGTAATTTATTTCTAATTTCTCTATTGAAATCCCACATTTTTCCTAAGCCTCATGGGCTTTCAGCGTTAGCCAGCTTTCATTACCCCGAAGCCCCTTTAGCCAGCTTTCCTTTCCTTGAAGCCCTTGAGCTAGAGAATGTGTCACTGAGCTGTGTCCCTCGCTAACTCGTATAATCTCCAAGGAATGCACTAAAGCCACCAGCCCATCAAAATAATTGCCGCTGGGAGAATGGAACAGGGGGAGACTTCTCTATCTCTTTTATGTGGATTTCCTGGCCCTGGAAATATGATCCTGTCAACATCTTGCCTATGAATCAATTAGCCATTATCCCATTTATAAATGAGTTTAATTTCTTTGCAAGGAAGGAGACTTCCAAGGAGGGATTCAACCAGAACTGGGTCAGAAGTCACTGATGACAGCTGCTCGAGTTGTTTGGAGGAAGAGAGATGGTGAAGCACGAGCCAGGGCATTAGATATCATTGACCATTTATTATCGCTGCTAGTATAGACGCTGATGACCAAAAATGTAATCAGCACTCATTTTTGTTCTCTATGTAATGACCAGTGGGTCATCTGTGATACTTCCGTAGTCGAATGATAGGAAACACGCTTATGAAGAATGCAGTTTGCACATTGCATAAACCATGTGGAAAATTCAATGTCCTTTGGCTTATCGCTTGCTGTAATCGCAGGTGAGTGGATTGGCTCTAAGAGAAGACCTATATGTTGACACACGCACAGGAATCCAGGCGAGATGACTTCTCGGAGCAGAAGACTATGGAACTGTAATTGGTAGCTTAGGGCGATTATGCAGAAGAAGATCTATGTAATGGTCAAAAAGCAGAGAATAAAGGCTGGGGGGAAATGCCTGTAGCTGCTGCTCACTGTCCTCTTAAAGGATGGCAGGGTCAGCCCGGGCAGGAGAGATGTTTTCTCCAAGGATGCTCTTAAGCCCATACTCGGGCAGAAAACCAATTTGGGATTTATCATCCTGTGGTAGGAAAGACTCTGTGCCCCTGAGTTGAGTGCTTAAATAATGTCAGAGATTTCATCGCCCCCGGGTTGAGGGCTTAGCAGAAGCAGGATCCATTGTGCTTGATGTTTTTCTGTAGGTTAATAAATGTTTCTTACTCGGATACTGAATATCGCCGTTTATTCCCTTGGAAAAACTGAGTCACGAACCCCACGGTCCCTAATTGACTCTATTGGGATGTAACAAGTTATCAAAGGTAAAGGAAAGTTAGGGAAATGAGTGCATCTGTTTATGCCCTTGGATCCTTATCCTTTTGGCAATTGGTGTTCATCCCACCCTCAGCCCCATGGCACTTAAGTACAGATGCGTAAATCATTTATTCATATTGATGCCTGTCTCCCCCTTTAAACAGCAAGCCAATTGTGGGCAGGGAGCCTGTCTAGAAATTCTGTTGCATTGTACTCTCCCAAGCTCTTAATACAGTGCTCTGCACACAGTACGTACTCAATAAATACCGTTGATTGATTTATCAATCTCCTTTGGAAGCACCTTCAAAGAAAATAATGAATTGGGCCATGGCATGCTGTATGCCATTGAGAAAGAAGCAGCATGGCCTAGTTGCTAGAGCGCGAGCCCGGGAGTCATAAAGACCTGGGTTGTAATCCTGACTCCGCTGCTTGTCTGCTGTGTGACCTTGGGCAAGTCACTTGATTTCACTGGGCCTCACTTCCTCCATCTGCAAAATGGGGATTAAGACTGTGAGCCCCATGTGGGCCAAGGACCGTGTCCAACCTGATTAGCTTGTATCTACCCCAGTGCTTAGTACAGCGCATGGCACACAGTGAGTGCTTAACAAGTGGCATTATTAAAAGAGAATAAAAGAAAGCGTGCCAGATCTGAGAAGGGACAGAGGAGGACAACCAAAGTGATTGAGTGAATGGAGTAGTTCTTCAATAAGGTTACTAGATTTAGAAGGGATGAGATTAAGGTTTACCTAATCATGGAAGATGGGGAAAGGGCTAACAGACACTCCTCACTATCGGCTTCAAAGCAGTCCTTGTCCCCTCCTACCTCACCTCGCTTCTCTGCTACTCCAACCCAGCCCACACACTTCACTTCTACTCCTCTAATGCCAATCTTCTCACTGTACCTCTATCTCGCCTATCTCCCAGCCGAACTCTGGCCCATGTTTTGCCTCTGGCCTGACATGCCCTCCCTCTTCACTCCCGACAGACAGTGACTCTTCCCCTTCAAAGCCTTATTTATTGAAGTCACATCTCCCCCAAGAAGCCTTCCCTGGCTAAGCCCTCCTTTTCCCTTCTCCCATTCCCTTCTTCATCACCTTGACTTGCTCCCTTTATTGATCCCATATCTGTCATTTTACTTATGTACATATATGTCATTTTATTTCTTTACGTTATTGTCTGTCTCTCCCTCTAGACCATAAACTCGTTGTGGGCAGGGAATGTGTCTGTTACACTGTTGTATTGTACTACTCCCAAACAGTACAGTGCTCTGTACACTGTAAGAACTCAGTAAATACAATTGACTGACTAACATGAAGATAGCTCATTAAAAACCTACAACATGAGGAAGAGAGGAGATCCACTGAGGTTTGAAGGTGGTAGTTTCAAAGCAAGTAAAATGCAAAGCATTTTCACACAGTGCATGATAAATAAGTAGAATCGTTTAGTCAGAAAACACAAGTGGATTCACATAGATTTTTGTTCAGTTCACATGTGGAAGGCACAAAGTGGATTATTAGAGAGAAATCGACTGTCAATTACCCTCTAGACTGTAAGCTCCTTGTGGGCAGGGAAAATGTCTACTGACTCTGCTGTATTGTACTCTCTCAAGTGCTTAGTGCAGTGCTCTGCATACAGCAAGTACTCAATAGATACTACCGATTGATTGAGAAAGTTAGGAGTATTACAGGAGATGCTAGATGGGGCGTTCAGAATGGTGGGGGGGAAGGACATCATCATGTCAAGGAGGGTAAATATCATTCTACTGTCTTTCCAAACATCCCTGGTTGCCACTGTTAGACCCAGAATTGTGGCCTTCATGGTTTAATTTACTAGTCTGGATAGATTATTGGACAAATCTACCAGACAGAGCCAGTTTGGCTTGGCTTCCATGCTTACGTTCTTATGGGGTTTGCAGTAGATACTGCCGGAGGGCTGATTACATCGAAGAATATCAGTGATCTACTTCTATTTTAAATCCAACTGGAGAATTCTGAGGAGGGGCCCCTATCAGAACGTAAATCTCCAGTGTCAGGAGCTACACAACACGGATATATAGCTTCAGGTTTTTGGGTGTGCACGACTTGAGAGAAGTTACAGGCGGCTTCCTTCGACCTTCCAAGTATCTGGAGGATTCCCAGCGTGGTCTAGTGGAAAGAGCGCGGGCCCGAAAGTCAGAGGACTAGGATTCAATCTTGGCTCTCCCATTTGTCTGTTGTGTGACCTTGAGCCAGTCACTTTACTTCTCCGTGCCACGGTTTCCTCATTTGTAAAGCAGGGTTTAACTACCTGCCCTCCCTCCTCCACTTGAGTCAGGGACTGAGTCTGACCATACTCTCTTTATAATTATCCCAGTGCTTGGAACACATTAAGTGCTCCAGAAATACCTCAGTGATTATTTTGTTGTCCGTCTCCCCCTTCCAGACAGCGATTGTTGGGTAGGGATGGTTTCTATCTGTTCCCGAATTGTACTTCCCAAGCGCTTAGTACAATGCTCTGCACACAGTAAGCGCTCAATAGATACGATTGAATGAATGACTATAAATGTATGCATATACATATATATAGTCATATCTAGATACATTATATATATGTATATATTCCCAAGACTGACGATATGTTGAGAAAAGCAACACAGATCATAGAAGCACTGTGCTACAAATGTGGCAACACATTTTTTTTTTATTTAGAGTAAGATGTGTTAACATCCAGCATGACAAAATTTGTACAAAGTTCACAATTTAAAAATGAAGTATCACAGCAACTTGTGATTCCACACATTTATAGCAAAATTAAAATGTCAACAAATCCATGCCGTGTAGTACAAAAATAAATCAAACTTCAGTTCCACAGAGAGCACGATAAATAGTTTATACAAAATTCTGTCTTAGTAAATGATTACTTAAATTAACTTAGAAATGAATATGAACAATAAGTTAGAAGAAATAAACTCTGATGACTCACAATAATTCCATATGAAAGGTCAGCATTCTAATATGTGACACCTTTTTTGTGTGATCCCTATATAATAGTCACAGATAACTTTTGATATTATGTACCAACATTAGATGAGCAGCAGATTTGTGCTTAAAATCCCTTTCCATTGTACATAGGTGATAACAATAAGAATCCCAAACTGATACTATCTAGTACTCTACTGAAAGCATTACTATATTGCAAAGAAGCTGCAGACACAATGCAGTGGAAAAATGCATATGCCATTATGAACAATGACAGCCCTAAAATGAAGCTAGGGCCGGAGTACAATATATATGGCAGAGGTGAGCAACAAGTACCTTGCTTCAGCTCTCAAAAAGGCAATTCTGAGCATGGCAGCTACAACTAATAGCACAACAGAAAGAGGGTACTATACCGCTAAGAGCCCCAAAGTAATTTTACATAATCTTTTTTTCCCAGCTAGTTATTAAAGTCCTCGTGGAAAACTGTAAGCTTTTTGTACAGTGAAGAGTATAAAGTGCCACTGGGATATACATATATTTATACATATATATATATATACCGAGGTTGAGTATTGTATCAGAATATTCGTTGTGAGATCCCTGTATGTCTCCCTTAGCAATATTACTGGATCTGCCATAATGGCTTCCACTACAATTTGTTCATGTTCAGTGTCACAAGGCTGATGACACGAGAAATTGCACACCTCCGTATGGATAAATAGGACCAGGTAAGTGCAAATTGTCAACTGGCACATTGCGGGGACGATGACCCTGTAAGTCCTGTTCTGCTAAAAATATTTTTTTTTTTTTTACAAAACCCATCTTTTTCATAACAAAATTTTAAAGTACTTCTGTACTTTCTGCATAACATCAAGACATGGAAGGAAAAGAGATGCTAGTCGATCGAAATCAATTCGGCATCCGAAGACACGAGACATCATCCGGATGGCTACCGAAAAGGGGAAAAACGGAAAGATGGCGAAAGGAAAAGTGTTCTTATGCATACATATAGTGCAGTCATTTGGAAGAAAACAACCAAATCTCGAAGATACAAATCAGTTTTGCCTTAAAATGACCCAGTCGAAAGCAAAAAAAAGGTGCTAAAGTCTGTTCGGTTACATTAAAAATTTGATTGCATTCATTCTTGTGACAGGTAATAATGAAACAAATCTAAAGCATATGTGAATGCTGTATTCAAGATTGCTCTCCAACGAAAGGTAGAACAAGCGTCATTAAGAGTACTGTATTTGGGATCAAATCCTTATTCAAAGCCAGAGGGGGAGGAGGGAAAGGGGGGGCGGGGGAGAAAAAAAGACATTCTTTACTGAACTGCATTCCTGCTCAAAACTGCGATGAATTCAGTCCAGTAACTAGAGCAGTCGCAAATAACTGGCATCCATCCCCCCAAAAATAAAAGGCCAAAAAGGGAACATCTGTGTTTTGAAATCAACACCCTTCATCTTAAAACGAAAGCACCCCAATTCGGCGGGGGGGGAAAAAATTGAACTACATCGTAAAAAGCAGACAGTTCAGAGGGGCGCTAAGAAATCCTGGGGATTTAAGAGAACGTTGCTCCAACGTTTTCTTGAAAAGAAAAGAAATCTTCATGTGGTCCACCTCTGATCAGTTCCCGTCTGAATGGAAGTTTCCGTATTCATACCATGTAATGCTTAGAAGTGAATTGAAAAAGTGCTGTTTAAGCTGCTTTGAATCTTCTGTCAAGTTTCCATGGCTTGATGTTGTCTTACATGAAATTACCCATTTCATAGCTTACATAGAATCCGTGCCATTTCCTCGGCTTCCCCCAAACTCCATTTTATTGCCCCACCACACAACAACAACCGTCCTCTGAAAACAAAAAATCACACATTTTCAAGCATTGTTCAAAAATAAAGCATTTTTGCAACCAATTCTTGCTATGAAACAATATGCACACAAAATGTATTTCTCAAATCCCATAAAATCCTCCAACATGAGGCAAAATGAGAGTGTTTTAAAAAGTGGCTGCAGAGACCGCAACATTGTCATTCAAAGCTGTTTTTTTTTTTGTCCATTTCAGTTCAAAATACTAAAACATTTAATCACTAAAGCATTAAAAAGAATTTACACTCTATTTATTTTGATCAGCTTACCTCTTCAGAAATATATATACCCCAAAAATGTGCATACATTAGCAGCTATAAACATTACATGGCATCTCACACTATGTCAGCATATATGAAAACGTACAAAATGTGAATGTATTCAAAAAACTATTCTGCAGTTACTATCTTTAAAGCAAGACATAAAATCATCATGAAGTCTTGTAAGCATAACACTGTTTCAAACAGAAATAAATATAGAACACTTTCTGGTAAATTACAGCAGCAAAAAACAAGAGGCATCCTTTTTTTTAAGCAAGATTTCCACCACTACAGCAGCTGTTCAGACCTGAATTCCTCTCACAGCCTGCTTTATATTTTCCAGTAGGGCTTTATTTTCTGGACTCTGATAACGATCTTGATTTGTATACATGTCCGTCAAAGTGGTCACGTAAGCATCAAAATTTTGTTCATTGATTGGATCCTACGAGATATTAAATAGTAGTTCATATACAACTTTTATTTTCTTAATAGTATAGTCATATAAGCATAAAATACTATAATAGCATATCGCCACCATCTTATAATATTTAAAATGCCTATTTAGAGCATACTTAATTTTACAGGATACATCGGAATAGGCCCACCAAGTTTTTTTTTTTTTTTCTTTTTTTAGCAGTTAAGGTTATCTTTATGGTTTCGGGGTTGTAACCGCAAACATCCAACTGCTTGAGGAATCGTAAACATAAAAAAAAAAGACATCTATTGTATGATGTGAACTGAAGAAGATCGCCAAATTCCTTAACTTGTGCTCTCAATCACTTACCATATGTGGCAGCTGGATATTAGCTAGACTATGAATTAAAGACTGGCTTAAATTGGCCAGTTCATGAAGAAGAGACTCATTTTGCTGTTCAATTACTTTGTTCTCCTCTTCTATCGTCTTCAGGTTGCTCTCCATTGTGGTAATCTAGAACGCACAAATTTGTGTAACATGTAATATAAGGCAAGCCGTTGTGAAGCATGTGCTCTGTGACGTGAGTGATAACAGTCATAGCAGCTGAAAAGGAGACCTTTTGCCTCAAATTAAAAGCTTTTAAATGGAGCGTTGAGCATTTTAAGGGTTTTTGGGGTCAGTTACAAATTAAAGTTTTGTAACTTTTATTTAACGGCTTGTCTTTTCGGTGGGAGGAGCTGATGTGAGGTAGATGTATGGGATGAAATTTGTGTTTTTTTAATACATCCCCAGTTTTTTACTTAACTTTAATGCATTGTAATTTTGGTTAGAGGAGATGATGTTGAACTTCAGGCACCAGATAAAGTGAATTGCATATTTATTCACTAATAGCCCCGTGATTGATCACTCCCCTATTAAAGGTTACACTTCTCAATCTATAAATGATATCACTGTACCCCCAGATTGCCTTGAAGGCAGATGGACCGTATTGGATTCCATAATTTATTGGCAGTCTTAAAATTACTACATAGGAACATTTTCTCATCCACATATATCTAAGGAGCTGTTTCTATAGAACTTTATGTAGGATGAGGATCTGCCATACCTTAATACCATTCTAATTTTCCTCTGTCCAACTACTCTAGATCAGTTAGATGAATGAATCCACAAGAAGTGGATCTTAGGTTCCAACACCAGTTCTATTTTTGTCTTTATTTCCCATCCATCATTCATCATTTATTCACCTAATTCCAGAAAAAAACACACAAAAAAGCACACAAAAAAACCCATCTGTCTAGCCCTTCTAAACTCTAGACTCTGATTCCTGATTGCTCTCATCTCTGTCGACCCCTTGTTGACACCCTATATTCATTTATTCATGCAATCGCATTTATTGAGCACTTACTATTTGCAGAGCACTGTACTAAGCTCTTGGGGGAGTACACTGAAACAATTCCCTGCCCTCAGTGAGCTTACATCCTCCTTCCGGCGTGCTCGTTATGAGAAGGGAACATCTCTTCTAATTCTGCTGTACTGTAGTCTATCTTATAAATATCATGGACTGAAATTTTAGTAACCATTTGGGAGAGTAAAATAGAAAAGAGTTGCCCTTGAGAGGCTTAGGGTTTAGAGGGAAACTGCCAACCTGTCAGGGTTTCTTCCTATCACCCCCATCCAGCTCCCAGGGTTAAAATAAACTAGTTAAAGATGACACTTTACCCTAAATTCTCCAGGATGCAGAGGGCCATAAAATCTTGCAGAAAAGGTGAAATTTGGCCAAGATAAAGGTATTCAGGTATTTATAATAATAATAATAATAATGGCATTTATTAAGCACTTACTATGTGCAAAGCACTATTCTATTTCCAGACTGTGAACCCATTGTTGGGTAGGGATTGTCTCTGTTGCCAAATTGTAATAATAATAATAATGATAGCATTTATTAAGCGCTTACTATGGGCAAAGCACTGTTCTAAGTGCTGGGGAGGTTACAAGGTGATCAGGTTTTTCCCACGGCGGGCTCATAGTCTTAATCCCCATTTTACAGATGAGGTAACTGAGGCACAGAGAAGTTAAGCGACTTGCCCAAAGTCACACAGCTGGCAATTGGAGGAGCCGAGATTTGAACCCATGACCTCTGACTCCAAAGTCCGTGCTCTTTCCCCCGAGCCACGCTGCTTCCCTGCTTGCACTTTCCAAGTGCTTAGTACAGTGCTCTGCACATAGTAAATGATCAATAAATACGATTGAATGAATGAAGCTAATTAATCCCTGATAATGCCCTGCTTCTTTCTTCCTCTCTTGTCCTTTCACTTCCAGATTTTTCGATTTTTGCTCCTCTTTTTTCTATCTTAGAGAAGCATCATGACCTAGTGGCAAGCAAGGGTTTGGGAGTCAGAGGACGCGGGTTCTAATCCTTGCTCTGCCACTTGTCTCCTGTGTGACCTTGGGCAAGTCACTTCACTTCTCTGTGCCTCAGTTCCCTCACCTGTAAAATGGGGATTAAGACTGTGAGTCCCATGTGAGACAACCTGATTATCTTGTGTCTACACCAGCACTTCGAACAGGGTTTGGCACATAGTAAGCGCTTATCTAATACCATAATAATTATTACCTTTATACCTGACTTTTTTTCTCTCTCCTCCATTGTTTACATTTTCCATTACGTATAACTTCCGTTATCTATTATCTTTTGTCCCTCATTTTTCTTTTTTTCCAAAAGCTGTATGACCTAGTTGTGGGCAGGGAATATGTGTTTATTGTTGTGCTGTACTCTCCCAAGTGCTTAGTACAGTGCTCTGAGCACAGTAAGTGCTCAAAAATTACAACTGACTGAGTAACTGAGTATGGGCCTGGAAGTCCAAGGACTTGTATTCTAATCCTGGCTCTATCACTTGCCTTGTCTATGATTCTATTTATTTATATTGATGCGTGTTTACTTGTTTTTATTCATTCAATGTATTTATCAATAATAATAATAATGGCATTTATTAAGTGCTTACTATGTGCAAAGCACTGTTCTAAGCGCTGGGGAGGTTACAAGATGATCAGGTTGTCCCGCGTGGGGCTCACAGTCTTCATCCCCAGTTTACAGATGAGGTAACTGAGGCCCAGAGAAGTGAAGTGACTTGCCCAAAGTCACACAGCTGACAATTGGTGGAGCCAGGATTTGAACCCCTGACCTCTGACTCCAAAGCCCAGGCTCTTGACACTGAGCCATGCAGCGCTTACTGTGTGCAGAGCACTGTACTAAGCGCTTGGGCAGTACAAGTCAGCAACATATAGAGTCGGTCCCTACCCAACAACAGGCTCACATGTCTTTCTTCCCCCCATTCCAGACTGTGAGCCCATTGTTGGATAGGGATTGTCTCTGTTGCCGAATTGTACCTTCCAAGTGTTTAGTGCAGTGTTCTGCACATGGTAAGCGCTCAATAAATAGGATTGAATGAATGAATGAATTTTGGGCAAGTCACTGAACTTCTCTATGCTTCCATTTATTCATCCGTAAAGTGGGGATTCAATCCCTGTTCTCCTTCTACCTTAGACTGTAAGCCCCATGAGGGCCTGAGACTATGTCCTATCTACTTTTGCATTCACTTTTCATTTTTCATTCAATCGTATTTATTGAGCACTTACTGTGTGCAGAGCACTGTACTAAGCGCTTGGGAAGTACAAGTTGGCAACATATAGAGACGGTCCCTACCCAACAGTGGGCTCGAAGTCTAGAAGGGGGAGACAGAGAACAAAACAAAACATATAAACAAAATAAAATAAATAGAATAAATATGCACATAAATAAATAAATATCCACCTCAGCTCCTGGCACAGTGCTTGGCACGCAGTAACAAATTCCACTAAGAAGCTATGGCATCTTTCTGCTTTTGTCTGCCACTATAGAAAGAAGTAGGTGCAGCAATGATATTTCAGCGATATTCAAATCAAAGCAGTGATATTGCTATTCTATTTCTCACTCACCATTTTTCCTCTCTACCCTCTCTCTTTCTCTAATCTCTTTTCCCTTCCTCATCTCTGAGACACTTTTTCTGCCCTTTTTCCCTGAATAATTCCCAAATCAAGAGCCAGCTGTTTCAGTCCTAGTGCAAAACGTTTCTCACTAAGAATCCCAGGTTATCCTCCAGCCCACTTTATCCTTGAGTTACAAGTCCTTAATCAAATAAATAAAAGTAATAATGGCATTTATTAAGCGCTTCCTATGTGCAAAGCACTGTTCTAAGCACTGGAGAGGTTACAAGGGGATCAGGTTGTCCCAAGTGGGGTTCACAGTCTTAATCCCCATTTTACAGATGAGGTACTGAGGCACAGAGAAGTTAAGTGACTTGCCCAGAGTCACACAGCTGAGAAGTGGTAAAGCTGGGATTTGAACGCATGACCTCTGACTCCAAAGCCCGTGCTCTTTCCACTGAGCCACGCTGCTTCCATAAAGGCCAAATAAAGGCCAAGGATATCACAACGAAATTATTTTCCATCAACCTAGGGTACTAGAGGCCAAAGACTTCATCTTTACTTCTATTTATTCTGATGACTTGACACCTGTCCACATGTTTTGTTGTCTGTCTCCCCTTTCTAGACTGTGAGCCCATTGTTGGGTAGGGTCCATCTCTATATGTTACCAACTTGTACTTCCCAGGCGCTTAGTACAGTGCTCTGCACACAGTAAGCGCTCAATCAATACGATTAAATGAATGAATGAATGAATCATCTTCCTTACAAAGGAGACAGAAAACTGATAGTAGTTTTTTCTCCAACTAAGCTGCAAGTCACCCTCTCATTTCTACACCTTCCTAAATGAGAAACCAGGTATTTCTGGCCCAAGTCAGAACACTGCACCTGTATATATGTATATATGTTTGTACATATTGTTACTCTATTTATTTATTTATTTATTTTACTTGTACATATCTATTCTATTTATTTTATTTTGTTAGTATGTTTCGTTTTGTTCTCTGTCTCCCCCTTTTAGACTGTGAGCCCACTGTTGTGTAGGGACTATCTCTATATATGTTGCCAACTTGTACTTCCCAAGCACTTAGTACAGTGCTCTGCACACAGTAAGCGCTCAATAAATACGATTGATGATGATGATGATGATGAACACTGTAAAAAAGCAAACAGCCTGTGGTAATTCATCCATCTATCCCTAAGGATTTAAGGTTGGGTGTCAGTATAGGATTTCCCCTTTCCAGCACTGAGGAGAAGTTTAAAAGCGGAGTGAATTAAACAAAGACTGGTGTTGGAACATTACAAAACATCTCCCGACTTCCTGACGAAGACGTGCTCCTTGAATTGTTGTTTGACTACAATGCCTTGCCCCGATCAGTGTCCTAGCTAATACATTCTGTGAAAAAAGGTTGGTTCCTTTTGAAGGCCAAAGGGCACTTCATAGTTGGCTAACTCAAAAACAGCCAGAGGGAAATTCCATGTAATTTTCCTGAGTCTTCATTTCATCAGCCCGTCCTTCAGGCCACGGGATCTGCTAGATGAGTCTATAAATTCTGGTGAAATCTCAGCAGGTCTCCGGGGCATCGCAAACCCTGTTTCACTAGTTACACCAGTGACCTAAGTGTACAGCTTAAGCAGAAACACATTTGTGACCCTAATATTATCTTGGAAAGTGGCCCGAAACTACGGCCTAGCTTACTTCTGGGACCTTCTGAAAGTACTCAGACCCTGTCCTAGAATAACCTGGGGCGGGGGGCTCCTGCCAATTATGAACTCCAAAATTATACAAGTCGCAAGTTGCCAGCTGCAATTTCCAAATCCAAATCGAAAGACTCGAAATTCTGAAATCTATCCCTCTTTCTGCAGATTCGACTGGATGTAAGTGCGAAAGCACGTGGGTTTTTGGGTTCCCTATTGAAGTCCACTCTGCGGAAGAAGAATGATGATGACGGTATTTGTTAAGCACTTGTTATGTGCCGGGCACTGGAGTGGATGCAAGCTAACTGAGGTGGACACAGTCCCTGTCCCCCACGGGGCTCACGGTCTTAATCCCCATTTTACAGATGAGGTCACTGAGGCCCAGAGAAGTGAAGTGACTAGCCCAAGGTCACACAGCAGACAAGTGGCAGAACCTGGATTAGAACCCATGACCTTCTGACTCCCAAGCCCGTGCTTTAGCCACTAGGCCATAAAGTTGCTAGGAAGCGGAAACGACTCGACGAGATCTAAGAAAGGACTATCGAAGCCCAATTCATTCTTCCGTTCCAAGGGATACCGTAATTTCTAAATCGGTAAATTTAGGTCCCAAACTCCTCTTGTGGGGACTAATGCCCTGCTGTGAGCGAGTTCCTGCTGTGAGTGAGTGAGTTGGGAGCAGCGTGGCTCAGTGGAAAGAGCACGGGCTTGGAAACCATGCGTTCAAACCCCGGCTCCACCACTTGTCAGCTGTGTGACTTTGGGCAACTCACTTAACTTCTCTATGCCTCAGTTCCCTCATCTGTAAAATGGGGATTAAGATGTGAGCCCCACCTGGGACAACCTGATTACCTTGTATCCTTCCCAGTGCTTAGAACAGTGTTTTGCACGTAGTTAGTGCTTAACAAATGCCATTATTGGAATTCCCAGAATCCCTTTGGTTGAGAGCAGAACCCATTGAGTAGATAAAAAGTCTTCCCTATTTCCCAAGTGTACACTGTTCCTTTTCTTGGAGAAATAGGGAAATAGCTTTTTAACTCAACAACCTCTGCCAACCTGCAGGGAGAACAGTCGTTTTTGAGTTATACTACAACCCCAAAGTTTCTTAAAGCATGCTTGAAAGCTGCTTTTTAAATGCCCTAGGGAAACATAATTATAACGCTCACATACACATAGGAAAATAGTCCAGGCCCAGTCAAAATATGCAAAGAATTTTGCTAGACTATCAGAGTGTCTTTTTGCATTTTCTAAATAGTTTCTTCGACATTTGTTTTTAGCCTTAGTCTTCCTTCGGCAATTGCCTATGTAGAGATTAGAATGTTAGATAAAATATTTTAACTATTCCCTCGATTTCCTTAACTACTTGTAATCTAGATGGGAAGGAGTGTGGCCTAGTGGAAAGACCATGAGCCTTGGAAGCAGAGGAGCTGGGTTGTAATCCCAGATCTGCCACTTTCCTTGGGCCAGTCACTTGACTTTGCTGTACCTCAGTTTGCTCATCTATGAAATGGGTATCCAATACCTGTTCTTTCTTCCTCCTCTTCTCTTCTGCTTAGACTGTGAACTCTATGTGGGCCAGGGACTTTGTCTAACCTGATTATCTTGTAACTACCCCTGGGGCTGATACAAATTCTTTCATTCATTCAATCGTATTCATTGAGCGCTTACTGTGTGCAGAGTACTGTACTAAGCACTTGAGAAGGGCAAGTTGGCAACATATAGAGACGGTCCCTACCCAACAACGGGCTCACAGTCTAGAGGAATTCTTGGCAATCAGTAAACAATTCTATCGTAATAATTATTGTTCTTCCTGATTACAGACTCCCTCAAATGAAAGCGCAATGTATGTGGTTATTTAGTTCATCGGTCTGGTGGCAAAGACATCAAGCAGTGAGAAGCAGTGTGGCACAGTGGAAAGAGCATGGGCTTTGGAGTCAGAGGTCATGGGTTCAAATCCCGGCTCTGCCACTTGTCAGCTGTGTGACTTTGGGCAAGTCACTTCACTTTTCTGGGCCACAGTTCCCTCATCTGTAAAATGGGGATGAAGACTGTGAGCCCCACGTGGGACAACCTGATCACCTTGTAACCTCCCCGGCGCTAAGAACAGTGCTTTGTACATAGTAGGTGCTTAATAAATGCCATCATTATTAAGTTGACTAAATTTGATTATGAGGTTAGGTAGAAATTGAAGAACAACATTTTATTTGAGTCGTGTCTTTTATAAATAGGACGAGACTCATTGATGAAAGGTTTAATGTCTCATTTCCAGTAATAATTCACGGAAGTTTTGTGTAAAATCACAATGAGGGGAGACTGGGGCATAAAGAAAGGGTCTTTCGGGTGGCATGTGTTAGGACACTGCTCCTCTCTTACTCACTGAATGGGAGGTGTGAGATTGGCTTGTAAGGTGAAATGGAGGAATTGAACCTACGCATCAAGCGAAACCTCCTCACTCTCGGCTTCAAGGCTGTCCATCCCCTCGCCCCCTCCTACCTCACCTCCCTTCTCTCTTTCTCCAGCCCAGCCCGCACCCTCCGCTCCTCTGTCACTAACTTCCTCACTGTACCTTGTTCTCACCTGTCCCACCGTCAACCCCCGGCCCACGTCCTCCCCCGGGCCTGGAATGCCCTCCCTCTACACATCCGCCAAGCTCGCTCTCTTCCTCCCTTCAAAGCCCTACTGAGAGCTCACCTCCTCCAGGAGGCCTTCCCACACTCAGCCCCCTTTTTCCTCTCCTTCTCCCATCCCCCCTTCCCTACCTCCTTCCCCTCCCCACAGCATCTGTATATAAGTTTGTACAGATTTATTACTCCATTTATTTTACTTGTACATATTTACTATTTGTTTTGTTAATGATCTGCATCTAGCATTATTTCTACTTTTTCTGATGACTTGACACCTGTCCACGTGTTTTGTTTTGTTGTCTGTCTCCCCCTTCTAGACTGTGAGCCCGTTGTTGGGTAGGGACCGTCTCTATATGTTGCCAACTTGGATTTCCCAAGTGCTTAGTCCAGTGCTCTGCACACAGTAAGCGCTCAATAAATACGATTGAATGAATGAATGAATGAATCTTTGGGTCAGGAAAGAAAGGGAAAGACCAAGTGGAATCTGGATTAATTATGTTCATCCTTAAACAAGGATGACTGAATTAATCAAGAGAAACAGCATGACTTAGTGGAAGGTGCGTAGTCCTCGGAGTCAGAGAACATGGGTTGCCATCACGGCTCCTCCTCTCGTCTTCTGTGTGACCTTGGGTGAGTCACTTCACTTCCTTGTGCCTCAGTTACCTGTACCATTTACTTGAAAATGGGGATAAAAAAATGCCTGTTCTCCCTCCTATACAGACTGTGAGCTCCATGTGGGACAGGGACTGTGTCCAACCTGATTAACTTGCATCTTCCCCAGCATTTAGAACAGTGCCTTGGACATAGGAAGCACTTAACAATATAATGATAATTATCATTATCATTGTTATTGTTATTATGAAAAACTGTAGGTCACCACTTGGCAGCTTGAGATAGGTGTATTTAAAAAAAAATCATGGTTCTTCAATCATCTGGTCCAGGATATTTTCTCAACAATTTAAAAAAAATTAAATGAAATTTTAAGCAGGCGAAGGCTGGATCTCCTGACATTCCCTGAACAAACGGTCAAAGCTGAAAGATAAACTGTTAGCCTTTAAGGGTACACTTTTCTTGGCAGGTACGTTCCATTATGAACTATTAATTATGTCCTAATCTCAAATCGACTTCTTTAATTGCAGTCATCTGTGACCTTTTCCTATGTCTTGTCTCAAAAAGCTGCAGTTGCTTATACTGTGCTCAGGCTGTGACTGTTTGCACAGTGTAGCTGACGTCGGTTTCAAACTGATTTTTTGAGTCTTTTGGAATTGATCCGACAGCGAAGATGAATCCGTATCTGTGGGCTTTCGCTTAGCTCACATCATTTACAAGACAAGTCGGAGAGATTAACCCTTAAAATTTATGTTTGATATCAGAGGAAAATAAATGCAACCTGAGACAAATATTGACCTCTGATATTAAAACACACAAAATGAGCTGGTGAGGACAGAGAGTGACAGCAGTAGTGATTCTTTCACGAAGGCAGACATGCAAAGCAGAGTTGGGAAGATGTAACACTACCCAAAGTTTTGGTCAGTTAAATCAGGATTTCAACAGTGTTCCACGTATCCATAAAATACAGAAGACGGTTCTTTAAATTTTATTAGAGCATCGCTATATAAAGACAGATGTCTTTTCCGGCCTTTTAGAGTAAGATTTTATCAAAGGCGATGTTACATGTGCATAATAACATCTTGTACCCCCTCAGCGCTTAGAACTTTGCACATAGTAAGTGCTTAACAAATCCTATTATTATTATTATTATTATTATTATTATTATTATTATTATTATTATTATTATAGATCACCTCACATTATAGGATCCAGTACTCATGTTCTGAAGCGAATCTACAGCCCTGAGGAGGAGGATGAGCTCCTTGCCATCTCCATGGAGGATGGGGAGGAGAAAACAGACATCAGGATGCCAAGAGACAGTTCCCAATGGTGAGGGGAGGCAGAAGGATCTCCTCCCTGAAGCCTTTACTAAAGGAGTATGACTAAGCAGCGTGGCTCAGTGGAAAGAGCCTGGGCTTGGGAGTCAAAGGTCGTGGGTTCTAATCCCACCTCTGCCACTTGTCAGTTGTGTGACTTGGGGCAAGTCACTTAACTTCTCTGTGTCTCAGTTCCCTCATCTGTAAAATGGGGATGAAAACTGTGAGTCCCATTTGGTATAACCTGATCACCCTGTATTCCCCCCCACCCCGCCAGCACTTGGAACAGTGCTTTGCACATAGTAAGTGCAAACAAATACCATCAAGCAGGTGATTGTGACCAGGATTTGTCCATTAGCCTGTGACCCCCACCACCCTCTCAATTCCAGCCAAGCTTGGGGGTCTCTGAGTCACCTCAGAGACCCCGAATTACTCAAGCCTGGAAATGGGGAACTGCTATTTTTTTATCGCTTGCTTTTTGTGGTATTTTTTAGGTGCTTATTATGCGCCAGGCACTGTACTAAGTGCTGGGGTAAGATAACAAGATAATCAGGTTGGACACCATCCGTGTCCCACGTGGAGCTCACGGTATTAATCCCCATTTTGTAAATGATGTCACTGAGGCACGGAGAAGTGAAGTGACGTGTCCAGAGCCCGGGCTTTGGAGTCAGAGGTCATGAGTTCAAATCCCGGCTCCGCCACTTGTCAGCTGTGTGACTTTGGGCAAGTCGCTTCACTCCTCTGGGCCTCAGTTCCCTCATCTGTAAAGTGGGGGTGAAGACCGTGAGCCCCACGAGGGACAACCTGATCACCCTCTATCCTTCCCAGCATTTAGAACAGTGCTCTGCACATAGTAAGTGCTTAACAAATGCCATCATTATTACTATTGATTTATTAATCCCCGTTTTGCCGATGAGGTCACTGAGACCCAGATAAGAGAAGTGACTTGCCCCAGGTCACACAGTTGACGAGTGTCATGGGTTCAAATCCCGACTCAGACCGTTGTCAGCCCAGTGACTTTGGGCAAGTCACTTCACTTCTCTGGGCCTCAGCACCCTCATCTGTAAAATGGGGGTTAAGATTGTGAGCCCCACATGGGACAGCCTGATCACCTTGTATCCTCTCCAGCGCTTACAACAGTGCTATGCACATAGTAAGCGCTTAACAAATGCCATCATTATTGTTAAATAGCAGAGCCGGGATTAAAACCCAGGTTCTTGTGACTCCCTTGCTCTACCCACTAGGCCATGCTGCTTCTTATTTGGTGACACAGTAGTCCTGAAGGTGGGCAGGGAAGATAGGACAACAAAGAAGGCTCCCATTTGGGGGAAGTTGGAGCACTTTCTGACTGGAGAAATCGGGACAGAACAGGCTTCCCAAGGTGCTCTTTCCTCTTCCCCCTAATCCACTGGAATTCCACGGTTGTCGGGTATGTCCAGTCCTTCTGAGACTTAGGTCCATCCTGGTCTACATCCCCCTGGACTTCCTGCAACTTGGAGGGGTTTCAGAGACCGTTTAGGACGGATCTCGGATGGTCTATGGCGATCAATCCATCAATCAATCAGTGGTATTTAATAATAATAATAATAATGATGGCATTTATCATCATCATCATCATCATCATCAATCGTATTTATTGAGCGCTTACTATGTGCAGAGCACTGTACTAAGCGCTTGGGAAGTACAAATTGGCAACACATAGAGACAGTCCCTACCCAACAGTGGGCTCACTGTCTAAAAGGGGGAGACAGAGAACAGAACCAAACATACCAACAAAATAAAATAAATAGGATAGATATGTACAAGTAAAATAAATAAATGAATAAATAGAGTAATAAATATGTGCAAAGCACTGTTCTAAGCGCTGGGGAGGTTACAACGTGATCAGGTCATCCCACGGGGACTCACAGTCTCAGTCCCCATTTTACAGATGAGGTAACTGAGGCACAGAGAAGTTAAGTGACTTGCCCAAAGTCACACAGCTGACAATTGGCGGAGCGGGGATTTGAACCCATGACCTCTGTCTCCAAAGTCCGTGCTTTCTCCACTGAGCCACGCTGCACTTACTATGGGGGAATACAGAGCACTGGCTTGGGAGCCAGAGGATGTGGGTTCTAATCCTGGCTCCGCTACTTGTTTGCTCTGTGACCTTGGGCAAGTCACGTAACTTCTCTGGGCCTCAGTTACCCCATCTGTAGAGTGAGGATTAAGGCTGTGAGCCCCACGTGGTACAACTGGATTACCTTGGATTACCCCAGTGCTTAGGGCAGTGCTTGGCACACAGAAAGTGCTTAACAAATACCATAATTATTAATTAGCTGGCAGGTTCACTGCCATAATGAGCTTACGGTCTAGAGACGAGCTTACAGTCTAGAGGAGAGTAAAAAGATGTAGAATGGATTGGTTCTGATTGATGCGAGATGCTTTGGGGATTGCCCTTTAAATCAGATCAGATGATGGAAATCCCTGACACAGGCCCTGGAGTCTAGCAGACCAAACTACTGTGCTTTGAATGCTAGAGAAGCAGTGGGGCTTAGTGGATAAAGCATCAATTTGGGAGTCAGAAGGTCATGGGTTCTAATTCCGGCTCCGCCACTTGTCAGCTGTGTGACTTTGGGCAGTCACTTAACTTCTCTGGGCCTCATTTACCTCATGTGTAAAGTGGGGATTAAGACTGTGAGCCCCAGGTGGGACATGATCTTTATCCAGCCTCATTAGTTTGTATCTCCCTTAGCACTTGGGACAGTTTTTGACACACAATAATAAGTGCTTAAGTGCTTACATATTTATTACTCTATATAATAAGCACATAATAAGTGCTTAAGTGCTTAAGTGCTTACATATTTATTACTCTATTTATTTATTTATTTATTTATTTTACTTGTACATCTCTATCCTATTTATTTTATTTTGTTGGTATGTTTGGTTTTGTTCTCTGTCTCCCCCTTTTAGACTCTGAGCCCACTGTTGGGTAGGGACTGTCTCTATGTGTTGCCAATTTGTACTTCCCAAGAGCTTAGTACAGTGCTCTGCACATAGTAAGTGCTCAATAAATATGATTGATTGATTGATTGATTAAGAAATGCCATTATTATTATTAGCCATTGGTGCATGGAATTTCTTTCAGGTTGAGAGAGCATTTTTAGGTATATCAGGTACTTTCATTTTCACTGAGGCCATTTTGGGAGTTGCATCTAAGCCCTTGGGAAAACCTTACCATCTCCCTCGTCGGTTGTCAGGAAGAGTGGAAGCTGGGAATGGAGGAGGAAGGATGGAAAGAAAAGGGTAAAGGGGACTGGGGATTGGGGAAGAGAGAAGGAGGATGTCTACATGTTTTGTTTTGTTGTCTGTCTCCCCCTTCTAGACTGTGAGCCAGTTGTTGGGTAGGGACGGTCTCTATATGTTGCCGACTTGTACTTCCCAAGTGCTTACTACAGTGCTCTGCACACAGTAAGAGCTCAATAAATATGATTGAATGAATGAATGAGAAGAGGAGAGGAGGAAGAAGGAAGATCCCTCTAGACTTTCCTCTAGACTGTAAGCTCGTTGTGGGCAGGGAATGTGTCTGTTCATTGTTTTATTGTAGTCCCCCAAGCACTTAATACAGAGCTTTGCACACAGTAAGCACTCAATAAATATGACTGAATGAATGAAGGGAGGAAGGGAGGTCAGGAAGGAGAAGGGGAAGGAGAAAGGAGGAGAAGAGGAGTGGAAAAAAGAGAGGGAGGGTAAAGGGGGAAGGGTGATGGGGAGAAAAGGACAGGGGAGAGGAAAAGAGGAGCAGGAAAAGGTGGTTCTGGGACTAAGTTGGCTGCCAGGACTTGAGAACAGCAACTGTGGCACTCTGAATAATGAAGTAGCCACAGCGATTAATAATAATGATAATAATGGCATTTGTTAAGTGCTTACTATGTGCAAAGCACTGTTCTAAGTGCTGGGGGGTATACAAGGTGATCAGGTTGTCCCACATGGGGCTCACAGTCATAGCCCCCATTTTACAGATGAGGTAGCTGAGGCTCAGAGAAGTTAAGTGACTTGCCCAAGGTCACACAGCAGACATGTGGCAGAGCCGGTATTCAAACCCATGACCTCCGACTCCAAAGCCCATGCTCTTTCCACTGAGCCATGCTGCTTCTTTTTAATAATAATGATGGTATTTGCTAAGCGCTTACTATGTGCAAAGCACTGTTCTAAGCACTGGGGGGATACAGGGTGATCAGGTTGTCCCCCGTGGGGCTCACAGTCTTCATCCCCATTTTACAAATGAGGTATCTGAGGCACAGAGAACTTAAGTGACTTGCCCAAAGTTACACAGCTGATAATTGGTGGAGCCGGGATTTGAACCCGTGACCTCTGACTCCAAAGCCCGGGCTCTTTCCACTGAGTCACGCTGATTACATGGTCACAAATTTCCCCTGGGAACTGTTCAGTTGTAGTATTTAAGTGCTTACGATGTTCCAGGCACTATATTAAGCACTTGGGTGGATAGAGGAGAGTCAGGTGACACAGTCCCTGTCCCATTTCAGTCTCTGTCCCCATTTTACAGATGAGGTAACTGAGGCCCAGAGAAGTAAAGTAACTTGCTTAAGGTCACACAGCAGACAAGTGGCAGAGCCAGTATTAGAACCCAAGTCCAACTGACTCCCAGGCAAGAGTCTATCCACAAGGCAATGCTGAATCCCTGAATCCCTATGGACTGGACTAAATATTAATTTAAGGCATTGTTGAGCATTACAATTTAATGTTTCAAAATGATTTGGAGGAAAAATATCATTTCTCATAATGATTAGGACTCACCCTAGCGACATATCTCTATAGGGTTTCGGTTTCTAGGCAAAATATTGTAAGGATTCCACAACAAATGTTCATTAAGGGGCTTTGAAACCACAACTTGATTCTAAACTTCATTTATTCTGGAAAGTTAATTTGTGGTAGAATCCTATTATAGATAAATGCAACTTGAGAAGCAGTGTGGCCTGGTGGATAGAGTCTGTGCCTGAGAGTCAGAAAAACCCGGGTTCTAATCCCGGCTCCGCCACTTGTCTGCTGTGTGACCTTGGACAAGTCACTTCAATTCTCCGTGCCTCAGCTGCCTCATCTGTAAAATGGGGATTAAGACTGCGAGCCCCAAGTGGGATATGAACTGTTTGGTACAGTGCCTGGAAAGGGCTTTCGAAAACGAAAAGACAAAAAACAAAAAGCAAACTTTTGCTGCTGGGAAAGGTCAAAGCCTAAGTCCTCTTGGGAAACTGAAGTAAGGCCTCGGGGTTTATGTTAAAAATAAAAAACTCTTTTTAAGAACACCAAGCGCTTAGGACAGTGTTCTGCACACAGTAAGCGCTCAATAAATACGATTGAATGAATGACAACAAAACAAAACAAAGACCCTTGTTTCCTTTCTGATGTGACCTGCTCTGGTGCAGGCAGTTTATGCTTTGGTTAATAATAATAATAACGATGGCATTTATTAAGCACTTACTATGTGCAAAGCACTGTTCTAAGTGTTGATAATAATGGCATTTATTAAGCGGTTACTATGTGCAAAGCACTGATCTAAGCGCTGGGGAGGTTACAAGAAGCAGCATGGCTCAGTGGAAAGAGCCCGGGCTTTGGAGTCAGAGGTCATGGGTTCAAACCCCAGCTCTGCCAATTGTCAGCTGTGTGACTTTGGGCATGTCACTTAACTTCTCTGGGCCTCAGTTACCTCATCTGTAAAATGGGGATTAAGACTGTGAGCCCCCGTGGGACAACCTGATCACCTTGTAACCTCCCCAGCGCTTAGAACAGTGCTTTGCACATAGTAAGCGCTTAAGAAATGCCATCATTATTATTATTACTACAAGGTGATCAGGTTGTCCCACATGGGGCTCACGGTCTTAATCCCCATTGTACAGATGAGGCAACTGAAGCACAGAGAAGTTAAGTGACTTGACTAAAGTCACACAGCTGACAGTTGGCAGAGCCGGGATTCGAACCCATGACCTCTGACTCCAAAGCCCAAAGCCCGGGCTCTTTCCACTGAACCATGCTGCTTCTCTGGTTGTGAATGGGTCTAGGTTCATATCTATCTATCAATTGATAAACCAGTGGTAACTGTTGAGCACTTATTGGTGTGGGACACTGTACTAAATGCTTGGGAGAGTACAATACATTAGATTAGGTAGGCACACTCCATGCGCACAAGAAGTTTACAGCCTTGAAGATTCACATCCTAGATGAGCCCTTAAGCCCCACTAAAAATCACCTCTTTTCCAGGAAGCCTTCCCTCCTGATTAATCTCTCATCTCTCCTCCCTGTTCTAATAATAATCATAATGATAATAATAATGATGGTATTTGTTAAGCACTTACTACGTGCCAAGCACTGTTCTAAGCACTGGGGTAGATACAAGGTAATCAGGTTGTCCCACATGGGGCTCACAGTCTTAATCCCCATTTTACAGATGAAGAAACTGAGGCACAGGGAAGTTAAGTG
Organism: Tachyglossus aculeatus; assembly: GCF_015852505.1. NCBI lineage: Eukaryota > Metazoa > Chordata > Mammalia > Monotremata > Tachyglossidae > Tachyglossus > Tachyglossus aculeatus. Next base: position 6,028,388 of record NC_052101.1, on the reverse strand, counting down.
ACTTGCCCAAAGTCACAGAGCTGTTAAATGGCAGAGCCGGGATTATTTCTCTTCATATTATGTCACCCATGCACTTGAGTTCATGGGTGATATAATAAAGTCATAATAAAGAAGACATAACCAAGTCTTTTTCTTTACAGCACTTACACATAGAATGATAATAATTGTGGTATTTGTTAAGCTCTTACTTTGTGCTCGGCACTGTTCTAAGTGCTGAGGTAGATACAGGGTTGGACCCAGTTCATATCAATCAATCAATCAATCATATTTATTGAGCGCTTACTATGTGCAGAGCACTGTACTAAGCGCTTGGGAAGTACAAATTGGCAACATATAGAGACAGTCCCTACCCAACAGTGGGCTCACAGTCTAAAAGGGGAAGACAGAGAACAAAACCAAACATACTAACAAAATAAAATAAATAGATAAATAGATAAATAAATGTCCTGCATGGGGCTCATAGTCTTAATCCCCATTTTACAGATGAGGGAACTGAGGCCCAGAGAAGTGAAGTGACTTGCCTGAGGTCACACAGCAGACAAGTGGCAGAGCCGGGATTAGAACCCATGATCGTCAGGCCCAGGGAATATCCACTACGCCATGCTGCTCCAATTTATAATCATCTTTACACTACCTGGAATTTATATTAACGTCTGTGTCTCCGGATCATGTCCGTTAACTATTGTACGCTCCCATATGCTTAGTATAGTGTCTGTACAGGGTAAGCACTCAACTCAACAAGTACAGTGCTCTGCACATAGTAAGCGCTCAATAAATACGATTGATGAGCCAACTCTGCTATGTTATACTCTCCCAAGTGCTTAGAACAGTGCTTTACACACACTAAGTGGTCATAAAATACCACTGATTGAAAAAAAATTGAGAAGCAGCATCATCTAATGGAGAGAGCACCTGCCTGAGAGTCAGAAGGACGTGGATTGTATTCCTGGCTCTGCTGTCTGCCTTGTGAACATGGGCAAGTCATTTAAATTCTGTAAACCTCAGCCCCCTCAACTGTAAAATGGGGATTAAAACTTGGAGTCCCATGTGGGACGTGGACTGTGTCCAACCTGATTGATTTGTATCTACCCCAGAGCTTAGTACAATCTGATTAATTTGTATGTACTCCGGCGCTTAGCACAGTGCCTGGTACATAGTAAGTGCTTGGCAATTGTCGTACAAAATAAGTAAAATAAATACTGCTGATTTGATCGACTGATGGGGACAGAGATATTGACAGAGTCCTGCTAGTCCTCAGCTTGTTTGGCGGCTGTGGACTGAGGCATCTTCGGCTTGGTTCCCCTGTCCTGCCATCCACTGATCATCCCAAATCAATCAATCAATCAATCAATCGTATTTATTGAGCGCTTACTATGTGCAGAGCACTGTACTAAGCGCTTAGTATTTGGGAATACTTTGGGAATCCCAAAGTATTCCCACGCCCGTGATCAACTCTTGCAGACTGCAGTCTCTACTTCCAATTTGGAAGCTGTGCCGAGAGCCCAGAGTGGATCAATCACTCCGAAATCCTCCCGGCCAACACACTTCCAACCCGGCTTCAGACATTTCCAAGGACGGACCCCATCGCCTGAGCGGATTTCCCAGGAATTGACCTCACAAGATCAGCTGACCTCCCATCTGGTAGGCCAGCTCTGGAAATCATCAGACATGGGAATAATAATAATGATAATGATGGCATTTGTTAAGCGCTTACTATGTGCAAAGCACTGTTCTAAGCGCTGGGGAGGTTACAAGGTGATCAGGTTGTCCCACATGTGGCTCACAGTCTTCATCCCCATTTTACAGATGAGGCAACTGAGGCCCAGTGAAGCGACTTGCCCAAAGTCACACAGCTGACAGTTGGCAGAGCTGGGATTTGAACATATTTATTACTCTATTTATTTATTTATTTTACTTGTACATATCTATTCTATTTATTTTATTTTGTTAGTATGTTTGGTTTTGTTCTCTGTCTCCCCCTTTTAGACTGTGAGCCCACTGTTGGGTAGGGGCTGTCTCTATATGTTGCCAACTTGTACTTCCCAAGCGCTTAGTACAGTGCTCTGCACACAGTAAGCACTCAATAAATATGATTGATTGATTGATTGATTGATTGATTGACTCCAAAGCCCGGGCTCTTTCCACTGAGCCACGCTGCTTCTCTAAAGATATCTGACGGCTGGGCCATTCTATTTATCAGCATTTAATCTACCCTAGAGTTGGCATAAGGTCAAATTCAACCAGTTGTGTAAAATCAACTTCTTTTTATGAGTAATTCCCTACTACCATAAACAGCCTTTAGTCTTTTGTTTGTATAAAAGCTGCCTCGGAGGTCTAAATGATGACGACCAGAATATTAAGTGCCTAGCCATGACTCTTCATATTGTGTAGGAAAAAGTGCATAGTGTGGAACCTACATTAGTACCATTTTAAAGGAAATAGTATTTCAAGATATGAAAAGATTTCTCTCTGGTGCAGACTTAGAAATGTGGTGCTGGTGGTCACGGTGGTATCGCAAAACTTACACGTGATTTCCAAGAAGGACAAACCGGTGATATGCCAAACCAAGCATGGGTCGACAATGAGTGAAGGTGGAAAACGGAAATGGACAGTCCTTCAGCCAGCTTACATTTTTCCCCTACTCCCATCTGACCCCCGTTTCTTCTCATTAATACCGAAAAATTGCAGCTGAAATTTAGGGCTTTGAAAAACTGTTACCTGAGTTCTGAGCTTAATCATATCGGCTTCCATCTGGGAATTGGATTCATTTAGCTCCTTGATTTCTTCATCTAACTGTTTAATTTCTTCATCATTTTCTATACCTAGAAGATGATAAAATGAGTACATTAAGAATAGATTAGAATAATTCAAACCTCAAACACAGGTACATGAAACAAGGCAGAAAAACAAGGTTCAGAAAAGAGTCACAATGAACTTTGCTTCTAACGTTACAGCCCATCGGGGTCTCTTCCTCCTATGACTAAATAGTTTCCAGTTAAACGAACAACTGCGTCCTGAGTTCTATTAAATATATGATAATTAAAGAATAGGTCAGCTTAACAATAGAATCCTCTATTTTTTTAAGGAATTTGTTAAGAGCTTACTATACACCAGGCACTCTTCTAAGCACTGGGATAAATACAAAGTAATCAGGTTGGATACAGTCCACGTCCCACATGGGACTCACAGTCTTCATTCATTCATTCATTCAATCGTATTTATTGAGCACTTACTGTGTGCAGAGCACTGTACTAAGCGCTTGGGAAGTATAAGTTGGCAACATATAGAGGTGGTCCCTACCCAACAGCGGGCTCACAGTCTTCACCCCCATTTTACAGTGAGGTAACTGAGGCACAGAGAAATTTAGTGACTTGCCCAAGGTCACATACTAAACAAGTGGCGGAGCCGGGAATGGAACCCGGATTGTTCTGACGTCGAGGCCTGTATTCCATTCAATGTATTTATTGAGCGCTTACTGTGTGCAGAGTACTGTACTAAGCACTTGCAAAGTACAGTTGAGCAACAGATAGAGACAATCCCTACTCAACAATGGGCTCAAAGTCTAGAAGGAGAAAGACAGACAACAAAACAAAGCAAATCAAGTAGACATGCATGAACAGCATTAATATAAATCAGTTTCCTCATCTGTAAAACGGGGGATTAAACCCTTCTTCTCCCTCCTCCTTAAATTGTGAAACCCAAGTGTACTGAAGACTGTGTCTGATGAGATTGTATTGTATCTACCTTAGTGCTTTGCCCAGTACTTGGAAAAATAATAATAATTATGGCACTTGTTAAGCACTTACTATGTTCCGAACACTGTTCTAAGTGCTGGGAGAGACACAAGTTATCAGGTTGGACTCATGCCCTGTCCCACATGAGGCTCACAGTCTTAATCCCCGTTTTACAGTTGAAGGAACTGAGGCCCAGAGATATGAGGTGACTTGCCCAAGATCACGCTGCAGACATGTGGCGGAGTGGCGATTAGAACCCAAGTCCTTTGGACTCCCAGGCCTGCGATCTATCCACTAAGTCATGCTGCTTCTCTACAAAGTTAGTGCTTATCAAATACCAATCAATCAATCAATCAATCAATCATATTTATTGAGCGCTTACTGTGAGCAGAGCACTGTACTAAGCGCTTGGGAAGTCCAAGTTGGCAACATATAGAGACAGTCCCTACCCAACAGTGGGCTCACAGTCTAAAAGGGGGTGACAGAGAACAAAACCAAACATACTAACAAAATAAAATAAATAGAATAGATATGTACAAGAAAAATAAATAAATAAATAAATATGTACAAACGTATATACAGGTATACCACATATATACCACAACTATCCTTATCAGAATATCACAATTATCATTATCAGGACCAAGGGCATTGAACTGCTGGGCTACATTTTAAACTGGGAATCTTTTCCTAGCAGTGGATTCCCAATAATAATAATAATAATAATGGCATTTATTAAGCACTTACTATGTGCAAAGCACTGTTCTAAGTGCTTATTATTATTATTATTATTATTATTAATATAATAATAATAATTATTATTATTACCACTATAATAATAATAGTGGTATTTGTTAAGTGCTAACGATGTGCGCCAGGTACTGTGCTAAGTGCCGGGGTGGTTACAAGCAAATCGGGATGGACGCGGTCCCTATCCCAAATTATGTTGCCAATTTGTACTTCCCAAGCGCTTAGTACAGTGCTCTGCACATAGTAAGCGCTCAATAAATATGATTGATGATGATGATGATCCCACGCCGTGGGGCTCGCAGTCTCAATCCCCGTTTACAGATGAGGTAACTGAGGCCCAGGGAAGTGAAGTGATTTGTCCAAGGTCACACGGCTGACAAGCGGCGGAGCTGGGATTAGAACTCGTGACCCCAGGCCAGTGCTGTATCCACTTAAGCCTTGTTGCTTCCCAGTGGAGAGCCCCGGCTGGGGCAGCCCTGTCGCTGCCACAGGGGCCAGCTCCAGGTCCACAGGGACTTTGGTTTCAGGGGAGGCCATGTCCTTACATCCCCAGTCCACTCCTCGCTTGTGGGTTCCTGCCTCCCACGGGACATCCATGGAAATTCCCTCCTCGACTTGTACATATCTATTCTACTTGTACATATCTATCCTATTTATTTTATTTTGTTAGTATGTTTGGTTTTGTTCTCTGTCACCCCCTTTTAGACCGTGAGCCCACTGTTGGGTAGGGACCGTCTCTATATGTTGCCAACTTGTACTTCCCAAGCACTTAGTACAGTGCTCTGCACACAGTAAGTGCTCAATAAATATGATTGATTGATTGATTGACTTCCCCCAGCTCTGCACCCTGCTCGCAAGGCCAGGCGACCTCGTAATTGAAACTCTGAGACGATCGATCCGTAGCCGTTAAAAACTGCCCGTTTGCTAGGTCAACCCGAAGGATTTTACCATCATAATATTGCAGAGATTAAATTGGCCCAACCTGTTGTGGGATCCTTTAAACCCCGAAGACCGTGGGAGACTTGGCTTTCACCCTGGAGTGGTGGGAAGGACGGACTTTTTTAATGGAAGATTTTTTCTGTCAAATCCTGACCAAAGAATTCCTTGATGGCAGGGAGCATGTCTACGAGCTCACTGTGGGAACCTGTCTGCCGACTTTCTTGTATTGTACTGTCCCAAGCACTAAATACAGTGCTCTGCACACAATAAATTCTCAATAAATATGAATGAATGAATGAATGAACAGATGAGTATTTATTGAGCACGTACTGCCTGCAGAGCACCGTATTAAGCCTTTGGGAACGTACAATATAAATATAACAGTCACATTCACTGCCCACAATGAGCTTATAGTCTAGAGGGGGAGATGGGCATTAATATAAGTAAATACAATTACAGAGATGTACATAAGTGCTTTGGGGCAGCGTGTGGGAATGAATATATATATATATATATATTGGCAACTTGTACTTTCCAAGTGCTTAGTACAGTGCTCTGCACACAGTAAATTCTCAATAAATATGAATGCATGAATGAATGAACAGATGAGTATTTACTGAGCACGTACTGCCTGCAGAGCACCATATTAAGCCTTTGGGAACATACAATATTAATAAAACAGTCACTTTCACTGCCCACAATGAGCTTACAGTCTAGAGGGGGAGATGGGCATTAATATAAGTAAATACAATTACAGAGATGTACATAAGTGCTTTGGGGCAGCGTGTGGGAATGAATATATATATATTGGCAACTTGTACTTTCCAAGTGCTTAGTACAGTGCTCTGCACACAGTAAATTCTCAATAAATATGAATGCATGAATGAATGAACAGATGAGTATTTATTGAGCACGTACTGCCTGCAGTGCACCGCATTAAGCCTTTGGGAACATACAATATAAATATAACAGTCACATTCACTGCCCACAGTGAGCTTACAGTCTAGAGGGGGAGACGGGCATTAATATAAGTAAATACAATTACAGAGATGTACATAAGTGCTGTAGGGCAGTGTGTGGCAATGAATATATATGTTGCCAACTTGTACTTCCCAAGCCCTTAGTACAGTGCTCTGCACACAGTAAATGCTCAATAAATATGATTGAATGAATGACTGAATGAATGAATAAAGAGAGTAATTCAGGTTGACGCAAAAGGGAGAAAGAGAAGTGGAAATGAGGGTTTGCCAGGCCAGAGGCAAGACATGGGTTGGTGAGATAAATGAGATTGAGGTACAGTGAGAATATTCCCCCCCGTCTTACCTCCATCCCCCTGCCTTACCTCCTTCCCTTCCCCACAGCACCTGTATATATGTATATATGTTTGTACATATTTATTACTCTATTTATTTATTTTACTTGTACATAGCTATTCTATTTATTTTATTTTGTTAATATGTTTTGTTTTGTTCTCTGTCTCCCCCTTCTAGACTGTGAGCCCACTGTTGGGTAGGGACCGTCTCTATATGTTGCCAACTTGTACTTCCCAAGTGCTTAGTACAGTGCTCTGCACACAGTAAGTGCTCAATAAATACGATTGAATGAATGAATGAATGAACTGGCATCTGAGGAGCAAATTTTGTGGCAGGATTATACTAGGAGAGCAGGGAGGTGAGGGAGGAAGGGGCAAGGTGATTGACTACTTTTAGGCCAAAGGTAAGGAGTTTCTGCCTGATGCAGAGGTGGATGGGAAATCACTGGAGGTTCCTGAGGAGTGAGGAAACGTGGCCTGAATATTTCTGTAGAAATGTTTCAGCAGAGAGAAGTATGGACTGGAGTGGGGAGAGACAGGAAGCAGGGAGGTCAACAAAGAGGCTGATACAGTAATGAAGGTGGGACAGAACAAATGCTTGGACTAATGTGGTCACAGTTTGGATGGAGTGGAAAGGGAAGATTTTAGCGACGTTGTGTAGGTTGAACAGATGGGATTTAGTGATGGCTATATATGTGGCTTGAATAAGAGAGAGGAGTCAAGGATAATGCTACAGGCTTGTGAGACAGGAAAGGTGGTGGTGCTGTCTACTGTAAGGTCAGGGGAATGACAGGGTTTAGATGGGAAGAAAAGGAGTTCTGTTTTAGACATGCTAGGTTCGAGGTGACAGTGGGACATCCAGATAGAGATGTCTTGAAGACAGGAGGAAATGTGAGACAGTAGAGAGTAGAGATAAGGGCTGGAGATGCAGATTTGGGAATCATCCACATAGAGGTGGTAGTTGAAGCTAGGGGAGAGAATGGGTTCTCTAAGGGTGTTTGCGTGGTGGAGAATAGAAGGACACCCAGAAATGACCCTTGAAGAAGAGCCACAGTTAGGGGGTGGGAGGCAGAGGCGAAGCCTGCGAAAGAGACTGAGAATGAGCGGTCTGAGAGATAGGAGGAGAACCAGGAGAAGACAGTGTCAGTTAAGCTGAGGTTGAATTCAGTTTTCAGGAGAAGGTGGGGGGTCTAATAGTGTCGAAGGCAGCTGAGAGGTCGAAGAGGATTTAGGATGGAATAGAGGCCATTGGATTTGGCAAGAGATCATTGGTGACCTTTGAGAGGGTGGTTTCTGTGGAGTGAAGGGGAGGGAAGCCAGATTGGAGGGATTCTGGGATAGAACCGAATGAGAGGAAATGGAGAGAGCAGGTGTGGAAAGCTTGCTCAAGGAGTTTCGAGAGGAATGGAAAGAGGGAGATGGGGTGATAGCTGGAGGGAGCCATGTTTGAACGCATGTTATGTTGCCAATTTGTACTTCCCAAGCGCTTAGTACAGTGCTCTGCACATAGTAAGCGCTCAGTAAATACGATTGATGATGATGATGTTAAATACAAGTTAATCAGACCTATACCATGAAAGCCTGGGTATAGCCAACAATAATAATAATGATAATGAAAAATGTAGTATTTCATTATATTGTACTCTCCCAAGTGTTTAGTAGAGTTCACACAGTAAGCACTCAATAAATATGATTGATTGATTGGTATTTGTTGAGCGCTTACAATGTGCCAAGCACTGTGCTAAGCATTGGGGTAGATACAATATAATCATGTTGGACACAGCTCCTGTCCCACATGGGACCCAGAGAAATCCAGGGAACTGTGTAACACATTTTCCAATAAACTTAAGTGTAAATTAGTCAGGTTCTGATTCCAGAACCAACCCCATTATGGGCCTTCAGGAAACTGAAAATTCCCCTGTAGATCTATGCCTCTTCTTCTCTCATCCCTTTTTATTATTACTTCTAAGGACTTTTCTAACCTTTCCCTCCAACACCCAAGTAGAACAATCTCATTTCCCTCTATGTCTGTCTGCCCAGCTAGCATCACCCTCCATTTCTAGACTGTGAGTCCGTTGTTGGGGAGGGACCATCTCTATATGTTGCCAACTTGTACTTCCCAAGTGCTTGGTACAGTGCTCTGCAGACAGTAAGTGCTCAATAAATATAATTGAATAGTAGTAGTGGTAGGAGTTATAGTAGTAGTACCAGTAATAATAGTAAGAGTAGTAATAGTATTGTTTCATTATTGTTGGTGAAACAGTGAGGTGCATGGCAACTACTCAACTATATCCTACAGCCGGCAGGAGAGGGAAAGGTTAATAATAATAATGGCATTTATTAAGCACTTACTATGTGCAAAGCACTGTTCTAAGCACTGGGAAGGTTACAAGGTGATCTGGTTGTCCCACAGGGGGCTCACAGGCTTTATCCCCATTTTACAGATGAGGGAACTGAGGCCCACAGAAGTAAAGTGACTTGCCCAAAGTCACACAGCTGACAATTGGCAGAGCTGGGATTTGAACCCATGACCTCTGACTCCAAAGCCCATGCTCTTTCCACTGAACCACGCTGATTCTCTAATGCTCAGAGTTAATGCTATCACAGTCCCTTTCCTGGGGTTTGGATACCTGTCTAGCTCATAATAATAATGATGATGATGACAATGATAATAACAATAATGACGATAACAACTGTGGTATATAGTAAGCACCTATTATGTCCCAAGCACTGTACTAGACTGTATTAGACCATAAGCTCTCTCTAGACTGTAAGCTTGTTTTGGACAGGGAATGTGTCTGTTTATTGTTATATTGCACTCTCCCAAGTGCTTAGTACAGTGCTCTGCGCACAGTAAGTGTGCAATAAATACGACTGACTGAATGAATGAATACTAAGTGCTGGGGTAGTTACAAGATAATCGAGTCCCACAAAGAGTTCTCTCTCTTTCTCTCATTTTCGCACTCTATTCCTTTCTCTTCCTTTATACTTGGTCCCTTTTTACCCTCTCTATATTGTTGGGAATTGGGTTGAAATAAAGTTGAAAGACTGGGATTAAGGAATACCGCTCAGAATTGAAGCTAAAGAATAGTAGCTACAAATCCTGCTCTACAGAATGAGTACTGGTGAAGAGTCTTACACTCTGAATTTCTCTGAGGCCACAGGGAAAGGAAAAAGTCAATGAGGCCCAGATGGAATCCAGATACCGAATTCTGGCCAACAAAAATGGTAAAATCCTTTTGATGAGAAAATGCTGTGGCCCATTTTGAAACACAAATGTAGAGCAGGAAGCAGAAATACTAAACGCTGCTGCTATTACTGTTGCTACTATTGTGACTATTACTACTGTACTACAATTACTATATGACATAAAAAGCACATAGCGGAAATCTTAAAGCACAGGCTAGTGGAATTGACAAGTAAGTCAACTGTATTATGAACGGTTTTTCAGCCACTGATGTTCAGCCTGGGAATTGATTTATCTTTTCAGTGAATCACTTCCGCTAATAGGAGTCTTTTTCCAGAATTATATCGCTAGACTATAAGTTCCTCTACTAGGCTGCAAATTCCTTGATCATGTCTATATCTTCATTGAACTCTCCCAAGTGTTTAGTATAGCACTCTGCACAACAAAACCCCTTAATAAATATCCATGATTGATTGATTGATTGATGGTGCTCAACCATTGATGTTCAGCCTAGAAATTTCAGTGAGTGACTTATCTTTTCCACTCCACAGTGAGAATGCCACTTCTGTTGGATTCTGATAACTTGCTAGTTAGGGTCTTTCCCAGAATTGTACTGAATCTATCCCTGTGCTTAATATAGTAGTATTATTGTACTAAGCGCTTGGGAAAGTATAATACAACAGTTGGTAGAGTTGGTAGGCATATGTTCTGCCCATTACCCGTCAATCAATCAATCAATCCATCAGTGGCATTTACTGAGCAGAGTAATAATAATGATGGTGTTTGTTAAGCGCTTACTATGTGCCAAGCACTGTTCTAAGCGCTGGAGTACTGTACTAAGCACTTGGGAAAGCACAGTAGAGTAGGTAGACAGGCTATCAAGGGGATTAACTTTCTCATTTCTCAATTAACAGCATAATTGGTGGTCAGTCTTTTCCACACATTTATCTGGCTGGATTTTTCTATTTAAATGTGATTATAGGCATACCCACTTATACAGGTAGCAACCTTGTAGTTAAAATACTGTTTGTCTTGGGGATTCAAACTGAAAGAAATTACAGATAGAAATATGGAAGGTAGGCAAAAGGAAGAAAAATAAATAAGAGGATGTGGGTAAGGATACAATCACTTGAAATACAATCTCCCCATCTAGACTGTGAGGTCCTTGTAATCAGGGAATATATCTCCCAATTTGTGCTCTCCCAAGTGCTAAGTACGGTGATCTGCACACAGTAAGCACTCAGTGAATATGACTGATTGGTTGGTAAATACATCTTTGTACAAAATCCCTGTAAGATAGACCATCGAAGGTGCCAGAGTGCCATTAAAGATGCTCAGAAATGAAAATGAATGAAATCAGATCAGAACAGGGCTCATTCCATCGAGAACCCCATCCCCAAGAAGTCATGTCAAACTATGTTGATTTAGACATTCACCTTTATGATTAGAGACGTTACTTTTCCATCTAATCATCCATTTTAGCCTCTTACCCATGAATTTCCATAAACCTATCTTATCCCCACCCAACTTCCTGTGGAAATGAATTCCACAGACTGATCAGGCTTTCAATTCCAAATCACCTTCTTCTTTTTTCAGCCTAATACTTTTACAGACAGCCTAGAAAAATTTTCTTTTTCTTCAGATTCATGAGCAGGGCCCCTGCTCTTTCCAATCGGGTCACATTGCTTCTCTGTTCTGATAATTTTGAAAGAAAAGAGATTTCCTACCTCAGCCTTGCTCTTGTTTTTTATTCTAACAAAAAAGTGTGATATTAAATATCAAAGCTAGAAATGCTTACCATTACTGGCCCTCTGTTTGATTGTTAACATTTGTTCTCCGGACAGCTTTGCTTTCTTCATTGCTGAGGTGGCTCTAGGGCATCCTGAGAGACTGCGAATGATAAGAAAATAAACGTCCTATTAATCAGGAGGCATGGGAGATTCAAAATCCAGCGGATAAAATAGTCAAAAACATAATTAGGCCAACAGTTAATAGTTGCAAAAGATCGAACCATTAGCATTTCCTGAATGGCTCCTGTGTTGAGCACCCTGTACTAAGGGCTGAAGAGCATATAACAGAATTAACATATAGGATCCTGTCCTTAAATTAATGGAAAAGGCTCAGTGGTTTGTTTCTTACCTTTTATTGCACATCAATCAATCAATCCGTCAATCAGTGGCATTTCAAGAGCACTTATTGGGGGCAGAGCCCTGTACTAAGCACCTAGGAGAGTATACTACAATAGAGTTGCTAGGTATGACCGATCCCTCCCTTCAAGGAGTTTACAGTCTAGTCAAGCTATACCTCCATCTTGTACTGAATATTGACCCAAATTATGTTTTTTTTTCAATTCTATGAACGATCCCTTTAGCTTTTCTACACTATGTCACCACTTAATTCTTCATACCCTATATAATTCTTCAGAACATATCTTATGTCTTATCACAGTCTTCTAGACTGTGAGCCCACTGCTGGGTAGGGACCATCTCTATATGTTGCCAACTTGTACTTCCCAAGCGCTTAGTACAGTGCTCTGCACACAGTAAGCACTCAATAAATACAATTTATTGATTGATTATGGACTTTATTACTTCCTGTTATTTGTGTAGTGGCTAGAGCACGGGCTTGGGAATCAGAAGGTCATGGGTTCTAATTCCGGCTCCGCCACTTGTCTGCTGTGTAATTTTTCCCTGGGGTGACACAGAAGTCCAGTGGCAGGAGGGCTGGGTTAAAGATCTAGTTCTCTTTATACTAGACCAACCTGCACTTAGTACAGTGCCCTGCACACAGTAAGCGCACAATAAATACGATTGAATGAATGAATGAATAACAAGAAAGCCTCGCTGAAGGCACATAATAAATTATGCTTGACACTTAATAAGAACTTAAAAATGAGTAGTAGTTGTAGTAGTAGTAGCAATAAGAGTAGTAATAATAGTAATAATAATGGTATTTGCTAAGCGCTTACTATGTGCCAAGCACTGTTCTAAGCACTGGGGGAGATACAAGGTAATCAGGTTGTCCCTCATGGGTTCACAGTCTTAATCTTAATCTTAGAGAAGCAGCATGGCTCAGTGGAAAGAGCATGGACTTTGGAGTCAGAGGTCATGGGTTCAAATCCTGGCTCCGCTAATTGCTAGCTGTGTGACTTTGGGCAAGTCACTTCACTTCTCTGTGCCTGAGTTACCTCATCTGTAAAATGGGGATTAAGACTGTGAGCCCCATGTGGGACAACCTGATCACCTTGTAACCTCCCCAGTGCTTAGAACAGTGCCTTGCAAATAGTAAGCACTTAATAAATGCTATCATTATTATTATTAATCCCCATTTTCCAGATGAGGTAACTCAGGCACAGAGAAGCTAAGTGACTTGCTCAAAGTCACACAGCTGATAAGTAGCGGAGCTGGGATTAGAACCCATTACTTCTGACTCCCAAATCCATGCTCTTTCCACTGAGCCATGCTGCTTGCATCACCTCCAAGAAGCCTTCCCTCACTACATCTTCATTTCCTCCTCTCCGAATCGCTTCTGTGTTGCCTTTAAACTTGGATTTCTACCCTTTATTCATTCCTCCATCATCATCATCATCAATCGTATTTATTGAGCGCTTACTGTGTCCCAAATTTATTCATTTATATTAATATTGGTCTCATCCTCTAGGCTGTAAGCTCGTTGTGGTCAGGGAATGCGTCTACCAACTCCATTAAGTTGTACTTTCCCAAGTGCTTAGCAGAGTGCTCTGCCCACTGAGCCCGTTGTTGGATAGGGGCTGTCTCTATATGTTGCCGACTTATAATTCCCAAGTGCTTAGTACAGTGCTCTGCACACAGTAGGTGCTCAATAAATACGACTGAATGAATGACTGTAAATGCTCAAAAAATATGAGGGATTGATTGATGGATTGAAGAAAGTCCCCAGGAAACTCATTTGGGGAGAAGAGAAGGGAACCAAAACTACACTTAGAGGAAAATGAAAATTATCATAAGACATTAAGTGTTTTAGAAGCACTTGTTTTCACTGTAGTGCTTTATGTGCACTGCTAACAGATTTTGAGTGAAAGAATCTCATTAAAAACTATCTACTCCAGCACAAAGAATAATTTCTCTCATGTCGGCATGTTAATTGATAAATAATTCAATGCAGCTAAGGCTTTGGTTGATTGTTCAGCCCACTGAACCACAAATTGTTCTTCAAAATACCATTTGATACTATAACACATGTCAACAGTTCTTCACAATGATCAGGAAAGGGCCTAGCTTGTGCCCTGGGTCTTGAAATTCTGTATTTTTAATGGTATTTTTTTAGTGCTTACTATGTGCCATGCACTGTACTAAGTGCTAAAGTAGAAGAAGAAAATCCATTGGACCCAATCTATGTTCCACATAATAATAATATTGATAATAATGATGATGATGGCATTTATTAAGTGCTTACTATGTGCAAAGCACTGTTCTAAGCACTGGGGAGGTTACAAGGTGATCAGGTTGTCCCATGGGGTGCTCACAGTCTTAATCCCCATTGTAAAGATGAGGGAACTGAGGCACAGAGAAGTTAAGTGATTTCCCCAATGTCACACAGCTGACAATTGGTGGAGCTGGGATTTGAACCCGTGAACTCTGACTCCAAAGCCCACATGGGGCTCACAGTCTTAATCTCCATTTCACAGATGAGGTAACAGGCACAGAGAAGTTAAGTGACTTGCTCAAGGACACACAGCAGAGCAATGGCAGATCTGGGATTAGAACTCTGGTCCTTGGACTCCCATGTGAGTGCTCTATCCATTGACCCACACTGGTTCTCTGGCTAATTATCAATCAATTAATCAATCAGTAATCAGTGGCATTTATTGCATGAAGGCTTTGCTCTAAATGTATTTCGTGTGTTGAGGATATAGTCAACATTTCATATGTTGAGGAACAAGTCATTTACTCCAATCCCCACGTAGGACAATCTGATTACCTTGTTTCATTAACAAAAATCATTATTATTATTATTATTACTTGCTCCTTCATTCATCCTCCCTCCCATTCCCACAGCACATATGTATATATCTGTAATTTATTCATTTATTTATCTATCCATTTATTTATATTAATGTCTGTCTCCCCCTCTAGATGTGAGCTCATTTTGGGCAGGGAATTTGTCTGTTTGTTGTTATATTCTATTCCCCCAAATACTTATTCAGCACTTAGAACAGTCCTCAGCGCTTAGAACAGTGCTTTGCACATAGTAAGCGCTTAATAAATGCTATCATTATTACAATGCTTTGCACACAGTAAGCGCTCAATAAAGACCATTAAATGAATGAATGAATGAATGAGTCAGTGACCTTTGGGCATTGGATATTTGCCCCACATTCAACCCCACAGCAGTTATGTGTGTATCTTTAAATTATATATTATAAATCACTTATTCATAGTAGTGTCTGCCTCCCCCTCTAGACTGTAAGCTCATTGTGGGCAGGGAATGGGTCTGCTAACTCTGTTTCATTGCAGTCTCCTAAATGCCTAGTTCAGTGTCCTCTCTGCACATCAATCAATAAATATCACTGGTTGATTGATCAATTGATATTCACCCACTCAGCCCCATAGCAGTCATATATATTGATATTATATATATAATTTAATTATATTAATGTTTTTCTCTCCCTCTAGCCCAATAGCATTCATATATATATATATGCATATATATATAATTAATTTAATTATATTAATGTTTTTCTCTTCCTCTAGGTGTAACCTAAAGGTGGGCAGGGAACATTTCTACCAATCCTGTTGCATTGTACTCTTCCGAGCATTTAGTATAGTGCCCTGCATGCAGTAAGCGCTCAATAAATATGACTGATTAATTGAATGATCTTTTATAGAAGCCTTCTAGAACCAAGGAAGAGCCCTCCAAAGCATAGAATTGGCAGGTGATTGTGGTTTGGCTCAACGTTTGACAAAGCTACCCCTTGCTTACAAAGGCACAAAGCATTCATATTACAGGTACAGGATTTAATAGCTATGACATAGAAATCATTCCACAAAGGTACAAGATCCTACGTGCTCCACATTCCATGTCAGAGCGAAACTTAATTTTTAATAGCTTCGGTTCAGCAGGGATTAGGTGAACTGTGTCGAAGAGGGAAGAGAATTTCATGGTGATAATACAATGATGGGTTTAAAGATTCATACAGAAATGGCAAGTGAGAGGTTTTATACCGTGAATTCCACCTAATGGAGAAGAAAATCTGAGGCAGGAGAGGAGAAGCCCTAAGGCACAGGAAAAGTGTTTTCTTCTGCATTATACCTCAGTTTGCAATTCAGAAACACTTGAAAGATGCTATTTTAATGATCAAATCAGGTGGTAATAGTTGGGGGTAAAGGGAAATAGAGAGACACCCCGCCACTTGTCAGCTGTGTGACTTGGGGCAAGTCACTTCACTTCTCTGTGCCTCAGTTACCTCATCTGTAAAATGGGGATTAAGACTGTGAGCCCCATGTGGGACAACCTGATCATCTTGTGAACTCCCCAGAACTTAGAACAGTGCTTTGCACATAGTAAGTGCTTAATAAATGCCATTATCTTTTAGACTGTGAGCCCACTCTTTTAGACTGTGAGCCCACTGTTGGGTAGGGACTGTCTCTATATATTGCCAACTTGTACTTCCCAAGCACTTAGTACAGTACTCTGCACACAGTAAGCGCTCAATAAATACGATTGATGATGATATTTAATAAGGGGCTTCGTTTAGAAATGTTATTGAGCCCATTGTGGGCAGGGATTGTCTCTCTTTGTTGCCGAACTGTACTTTACAAGAGCTTAGTACAGTGCACTGCACACAGTAAGTGCTCAATAAATACGATTGAATGAATGAATGAATACCAGGTAGGAAACAGTTAACCTCAAAATATTTGGTCAGAATTGGATGTGGATGGTTGTCAAAGTTTATGGAAGCTTTCAATTTTCCTGAACCTGTCTTACAGTGTGACATTTCAGTTCTTGGATCTCTGCTCCAACAGATGCCTTGATGTAACAGAATGATGGATAATAAGCAGAAAATCATTGACTCCGGTTTTGGAACTTCTTGTGAGACTCCTTTTTTCTGGTATTTGTTAAGTGCTTACTGTGTGTCAGGCACTGCAGTCAGCTCTGGGGCTGATAAGAGATAATCAGATTGGACACAGTCCCTGTCCCACATGGGGCTCACAGTCTTCATCCCCATTTTATGGTGGAGATAACTGAGGGAAGAGAAGTGACTTGCCCAGGGCCACACAGCTGACAATAGTTTATCTCATCACTCAACTGTCATCCACCTCCTGTCTCTGGCCTGAAATGCCCTCCCTCTCTGCACATTGGACAGGAGATTATTCTCCCCACTTTCAAAACCTCATTAAAAGCACCAACAGACCTTCTCCAACTAAGCCCTCATTTTCTCTTCTCCCACCCGCTTCGGCATCGCCCTTGCACTTGGATTTTCACCTTTAATTCACCCCTCTCTTAGCCCCACAGCTCTTATGTACATATCCATAATTGATTCATTTATAGCAGTGTCTGTTTCCCACTCCACAATGTTAGCGCTCTGTGGGCAGAGAATCTATCTACAAACTCCATTCTGTTATACTCTCCCAAGCATTTAGTACAGTGCTTTGCACACAGTAAGCACTCAATAAATACAATTGATTGATTGTTTAAGTATATATGTGTAATGTAATTATTCATATTAACATCTTTCTCCCTCTCCAGATTGTAAGCTCACTGTGGGTAGGGAATGTGTCTGCCAACTCTGTTCTATTGTAATTTGCCAGGCCCTTAGTATAGTGCTCTGAACACTGTAAGTGCTCAATAAATATGATCGACTGAAGGATTGACTGAAGTGGCTAAGCAGTTTGTCTGAATTTTGCAAACAGTTTCTGGGAAATGCCCCATTTGAATGTATTTAGATGATCCATCTGTATCCTCATTCATGTTTATTACCGCATAGATTTTTCAACAGGTCATCATCATCCGAGGTATTTATTGAGCACTTACTATGTGCACAGCATTGTACAAATGCAACAGAGTTGGCACATTCTCTGCCCACGGTGAGCTTAAAGTCTAGAGGGGGAGACAGACTTTCATATAAATGAGTGATTTATAAAATATAATTTAGAGACATGTAGATAAGTGCTCTGGGGTTGAGGGTGGGGAAAAAATCCAATGCCCAAAAGTCAAAGATCCAGCTGACTAGATTCATTCATTCACTCAATCGTATTTATTGAGCACTTACTGTGTGCAGAGCACTGTACTAAGCGCTTGTAAAGTACATTCACAATAAAGAGAGACAATCCCTGCCCACTACGAGATTACAGTCTAGAATGGGGGATGATAGATGATGCAGAATGGAGAAGGAAGGGGGAAAGAGGGAGGAGAAAGTAGTCGGGGGAAAAGCGGGGTGGGGGTGAGTGCCTTAAAGCCATAGTTTCAGGGACACAGTGTCCCTAAAAACTACATCTTTATCCACCCAGCTGCTCTTCCCTCTTTCAAGGTGGAGAGACTTCAATTTTTGGGGTGGTTGCCTGTGGGGAGCTCTCTGCACTGTGGTGTCTCTGCTTCTGAATCACCTGCCTCCTAAGCTGAATTATTAGGATAGAATTGTTTACTGATTGCCAAGAATTCCTCTAGACTGTGAGCCCGCTGTTGGGTAGGGACCATCTCTATATGTTGCAACTTGTACTTCCCAAGCGTCTCTATATGTTGCAACTTGTACTTCCCAAGCGCTTAGTACAGTGCTCTGCACACAGTAAGCGCTCAATAAATACAATTGAATGAATGTGATCATTCAAGCCTTCTATATCCTCATGGTTTGTTTAGGGTATTTGTTAAGCACTTACTACTACTACTACTACTACTACTACTACTACTAATAATAATGATGGCATTTGTTAAGCACTTACTATGTGCAAAGCACTGTTCTAAGCGCTGGGGAGTATACAAGGTGATCAGGTTGTCCCACATGGGGCTCACAGTCTTCATCCCCCTTTTACAGATGAGGTAGCTGAGGCACAGAGAAGTGAAGTGACTCGCCCAAAGTCACACAGCTGACAATTGGCAGAGCCGGGATTTGAGCCCATGACCTCTGACTCCCAAGCCCATGCCCTTTCCATTGAGCCACACTGCTTCTCATAACTACTAAGTGTCAAGCACTGTTCTAAGTGCTGGCGTAGACACAAATTAATAAATCCTGTCCATCCCACCCTCACAACATGGTTAAAATCCGCCCTTTCCTCTCCATCCAAACTGCTACCACCTTAATAGGATCACTCATCCTATCCCGCTTGGATTACTGCGTCAGCTTCCTTGCTGATCTCCCAGCCTCCCGTCTCTCCCAACTTCAGTCCACACTTCACTCTCCTGCCCGGATTGTTTTTCTACAGAAACGTTCAGGACATGTCACCCTGCTCAACAAAAAAAACTCCAGTGGTTGCACATCCACCACGACATCAAACAAAAACTTCTCACTGTTGGCTTTTAAGCACTCCATCACCTTTTTTCTCTCCTTCTACAGCCCAGCCCTCATGCTTTGTTCCTCTGTGCTAACCTCACTGTGCCTGCATCTTGCCTGTCTCGCCGCAGACTCCTGGTCCACATCCTGCCTCTGGCCTGGAAGGTCCTCCCTTCTCAAATCATTTGAAGGCCCATCTCCTCCAGGAGGCCTTCCCAGACTCAGCCCCACTTTTCCTCATCTCCCACTCCCTCCTGCATCGTCCTGGCATAGCTTTAATTCTATTTGTTCTGACGACTTTGACACCTGTCTACATATTTTGTTTTGTTGTCTGTCTCCCCCTTCTAGACTGTGAGCCCGTTGTTGGTTCTCTATATGTTGCTGACTTGTACTTCCCAAGCGCTTAGTACAGTGCTCTGCACACAGTAAGCGCTCAACAACTACGATTGAATGAATGAATGAAAAGGCTCTTCCTCCCTCCCAGCCCCACACCACTTATGTACGTATCTGTCATTTTATTTTATTTATTTGTCCCCTGCTGTAGACTGTAAGCTTGTTGTGGGCAGGAAATGTGACTGTTAACTGTTGCATTGTGCTCTTCAACCCAATTATCTTATAACTACCCCAGCGCTTAGAACAGTGCCTGGCACACAGTAAGCGCTTAATAAACACCATCATTATGATAACATTTAGCCCGAGGGACAGCAGGGATTATTGTCTGTGGATTGGAGTAGAGGTTTCTAGGTCAGGGAGCATCTTTGGTTTGATCTCTTCTACTCATTAGTCAATCAACAGTATTTACTGAGCACCTGCTCTGTTTGCAGGGGTTCCTGAAACCAAGCTGATGTCTTTCCGCCGGTTGAATGGAAGTTGGAATAATACTAAGGATGGCAGTACAATCAGATCAGACTCCCTGTTTCTCATGGGGGTCACAGCCTAATGCAGAGGGACACAAAGTTTTGCCACTACATTATACAAGTGAGGAAATGAAGCCCAGAGAAGTTGGCTGATTTGCCCAAGGTCATTCACCAGGTAAGTGGTTGAGCCGTGATTAGAACCCAGGGCTCTTGTGTGCTTTCCAGTAAGGCACACCGATGTTTCATCTTTCTTTTTGTTTGTCACCAACCCTCTGCCCCTTATTTTTAAATTGGGAGCACCATGAGGGTTAGACAGCTTGTCTAATTTTCATCCGTGTGTATTTTCTCAGTGCTTAATACGGTTTGTTGAACAAAGAAGGCACTTAATATACGCTACTGCCACTTAGCTCTCTGAATTTGGGCAAGTCACTTCACTTCTCCAGGCCTCAGTTACCTCATCTGTAAAATGGGGATGAAGCCTGTGTGCCCTACGTGGGACACTCTTATTACCTTGTATCTACCCCAGTGCTTAGAACAGTGCTTGGCACATAGCAAGCGCTTAACAAATGCGATCATTATTATTACTGCTGGAAGGTCTCGATTTGTCCCACATAAACATGTGATCTTGTAAGAGAAAGAACAGCACATTTCTGTAAGCGCCTAGTACATTGCTCTGCTCACAGTAAGCGCTCAATAAATATGATTGAATGAATGAATGAATGAACCTCTCAACCCAGCTTCTAAACATCTAAATCCTATCGTCAGAGCCTTTGGATTTGGAGAGGAGGTATAACAAGATGCCAAGCTCTTTGCCAGCGACAGTAAGAAACAGCATGGCCTAGTGAATAGCACAGGGGCCTGGGAGACAGAAGGACCTGAGTTCTAATCTCAGCTCTGCCACTTGTCTGCCGAGCGACCTTGGGTAAGTCATTTCATTTCCTCTGTGTCTCAATTACCTCATCTGCAGAATAGGGATTAAGACTGTGAAGCCCATATGGGACAGGGACTGCATCCAACTGGATTATTTGGTATCAGCCCGAGTGCTTAGGAGAGTGCCTGGCACATAGTAAGTGCCTCATGAATACCATTAAAAAGTAGGGGTGCAAGAGAGTACTGAAGTCAATGGTCAGGAGTCTCTGTTTGGTGCAGAGAGAAATGGGTAACATGGGAAGACTTTGAGAAATGGGAATGTTAGAGCAGCATGGCCTAGTAGAAAGCCTCTGGGCTTGGGAATCAGAGGAGCTGGGTTCTTATCCCAGCTCTGCCACTTGTACTAGGTGACCTTGGGCAAATCTCTGGGTCTTAAGTTTCCTCATCTGTAAAGTGGGAATTAAATCCTTCTCCCTGTGAGCCCCAGATGGGGCAGGGACTGGGTACCACCTGATCATATTGTATCTACCCCGGTCTCTGATCATCTTGTATCTACCCAGGTGTTTAGTAACCTGCTTGGAACATGAAAAGTGCTTAAGAAGTGTCGTCATTACTGTGGGAGGTGTGTGTAAAATGAAGTTTTAGAAAAAAAAAAAGATCTGGGAAGCAGAGGGAAGTATGGACTAGAGGAGAGATCATTACTGTGGGAGATGTGTGTAAAATGAAGTTTTAGAAAAAAAAGATCTGGGAAGCAGAAGGAAGTATGGACTAGAGGAGAGAAAGGCTGGAGGCCGGAAGGTCCATGAGGAGGCTTTCAGTACTGTGCCCTGACTTGCATTTCCCCTTAAGCGCTTACTATGTGCCAGACACTCTACTAATCACTGTGGTAATAGGTGTTTATCAGGTTGGACTCAGTTCCTGTCCCATGTGGGGCTCACAATCTTCACCCCCATTTTACAGAGGAGGGAACTGAGGCCCAGAGATGTGAAATGACTTGCCCAAGGTCACACAGCACACGAGTGGCAGAGGTGGGATTAGAACCCATGACCTTCTGATTCCCAGGCCCATGTTCTAGCCACTACACCATGCGCTTCCCTGTGCTCGATCGATTGAGCGCTTACTGGGTGCAGAGCGCTGTAGTAGAGAAGTAGTAGAGAAGCAGCATGACTCAGTGGAAAGAGCCCGGGCTTTGGAGTCAGAGGTCATCGGAGCCTTTGGGCAAGTCACTTCACTTCTCTGGGCCTCAGTTCCCTCATCTGTAAAATGGGGATTAAGACTGTGAGCCCCACATGGGGCAACCCGATCACCTTGTATCCCCCCAGTGCTAAGAACAGTGCTTTGATGATTATGATGATGATGGCATTTATTAAGTGCATCCTATGTGCATGCTCTTTCCACTGAGCCACGCTATGTGCTTTGCACATAGTAAATGTTTAACAAACACCATCATCATCATTATTATTATTATTATTAGTAAGCACTTGGAAGAGTACAATATAACAATAGACAGATTTGACTCTAGGGGTGCAGATGAAAGGCCAAAGGGGGAATGTGGGGCCCTGGCACCCCGGAAAAGCATCCCCGGGGGGGTGTAGACTCAGCCCAGGGGGTCCTCCCCCCAGAAAACAACCAGCAGGGCAGTTACTCACCTCCGATGCGTAAGGAAACTACCACTGACGTGTCCTGAACCATCACATCCTGGGGTGGGACATGACATACCTTCCGTCTTCACTGACTTCCAGGAGAACTGGGAGCCATTTAAATATCCGTCCTTTTGCCTTTTGGCGGCCAGCGGGCACCCTGACGCGCTGCGATGGGAGGCATACTTTCCAGTTATATGACCCTGACCGTCACAACCCGGAACCGGACATCTGGATAGCAGATAGATGAGATAAACTTTATTGTCTTGCCATCCTATACCTGGTAGTCTCTACAACAAAGTCAAAATAACCTGACATGAAAAAAAAAAGAACAATCACGCTCTACAGACTAAAGGAAAAAAAAAAAGCACCAAAGACAGCTCCTAGGGGAACAGCTAAATATATCAGAAAATATATCGGATCAGCAGGGGTGTTTCATGTGTGTTCTAGACTGTGAGCTCGCCTCCTGACTGTGAGCTTGTCGTGGGCAGGAATGTGTCTCTTGGTTGTGATACTGTACTCTCCCAGAGGCTTGGTACAGTGCTTTGCACACAATAAGCGTTCAATAAATACGATTAAATGGATGAATGAAGAACTCTAGCCATCTGCGTGGATGTGGGACACCCCCACAAGCTAATCCAGGGACAACTCGGTGCTCTGGCTATCATGGGACACCTTTGGGCATGTCGGCAGTGGAGATGATCTGAGGAGGTGATTATTCCTCAGGGAACGGGGAAACGTTTTGGATTCCCTACTGCGAGCTTCCATTGTCCTGATCCAAAGATTTTAGTATCCCCAAAAGAGGGGATGGATAATGTTCACCTGGCCAATGGCAATACTCCTATGGCAGAATTCGAATTATCTTTCAGTGCAAGAGACCCTGAATATTTTTCCATAGCCTATTTTTCCAACGCCATTGCCCTCTTTGACTTGTGGAGGATGTACTTTGGCACTGAAATTATTTAAATTGGCGCTTATTTAATTTAGCACTTAGTACAATGCCCGAAACATAGTAAGCACTTAAAAATACCATAATTATGTACTTTGGTACTCTACATCGTTCCCTAATTCTCTGTAACTGATGAAGGGGGGATGCACTTTTGCAATTAACTTATTTAAATCAAACTCCACTACATCTTTTACTGAATCCTTCATCTTACATGGGAAAAAAAATCTTGCTCCTCTTTTCTGTCCCATCAGAACTCCTGTTTTATTCGAGTGAAAGAAGACTCTAATACCTTTATTCTGCTTTCTAGAATGTTCTGTTCTTCCCCCTCCCCTCTATCCTAATAGTGTTGAAGTTTGAGAAGTTTGAATCGCAGTACATCAATTTAATGTGAACTGGGGCATACTTACCTAATTGGCTCTTGATCTTCTTTGTCTTCTTTACTTTGTGCTATCCTGATTCCACTTTTCTTTGCTCGGGGACAACCTGAAAGACTGAGCAAGGGAGAGGGTTTTCATTGGAGGCGAAATTAATCGAAGTTCTGGTTTTGGGTGAAACGGCAGAAGGGCTGATATGATGCCGCAGTTCTGCTCTCCACAGTTTAGATGTTCGTTCGTGTAAAGATACAGCAAGATGGTTAGTTTCAGCCTTCGTGCTTGGGGGGCCCAAAACAAGGTTGGTAGGCAACAGTTCTTCAGAGCAGTTGTGACGTTGTGTGACTGGCAGGGATGAGAGCAGCTTGTGAGTTGTGTTTAGGCAAATAATAGCACTAAGATCGATTCCACAGCTCGATTTCCCAACCCTGAAATCTCGATGTCAGTGTTAGTGTTTGCATCAGCACTACAAGCAGTGTTGCGTCGTGGAAAGAACACGGGCCTGGGATTCACACGCAGAACCTGGGGTCTTATTCTGGCTCTGCCACTTGCCTGCTGTGTGACCTTGGGCAAGTCACTTTACTTCTCTGGGCTTCAGTTACCTCATCTGTAAAATGGGGATTGAGACTGTGAGCCCCTTGGACGACTGAATGAATGAATGAATGCAACACAGTTTTGTTGCCTGTCTCCCCCTTCTAGACTGTGAGCCCATCGTTGGGTAGGGACTGTCTCTATACGTTGCCAACTTGTACTTCCCAAGCGCTTAGTACAGTGCTCTGCACACAGTAAGCACTCAATAAATACGATTGAATGAATGAGTGAATGAATGACAGGGCCTGTATCCAACTGGATTTGCTTGTATCCACCCCAGCGCTTAGTACAGAGCCCAGCACACCATAAGCACTTAACAAACATTATTATTATTATTATTATTATTATTATTTTCTGGCACTCAGTTTCCTCATCTGTAAAATGGGGACTCAATACCTGTTCTCCCTCCCCTGTGAACTATGAACCCCATGTGGGACAGGGATTTTTTCTAACCTATCTTATGGTTACCCCAGTGCTTAGTACAGTGCTTAGTACAAAATCCACAATTAGTAGTAATAATAGTAGTACTAGTAGTTGTAATAGTACTAGTCGTTGCAATAGTACTAGTCGTTGTAATAGTATTCATTCATTCATTCAATCATATGTATTAAGCGCTTACTGTGTGCAGAGCACTATACTAAGTGCTTGGCAAAGTACAACACAGCAATAAAGAGTGACAATCCCTGCCCACAATGAGCAATAGTAGTAGTAGTAGTATTTATTAAGCACCCCCTTGATGTATTACACTGCATTAGGCACATGGGAAATAGAGAATAAAGAAGTGGCATAATCCTTCCCTCAAAGACCTTGTACTCCAATGAAAGAAACACAGAAAGATATTTACAACTAGAGTGGTCAAAAGTACTTGAATAAATATGTATACATGAGTGCTGCAGATAAGAATAAATAAATCTTTAAATCTTACCCCCACTCCCTTCTGCCTCTCCCTTACACTTGGATTTGTATCTTTTAAGCACTTAAAATCATAAATCAATCATATTTATTGAGTGCTTACTGTGTGCAGAGCACTGTACTAAGCGCTTGGGAAGTCCAAGTTGGCAACATATAGAGACAGTCCCTACCCAACAGTGGGCTCACAGTCTAAAAGGGGGAGACAGTGAACAAAACCAAACATACTAACAAAATAAAATAAATAGATTTTGATCACCACACGCTCAGCCCCATAACAATTACTTACATATCCCTGATTTTAATGCCAGTCTCCCCTCTAGTCTGTAAACTTCTTGTGGGCAGGGATCACATCTTCTAACTCTGTTGCACCTTCTCAAGCACTAAGTACAGTGCTCTGCACACAGTAAGCCCTCAATGAATATCACTGATTGATTGCAATGTGCTAACGGGTTATTATTTGGGAAAGACTTTTCGCAGGAGGTGGGATTTTAGGAGGACTTTAAACAATGGTATTTGTTAAGCACTTACTATGTGTCAAACACTGTCCTATGTGCTGGGGTAGATACTGCTTAATCAGACTGGAAACAGTCCCTATCCCATAAGGAACTCACAGTCTAAATAAGAATGAGAACAGGTATTCCATCCCCCTTTTACAGGTAAGGAAACCGAAGCACAGAGAAGTGAAGTGACTAGCTCAAGGTCACCCAGCTGACTATCTATCAATCAATCATATATATTGAGTGCTTACTTTGTGCAGAAAACTGTAATAATGATAATAATAATGGCATTTATTAAGCGCTTACTATGTGCAAAGCACTGTTCTAAGCAATGGGGAGGTTACAAGGTGATCAGGTTGTCCCACGGGGGGCTTGCAGTCTTAATCCCCATTTTACAGATGAGGTAACTGAGGCACAGAGAAGTTAAGTGACACCCAAAGTCACACAGCTGACAATTGGCAGAGCAGGGATTTGAACCCGCGACCTCTGACTCCAAAGCCCGTGCTCTTTCCACTGAGCCACGCTGCTTCTCCACTGTACTAAGCGCTTTGGAGAGTAGAATACAACAGAGTTGATAGACACATCCCCTGCCCAGAACAAGCTTTCAGTCTAGAGCAGGTTTACTAGTGGCAGAGCCAGGATTAGAATCCAGGTCTTCTGACCCTCAGGCCTGGGCTCTATCCGCTAGGCCATGCTGCTTCTTAAATGTGGGGAAAGTTGTGATCTGCTGAAGGTTGTCCATCATTCTGAATGGGAGAAATCATCATCATCATCATCATGACTGTGATATTTGTTAAGCATTTACTGTGTGTCAAGCACTGTTCTAAGCACTGGGGTAGACACAGGTTAGGTCAGACACGGTCCCTGTCCCACATGAAGCTTATAGCCTAAGTAGTAATGAGAATAGGTAATGAATCCCCAATTTCTAGATAAGGAAACTGAGGCACAGAGCAGTTAAGTGACTTGCCCCAGGTGACTCAGCAAGCACCCATTGTTGGGTAGGGACCGTCTCTATATGTTGCCAACTTGTACTTCCCAAGTGCTTAGTACAGTGCTCTGCACACGGTATGTCCTCAATAAATACAACTGAATGAATGAATAAATAAATGCGATTGAATGAATGGATGGATGAATGAATGAATGAATCATCATCATCACCAATCGTATTTATTGAACGCTTACTGTGTGCAGAGCACTGTACTAAGCGCTTGGGAAGTACAAGTTGGCAACGTATAGAGACAGTCCTTACCCAACAGTGGGCTCACAGTCTAAAAGAATGAATGAATGAATGAATGAATGAATGAATGAACTGGCAGAGTCAGGATTGGAATCCAGATCCTCTGACTCTCAGCCCCAAGCTCTTTCCACCCTGCCACGGTGGTCCTCATCACTAAATAAAAACCGAAACCTTTGCAATTCTTCCAGCTGTCTCAGGAGCAGCACCAACAGATTCAAGGAGCATAATTAATCAGCCAAAAAAGATGGTGTTTGTCAGGCTGGGGAGAGCCAGCAAGCGAAGAATAAAGAAATGAAGAATCCTCCAAAGTGGCATAGGAATGGAATTTTTCTGTCCCAAAGAGAGACATTTTCCACTGGGAGATTGTAATTCACATAGGTTACATCTGGAAATGGGAAGGAAAAGGAAAATAATTTTTCTTCCCATTCTGCCTGAGGATATTCTACCTTCCCAGTGCCTTCCCTGACTAAGCCCCCCATTCTCCTTCTCCCACTCCCTTCCGCATCACACTGACCTGCTCCCTTTATTCGTTTCCCCCTCCCAGACCCACAGCAATTATGAACTTATCTGTAATTTATTTATTTATATTGATATCTGTCTCCCCCTCTAGTCTTTTAACTCATTGCGCTGTCATCTCCCAAGTGCTTGGGAGTCAGAAAGACTCCAACCCTAGCTCTGCCACTTGTCTCCCGTGTGACCTTAGGCAAGTCTCTTAACTTCTCTGGGCCTCAGATTAATAATAATAATAATAATAATAATAACGGCTTGTATTAAGTGCTCACTATGCACAAAGCACTGTTCTAAGCACTGGGGAGGTTACAAGGTAATCAGGTTGTCCTCACAGTCTTAATCCACATTTTACAGATGAGGGAACTGAGGCCCAGAGACGTGAAGTGACTTGCCCAAGGTCACACAGCTGACAATTGGCGGAGCCAGGATTTGAACCCATGACCTCTGACTCCAAAGCCTGTACTCTTTCCACTGTTCCACACTGCTTCTCTGTACTTGTCTGTACTAGTAATACTAGTCCTTGTTAAGCACTTTGTGCCAAGCACTGTTCTAAACTCCAGGGTAAATACCAGTTAATCAGATTGGACACAGTCCCTGCCCCACATGGCACTCACAGCCTTAATCCCCATTTTCCAGATGAGGTAACTGAGGCCTAAAGAAGTGGAGTGACTTGCCCAAGGTCACACAGCTGACAACTGGAGGAACCAGGATTTGAACCCATGACCTTCTGACTCTTAGGCCTGGGCTCTAACCATTAGGCCATCATCATGGTGAGGTCAGAACAGCCACTCACCGAAGGGCGCTCCAGGGGTGACTATGGCTGCTGAGTAGAAGAGGAGGAAGAGCAGAGGAGGGAGGGGAGAAGGAAAAAGGAAAAAAAAAAAGGGAAAAGAAGTAGGAGACGAAGTTGATCAGTCAATCAGTTGGTCAACCAGTGGTATTTATTGAGCACTTACTATGTGCAGAGCACTGTACTAAGCACTTGGGAGAGTACAATACAGCAGAGTTAGCAGACATGTTCCCTTTCTGATGGTAATAATAATAATAATGATGGCATTTGTTCGGCCATTTGTTAGAGAAGCAGCGTGGCTCAGTGGAAAGAGCCCGGGCTTTGGAGCCGGAGGTCATGGGTTCAAATCCCGGCTCTGCCAATTGTCAGCTGTGTGACTTTGGGCAAGTCACTTGACTTCTCCGTGCTTCAGTTACCTCATCTGTAAAATGGGGATTAAAACTGTGAGCCCCCTGTGGGACAACCTGATCACCTTGTGACCTCCCCAGCGCTTAGTACAGTGCTTTGCACATAGTAAGCATTTAATAAATGCCATTATTATTATCAAGTGCTTACTATGTGCAAAGCATGTTCTAAGCGCTGGAGAGGACTCAAGGCAATCAGGCTGTCCCACGTGGGGCTCACAGTCTTCACCTGCATTTTACAGGTGAGGTAACTGAGGCACAGAGAAGTGAAGTGACTTGTCCAAGGTCACACAGCTGACAATGGCCAGAGCCGGGATTTGAACCTATGACCTCTGACTCCAAAGCCCGGACTCTTTCCACTGAGCCACGCAGCTCTCCCCTAGATGGTATTTGTTAAGTGCTTATCAATCAATCAATCAATCGTATTTATTGAGCGCTTACTGTGTGCAGAGCACTGTACTAAGCGCTTGGGAACTACAAGTTGGCAACATCTAGAGACGGTCCCTACCCAACAGTGGGCTCAGGGTCAAACACTAATCTTAGCCTGGGTTAGTACAGGTTAATTTGGCTGGACACAGTCCCTGTCCTGCATGGGGCTCATAGTCTGGGTTAGTGCAGGTTAATTTGGCTGGATGCAGTCCCTGTCATCATCATCATCATCATCAATCGTATTTATTGAGCGCTTACTGTGTGCAGAGCACTGTACTAAGCGCTTGGGAAGTACAAATTGGCAACATATAGAGACGGTCCCTACCCAACAGTGGGCTCACAGTCTAAAAGAGTGGGCTCACAGTCTGTCCTGCATGGGGCTCATAGTCTAAGTATTCATTCAATCGTAGGAGGGAGAACAGGAGAACTGAGACGTAGAGAAGTTAAGTGACTTGCCCAAGGTCATTCGGCAAGCAACTAGGATCAGATCCCTGGTCGTCTGGCCCCCAGGCTTGCGCTCTTTAATGTAGGCCACACTGCTTCTCAATGGAACGAGGAGAAGGATTGAAGAGGAAGAGGGCGGATGGGCTTGATTATGCCTGGGAATCTTGTCTTATTGCTGTGGAGTCGTCTCCTACCCATCGCGACTCCATGGATCCATCTCTCCCAGAACGCCCCACCTCCATCTGCCCCGGTAGTGGATCCAGAGTGTTTTCTTGGTAAAAATCGAAAGCGGTTTGCTGTTGCCTCCTTCCGCACAATAAACTCGAGTCTCCGCCCTCGACTCTCTCCCTTACCGCTGCTGCCCAGAACGGGTGATTTTTGAGTTGGAGCAGATTTCCTTCCACTCGCTAGCCACTGCCCAAGCTAGGAATAGAATGGGTAGGCCTCTGCTCGACCCTCCCTCCCATCTTCGAGACTGGTAGGCTAATAACAATAATAATAATAATAATGATGATGGCATTTGTTAAGCGCTTACTATGTGCAGAGCACTGTTCTAAGTGCTGGGGGGGGGATACAAGGTGATCAAGTTGTCCCACGTGGGGCTCACAGTCTTCATCCCCATTTTACAGATGAGGGAACTGAGGCTCATAGAAGTGACTTGCCCAAGGGCACACAGCAGACGTGTGGCGGAGTCGGGACGTGTGGTGGAGGCTATTGGGAAAGTCTCCAGGTGTGCTTCTGTGGGGTTGTCTAAGAACAGGCTTACGAAATTTTTGACACTCCTGTGTTAATCAAATGATTCATTTGTTTAAGATGAACCATTTGGAAGTGTTTTGGGTTTAAACGGATTTAAAAAATAAATTCTTCATTATCTCATTGCTTTCCCAAGGTCTTCTCCAGCTCTGCAACTCATTCAATCATATTTATTGAGCGCGTACTGTGTGCAGAGCACTGTACTGAGCGCTTGGGAAGTACAAGTCGGCAACAGATAGAGACGGTCCCTACGCAACAACGGGCTCACAGTCTAGAAGGGGGAGACAGGCAACAAAACAAAACATGGAGACAGGTGTCCAAATCGTCAGAACAAATAGAATTATAGCTATAGTCATTCATTCAATCGTATTTATTGAGCTACAATTCTACAATGTGAGCATACAAACATCTGTCATCCCCAACACTATCCTTCCTAAAAAGAAAAAGAGGTGTTGCCAAGGCTGAAATGTAGGTGGAAGATTATCATCCAGAGACTAAACCAAACTACCAAACACTTTGTCTCCCATTCTAGATTGTAAGCTCATTGTGGGCCAGGAACGTGTCTACCAACTCTGTTATACTGTCCTCTCCCAAGCACTCAGTACAGTGTTCTGCAATCAATCAATCAATCAATCATATTTATTGAGCGCTTACTATGTGCAGAGCACTGTACTAAGCGCTTGGGAAGTACAAATTGGCAACACATAGAGACAGTCCCTACCCAACAGTGGGCTCACAGTCTAAAAGGGGGAGACAGAGAACAGAGCCAAACATACCAACAAAATAAAATAAATAGGATAGAAATGTACAAGTAAAATAAATAAATAAATAAATAATAAATAAATAGAGTAATAAATATGTACAACCGTATATACATATATACAGGTGCTGTGGGGAAGGGAAGGAGGTAAGACGGGGGGATGGAGAGGGGGACAAGGGGGAGAGGAAAGAAGGGGCTCAGTCTGGGAAGGCCTCCTGGAGGAGGTGAGCTCTCAGCAGGGCCTTGAAGGGAGGAAGAGAGCTAGCTTGGCGGAGGGGCAGAGCTCTCAATAAATTTGATCAATTGATTGCTTTGTCCTGTCAGACGTCATCATTGTTGTGTCTGCTTATTTTTGTAGAATACTCTCCCAAGCGCTTAGTTCAGTGCTCTGCACACCGCCAGTCAAAGCACTGTACTATGTACTGAGCTAAATACAGTGGAAGTTGGCAGATATCGTCTCTGCCCTCAGAGAGCTCCTGATTGAGAGTGGGGGAGAGACAATAATAACAACTATAGTAATAAGCATAACAATAATAATAATTGTGGTATTTGTTAAGCATTTACTGTGTAGTGAGTACTGTTCTAAGAGCTGGGGTAGATATTACTAAATCATGTTGGACACAGTCCCTGACCCACATGGGGTTCACAGTCTTAATAGGAGGGAGAATAGAGATTGAATCCCCACTTTACAGAAGAAGAAACCGAGGCACAGAGAAGATAAGCGACTTTCCCAGGGTCACACGGCAAGCAAGTGGAATAGACAGGATTAGAACCCAGGTCCTCTGACTCCCAGGCCTGCGGTCTTTCCACTAGACTACGGTGTGCTCACAAAGAAAAAGCCCTTCTGTCAGACCAGAAAATATATGTAAAACAGAGTAAAAAAGTAGTAACAATGAAGATACTTCATAATTCCAATAGCTTTTAATTCCTTTGTGCCTCACTTTTTCCTTTGTTAAGCAGGAGTATTTCATCATTTACTGAAGGCCTGGCATTTTTTCAAAATCAACAGAATAGATAATATTCTTGCCACTGGGCTTCCAATCTGAAAATCTTCATGGTGTCATTGCTGAATAGTTCAGACTTTAAGCACCACCATCACGTGAGACAAGGGAATCACTGACTACAGAGAGCTTTCTCATGACCTTGAGAGAAGGTCTTCCACCATTAAGTAGGAATCCCTTTGAAACTTCAAAGATGGGAAGCAGGACATCACCTCCAACTTTCCAGAAAATCATTTCTGCCAGTCAAACCGTGGAAAAAAGAGTGGTGACCTTCCTGCACTCCTTAGCACTTATGTACTTAGCTGTAATATCTTCATTTATTTATTTATTTAGTCATATTGTTTGTTTCCCAATCTGGAGTGTAAGTTCGTTGTGAGCAGGGAATAATGTCCGTTTGTTGTTGTACTCTCCCAGGCTCTTTGTAGAGTGCTTTGGACACAGTGAGTGCTCAATAAATATGATTGAAAAGTGTCTACAGGAGCTCTTCCTCAACCTATAGAAGACTGAAGAAATGCCACAAGACTTCAGAGATGCCGCCATAATCACCACCTTCAAGTAGAAAGCGGAGACAGCTGGCCACGGAAAGTACGGACGTCATGCCCCAGCTTTGTATCGCTGGTACTTGTAGTTACAGCAGCGTTGGTGGTATAGTTGTTAGCATAGCTGCCTTCCAAGCAGTTGACCCGGGTTCAATTCCCGGCCAACGTAGAGTTTGTATTTTCTTTTAGACTGTGAGCCCACTGTTGGGTAGGGACTGTCTCTATATGTTGCCAACTTGTACTTCCCAAGCGTTTAGTACAGTGCTCTGCACACAGTAAGCGCTCAATAAATATGACTGATTGATTGATTGATTGGTACAATTCTACCTAGAAGCCTTCAGGACAGGTTTCTGATGGGCATGACCAACTGCGGGCTGCCTGAAACAAATATGACTTCAGACGCCAATACATCAAACTTTGGTCCGTCTATCACACAATTGTTTTTACTGAGCTCCTACCATACGTAGAGCACTTGGGAGAGTACAGAAAAATTAGGAATCATGGAATTAGGAATCGGAGAAGCAGCGGGGCTCAGTGGAAAGAGCCCAGGCTTTGGAGTCAGAGTTCCTGGGTTCAAATTCCGGCTCTGCCAATTGTCAGCTGTGTGACTTGGGCAAGTCACTTAACATCTTTGTGCCTCAGTTCTCTCATCTGTAAAATGGGGATTATGACTGTGAGCCTCCCGTGGGACAACCTGATCACCTTGTAACCTCCCCAGTGCTTAGAACAGTGTTTTGCACAGAGTAAGTGCTTAATAAATGCCATTATTATTATTATTATTATGGTCCCTGCTTTTTACAGTCTAGTAAGGGAGATTGATATTAATTAAGAGAAGAGAAAGAAGGAAAAGTAAATGTTTATGCGAGCCAGTGTGTAAGTACACAGGATAAGCAAGTTAATAGGTACAGGAGTAATACAAATGGGTTCTGAGTCTCCAAGGGTCTAGTTGGTAAAGAGGTGCTGAGGTGGTATTTAGGGTCTACAGCCTGGGATCGAACACTGTAGAGATTGATTGATGACAACAAGTGGGGAAACCTATCAGTATCTTGTAGCACAAAACGGCCTAAGTCTGCCGTGAGGAACAACTGAAACAATCCACTCCCAATCCGCCAATCAATTCATCAGTGGCATTTATTAATTCATCAGTGGTCTTGGGAGAGTACAACACAATAGAGCCGGTAGACTTATTCCCGGCCCACGAGCTACGCAGACAAAAGAGCGTTTCGGCTGTCGGTAAGTAATGGCTTTCCACACTGTGGTCAAGTTCACGTTTTCAGAATTACTAGAGGGAATGGGGCTGCATTATGAGTCATTGACTTTCTAGCCTCTGCATTGCTTTAGATTTCTTGAATGAGCAGTTCATTCTCTATTGCTGCCTATTTTCAGGTGTTAAATAAGGTCAATAACGCCGGTCCCCCTCCTACCTTTCACCTCAGTACTCTCTTACTACAACTCAGCCTCCCACTTCTCTCATCTAATGCCAACCTACTCAATGTACCTCAGTCTCTTCTACCTCAATGCCGACCTCTCACCCTCGTCCAGTCTCTGGCCTGGAATGCCCTCTCTCTTCATAACCAGCGGACATTCAAAGCCTTATCGAGGGCACATCTCCTCCAAGAGGCCTTCCCTGAAGAAGCCCTCTTTTCCTTTTCTTCCACTCCCTTCTGCGTCACCCTGACTTGCTCCCTTTGTTCATCCCCTCTCCCAGCCCCACAGCAATTCCGTACATACCCTTAATTTATTCATTTATATGAATGTCTGTTCCCTCTCTAGATTATGAATTTGTTGAGGGCAGGGAATATGTATGTTATATTGTATTGTACTCTCTCAAGTGCTTAGTACAGTGCTCTTTGCACAGTAAGCCCTCAGTACATAGGATTGATTGATTCATAATAGTGATGGCATTTATTGAGTGCTTACTACTACTAATAATAATGATGGCATTCGTTAAGCGCTTACTATGTGCAGAGCACTGTTCTAAGCGCTGGGGGGAATACAAAGTGATCAAGTTGTCCCACGTGGGGCTCACAGTCTTAATCCCCATTTTACAGATGAGGGAACTGAGGCTCAGAGAAGTTAAGTGACTTGCCCAATGTCACACATCAGACATGTGGCGGAGCTGGGATTCGAACCCATGGCCTCTGACTCCAAAGCCCGGGCTCTTTCCAGTGAGCCACACTGCTTCTCTTACTAGGTGCAAAGCACCGTTCTAAGCCTCCTGGTTATGGTGATAATTAAATGAGTATATAACTATGACAATGTTCTGGAAATAAAAGTACTGGAGAGATGTAAAGAGTATAGATTTTGAGTATGCTGAGGGACAGGAAAAATACCTAATCTGTATCTGTGTCTTTTTTTCCAGAGCTTTGTACAGTGATCTGCACACATAAAGCGCTTAGCAAGTACTATTAATTCTAATACTACTAAAGCACTGCTTACCATGCTTCTTCACCCATCCGCCCGACATTTCTGGGATTCATACATTCATTCAATCATATTCATAGAGCACTTACTATGTGCAGAACACTGTATTAAGCATTTGGGAGAGTGCACTATAAGCAGACACATTCCCTGTCCACAGTGAGCTTACAGTTTAGAGGACTCTTAACTCAGCTTCAGCAGGAAAACCAGGGACGAGAGACAGAATTCATTTGCCAGGAGGGAGGAGATGGCAGAGAAAAGTAGGTTTCTACACCCTTTCTGATGCCAAGATTAATCAATCAATCAAACGTATTTATTGAGCGCTTACTGTGTGCAGAGCACTGTACTAAGCGCTTGGGAAGTACAAGTTGGCAACACATAGAGACGGCCCCTACCCAACAGTGGGCTCAAGATAGAACTCAGACCTAAGGGGGTCCTTTAGAAAGCCAACCAATCTAAGCAGGAAGGCTAAATCTCCCCGTATATTTAAATGAATTGCTCATCAGTGAAGTCAGTAAAATGGTATGACAGCTCATTGAGGAGAAAAGCACTTCTGTAAAGTGTTAAGAAAAAAGATGAAACCAAAGTGAATGGTTAATTTATAAGAAAAAGGAGTAGATAAATTTCAATGATTGAAGTTAAAATGCTGCCATGTCATATGACAATAATGATGATGATGAAGGCATTTATTAAGTGCTTATTATGTGCAAAGCACTATTCTAAGCTCTGGGGAGGTTACAAGGTGATCAGGTTGTCCCACGAGGGGCTCCCAGTTTTCATCCCCGTTTTACAGATGAGGTAACTGAGGCCCAGAGAAGTTAAGTGACTTGCCCAAATCACATAGCTGACAATTGGCGGAGCTGGGATTTGAACCCATGACCCGTGACTCCAAAGCCCGGGCTCTTTCCACTGAGCCACGCTGCTTCTCAATACTGTTTAAAGCTCCTTAGTCAGTCAGGGTGCCAGAGAAGAAGTGTTGCACAGTGGTTAGAGCACAGTCTGGGGAGTCAGGAGGATCTGGGTTCTAATGCCGGCTCTGCCATTTGTCTGCTGTGTGACTTTGGGTAAGTCACTTCGCTTCTCTGTTGCCTAGGTTACTTCATCTGTAAAATGGGGATGAAGACTGTGCGCCCCAAGAGGGACAGGGACTGGGTCCAACCTGATTAGATTGAAAATCTCCCAGCACTTAGTACAGTGCTTGACATGTAGTAAGTGCTTAACAAACACCATTATTATTATTATTATTATTATTGTGTCTGTATTTTATTTTGTTAATATGTTTTGTTTTGTTCTCTGTCTCCCCCTTCTAGACTGTAAGCCCACTGTTGGGTAGGGACCGTCTCTATATGTTGCCAACTTGGACTTCCCAAGCGCTTAGTACAGTGCTCTGCACACAGTAAGTGCTCAATAAATATGATTGATTGATTGATTGATTGATTGCTGCTGGAGTTAGATGATGCTACAGATGAGGAAAAAAGCAGCCTGGCCTCCCGGAAGGATCCTGGGCCTGAGAGCCAGAGGACCTGGGTTCTATTCCTGTCTCTTCCATAAATCTGCTCTGTGACCTTGAACAAGTTACTTAGCTTCTCTGTACCTCAGTTTCCTCATCTGTAAAATGGGGATTCGATACTTGTTCTCCCTCACCTTGAGACTGTAAGTCCCATTTGGGACAGGGACTATGGCCCATCTGATTATCTTGTATCTTCGGTGCTTAGAACAGTGCTTGGCACATAGTAAGTGCTTAACAAATACCATAATTATTTTTATCTTTCCCAGTGCTTAGTATAGTGCTTGCCACACCGTTACAGCTTAAGAAATACCAACATTCTCATCATCATGTGTGTCACTCGGGTGAGTGTAAGTGGAACAATCAATTCTTTACTGCCAATTCTTTTTGACACTGTGGAAATCATTATAAACTGCCAACATCAATGGATTTACTGGGCATCTATAATGGACAAACTATGGTATTAAACCCATTAGACTGTGAGCTTGTAGTGTGCAGGGAATGCATCTGCAATATCGTTATTTTGTATTCTCCCAAGCACTTAGTACAGTACTCGGCACACAGCAAGCGCTCAGTAAATATGACTGACTGACTAATTGGCCATCATCATCATCATCAGTCATATTTATTGAGCGCTTACTGTGTGCAGAGCACTGTACTAAGCGCTTGGGAAGTACAAATTGGCAACATACAGAGACAGTCCCTACCCAACAGTGGGCTCACAGTCTAAAAGGGGGAGACAGAGAAGAAAACCAAACATACTAACAAAATAAAATAAATAGAATAGATATGTACAAGTAAAATAAATAAATAAATAAATAGAGTAATAAATATGTACAAACATATATACATATATACAGGTGCTGTGGGGAAGGGAAGGAGGTAAGATGGGGGGGATGGAGAGGGTCTCGGCCCTGAAGCATATTAAATTTAACGGGAGAGACAAGCAAACCTAAACAGCCAAAATATCAGCTCGTTCAAGTGTAAATGAACGGATCTACATTTAATAATAATAATAATAATAATAATAATGGCATTTATTAAGCGCTTACTATGTGCAGAGCACTGTTCTGAGCGCTGGGGAATGTACAAGGTGATCAGGTTGTCCCACGTGGGGCTCAAAGTCTTCACCCCCATTTTACAGATGAGGGAACTGAGGCCCAGAGAAGTGAAGTGACTTGCCCAAAGTCACACAGTTGACAAGTGGTGGAGCCGGGATTTGAACCCATGACATCTGACTCCAAAGCCCGGGCTTTTTCCACTGAGCCACGCTGCTTTACGTGGCTGTAAAACTGTAAAATGTCCTGGACAGCCAGGTTGCAGATATGCTACTAGCCACAGAGCCAGCACTATTTTGGAGTCTCCCTCATTGTGATGTGATTGCTTTGCACATTGTAAGCGCTTAACAAATACCAACATTATTATTATTATTATCTTCTTGGAAGTTTCTGCTCTGAGAAAGCCACCTCATTTCCAAGTGTCCTAGAACAGGCTGATCAGGTGCTACTCCCTATCTACTTATCATTATGACAGTGGTCTAAGCTTTTGCTTCATGTCTCCCTTAAAGTGAGTGTTTTGTTGACCCTGTGTATGGTTACTTCATTTCCAACCAGACAAAACAGCAGTCAGCGGTATCCTGCTCAGATAATAATAATAATAATAATAATGATAATAATAATAATAATAATAATGATGGCATTTATTAAGCACTTACTATGTGCAAAGCACTGTTCTAAGCGCTGGGGAGGATACAAGGTGATCAGGTTGTCCCACGGGGGGCTCACAGTCTTAATCCCCATTTACAGATGAGGAAACTGAGGCCCTGACTTGCCCAAGTTCAGAGCTGGATAGAACCTGGATATCTTGACTCCTAATCCCCAACTCTGTATGCTAGACAAATCTAGGCAATCCACTTCTGCTCCTTGACTGTATCAACACTTGCTTATAATAATAATGATAGTAATGATAGTAATGATAGCAATAATAGTAGTATTTATTAATCAATCAATCAATCAATTGTATTTATTGAGCGCTTACTGTGTGCTGAGCACTGTACTAAGCGCTTGGGAAGTACAAGTTGGCAACATATACAGTCCCTACCCAACAGTGGGCTCACAGTTTAAAAGGGGGAGACAGAGAACAAAACCAAACATACTAGCAAAATAAATAGAATAGATATGTACAAGTAAAATAAATAAACAAATAAATAGAGTAATAAATATGTACAAACGTATATACATATATACAGGTGCTGTGGGGAAGGGAAGGGAAGGGAAGCACTTATTAAGCACTTACTGTGTGTCACTGCACTAATAATAATAATAATAATAATGATGGCATTTATTAAGCACTTACTAAGTGCAAAGCACTGTTCTAAGCACTGGGGAGGGTACAAGGTGATCAGGTTGTCCCACGGGGGGCTCACAGTCTTAATCCCCATTTTACAGATGAGGGAACTGAGGCACAGAGGAGTTAAGTGACATGCCCAGAGTCACACAGTTGACAATTGGCGGAGCCGGGATTTGAATCCGTGACCTCTGACTCCCAAGCCCGGGCTCTTTCCACTGAGCCACGCTGCTTCTCTAGATCAAACACATAGTACAGTGATTTGTACACAGTAAGCCTTCAATAAATAGGATTTAATGAATCCGTTCTCCTCTCATGTCTTGCCCAGCAAAGATCAGAAGTATTGCTTCAGTCAGAGTGGTTTGACTGTATGTCGAGACCTTGTTGTGTATGATCAGCTTTGACATTTGGCATTGCATAGCCTTATCATTATTATTATGGTGGTAGAGCACTCACTATGTGCTGAACACTGTGCTGAGTGCTGGGCTAGATGCAAGGTAATTGGGCTGGACATATGTCCCTGCTCTACATGAAGCTCACAGTCTTATTCCTCATTTTACAGATGAGGGAACTGTGGCAAAGAGTAGTTAAGTGACATGCCCAGGGTCACACCACAGACAAGCGGGAGAGGCAGGATTAGAACCCAGGTCCTTTTGACTCCGAGTCCCGGGCTCTAGCCATTAGGACACTCTGCTTCTCGTACAAGTCTGACGTGGTGTCAGGGTGATGAACAGGTCTCGTATTTTTTTTAGTGGCGTTTGTTAAGCCCGAACTATGTACCAGCCACTGTACTAAGCGCTGGGATAAGATTCAAGCTAATCAGTTTGGACATAGTCCGTGTCCCACATGGGGCTCACAGCCTTAATCCCCATTTGACAGATGAGGGAACTGAGGCACAGAGAAGTGATTTGCCCAAGGTCACCCAGTAGGGTCATTTAGAGAAGCAGCGTGGCTCAGTGGAAAGAGCACGGGCTTTGGAGTCAGAGGTCATGGGTTCAGTTATCAGCTGTGTGACTTCGGGCAAGTCACTTCACTTCTCTGTGCCTCAGTTACCTCATCTGCAAAATGGGGATTAAGACTATGAGACCCCCGTGGGGCAACCTGATCACCTTGTAACCTCCCCAGCGCTCAGAACAGTGCTTTGCACATAGTAAGCACTTAATAAACGCCATTATTGTTATTATTATAGCACTTAATAAATGCCATTATTGTTATTATTATAGACAAGTGGCAGAGCCGGGATTAGAACCCGGGTCCTCCTGTGCTCTAGCCACTAGGCAGCACTACCTCTCTAGCAGAAGAGTAAGCTGGACTTGAATATTGATCTAGGAACCTTCAAATTGATTTGAATCTTGATGCTTCTGTGACCCCACTCTGTGTTTCCCAGAGTTAAATACCTATCCCTCCTCCTACTTAGACTGTGAGCTCCATGGACAGGGACTGGTTCCGACCTGATTAACTCATCGATCTACCCCAGCGGTGTTTAGTAAGCCTTAACACATACCATAATTATTATTTATTATTGCCTTCACGGTGTCATTAGCCTCCTCTCTCCTTTCATCTTCTAGACTGTAAGTCCACTGTTGGGTAGGGACCGTCTCTAGATGTTGCCAACTTGGGCTTCCCAAGCGCTTTGTTCAGTGCTCTGCACACAGTAAGCGCTCAATAAATAGGATTGATTGATTGATTTCATCACTGGACAGCCTGTCTTGGGTCATTCATAGGCTTTCCAACAGGGTTCGGGGACACAGCGAAGCACTGTGGCCTAGTGGATAGATCTCAGGCCCGAGAGTCATAAGGACCTGAGTTCTAGTCCTGGCTCTGCCACCTGTCTGCTGCGTGACCTTGGGCAAGTCATCCGTGGCTCAGTGGAAAGAGCACGGGCTTTGGAGGCAGTGGTCATGGGTTCAAATTCCAGCTCCACCAATTATAATAATAATAATAATAATAATGATGGCATTTATTAAGCACTTACTATGTCCAAAGCACTGTCCTAAGTGCTGGGGAGACTACAAGGTGATCAGGTTGTCCCACGGGGGGCTCACAGTCTTCATCCCCATTTTCCAGATGAGGGAACTGAGGCAGAAAGAAGTCAAGTGACTTGCCCAAAGTCACACAGCTGATAATTGGTGGAGCCAGGATTTGAACCCATGACCTCTGACTCCAAAGCCTGTGCTCTTTTCCACTGAGCCACGCTGCTTCTCTGTCACCTGTGTGACTTTGTCAGCTGTCAATTGTCAGCTGTGTGACTTTGGGCAAGTCACTTAACTTCTCTGGGCCTCAGTTACCTCATCTGTAAAATGGGGATTGACTGTAAGCCCCCCAAGGGCCAACCTGATCACCTTGTAGTCTCCCCAGCTCTCAGAACAGTGCTTTGCACATAGTAAGCACTTAATAGATGCCATTATTATTATTATATCACTTCTCTGTGCCTCAGTTATTCATCTGTCTAATGATGATTAAGACTGTGAGTCCCATGTGGGACAGGGACTGTATCCAGCCTGATTTGCTTGTATCCACCCCAGCGCTTAGTACAGTGCTTGGCACATACTAAGCGCTTAACTAATTTTATCATTATTATCATTACTTAATTTGCCTTTGTAATCTTCATATGCTTTGGAGGGCCTCCAAACCTGGTTAATAATTGACAGGACTGAGGTCTACCGATGTCCCAAATATTTTCTAGATTCTATGAACATTGAGAAAAAAGTCTTGATGTGATTTCCTACAATTTGGGAGGGTCTAAAGACCAGTGGTCATGTCTGCTGGACCCTCATCAATCAATCAACAGTATTTTTATTGGGCGTTTACTATGTGCAGAGCACTGTACTAAGTGCTTGGGAGTGTATTAGCAGAATTAGCAGATCTGTTCCCTGCTCATAACGAGCTTACTGTCTAGAACTTTCCACCGTGCGGAAAGGTGCTCTGTGCTTCCGGGAAATCTAAATAATAATAATAATAATAATAATGACATTTATTAAGCGCTTACTATGTGCAAAGCACTGTTCTAAGCGCTGGGGAGGTTACAAGGTGATCAGGTTGTCCCACAGGGGGCTCACAGTCTTAATCCCCATTTTCCAGATGAGGTAACTGAGGCACAGAGAAGTGAAGTAACTTGTCCAAAGTCACCCAGCTGACAATGGGCAGAGCCGGGATTTGAACCCGTGACCTCTGACTCCAAAACCCGTGCTCTTTCCACTGAGCCACGCTGCTTCTCCTCAATAAGACACGTTCTTCAGGAGTGAGGACTCAAGTAGGTTTCTGCGAGCTGGGGAGAACTATGTGGCCCCACGAGAGTTTCTACCATCAGCTCTCTCTTTTCTCTTCTTAAACATGGTAATACCGATGCCATCTTTCTTTGAAATCCTGTGGCATTTCCTCAGTGATCCATATGAGAAATGACAAAAGAAGCAACTTGGGAAGCAAAATGGCCCGTGGGAAGCAGATGAACTCATTGGAAAAGCACAGGCCTAGAGTCAGAGGACCTGGGTTCTACTGTGAGTCTGCTACTTCATCACCAATCGTATTTATTGAGCGCTTACTGTGTGCAGAGCACTGTACTAAGCGCTTGGGAAGTTGGCAACATATAGAGACGGTCCCTACCCAACAGTGGGCTCACAGTCTAAAAGTGGGAGACAGAGAACAAAACCAAACATACTAACAAAATAAAATAAATAGATATGTACAAGTAAAATAAATAAATAGAGTAATAAATATGTACAAACATATATACATATATACAGGTGCTGTGGGGAAGGGAAGGAGGTAAGATGGGGGGGATGGAGAGGGGAACGAGGGGAAGAGGAAGGAAGGGGCTCAGTCTGGGAAGGCCTCCTGGAGGAGGTGAGCTCTTGCTACTTGTGTGCTGTGTGATTTGGGGTGGGTTACTTAACTTCTCAATGCCTCAGTTGCCTCAACTTTAAAAAGGAGATTCAATCCGTGTTCTCCCTCCTACTTAGACTGTGAGCCCCACGTGGGACAGGGACTGTGTCCGACATCATAAACTTGAATCTACCGCAGCACGTAGAACAGTGCCTGGCATAAGCGCTTAGTACAGTGCTCTGCACACCGTAAGTGCTCAGTAAATATGATTGAATGAATGAATACAGTAAGCACTTAACAAATACCACAAAAAAAGAAGGTCTGGGCAGGCATGTCATCCAATACAGGAGCCGATTTTGGTCTATATCATTCATTCATTCAATCACATTTACTGTGTGCAGAGCACTGTACTGAGCGCTTGGGAAGTACAGCAATTACGGTATTCATTAAGTGCTTTCTATTTATAATAATAATAATAATAGCATGTATTAAGCGCTTACTATGTGCAAAGCACTGTTCTAAGCGCTGGAGAGGTTACAAGGTGATCAGGTTGTCCCACAGGGGGCTCACAGTCTTCATCCCCATTTTACAGATGAGGGAACTGAGGCCCAGAGAAGTGAAGTGACTTGCCCAAAGTCACACAGCTGACAAGTGGCAGAGGCGGGATTTGAACCCATGACCTCTGACTTCAAAGCCCGGGCTCTTTCCACTGAGCCACGCTGCTTCTCTATGTACTACGTACTTCTCTATGTACTCTTGTATGGTTAAATATATGAAAATTGATTTGCTGCTCACCGAACAGTGTAATGCCTTGGTAATATGTATATATGTATATATGTTTGTACATATTTATTACTCCATTTATTTTACTTGTACATATCTATTCTATTTATTTTATTTTGTTAGTATGTTTGGCTTTGTTCTCTGTCTCCCCCTTTTAGACTGTGAGCCCGCTGTTGGGTAGGGACTGTCTCTATATGTTGCCAACTTGTACTTCCCAAGCACTTAGTACAGTGCTCTGCACACAGTAAGCGCTCAATAAATATGATTAATTAATTGATTGATTAATAATAACAGGACTGAATGATAGACTATCACTCTCCTCACCTTCAAGTCTTATTCAAAGCACATTTCCTCCAAGAGGC
Source organism: Tachyglossus aculeatus (assembly GCF_015852505.1). Lineage (NCBI taxonomy): Eukaryota > Metazoa > Chordata > Mammalia > Monotremata > Tachyglossidae > Tachyglossus > Tachyglossus aculeatus. Next base: position 5,984,205 of record NC_052101.1, on the reverse strand, counting down.
CTTTCCCAAACTAAGGCCTCATTTCCTCTTCTCCCACTCCTTTCTGCACCATCCTGGCATTTGGATTTGCATCTCTTACTCACCCCTCCTTTGGCCATACAGCACTTATTCATCCAATCATATTTATTGAGCACTTACTGTGTGCAGAGCACTGTAATGAGTGCTTGATAGAGTACAATACAAGACAAATTCCCTGCCCACAATGAGCTTACAGTCCAGAGATGTACATATTCTTAATTTATTTATATTAACGTCTGTCTCCTGGACTAGACCAAAATCTTGTTATGGGCAGGAAACGTGTCTACCAACTCTACTATATAATAATAATGATGGCATTTATTAAGTGCTTACTATGTGCAAAGCACTGTTCTAAGCACCGGGGAGGTTACAAGGTGATCAGGTTGTCCCACGGGGCCTCACAGTCTTAATCTCCATTTTACAGATGAGGTAATTGAGGCACAGAGAAGTGAAGTGACTTGCCCAAAGTCACACAGCTGACAATTGGCGGAGATGGGATTTGAATCCATGACCTCTGACTCCAAAGCCCGTGCTCTTTCCACTGAGCCACGCTGCTTCTCTATATTGTACTCTCCTAGGTGCTTAGTACCATGCTCTGCTCACAGTAAATGCTCAATAATTTTGATTTATCGAATGCCTGATGATCGCTTAACACCAATCTGCCACCCCGCTTTATAATACTCCTCCAGTATGCCTCTGATTTCAACTTTTCTAGGCACTTCTCATTACTCTTTGTTTGTGATGATTTCTTTGCAACACTGCTTTCTTCCCAAGCTTCCTCTGTCACCTCATCAATCAATCAATCATTGATTTATCAGTGCATTTATTGAGCACTCACTGTGTGTAGCACACTGTACTAAGAGCAATAGAACAGTATAACGGACACATTCTCCTCCTGTAACCAGCTTATAGGGGAAACAGACATTATTATAAATCAATAAATAACAGATATATACATAGGAGCTGTGAAGCTGAGGGAAGGGTGAATAAAGGGAGTAAATCAGAGTGACATAGAAGGCTGAGGAAAAGCAGACTCATATTGGGGGAAGAGTCCCTCTCTTTGGGGAGTAAAACCTCTCTGATCCTGACATGTATTTTCTGGTCTAACCCAGCCGTATGAAAGAAGACCAGTAGGTCAAGGTGGGTTTCTGTTAAATGAAAGTATTGCAAAAAATGGAGCAGATTACAGAGCCTTCACCAGCAGTTGAAACTGCTAAACATCCCACCGGTAAGATGCTGAAATAAAGATAATTCCTTCTGTCGCTGACTTTCCTATTCCAATATGATACTGTTGAGGGTTGCACTCAGTGTGCATAACTGATAGACAAACTCGCTGAAGGCAGGGGCCTTACCAGCCTATTCTATTGTATTGTAGAAATAAAAATAATAATGGTATTTGTTCAGCACTTACTATGTGCCAAGCACTGTTCTAAGCACTGGGGTAGATACAAGGTATCAGGTTGCCCCACGTGGGGCTCGCATCCTTCATCCTCCTTTAACAGATGAGAGAACTGAGGCACAGAGAAGTGAGTTGACTTGCCCAAGGTCACACAGCAGACAAGTGGGCGAGCTGAGATTAGAACCCACATCCTCTGACATCCAAACCTGTGCTCTTTCCACTAAGCCACACTGCTTCTCCATCTGGCTATTAATCGACAATCAGTCATATTTATCTAGTGCTTACTCTGTGCAGAGCACTGTACTGAATGCTTGGGAGAGTACAAAATGACTATATAGCAGAGTTGGGAACCATGTTCCCTGTCCACAATGAGCTTACACTCTCACAGGAGCTTATTACAGTGCTGTGCTCACAGTCACTGATCAATCAATATGATCGATCGATACTCTTCCGAGCACTTAGTACAGTGCCCTGCACAGAGTAAGCATTCAATGAATGCCACTGATTAATTGATTGACTTGACCTACTGCTCATTTCACATACGAAGGATGGCCTGGGTTAGTAGTGATAGTAGTAATAATGGTAATAATAATAATAATGGCACTTATTAAGTGTTTACTAGGTGAAAAGCACATCTATCCTCATCACAAGCAAATGAGTACAGTGCTCTGCACACAGTAAGCGCTCAATAAAAACGATTGAATGAATGAAATACAATTAAACAAAATAAAATAGACTAGGTTAAGTGCTTGGATCAACCTGGTAGCAGTTTGGATGGAGAAGAAAGCATGGATTTTAGGGATGTTGTAGAGGCGGTGACTAATTGAATATGTAGTTGGATGAGAGATGAGTCAATATGAATGCCAAGGTCATGGGCTTGTGAGACAGGGAAGATGTTTACACTGTCAACAGTGATGGGAAAATCAGGAAGAGGACAGAGTCTGTGTGGGAAGATGAGCAATTCTGTTTTCGACATGTGAAGTTTGAGGAAGACAAGTTTTGTAATGCATGTATTTGTTGTTTAGGTTCAAAAACATTAGCATTTTAATCAGCGTGTATAAGTCAGTTGTGTCCTCTCAGGGTCGCAACTGTGAAGTTTCCAGTCCTCTACCATCATCATCAATCGTATTTATTGAGCGCTTACTGTGTGCAGAGCACTGTACTAAGCGCTTGGGAAGTACAAGCTGGCACCAGTCTCAGCTACGGGAGGGAGAGTCAAGCAAAGGCCTGTCCATTCCAATCCTAGCTTGGGCAGTGGCTAGCGAGTGGCAGGCAATCCGTTACAAGTCAAAACTCCCCCGTGCCAAGCAGCAGTGACATGGGAGAGAGCAGAGGGCGGGGACTCGAACTGACCGTGCGGAAGGCGGCAGTGGTAAATCACGTCCCTATTTTTACCAAGAAAATTCTATGGATCCACTACCAGAACAATTGCAGACGGAGAGCGGGACGTTCTGGGGGTGACGTGTCCGTGGGGTCGCTACGGGTCAGAAATGACTCGACGGCATAAGACAAGACTAAATCTTGGGTACGTGATATGTTCATGAATTTTCCTGGGACTCCCTCTTCGAGTCATGCTCTGTTTGAAGCCTTCTGCTCTGAGAGAGTCACCCCATTCCTAATGGTAGAACACTAGGCTGAGCTATTTCTGCTGTTTATTGTATTCTCCCTAAACAAACCAAAACAAACAAAAAAATCCCAAACATAGAGTTTGAGGCTCTGTCTTTGTAGCATATTTCTTCTGCCCCTCTGCTTACTGCTGCCCCATTTCATCTCACCCTAGAGTAGCTGTTTGGATATCCTGCTTTCCATTCCTTTTACATGCTGTGCCCGGAAAAGGTGTGATATATCAAGATGAAGCTTAGAGGCTGGAGGATTGACTTATGCAGGAGCTCATCATTTGTGACCCAGTTTTCATTCAATCATATTTAGTAAACGCTTACTTTGTGCAAAACACTATACTAAGCACTTGGGAGTGTACAATACAGCAACAGATACATTCTTTTAGACTGTGAGCCCACTGTTGGGTAGGGACTGCCAACTTGTGCCAACTTGTACTTCCCAAGCGCTTAGTACAGTGCTCTGCACACAGTAAGCGCTCAATAAATATGATTGATTGATTGATTCCCTGCCCACAATGAGCTCACGGCCTAGAATGCTTTGTCACTAGGTTTGAAGTAACGCTTGGGTTCTAATCCTGGCTCCGCCACTTATCTGCTGGGTGACCACAGGCAAGTCATTTAGCTTCTCTGTGCCTCGGTTACCTCATCTGTAAAATGGGGATTGAGACTGTGAGCCCCATGAGAGTCACGGACTGTGTCTAACCTGATTTGCTTGTAACCACCCCAGTGCTTAGTACAGTGCCTGACACATAATAAGCATTTTTAAAATGTCACAGTTATTATTAAGTATTGGACTTAACATTGGTTGAGATACGTGGAAATCAGATGGGAGCCCTATTGGAAAGTGTACAGGACCAGGAGCCAAGACACCTGGTTTCTAATGATGATGATGATGATGATGGCATTTATTAAGCGCTTACCACGTGCAAAGCACCATTCTAAGCACTGGGGAGGTTACAAGGCGATCAGGTTGTACCAAGGGGGGCTCACAGTCTTAATCCCCATTTTCCAGATGAGGCAACTGAGGCCCAGAGAAGTGAAGTACCTTGCCCAAAGTCACCCAGCTGACAATTGGCGGAGCTGGGATTTGAACCCCTGACCTCTGACTCCAAAGCCCGGGCTCTTTCCACTGAGCCACACTGCCTCTCTAATCACAACTCTGCCGCCACTTGCCTGCTGTTGTCTTGTTGCCATCGAGTCATCTCTGCCTCATAGCAACCCCACAGGCGCTTCTCACCCAGAACGACCCGCTCTCTATCTGCAATCGTTCTGGTAGTGGATCCAGAGAGTTTTCTTGGTAAAAATCGAAAGCGGTTCGCTGTTGCCTCCTTCCGCGCAATAAACTCGAGTCCCCACCCTCGACTCTCTCCCTTACCGCTGCTGCCCAGAATGGGTGAGTTTTGAGTTGGAGCAGATTGCCTTCCACTTGCTAGCCACTGCCCAAGCTAGGAATGGAAAGGGTAGGCCCCTGCTTGACTCTCCCTCCTATAATGGGGATTAAGACTGTGAGCCCCATGTGGGACAACTTAATCATCATGTAACCCCCCTCCAGCGCTTAGAACAGTCCTTTGCACATAGTAAGCGCTTAACAAATGCCATCATTATCATTATTATTATTATTATCCCCCCCGCCTTACCTCCTTCCCCTCCCCACAGCACCTGTATATCTGTATATATGTTTGTACGTATTTATTACTCTATTTATTTATTTATTTTAGTTGTACATATTTATTCTATTTATTTTATTTTGTTAATATGTTTTGTTTTGTTGCCTGTCTCCCCCTTCTAGACTGTGAACCCGCTGTTGTGTAGGGACCGTCTCTATATGTTGCCAACTTGTACTTCCCAAGCGCTTAGTACAGTGCTCTGTTCTCAGTAAGTGCTCAATAAATGCGATTGAATGAGTAAATGAATGGTAGAGGACTGTGAAACCCTGAGAGGGGATGCCTGCTGTTATCTTGGATGAAATCGCTTAACTTCTCTAGAGATTAATTTTCTCACCTGTAAAATGGGAGTAAAATACCTATTCTCCCTCCTCCGTGGGAGAGGGACTGTGTCTGATTTGATTATCTTGGACTTACCCCAGTACTTAGCCCTTAGTAAGCACTTAGTAAATTAATTGTTATATGGCATTTATTTTTTGTCATATGAAACTATGACTTAACATTAGATCTGGAGACCTTCAGTGTGATCTGAGTCCTAATATAATTATGTTTAGTGCCTTATTTTGTCATCTGCCACCTTTCTGTCTTCCCTTGACCATGTGTTGCCCAGGCAACATAAATCAGGGGTATTTGTGTTGTGTGTAATAATAATAATGATGGCATTTGTTAAGCGCTTACTATGTGCAAAGCACTGATCTAAGTGCTGGGGAGGTTACAAGGGGATCAGGTGGTCCCACGGGGGGCTTACAGTTTTAATTCCCATTTTACAGATGAGGGAACTGAGGTCCAGAGAAGTGAAGTGACTTGCCCAAAGTCACACAGCTGACAGTTGGCAGAGCCGGAATTTGAACCCATGACCTCTGACTCCAAAGCCCGGGCTCTTTCCACTGAGCCACGCTGCTTCAGCGTACTCTATTGCATATGGGTATCCTTGGTTACATGTAGTGTTTGACAAGTGTACATTGCCACAAAAATTTCATCTTTTTGAGTGTCATGGTCAATTGAGAATCTTTGTAGCCTAGCTGATGGAGACCAGGCCTGGGACTCAGAAGGTCATGGGTTCTAATGCTAGCTCTGCCACTCATCTGCTGAATGGCCTTGGGCAAGTCACTCCACTTTTCTGGACCTCAGTTACCTCATCTGTGAAATGGGGATGGAGACACTGAGCCCCATGAGAAGCAGCGTGGCTCAGTGGAAAGAGCCCGGGCTTTGGAGTCAGAGGTTCAAATTCTGGCTCCAGCAATTGTCAGCTGTGTGATTTTGGGCAAGTCACTTCACTTCTCTGGGCCTCAGTTCCCTCATCTGTAAAATGGGGGTGAAGACTGTGAACCCCACGTGGGACAACCTGATCACCTTGTAACCTCCCCAGTGCATAGAACAGTGCTTTGCACACAGTAAGTGCTTAATAAATGCCATCATTATTATTATTATTATTATGTGGGACTTGGACTGAGCCCAACCTAACTTCTATCTACCCTAGCACTCAGTACAGTGTCTGGCACATAGTAAACATTTAACAAATAACATAAAAAATTCAGAGCAGTTTTTTTAATTATACCAAGCAGTTTGTTATCACGGGCATGCTTACTCCTAAATTCTGATAACTCCTTCAGTTACCATCAACAGGTGGGCTTTTTTGTGAGTTTGGGGAATTTTTTTGAGTTAAGTGCTTTTTGGTAAGTACTCACTATGTACCAGACACTGTACTAAGCACTGGGGTGGATGCAATCTAATCGAGTTGGGCACAGTCCACATCCACGTCATCATCCCACATCTCATTATGGGCATTCAGGAACATGTCTGCTAATTCTGCTGTATTGTACTCTCCCAAGCGCTTAATACAGTGCTGTGAACATAGTAAGAACTCAATAGATACCATTGATTGATTGATTGATTGAGTGATGGGGCTCAGTCAATCAATCAGTCCTAATCCCCATTCTACAGATGAGATAACTGAAGCTCATAAAGTTAGGGGACACAGCATGGTGTAGTGAATAGAGCACGGGCCTGGGAATCACAAGGTCATGAGTTCTGATCCTGGCTATGCCACTTGCCTGCTGTGTGACCTTGGGCAAGTCACTTGAATTCTCTGGGCCTCAGTTACCTCATCTTTATTTGCTTGTATCCGCTCCAGCACTGATTACAGTGCCTGGCAAATAGTAAGCACTTAACCAATACTATTTTTAGACAAGCAGCATGGCCCAGTGGAAAGAGCACGGGCTTAGGAGTCAGAGGTCATGGGTTCAAATCCCGGCTCCACCACTTGTCAGCTGTGTGACTTTGGGCAAGTCACTTCACTTCTCTGGGCCTCAGTAACCTCATCTGTAAAATGGGAATTAAGGCTGTGAGCCCCCCGTGGGACAACCTGATCACCCTGTAACCTCTCCAGCGCTTAGAACAGTGCTTGGCACATAGTAAGTGCTTAATAAATCCCATTATTATTATTTTTTTTAATGACTTGCCCAGGGTCATACAACAGACATGTATTGGAACCTGGATTAGAATTCAGATCCTCTGCCTGTCAAGTCTGTGCTTTTTCCACTAGGCCACACTGCTTCCGAGCCCCTTCTCATAGCAGGGTTCCTCTCTATGAGTGATTCAAGTGTCTTTGTTAATGCTCTCAGAGAGCGAGGAAGCAGCGTGGCTCTGTGGAAAGAGCCCGGGCTTGGCAGTCAGAGGTCATGGGTTCTAATCCTGGCTCCGTTGCTTGTCAGCTGTGGTCGAGTACTTTGGTCGAGTCACTTCTCTGTGCCTCAGTTCCCTCATCTGTAAAATGGGGATTAAGACTGTGAGCCCCATGTGGGACAACCTGATTACCTTGTATCCTTCCAGCGCTTAGAACAGTGCTTGGCACATAGTAAGCACTTAACAAACGCCATCATCATCATCAATCATATTTATTGAGCGCTTACTGTGTGCAGAGCACTGTACTAAGCTCTTGGGAAGTACAAGTTGGCAACATAGAGACATCATCATTATTATTATTATTATTTGAGTTTCCCAGGAATTCAGAACCACCTTTGGGCACTAGGTTCCAGTCCAGGGGACTGCTACAACTGTTAAATATCTGTCTGGGTCAAGGTTGTTGTGAACACCCTGAACATAGGAGGAACATGGCGGTACCAATGGCATAGGACGTCTCCTCCAAGGGGCCTTCCCTCATTAAGCCCTCATTTCCTCTTTTCCCACTTCCTTCTGAGTTGCTTTGACTTGCTCCCCTTCTTCATCACCACCCTTCCAGCCCCACAGCATTTATGTCTTACGCTGTCGAGTCGTCACCGACCCTTAGCGACTCCGTGGATGCATCTCTCCCGTGATGGCCCACTCTCCATCTGCAATCATTCTCATAGCAGATCCGTAATGTATTTATTTATATTAATGCCTGTCTCCCCCTCTAGACCGTAAGCTCTTTATGGGCACGGAATGTGTCTGTTCTATGGTTGTGCTGTCCTCTTCCAAGGGCTGCCCATAGTAAGTTCTCAATAAATACAATCGATTGACTGACTGATTAAGACAGGGAAACAGGAAGGTCAGTGAGACCAAAGAGAGTCCCCAGGACCCTATGGAAGTTTTCACACTCAGCCGCAGAGATTTCACACTCAGAAACCGAAACTCACACTCAGGAATGTAGGTGAAATATGGTCAACGAAAGGGTACTGGGATTTAGAGGAGGGAGTGCTGGAACTCGTAGAAGAACAGTACTTCTTCTGGGAAGAAGTTCTCCTACTGGGAAGAACAGTACAATGCCAGCTGTTGCCAACTTGTACTTCCCAAGCGCTTAGTCCAGTGTTCTGCACACAGTAAGCGCTCAATAAATACGATTGAATGAATGAATGAATGAACAGAGCACGGGCCCCAGAGTCAGAAGGCCCAGGATCCTAATCCTGGCTCTGTCACTTGTCTGCACTTGGCAAAGTCACTTCACTTCTCTGTACCTCAGTTGCCTCATCTGTAATATGGGGATTCATCAATCGGTAAATCGTATTTATCAAGTGTTTACTTGTGTTCGGGGCACTACTGTGAAATCCATGTGGGACACAGACCATATTAAACCTGATTAGCTTTTATCTAACGCAGTGCTTACTGCAGTGCTTGGCACACAGTAAGAACTTGACAAGTACCATTAAATACATTTTAAAAAATCCACTTGCACCATTAAGAGAAGCAGCATGGCTCAGTGGAAAGAGCACGGGCTTGGTAGCCAGGGGTCATGGGTTCTAATCCCAGCTCTGCCACATGTCACTTCACTTCTCTGAGCCTCAGTTACTTCATCTGTAAAATGGGGATTAAGACTGTGAGCCCCACATGGGATAACCTGATTACCCTGTATCCTCCCAATCAATCAATCAATCAATCAATCAATTGTATTTATTGAGTACTTACTGTGTGCAGAGCACTGTACTAAGCACTTGGGAAGTACAAGTTGGCAACACTTAGAACAGCGCTTTGCACATAAGTGCTTAACAAATGCCATTATTATTATTATTATTATTATTATTATTATTATTATTCTTGTATACTCTCCTAGGCACTTAGTACAATACTCTGCACCCAGTAAGCACTCACTAAATATTACTGAGTAATCAAGTGTTCTAAAATAGTAGCAGTTGCTGGGATTACAAATGAAAAGGGAACTGCTTTTAAATTAAGAACGAGGTCAAAACTGGAGTATGAGACCATCTAAGAGATGGTTCTTCTCTAGACTGCAAGCTCGTCCTCTAGACTGTAAGCTAATAATGGGCAGAGAACATGTCTGCTGCTAATTCTGTTGTATCGTTCTCTCCCAAGTGCCTAGAGTAGTGCCCCGCACATGGTAAGCGCTCAATAAATGCTTTTGATTGATTGCAGGCACAAGCGGCTAAGCCAGAGGAGCAGGGAGGGACAGAAAGGTCTCTGCTTTATGGATTCTCCCAGGATGTTGAGATGGAAGTAGGCCTCAGAAGGGAAAACCCCCTTAATGGGAAGGAGGAAGTCTGAGTCCTGGAATGTCTGGAGAGATGGCTGAGCAGGGAAGAATCCCAGGCCCACCTCATACAGGCGTGCAAGACTGTTGACAACAAGAACTGATGCTTAATGGGTTTCATTTCACAGGTTCATGGATAAGTGATCTGAAGGAGAGAACGCTCAGACAAGTCTCAGAGCTGGAAGAGGCACTAAAGTTTTGCAGGTAAGAAACTAAGATCTCTTACCATTGAGTGAGTGGAGAGAAAAGAGGTAGATGAGGGTTGGAGTTGTGAAGAGCAAGGAAAAGAACCTCCAATATATAATTACGAACCCAACCGAATGATCACAGACTCTAAGCCATGCCTCAGGACAGAGATCTTGGACTTGTAATAAGCTGTGGCTTTAAATCAATGCAACAGTGAGCGGAAGCCATAAACGACTCCAAAATTTGGGCAGGCAAGTGGAGGAGAGTAGAAATTTAAAGGAAGGGTGAGATTTGGGCACTACAGAAACTACTGTACATCTTCTTTTAGAATGCTACTTGTAGTCATGGCTGCCCCAGCAGAGGAGTTGGAGAAGGAACGTAGAAGGGAACAAGAGGTTCTGGAACAGTTGCTTCTGAGAAATGATGTTTTCCAAAGATTAGGACTCTTAGAAGACCCAAAAGAGAATGGTTGAGAGAAAGCATGGTTGAAGCTTACAAAATGAAGAATGGTGTGGGCGGGAAATGTCCGTATTCTTGTTCAGCAAGCCCGATGACTCCAGAATATAGAATGAAGGTAGGAGTTGGGAGTGGAAAAAAATCCGTACATCACCCGGGGAGAAGAACGGGAAGTCACAGGAAGGTTGACAGGCCAAAAATATCAAGAGGCCGAAAAAGGAATGGACAAACTGGGATGAGAGTAGTGCATTTTGAGAGAGAAATTTGGAATGCTGGTGGGAAATCTGAATGGTAGAAGATTCAAGACAAGTGGATGAATGAATGACAAGTACAGGATGGATTATTAAGAGGGAAAATTTCGGTATGACAAATAGTCTATCCACGACCTAATAAAGCACAGCCTTCATATTATTTTTCCAAGCATCCTTTCTTTCCACTCTTGGTAAGATCATTTTCAGACAGGCAAGACCATCAGTAGCTTCACTGTAGCATATCTAATGATTTAACGACTCGTGCCTACCTTGGATTGCCGCTTTAAATTAAATCGATCATGCTAATTTTGGGGTAGAAAGAAGGATGTGACTTCAAGCTCACTTGATTCGCACTTACCTTCCAGGGACCATGACGGGGTTGGAGGGAAGGAGGAGGGGTGGAGAGGGGCGAATGGATTTGCCATCCACCTTCCGCATTCTGGGACATCCCTGCTACTCGCCTCAGTGGACGGTGAGATCTGAACTGACCAGGTGCTGTAGTTGGTCCCTGCCACACCCAAGCTCGTGAAATAAGCAAGAGCAACTTTGATGCATGGTCGAGGCCTACCAGTTAACTCAAGACAGTTTCAATTCCGTGACATTTAACTTATAAAAAAAATTCCCCTGGGTGGCCCCTAAATTCCACGACTCTCTTTGGCGTTCTGAGATGTATGGTCAGCTTCCTTTCAATTTCCTTAGGAAGATGCTCCTGTTATATCTGTTCAAACGAGGGACTGAATCCTCAAACACTCATGTTAGCATTTAGCTTTTATCTGTTTTAGACTGTGAGCCCACTGTTGGGTAGGGACTGTCTCTATGTGTTGCCAATTTGTACTTCCCAAGCGCTTAGTACAGTGCTCTGCACATAGTAAGCGCTCAATAAATACGATTGATTGATTGATTGATTGATCTGGAATATTCCCAGCACCTATTTCCTCAACACTTTACCATCCTGTGCGTAATTAATGATAGTTTTCTGAAAGAGATTATAAGAATAATAAAACTAATATTTTGGAATCTGTAGCATCCTTATTCCATTTAACAATAAAAATTGGATTCTAATATGTGGATATATATGCACATATATACACGTTAAAACTCTCATGAGTGAGAGAAAGACAAAGAGGGGCACCTTTCATTGTTAATTTATTTTATATGGGAATTTTTCTTCTACTGAACCTCGTCTTCTCTTGCGGAGAGACAATCTACTTTTTAAAGACAATTTCTATTGGGTGTTTACGTGTCCTTTAACTCTTCTGATCGTTGGGCAACATTTGCGCATATCAATGTGGTTCCTTTGATTTTCATTTGCTGTAACGTTGGGAAATCTTCTTTTTGAATATCACCGAACTTCCAGGCAGATGTCAAAGACCGTAGGTGGGTCATTTTGAGCCAATTATAGCTTGGCTCTGCTCTGCACATAGTAAGCACTCAATAAATACGATTGAATGAAATACGATTGAATGAATAGCCTGACTGAGATTTCGCAAAACCTGAAGCGGGCCTAGAGACACTGACTGTGCCCTGGAATAATGAAGGTTTTGCTTCCAAATAAGGCTCTGGTTTGGCTCATCCTGGCTTGAAGATCTGGAATTCCGTCATAGAATTCAAACGGGATCCGCCTACAGAGAGCCTGGAAGCTGACAGGATTTCTGTCTGTAGATGTTTGATGTATGTGCGGTTGATACCTAATAAACATGAATGGTTTGGAGAAGAGAATAAACATCTCTTTACATACCTTCGATGAGAAGCATAATTGCCAGTAATATGTCCAGAGCCATCACAACCCGGTGTGGGACACCTACAATTAAAAATGTAAATTGGATAATTTACTTGGAAGAAATCAAACCTCCCCAAACAATTAAGTTCTTGTCAAGCACATTGTGGATTTCTCATTTGGACTGCCTCTCGCTGGTGGCTAGCGATTTATCTGAGTGCCAGTTTGAAATATGTTCCATTAGTATGAAAGCTCCCGGATGTCAGGAAACATGTCTACTTTCCTTTCCCAAGTGCTTAACAGTGAACAGCACTTAGTAGATGCTCAGTAATTACCATTCCCTCTCCATCGATGGAACTGCCAGAATCTTTCCCTCAAGAGGGAATCACCAGTTGTAAGAGAACGAGCGAGGATCTAGAATTTTGCTTATGATCATTCACCAGTCCCTATGTGTACGGCATTTCCATTTCATTAGACATTAAGCTAAGAAAGAAAACAATAATTGTGCTATTTGTTAAGCGCTTACTATAGGCCAAGCACGGCGTAGTGGACAGGCGAAGTAACTTGTACTTTCCAAGCACTTAGTACAGTGCTCTGCACACAGTAAGCGCTCAGTAAATACGATTGAATGAATGAATGAATGAATGAATGAATGAGTTCTAATCCCAGCTCTGCCACTGTCTGCTGTGTGATCTTGGGCAAGTCACTTCACTTTTCAGGACCTCAATTACCTCATCTGTAAAACGGGGATTAAGACTGTGAGCCCATCGTGGAACAACCTCCCCAGTGCTTAGAACAGTGCTTTGCACAAAGTAAGCGCTTAATAAATGCCATCATCATTATTATTACTATTATTATTATAGGGGCAGTGTCTGACACGATTTGTTTGGATCCACCCAGCGCTTAGAACAGTGCCTGGCAACTGGTAAAAGCTTAATAAATACCATAAATATTAACGTACTAAGACTGGGGTGGAAATAAGATAATCAGATCAGACACAGCCCCTGTCCCAGATGGGGATCACAGCTAAATGGGAGAGGGAACAGGCATTGAATCCTCATTTTACAGATGAGAAAACTGTGGCCAAGAGAAGTGAAGTGACTTGCCCAAGGACACAGATCAAGCAAGTGGAATATTGTTATACTGCACTCTCCCAAGTGCTTAGTACAGTGCTCTGCACACAGTAAGCACTCAAAAAACATGATGGGCTGATGGATTGAAGTGGCAGAGCAGGGATTAGAACCCAGGTCCTCTGATTCCCGGATCACTAGGTCACATGGCTTCAGTGCTGCTATTTGACATGTTTGGCTGGTGGGACATGGAAATGAGGCCTATTTTTGACGTTTTTTACTTCAAAGATTCAAAATATTTTGTTTTTCCTACTCTCCCAAACTGTACTTTGTTTAAGGAATGACAGCTGCGGTTTTCCCAAATCCTAAAAGAGAAGCAGCATGGCTCAGTGTAAAGAGCCCGGGCTTTGGAGTCAGAGGTCATGGGTTCAAATCCTGACTCTGCCAATTATCAGCTGTTTGACTTTGGGCAAGGCACTGAACTTCTCTTGACCTCAGTTACCTCATCTGTAAAATGGGGATGAAGACTGTGAGCCCCACGTGGGACAACTTAATCACCTTGTATCCCCCCCAGCGCTTAGAACAGTGCTTTGCACATAGTAAGCGCTTAACAAAGGCCATTATTATTATTATTTCTCTGGGCCTCAGTTACCTCATCTGGAAAATGGGGATGAAGACTGTGAGCCCCCCGTGGGACCACCTGGTCACCTTGTAACCTCTCCAGTGCTTAGAACAGGGCTTTGCACATAGTAAGGGCTTAATAAATGCCATTATTAAAAAAAAAAACAACCCGATCACCTTGTATCCCCCCAGGGCTTAGAACAGTGCTTTGCACATAGTAAGCGCTTAATAAATGCCATTATTAAAAAACAACCCGATCACTTAGAACAGTGCTTTGCACATAGTAAGCGCTTAATAAATGCCATTATTAAGAAAAAACAACCCGATCACCTGGTATCCCCCCAGCGCTTAGAACAGTGCTTTGCACATAGTAAGCGCTTAACAAATACCATCGTTATTGTTATTCAAAGAGTAATGGGGTGTTAAGAATTGAAAATCTTCTCTTTTTTTTTCACAGAATCAGTCTGAGAATGACACTTCATTAACTTGCTTCTGTCTTGTTCCAGGCTCAGGTCCTCTACTGAAGAGGACCCACGGCTGTCACGGGATAAATGAAAGCCAGGACCACTAATTCCGTTATCTAATAATTTCTGCACTATTAACAGTGTATACTCTACTGCTAATCATCTACCTGTAGAGAGAAAAAGACAAAAAAAATTCTATCCTCTGTCTCTCAGGGTAGGATTATTATCCTACAGCTAAAATAAATAGTTTGAAGGGGCAAAGGAAGTGTTGAAATGGGCCCTCTTATTTATTTGGAAGAATTTTAAAGCTGCTGAACTAAGCAATTGTGCCATCCCGTGGTCAAAGGAAAATCAAACCTTTCAATAAGATACTTCCAGGAAACTTACATATATTGAAGGTAAAATAAGTTCCAGTGCCATTTTATTTGGCCCGTTTTTAAAATTTGATGAACCACGTCAAATAGTGAAAGAGTTTTACGCAGGGATTTTTAATGGAGAAAGCAATACAATTAAACCCTAATGCGTCTGATTTTCGCAAGCTAATTTTTAAGACAGCAGATGAAGAATGGAATGTGAAAAGGATGTTGAGATCATCTGAGTATGTGCATTACTTATTTTTGGCAGAGAGATGTATGCTATCCCAGGAGTCACGGTTACCTAAGCAATCAATTTGATAGATTCAAACTCAGCTTGTCATCTTGGGCTGAAATGATTTCTTTGTAATGGCTGGTCTGCTTATATCACTGCTTTTAGGTATTAAACATTGGTAAAATGTTTACCAAAGGAAAAGGATTGAGGAAACAGGACACAGTCTGACATCAAAGATGTAAATGCTATTGAACGATCTTTTAAAATGGGCCCTAAGACATTTTGAGCTCCGATTCCAGCTTTCTTTTTCCATTCAGAACTGCCTTAGAAGAATCCTAGACTGTGAGCCCACTTTCTAGACTGTGAACCCACTGTTGGGTAGGGACCATCTCTATATGTTGCCAACCTGTACTTCCCAAGCGCTTAGTACAGTGCTCAGCACACAGTAAGCGCTCAATAAATACGATTGAATGAATGAATGAATGAATTCCCAGTTGCCGCTGCAGATTAATTCATTTTCATTCCAATTACCTTAACAGTGGATTTCTAATGGACAGACAAATGGTTACAGATGGAAACAGAATTATAATTCACAATGGAGTCTTCTATTTTTCCAAAGTAGTGCTTCAAGCTGAGATTAGGATCTGAGTGTTGTATTTTCCCACTATGGGAAGGGGATCTGTGTACCAACCCAGTTATACCGTACTCTCCCAAGCATTGCACTCAGGAAGTCCTCAATAAAAACGAATGACAGATTGATCGATCCAGAAGTTCAGGAAGAGTGATTCATTTCCTTCATTCCAACTCCAATCAATGGCCATTTTTCTATGCTCTTTTCTAGCGGTAAATGGGAACTAAAATATCCTAACAAAACAGACACCAGAATCTACAGGATTTATGAATCTATTTAGGTTACTACCACAGACGATTCTGGTAACTTCCGAACAACTAATGGTTGACATCAACATATCTAATCAACGGATGCTAAATTTTCAACCGTCCAAGTACCAAACAACCGTCAATCAGAGACGAAAGGCGCCACGTTGAAATAAGGCCAAAAACCTGTCCTCCCTCTTTCATGAGAATTGGAGCAGGGGATGACAAAGGAGTTTTATGGGAGATTGCATCTGAGGAAGGTCAGTTTCTGACCAGGGAAACAGCATGCTGTAGTGGCTAGAGCCTGGGGTTGGGCTGCCACTTGTCTGCTGTGTGACCTTGGACAAGTCACTTCATTCCTCTGGGTCTCAGTGACCTCATCTGTACAATGGGAATTGAGATCGTGAGCCCCACCCGGGACGGGGACTATGTCAAAACCTGATTTGCTTGTTCCCACCCCAGTGCTTAGTACAGTGCCTGGCACCTAGAAAGCACTTAACACATACCACAATTATTATCTCACCTGCAAATGAATATCGACTCCTCTCAGATAGAGGGTGGGGTGGGGTAAGGGTGTCAGGGGAGGGGGTCTTTTCCTGGTGAGGTCCCTCACTAATCTCTCTGAAAAGACAGATTTATGAAGTCCACTTCAGTGGGGGAGTCAACAGCTGTGTTAATCCCCTTCAGCCAAACAGAAACGAAGGGCGAGGAGTTGGGTCCATTCGTATCCCAACTTCTTTTCAGTGTCTCGTTTCGAAATCTCCGTTGCTTCAGGATGAAAATGGAATTTTCCCGGCATGAAATGGAAGTCAGTATTGCTGTTGGAGCATCCGTTACCTGGCTCTGGCTCTCTGTGTATGTCTGAGAAATGTATTTTCAAATGAACTCTCTCTTTTGTCTCTCTTGCCCAATTGTACTTTCCAAGCACTTAGCACAGTGCTCTGCACACAGTAAGCACTCGATAAATATGATTGAATGAATGAATTTGATCCCAAAATATGTCTTCCCCCTCTTTATTTGCTTTCATGGGGTGAGAGAATGAGGGTGTAGCTATCTTGACCTGATGATGGTGCGGGTCACCTCGCTCTCTGTACCCAGATAAATGATGCTAAAATGCAGCCTGTTCACAGCTTGAGTCATTCAATCGTGTTTATTGAGCGCTTACTGTGTACAAAGAACTGTACTAGGCGTTTGGGAGAGTACAATATAACAATAAACAGACACACTCCCGGCCCACCCCAAGCTGATGGTCTAGAGGGGGAGACGGACAGTAATATAAATGAATAAATAAATTACAGCTATGGATGGCTATTTCTGAAGGATGCCAACCTGATGGTACTGGTGAGTCAGATCATGGAAACCTGTTACCGGTGTTCTGCTGTCTGAGTTCAATGGAATAGTGATGAAGAGAGAGAGGCAGGTTGGGCAATGCGAGGCATAGGAGCTCATTCATTCAATTATATTTATTGAGTGCTTCCTGCGTGCAAAGCACTGTACTAAGTGCTTGGGAGAGTACAATATAACAAGAAACAGGCACATTCCTGCCCACAGTGAGCTCACAGTCTAGAGGAGGAGATAGGCACTAATATAAATAAATAGATAAATAAATTACATATATAGGTACTGATATACACTTATGTGCTGTGGGGATGGGAGGGAGGCCCCCAGCCCACGTCCTTCCCCTGGCCTGGAATGCCCTCCCTCCACACATCTGCCAAGCTAGCTCTCTTCCTCCCTTCAAAGCCCTACTGAGAGCTCACCTCCTCCAGGAGGCCTTCCCACACTGAGCTCCTTCCTTCCTCTCCTCCTCCTCCCCCTTCTCACCCCCCCCACCTTACCTCCTTCCCCTTCCCACAGCACCTGTATATATGTATATATGTTTGTACATATTTATTACTCTATTTACTTATTTATTTATTTTATTTGTAAATGTTTATTCTATTCATTTTATTTTGTTAATATGTTTTGTTTTGTTCTCTGTCTCCCCCTTCTAGACTGTGAGCCCACTGTTGGGTGGGGACCGTCTCTATATGTTGCCAACTTGTACTTCCCAAATGCTTAGTACAGTGCTCTGCACACAGTAAGCGCTCAATAAATACGATTGAATGAATGAATGAATGTATATATTTGTACAGATTTATTATTTTATTTATTTTACTTATACATATTTACTATTCTATTTATTTTGTTAATGATGTGCATATAGCTATAATTCTATTTATTCTGACGGGTTTGACACCTGTCTACATGTTTTGTTTTGTTGTCTGTCTCCCCCTTCTAGACTGTGGGCCCACTGTTGGGTAGGGACCGTCTCTATAAGTTGCTGACTTGTACTTCCCAAGCACTTAGTACAGTGCTCTGCACACAGTAAGCGCTCAATAGATACGATTGAATGAATGAATGAATGAAGGAGCAAGTAAGAGCAGTGCAGAAGGGAGTGGGAGAAGAGGAGAGGAGGGTTTAGTCAGGGAAGGCTTCTTGGAAGAGATGGGCCTTCAAAGTTCCCGAGCTAACCTCTGACTGGCTGGAGTCCATAGCCTTGGGAATGCTGGGCTTCCTGGGCTCCCACTTATCCTGGCATCAGACTGTATTTGGGAGACTGATCTCAGACCTCTAGAGAAGCAGCATGGCCTGGGGGAAAGAGCATGGCCCTGGGAGTAAGAGGACTTGGGTTCTAGTCCCGCCTCTGTCAATTGCTCTGCTAATGGATTGCTGAGTGACCTTGGGCAAGTCAATCAATCAATCAACCAATCGTATTTATTGAGCGCTTACTGTGTGCAGAGCACTGTACTAAGCGCTTGGGAAGTACAAGTTGGCAACATATAGAGACAGTCCCTACCCAACAGTGGGCTCACAGTCTAGAAGGGGGAGACAGAGAACAAAACCAAACAAAATGAAATAAACAGAATAGATATGTACAAGTAAAATAAATAAATAAATAAATAGAGTAATAAATATGTACAAACATATATACATATATACAGGTGCTGTGGGGAAGTCACCTAACTTCTCTGTGCCTCAGTTTCCTCAATTGTAAAATGGAGATTTATTACCCCTACTCCCTCCTACTTGAGACTGTGAGCCTCCCTGTGGGATTGTCTCCAACCTAATTAACTTGTAATAATAGTACTGATGGTATTTGTTAAGCGCTTACTATGTGCCAAGCACTGTTCTAAGCATTGGGGGAGATATAAGCTAATCAGGTTGTCCCACGTGGGGCTCACAGCCTTAATCCCCATTTCACAGATGAGGGAACTGAGGCACAGAGAAGCTAAGAATAGAGTTCCTAGTCCTTGCCAGTATTGGAGGCAGCAAAGGGGAGTGTATTTGGCTTAAAGTGAAAATTAAGCAGCTTGGGAAGCAGGCTGGCTTAGTGGGAAACACCGGTGGGAATAACATAGGTCTGCGAGTCAGGGGCACTGGGTTCTAATCCTGACTCCACCACTTACCTGCTGTGTGATCCTGGCCAAGTCATTTAACTTCTCTGTGTATCAGTTCCCTTATCTGTAAAATGGGGATTAAGACTGTGAGCCCCCCGTGGGACAATCTGATCACCTTGTAACCTCCCCAGCGCTTAGAACAGTGCTTTGCACATAGTAAGCACTTAATAAATGCCATTATTGTTATTATTATTATTATAATTATCTGCAAAATGGGGATTTGATACCTGTTCTCTCTCCTACTTAGACTGGTGAGCCCCTTGTGGGATCCGATTATCCCGTTATCCACCCCAGTGCTTATACTGTGCTTGCAATACTAGTAAGTGCTTAACATATCATTATCATGGTTATCATTATTATTAGGTAGCTTTACCTACAGGCATGGTTGCTCCAAAGCGCTCCCAAACTGTAGCCAACCTGGCATATAGACCAATAAGTACAGTGCTCTGCACACAGTAAGCGCTCAATAAATACGATTGAATGAATAAGCACGGATAGTCAAAAATTAGGAAAACCATAGCGGGCAAGGAAACCGCTATATAAAATGGATGTGATCTCCATCTGAGTGCTCTGACTGGCTGTTAGATGGTTTCCAAATGGTAATAATGATAGTAATAGTGGTATTTGTTAAGACCTTACTATGCGCCAGGCACTGTACTAAGCGCTGGGGTGAGCACAAGCTAATAGGGTTGGATACAGTCTCTGCCCCACATGGGACTCAAAATCATAAGCCACATTTTACAAATGAGGCCACCGAGGCACTGAAAAGTGAAGTGACCTGCCCAAGATCACACTGCAGACATGAGGCAGAGTCAGGATTAGAACTCATGGCCTTCTAAGCTCCATCCACTACATCATATTGCTGCCTAATGGCAATGTTTGGAGGGCTGAGCTGTAGGAGGGCCAGAAGCTGAGCAGGGATGAGGAGAAAGAAGTGAGTTTGGCTTTGAGATCCTCTATCAGTCAGCCACACCTCTAACTTCTCTGCGCTCTCCTGCTGCATCCCAGCTCTTCCTCTTTGCTCTTTAAATTTCCCTCTGATCCATTGTGCCTGCCTTTTCCTCAATCCACAGTCCTCTCCTTGGCCTCTCTATCCTCCTACAAAGCCACTCCTTCAGGAGGTATTCCCTGGTCAATCCTACCTTCCCGGGTGTGGTATCCCATTAGTCAACTCAATCAATCAATCAATCAGTGGTAGTTATTGAACATTCACTATGCACAGAGCACTGTACTAAGCAATTGGGAGCGCTCAATACAAGAGACTTGGAAGGCACAGTTCCTGTCCACGAGGAGTTCATAATAATAATAATAATAATAATAACATTTATTAAGCACTTACTATGTGCAAAGCACTGTTCTAAGTACTGGGGGGATACAAGGTGATCAGATTGTCCCACGGGGGGCTCACAGTCAACCCCCATTTTACAGATGAGGTAACTGAGGCCCAGAGAAGTTAAGTGACTTGCCCAAGGTCACACAGCTGACAACTGGCAGAGCCGGGATTTGAACCCATGACCTCTGACTCCAAAGCCCGTGCTCTTTCCACTGAGCCACGCTGCTTCAATGCACAGAGCACTGTACTAAGCAGTTGGGAGAGCTCAATACAAGAGACTTGGAAGACACAGTTCCTGACCACGAGTTAATAATAATAACAATAATAATAATAATAATAATAACATTTATTAAGCAGTTACTATGTGCCAAGCACTGTTCTAAGCACTGGGGAGGTTACAAGGTGATCAGGTTGTCCCACGGGGGGCTCACAGTCTTCATCCCCATTTTACAGATGAGGTAACTGAGGCACAGAGAAGTGAAGTGACTCGCCCAAAGTCACACAGCTGACAATTGGCAGAGCCGGGATTTGAACCCATGACCTCTGACTCCAAAACCTGTGCTCTTTCCACTAAGCCACGCTGCTTCTCCTATGCCACTCAGTCAATCGTATTTACTGAGCTCTCATTGTGTGCAGAGCACTGTACTAAGCACTCGGGAGAGTACAATATAGCGATAAGCAGACACATTCCCTGCCCTTCAAGCATTTCTATTAATTAATACAGTGCTAAATCCTAATACAGTGCTCAGCACCCAATAAGCATTCAATAAATACCAATGATTTATTGATCTTTTTATCACCTATTACTAATATCTATTTTATCACTCATACTGACGCTGTATTCTTCAAAGTATGCCTTCGGTTTAGATGGTAAATTCCTGGAGTACAGGAACTAGTTTTAGGTATTCGCCCAACTCCCAGCAAAGAGTGCCCGCTCAGTAAATATCATCATCAGTCAGTCAATAATAATGATAGTATTTATTAAGCCCTTACTATGGGCAAAGCACTGTTCTAAGCACTGGGGAGGTTACAAGGTGATCAGGTTGTCCCACAGGGGGCTCACGGGCTTAATCCCCATTTTACAGATGAGGGAACTGAGGCCCAGAGAAGTGAAGTGACTTGCCCAAAGTCACACAGGTGACAATTGGTGGAGCCACGATTTGAACCCATGACGTCGGACTCCAAAGCCCGGGCTCTTTCCACTGAACCATGCTGCTTCTCGTATTTTTGTATTTATTGAGCGCTTACTGTGGGCAGAGTACAATACAAGAATAATAATAACGATGGCATTTGTTAAGCGCGTACTATGTGCAAAGCACTGTTCTAAGCGCCGGAATAAACAGGCACGGTCCCTGCCCACAACCTGCTTACAGTCTAGAGGGGGAGACAGACATTACTATAAATAATTACAGATATGGACATCAGTGCTGTGGAGCCGGGAGTGGGGAATGAAGAAAGGGAGCAGGTCAGAGTGACGATGTAGAAGAGGAAAGGAGGGTTTAATCAGGGAAGGCCTCTTGGAGGAGAAAGACCTTCAGTAAGGCTTTGAATGGGGGAAGAATGCTAGAGAGGCTTCTTGCCAGGGCCTCATAACCTGCAGCGGATCAAGGACAGAGAAGGGAAGAAATTATCTCTCTACATAGAAGCAGTTAGAGAAGCAGCGTGGCTCAGTGGAAAGAGCTTGGGCTTTGGAGTCAGAGGTCATGGGTTCAAATCCCGGCTCCGCCGCTTGTCAGCTGTGTGACTTTGGGCAAGTCACTTCACTTCTCTGGGCCTCAGTTCCCTCATCTGGAAAATGGGGATTAAGTCTGTGAGCCCCACGTGGGACAACTTGATTACCTTGTATCTACCCCAGCGCTTAGAACAGTGCTTTGCACATAGTAAGCGCTTAATGAATGCCATCATTATTATTATTATTATTACATGGACGAGGGAAAGAAGAAGGGAGGAATGAGGTGGAAGTCAGGGAAGCAGGGAAACAGAGACTGGGGTAGAAACAGGAGAGTCACACACAGATTTCTATTATTAGTCTAGAGTGCCAGCCTGCGCTATTGTGGCTAAATTGCATTTATTGTTGTACTTTAATAACAATAATAATAATAATTTTGGTATTTGTTAAGCACTTACTATGTGCAAGGCACTGTTCTAAGTGCTGGGGAGGATACAAGGTGATCGGGTTGTCCCATGTGGGGCTCACAGTCTTAATCCCCATTTTACAGATGAGGGAACTGAGGCCCAGAGAAGTTACGTGATTTGCCCAAAGTCACACAGCTGACAAGCAGAGGAGCCGGGATTTGAACCCATGACCTCTGACTCCCAAGTCCATTCTCTTTCCACTGAGCTTCTCTAATATAGGCCTCATTCTGGAACATGGAATCCTGGATTGCAAATTCTGAAGTAAGAAAGGCAGAGGCTTTGACACCTGTTTTCGGAGGGCTCAGATTAACATTTTTAACTTGTTTTTGAACACTCCATTTCTGAGTGGTAGGCATAAAACTATGCCTACCATTCATGCCTACTACTCATGGGTTCGAATCCCGACTCTGCCACATGTCTGCTGGGTGACCTTGGGCAAGTCACTTAACTTCTCCGAGCCTCAGTTACCTCATCTGTAAAATGGGGATTAAGCCTGTGAGCCCCACGTGGGACTGTATCCCCCCTAGCGCTTAGAACAGTGCTCTGCACATAGTAAGTGCTTAACAAATGCCATCAAAAAAAAAAAAACTAATTGGAGCTTAGAAAAAAAGTGACTCTAAAAACACAGAACAGGGGAAAAAATGTCTTCCTGAGGTTTGGCTTAATAATTCTTCTGGTCAGATTTACACTAGCAAACTAAGCTAGTAAGCAGTTATCCAGACCTAGATCAATCAACATATTCAATGAATGCCAACTTTAGAACATTTATTTTATACTTGAACTTTCTAGGTAATCAGTAGAATTATCCTTTTAGCTTGAACTGTTTGGATAATTGCTGCAAGTATAGATCTGCACGCTGTGTAGAATTCCAGAAGAAAAGGAAAAACCGATAATTTCCATTACAAAGGAGGAAAAATGCAGTGTAATAATAATAATAATGGTGGTATTTGTTAAGCACTACTATGTGCGAAGCACTGTTCTAAGCACTGGGTGGATACAAGGTGATCAGGTTGTCCCACGTGGGGCTCACAGTCTTCATTCCCATTTTACAGATGAGGTAACTGAGGCACAGAGAAGTTAAGTGGCTTGCCCAAGGTCACACAGCTGACAAGTGGTGAAGCAGGGATTCGAACCCATGACCTCTGACTCCCAAGCCTGGGATCTTCACACTGAGCCACGCTGCTTCCCCAGTATGTATTTCTGTGTACATGTACCTTTTCAAATAGTATTCTGGTTACAAAGTCCACACCAGTAAGCGTTAGGATTCAGCTTTCTAAATTAGTTTCTAATTCCTTGTGGGCAGGGAGCTAATCTACCTACCCTGTTGAGTTGTAATAATAATAATGATGGCATTTATTAAGCTCTTACTATGTGCAAGGCACTGTTCTAAGCGCTGGGGAGGTTACAAGGTGATCAGGTTGTCCCTCACAGCCCTAATCCCCATTTTACAAATGAGGTAACTGAGGCCCAGAGAAGTGAAGTGACTTGCCCAAAGTCACACAGCTGACAGTTGGTGGAGCCGGGATTTGAACCCATGACCTCTAACTCCAAAGCCCGGGCTCTTTCTACTGAGCCGCGCTGTAGTCTCCCAAGAGATTAGTGTGGTGCTGTGCACACAGTAAACCTTCAATAAATATCATCGATTGACTGATTAACTCAGTGGTCTTCTTCAAACCGTCATCTACCTTTCTATACCTCTTTCTTTCCTCATGTGTCAGCACAGGGTAGTAGCGCTTAGAACAGTACTTTGCACATAGTAAGCACTTAATAAATGCCATGATTATTATTATTAATAATAATAAGGGGACACTGCCACAGTACACAAAGTAGATGCTTTTCCCAACGTGACTAACTTAATTCCATGGAGTAAACCTCAACTCTAAAACACAAGTGAAGAAGAGAATTGGGCTGGATTATATTCTGCGGCATGCATATATTCTTCAAATTTCCGCACATGAATATATATTATATCTACATTCAGCTGGATATTAGTTCCCACAACTAAAATCCACTGTAAAATCTCTGTAAAAGCAGCGTGGCTCAGTGGAAGGAACACGGGCTTTGGAGTCAGAGGTCATGGGTTCGAATTCCGACTCCGCCACATGTCTGCTGTGTGACCTTGGGCAAGTCACTTAACTTCTCTGAGCCTCAGTTACCTCATCTGCAAAATGGGGATTACGACTGTGAGCCCCACGTGGGACAACCTGCTCGCCTTGTATCCCCCCCCAGTGCTTAGAACAGTGCTTCGCACATAGTAAGCGCTTAACAAATGCCATCATCATCATTTTCACTCTCCTGAGATGCTGTCTGGCCTGGCTAGAACACAGGCCCGGGAGTCAGAAGGACCTGGGTTCTAATTCCCATTCTGCCACTGGTCTGCTGTGTGACCTTGGGCAACTCACTTCACTTCTCCGCCTCAGTTACTTCATCTGTAAAATGAGGATTAAGACTGGGATCCCTTAGCGGGACAGGGACTCAGTCCAACCTGACTGCCCTGCATCTTGTCTTGTCTTACTCCATCATTTCCAATCCATAGCGACGCCGCGGACACATCTCTCCCAGGACACCCTGGACACCCAGAGAGCCTTTTTGGTAAAAATCTGGAAGTGGTTTACCACCGTCTCCTTCCCCACAGTAAACTCGAGTCTTCGCCCTCGACTGTATATATGTATATTCTGTATATATGTCTGTACATATCTATTACTCTCTATTTATTTATTTTACTTGTACATATCTATTCTATTTATTTTATTTTGTTAATATGTTTGGTATCGTTCTCTGTCTCCCCCTTTTAGACTGTGAGCCCACTGTTGGGTAGGGACTGTCTCTATATGTTGCCATCTTGTACTTCCCAAGCGCTTAGTACAGTGCTCTGCACACGGTAAGCGCTCAATAAATACAATTGATTGATTGATTGATTGACTCTCTCCCATGCTGTTGCTGCCCAGCACGGGTGAATTTTGACTTGTAGCGGATCGCCTTCCACTCGCCAGCCACTGCCCAAGCTAGGAATTGAATAGGTAGGCCTCTACTTGTCTCTCCCTCTTGTAGGCGAGACTGGAAGAGAACTGGAAACTCTCCAGGTGCCACCCTGTATCTACCCCAGCGCTTATTACAGTACCTGACACATGGTAAGTGCTTAACAAATGCCATAATAAAATAAAAATATATCCCACTACAGATTTAGATTGCCCTGACATTGCAGCAGGGGGTGTTTACTCATCTGCACCATCCATGATGTCAATGCAATAATAATAATAATAATAATAGCATTTATTAAGCGCTTACTATGTGCAAAGCACTGTTCTAAGCTCTAGGGAGGTTACAAGGTGATCAGGTTGTCCCACGGGGGGCTCACAGTCTTCATCCCCATTATACAGATCAATCAATCAATCAATTGTATTTATTGAGCACTTACTGTGTGCAGAGCACTGTACTAAGCGCTTGGGAAATACAAGTTGGCAACATATAGAGACAGTCCCTACCCAACAGTGGGCTCACAGTCTAAAAGAGGTAACTGAGGCCCAGATGAGGTAACTGAGGTAACTGAGGCCCAGAGAAGTGAAGGGTCTTGCCCAAAGTCACACAGCTGACAAGCGGTGGAGCTGGTATAATAATAATAATGTTGCCATTTGTTAAGCGCTTACTATGTGCAAAGCACTGTTCTAAGCGCTGGGGGGGATACAAAGTGATCAGGTTGTCCCACGTGGGGCTCACAGGCTTAATCCCCATTTTACAGACGAGGGTCACTGAGGTTCAGAGAAGTTAAGTGAATTGCCCAAGGTCACACAGCAGACATGTGGCGGAGGCGGGATTTGAACCCATGACCTCTGACTCCAAAGCCTGGGCTCTTTCCATTGAGCCACGCTGCTTCTCCCATGAAATCTTAATCTTGTGTCAGAAAATAAGAGCACACAGTTAATCTGGTTATGGTTAGAAAGGAAAAGTGACTCACGTATTTAAAGTTTCAAAGGGTAATAACAATTATGGCAGTAAGCTTACCGTGGGTAGGGAACATGTCTAGGGAGCATGCCCACCAACTCTGTTACACAATTCTCTCCCAAGCGCTTAGTACAGTGCACTGTACGCAGTAAGCTCTCATTACCTACAACTGAATAATTGAATAATTGAAGCTTCCTAACAAATATTTTTTTTGATGGCATTTATTAAGCGCTTACTATGTGCAAAGCACTGTTCTAAGCGCTGGGGAGGTTGCAAGGTGATTGGGTTGTCCCACGGGGGGCTCACAGTCTTAATCCCCATTTTACAGTTGAGGTAACTGAGGCTCTGAGAAATTAAGTGACTTGCCCAAGGTCACACAGCAGATATGTAGCAGAGCCGGGATTCGAACCCATGATCTCTGACTCCAAAGCCCGTGCTCTTTCCATTGAGCCATGCTGCTTCAATGAATATCAGGTACTTTCGTATCAGGAGAGATGAATATTTCCTCTTTTCCAACTCCCAACCCTATAAAGAATGATTTCCATTTTATGCAATGGAAAAGTGTTTCGATTTGTTCTTTGGTAGAACGTTTGATCATGTACAATAAACATATTTTTACTGAATTTTCTGGGAAATGAAATGGTTAAAAGTATGTACATGCCGTGATATCTATGATTTATGAAATATTAAAATGTGAACATGAAAATATTGACATTTAACATTGAAAATAAATAAAATACATTATTTTCATTTTAAGGAAAAGAAATAAAAAATAAAGACAATGAAAGATGAGACATTTTAGGAAAAAGACACACCTAGCCTCTGTCATTTTAATTTTGACTATTCATTTCAGAACTTGGAAGAACTTAGGTCTTTTTCAGTGAACAGTGCGTGTTCTAATTTGTCAATCACTCAATGTTTATTGAGCAAACTTTGTATGCAGAGCACCACACTAATTGATTGGGAGAGTACAATCAAACAGAGTTGAGGGACACATTCCCTGCCCACAAGGAGCTTACAGTCTAGAGAGGGAGACAGACATTAATATGAATGAATAAATTACACATGTGTACATAAATGCTGTGGGGATGAGGGTGGGTTGAATATCGGGTGAAAATCCACATGCACTTTATGACATTAGTATTGAAAACTCAGAAAATGTTCAAATCCATGTTTCATTTATCACATATTTGTCCATAATGGTTACTCTGATTTGCCTTTTCTATGAGAGTTTGGAATTTGGATTAAATGGTCATGTGGCTGTTTCCCTAACACTATTATTACCACTTTCCAGTTAAATCCTTTTCCAAAATTCCCTTCACATTGTGGTCTTTCAAATCTGACCTTGTATACTTCTACGTTTTGTCTTCTCTTCCACCCAGCCACCCCATTTTCACTCTAAACCGTGGTTTTGTAGCCATTAGCCACTGGGAGAAGCAACTTCTATGTACCAAAATATAGGGGTTGACATTGCATCAGTGGTATTAAAATTAAACAGCTCCATTCTGATAATGATTAATTCAGCTAAAATAAATGATCTATTTTTGCCAAGATTTCAAAAAATGTCCTCCTTTTTAACCACTTTCTTCTAGAAGAAAGGAATCATCCCTTTTCATGTATTACCCACTTGGTAGAAATTTGATAGCAAGCTCGTTTGTAAAAGACAAACTACTATTTATACATTTGCAACAGGTGTACTGACTGGAATATAATTACTATTAGAAGAAAACCCACCCGGCCTATCAGTGTTTAACTTATTATTCCATCCAAGATAAGTAACAGAGACGTTTTAAAACCTGGATGTCTCTTCTTTGGCTAAGAGCTCTCTCGTGGTTTTACTCAATACCCGATTTTAAATTCAGATGAACCATCGATTTAACCTGCTCATTAGTGATGATACCTGAGCCCAGAAAGATTACACTTGACCCTATATCACCTCAACGATGGAAAAGTCCTTTGGTTGTTCAGCCCTTGAGTTTAGCAGCAAGCAAGCAAGTACCAGAATAGTAGCAATGCTATGTGCTCCACATATTTTCAGCACCCAGATTTGGGGAAAGGCATTTTCTGCTAGGTTTACGTCTTAGTTGCACCCTTTGTGTGTAAATACTATGTACCTTGGGCTGATTACAGAATATAAAAACTAGTGGAAGCTGACCTCATTCCACTTGGCCATTTTTAACGTGACTTAGTTTTGGTTTTTGATTTTTGGGGAGGTCACTGCCTTGTGTGTAGCATAAACTATCTTTTTTTCTTTAATGACATTTATTAAGCACTTACTATGTGCAGAGCACTGTTCTAAGCGCTGGGGAATTTACAAGGTGATCAGGTTGTCCCACGTGGGGCTCACAGTCTTCATCCCCATTTTACAGATGAGGGAACTGAGGCCCAGAGAAGTTAAGTGACTTGCCCAAAGTCACACAGCTGACAAGTGGCGGAGCCGGGATTTGAGCCCATGACTGACCTCAGACTCCAAAGCCCGTGCTTTTTCCACTGAGCCAAGCTGCTTCTTCTCTGCTTCTTCTCCAAGCTGCTATCTTAACCAGGCAGGTGCACATCTAAAAAACATTGTGAGCCCCCCTTCTAGACTGTGAGCCCACTGTTGGGTAGGGACCATCTCTATGTGTTGCCGACTTGTACTTCCCAACTGCTTAGTACAGTGCTCTGCACACAGTAAGCGCTCAATAAATACGATTGAATGAATGAATTGATAGAAGTCCCACACAAGGCTGTGCCTGGGCATTTCGTCATTGACTAATTTGCGGGGTGGTTTATACTATCACCCCCACTTCCCCAGTCCTCCTGCCAAGTTAAAGAAGGATTTGAGAGCAGGAGATTTAGAACTAGACTCAGGAGGGAAGGGGATAATCACCATGCTGCCCCAACTGAGGGAACTTAGAGGCCGAGGCCTTTTGTTTCTCGCTGAACGAAGTCACAGACGCAGCCAGCAAATCTGTTTTTGTCCGGTGTGGCTGAACAAGCCTAGCACGTGCTGACATCCTATTCATCTAATGGGCGGTTCATAGGAAACCGCTACCAGACCCAAACTGAATATTCCAGCAGCGGGGACGACAGTTAAACAACAAGCTGGTGGCAGCTGAATTCGGTATTGGTATTGGACTTGGAGGACCCACGCAAAACAAAAAAAATACAAATGATGACTAATCCAGTGGATTCAAGTCAAAAGAAATAAAGGTTTGAACCCCTGCGCTGGCCTAATCTCTCTGCCTTAATGATTGACTGGAAGAAAGCACTTAGTACAGTACTCTGCACACAGTAAGCGCTTAATAAATACAATTGATTGATTGAAGAAAGGTGCTGATTTCTCTCCACTGAATAATTTTGAGATGCAGCATGGCGGAGTGGGTAGAGCAGAGACCCGAGCATCAGAAGGTCATGGGTTCTAATCCCCTCTCCACCACTTGTCTGCTATGTGACTTTGGTCAAGTCATTTCGCTTCTCTGGGCCTCAGTTCCCTTATCTGTAAAATGGAGATTGAGACCGTGAGCTCCAACATGGCTGTATCCAACCCGATTTGCTTGTATCCACCCCGATGCTTAATACGATGCCTCGCACATAATGAGCGCTTAACAAACACTGTTATTATGATTATTTTCCTAAGGGCAGGCGGGAATGTGGTTTTCCTCACCTAGGTCCAATTATCCATTTCTCGGAGATCAGCAGTCCGAAATAGGAATACCCACCTTAAACCAAGGAAATTGAACCACAAAACGTTTCATTCTCTTCCCGAATAATGGAATGAGATGTTTTTCAGAGCCTGCTTTTTTTCTTGCTATTTTTATGAGTGGGGCTGGACTGAGATGCCTGAAAGTATATATGTTTGTACATATTGTATATATGTTTGTACATATTTATTACTCTATTTATTTATTTATTTTACCTGTACATATCTATTCTATTTATTTTATTTTGTTAGTATGTTTGGTTTTGTTCTCTGTCTCCCCCTTTCAGACTGTCAGCCCACTGTTGGGTAGGGACTGTCTCTATATGTTGCAAACTTGTACTTCCCAAGCACTTAGTACAGTGCTCTGCACACAGTAAGTGCTCAATAAATACGATTGATTGATTGATTGATTGAAAGAGCTGTGCTTGTTCAGCTGGGAAAGGGGAAGGACAGGGGCAATGCCCACCCCAGTAGCCTTCCACGACCTTCCTGTGGGCAGCTGCCAAGACTCTTCCATTGCACTGGCCCTTCCATGGACACTGCCGCACATTACTGTTGCGTCCAGTTTGGATGGGGCTTTGGAATGGGGGCAACTGACCAAAAGGGCTCATCAGGTCCAAACTGTGAGCCCGTTGTTGGATAGGGGTCGTCTCTATATGTTGCCAATTTGTACTTCCCATGTGCTTAGTACAGTGCTCTGCACACAGTAAGCGCTCAATAAATACGATTGAATGAATGAATGAACCGCCACCTCCGAGATTCTCGTTAACTATTGAAAAATTGCACCCAAGTAAATAATTTTATTTTACATGTTTTTTCTCTGGCACAGTACCTGACCTCTCCTAAATCCCCTACCCCAATCTCCAAAAATGACCTCTCCTAAATCCCCTACCCCAATCTCCGAAAAGCCAACTACTCTGAAGAGTAGAAAGAGAGCTAAAATGAAGATAGTGAATTAGTGTTTTCCATTTTAGGTACTTCAGATATCGTCCTTGAGTTTAAAGTAGGAAGTCCTGTAGACTGTAAGCTCATTGTGGGCAGGGAATGTGTCTGTTTATTGTTGTATTGTACTCTCCCAAGCACTTAGTACAGTGCTCTGCACACAGAAAGTGCTCAATTGAATGAAAAGTGAATGGGAGATCTGCATACAGGAAGCCCTTAAGAAATGCCACCAATTGCTTGATAGATCACATTTGGAGAGGGCTTGCATGTCATATACATCTTCCAAGAAGGAAGACAACTATGAACAGGTGCAGAAATCCAACATCATGCTCCACAGCTCACGATCAATCAATCAATGTTATTTACTAAGCACTTACTCTGTGCAGAGCACTGTACTAAGCGATTGGGAAAGTACACTATGATTTTGTTGGTAGATGTAATTCATTAATTCAACCGGACCTTCTCTATACTTGTACTTCCCAAGCACTTAGTACAATGCTATCTTATACATATCTATTCTATTTATTTTATTTTGTCAGTATGTTTAGTTTTGTTCTCTGTCTCCCCCTTCTAGACTGTGAGCCCACTGTTGGGTAGGGACTGTCTCTATGTGTTGCCGACTTGTACTTCCCAAATGCTTAGTACAGTGCTCTGCACACAGTAAGCGCTCAATAAATACGACTGATTGATTGATTGATGCTCTGCACACAGTAAGCGCTCAATAAATACGATTGAATGAATGAATGAATGAATAAGCATTTACTGTGTGAAGAGCACTGTACTTAGTGCTCGGTAAGTACAATTTGGCAACAAAGAGAGACAATCCCTGCCTGCAACAGGCTTACATTCTAGAAGATGTCAGCCCACAGGGAGCTTACAGTCTACGGGGGGAGGAGATGTGATTGTAGGAGGGATGTAATTTCAGAGTTGGCAAGGTTAATCAACCGATCAATCGTCATTTTTCAGCACTTGGTGTGTGCAGAACACTATACTAAGCACTTGGGACAGTACAATATAACAGGTGATAGACACGGTCCCAGCCCAGAATCAGCTTACAGTCTTACAGGGCTATAAGCTTACAGTCAGTTTACAGGGAGGCTTGGTTAGAGACTGTACTGGGACTAAGGATGATGAGATTGAGTTTGCATCCAAGCTGGTGAGTGGGTGAAATGAGGAGTGGAGATGTGAGAAGATGCCGGAGGAAAAAAGGCCTTCACTAGCAAATCCTGGCAGAGAGCAGATGGGAGACCTCCCCTGGTGCCACCTCCAAGGAATGATGGATGGGAGGAAATCTGTAAAATGGGCAAAATGGACCAAAGGAAAACAGTTTCTTTTTCTTCTGTCAACAACTCTCAAATCTAGGGAGGAGAAAGAGAACACTGAAAAAGGTCTCCGTCAGGAAGAGAAGAAAGGATTTATCTGAAACCACTTTAACACCAAGGGAAATTTCATTCCCTTCCACCCTTCAATTTCACTTTCTTCAATTTTTCTCCTTTAATTTTCTGTTTTCTCAGCCTAGCTGTAATTTCTACTTCCCTAAAACTACTCTATTTTTTTTGTAGCTACTTCTATTCGGAGCGATTTTATGTAGATTTTTACCTGGCATTCCTCTACTCTGAATTCATAGTTGACTCCCGGCCTTTTTCTGTTTATCATCTTTCTTTCATCTTGATACTTTTCTACCACCCTTTCCACTTTGATTCCATTTCTTCCTTCTTTACCTTTGGGAAATCTTACTGCTTCCAATATCCTCCTCTTAACAACTCCCTTGTATGATTTTTGAAAACTAACTTTCTCAGTTGTATTTTCCCGTCCCTCCGCCGGGTTTTCATCTCCTGTCTCACAACACTATCTTGCCATTTCTAATGATAATCGTGGTATTTTTTAAGTGCTTACTATGTGGTAAGCACTGGGGTAGAAACAACCTGTTTAGTTTGGAAACAGTCCTTGTCAAACATATGGCTCGTAGTGTAAGTAAGAGGGGAAAAAAGTTATTGGAATATCCATTTTACCTATGAGTAAACTGAGGCACAGAAAAATTAGGTGATGTATCCAAGACTGTCCAGTCCTCTGTCGTCCAGTCCTGTGCTTTTTTGCACTAGGCAACACTGTTTCTATCCCTTCTTTTTTGTTCCTCCATTTTCCATTTTACCAGTTTTTGAGGTTACATTCCCACACCTCAAACCCAAGACTTGTAGGTCAGGAAGTCATCCGCTGCTCAGACTCAAACTACCATGGTCTAATGGTTAGAGCCCCAGCTGGGAGTCAGAAGGCCATGGGTTCTGATTCCGGCTCTGCCTCCTGTCTGCTGTGTGGCCTTGGGCAAGCCACTTCACTTCTCTGGGCCTCTGTTACCTCATCTGGAAAATGGGATTTGAGACTGTGAACCCCCCCGTGGGATGGGGACTGTGTTTGATCCAATTTGGAGAAGCAGCGTGGCTCAGTGGAAAGAGCCCGAGCTTTGGAGTCAGAGGTCATGGGTTCAAATCCCGGCTCCGCCAATTGTCAGCTGTGTGACTTTGGGCCAGTCACTTAACTTCTCTGGGCCTCAGTTACCTCATCTGTAAAATGGGGATTAAGACTGTGAGCCCCCAGTGGGACAACCTGATCACCTTGGAACCTCCCCAGCGCTTAGAACAGTGCTTTGCACATAGTAAGCACTTAATAAATGCCATCACTATTATTATTATTATTAATTTGCTTGTATCCACCTCAGCACTTAGTATAGTGCCTGGCACGTAGTAAGCGCTTCATAGATAGCACAGTTCTATTAGAGGAGCTGAATTAGGACAGGATGCAAGTGGATCATGCTGAGACACTTCTCCATTTCCTCTCCCTAGAATACTGGAAGCATCTCTGCCAGGCGAACTATCGGGAAAGAGGTGATACACCCAAGAGGTCCAGAATAGAAACAGAAACAAAAGTACAAATAACAACAGCAGTTGTGACATTTGTTAAGTGCTTACTATGTGCCAAGCACGGCTTATACTAAGTCAGGAGAAGCAGCGTGGCTCAATGGAAAGAGCCCGGGCTTTGGAGTCAGAGGTCATGGGTTCAAATCCTGGCTCCGTCAATTGTCAGCTGTGTGACTTCGGGCAAGTCACTTAACTTCTCTGTGTCTCAGTTACCTCATCTGTAAAATGGGGATTAAGACTGTGAGCCCCATGTGGGACAACCTGATCACCTTGTAACATCCCCAGCGCTTAGAACAGTGCTTCGCACATAGTAAGTGCTTAATGAATGCCATCAATATAAGTCCATCAATCAATGAGTGGCATTCAGACTTCTAGACTGTGAGCCAGTTGTTGGGTAGGGACCGTCGCTATATGTTGCCAACTTGTATTTCCCAAGCGCTTAGTACAGCGCTCTGCACACAGTAAGCACTCAATAAATACGATTGAATTCATTGAGTGCTTACTATGTGCAAAGCACTCTGTACTAAGCATTTGGCGGAGTACTATACAACAGAATTAGCAGATACGTTCCCTGCCCATAATGGGCTCACAGTCTAAGTAGGAGGGAGAGCAGATATTGAATCCCCATTATATAAGGGAACCGAAGCCCAGAGAAGCGAAGTGACTTTCCCAAGTTCACCCAGCAGACAAGCGGCGGAGGTGAATTAGAACCCAGGTCCTCTTACTCCCAGGCCCAAGCTCTTTCCATTATGTCTGGCTGCTTCTCAAGATAACTGAAGCTCTCTATGCATGAGATGCTTCTGTAAGCAACAGAAGCTTTAAAAAATGTCCTAAAGAACAACAGCTCCCATTTTCCGTTGGTCCTATCTTAGCTTTGCAATGGCAATTTTGGTTGAAAATCATATGGGCTTTCGTGTGTGGTCTTTTTGGGAAAATAAAGTTCTTTCTAAGTTTCTAAGTAGAAAATCCAAAATGATCCCATTTCCTAGGGTGCCACCATCCTTTAGAGAAAAAATTACAGAGTTTTCTGTTAGCCAATATCATACAAAACTTGTTCCATGTTGATTTACACACATGCACACACACACACATGTAAAATGACCAAACAGGTAGGATGGAAGAGATGGAAAGGCACACAGCTCTTGTGAAGTCACTGCAAAATTGATCTTGTTATTCTGCATTATTTTTATAACATTTATTTTTAACTTCACAGTGGTCATTATACATCCAGATTATGACGAAGATAATGAATTTGTCCAGACTGATTCACGCCCTCTGCTATTAATCATGCACAGTTGGGTCAGCTCACATGCACACAGAGAAGCAGCGTGGCTCAGTGGAAAGAGCCCGGGCTTTGGAGTCAGAGGTCATGGGTTCAAATCCTGGCTCTGCCAATTGTCAGCTGTGTGACTTTGGGCAAGTCACTTAACTTCTCTGTGCCTCAGTTCCCTCATCTGTAAAATGGGGATTAAAAACTGTGAGCCCCCCGTGGGACAACCTGATCACCTTGTAATCTCCCCAGCACTAAGAACAGTGCTTTACACATAGTAAGCGCTTAAGAAATACCATCATTATTATTATTATTATGTAGCATTTGATAGGTCTCGCAAATAAGAAGGTTGTTCACAGAGTTCAAAAATCTGGGTTTCAGGAAAAGTACCGGATGCAAGACTCAAACAGAAAAAAAAAAGATTTGGAAATTGGTTGGGAGTTTCTTCTTTCAGTTGCTGGGGAGGTTGAGCAAGGAGAAATATTTGGGGATTTCTTCTAATTAGGAGAGTCACAGTATCCTGAGGGAAAATGGGGCTGAAGCCTGATAACACATACAACATAGGCAAAATGGTTCTTTTTTTCTGTTTAGAAAACAGAAAAAAAATGTTCTGCTTCCGTGCAGTCAGCATCATTTCTCTCATGGCAGCTGACCAGTGAAGGAGAGTGGAAAGGAGACAGAGAAAATTTGAGGAGCCGGAGAAAATCTGAGTCAATGAATCATCACCTGCCCATTCACCCAGACACATTCAACTTTGCTCTATTAATAATGATAATGATGTTATTAATTGAGCAGCACGGCCTGGCAGAAAGAGCACCAACCTGGATGGAGTCAAAGGACCTGTATTTTAATCCCAGCTCTGCCACTTGTCTGCTGTTTGACCCTGGGCAAGTCACTCGACTTCTCTGTGCCTCCGTTTCTGCATCTGTAAAATGGGGATTCAATACCCATTCTCCCTCCCACTTAGGCCATGAGACCTGCGATGATGATGATGATGATAATGGTATTTATTAAGCGCTTACTAGGTTTCAGGCACTGTAATGGATAAAAGCTAATTAGGTTGGACACAGTCCCTCTTCCAGTATGTGGGACAAGGGATGGGGGCAACCTAATTATCTTGGACTTAATCCAGTGTGTGTTTGGCACACAGTAAGCACTTCGCAAATACCATTATCATTATGGTTATTATTATTATTACTCATAATATTATTTACTATGCCAAGGAGCCCATTGTTGGGTAGGGACCATCTCTATATGTTGCCAACTTGTCCTTCCCAAGCGCTTGGTACAGTGCTCTGCACACCGTAAGTGCTCAATAAGTGCTCAGAGAAGCAGCATGGCTCAGTGGAAAGTGCCCGGGCTTTGGAGTCAGAGGTCATGGGTTCAAATCCCGGCTCCGCCAAATGTCAGCTGTGTGACTTTGGGCAAGTCACTTAACTTCTCTGTGCCTCAGTTCCCTCATCTGGAAAATGGGGATGAAGACTGTGAGCCCCCCGTGGGGCAACCTGATCACCTGCTATCCCCCCCACCCAGCGCTTAGAACAGTGCTTTGCACATAGTAAGCCCTTAATAAATGCCATAAAAATAAATACGACTGAATAAATGAGTATGCTAAGCATTGGGGCATATACAAGATAATCAGATTGAACACAGTCCTGGGGCTATGAGGAGTACACACGGTCTAAGAGGGAAGCAGCATAGGTATTTTATCACCACTTTACAGTTGAGGAAACTGAGTCATAAAGCAACTAAGTCACTTGCTCCAGGTAACATAGCGGAACAAATGGCAGAGCTGGGACTAGAATAATAATAATAATAATAATAATAATAATAATAATAATAATAATAATGGTATTTGTTAAGCGCTTACTATGTGCCAAGTACTGTTCTAAGCGCTGGACAATAATGCTGGTATTTGTTAAGCGCTTTCTACACACATGGCTCAGTGGAAAGAGCCTGGGCTTTGGAGTCAGAGGTCACGGGTTAAAATCCTGGCACTGCCACTTACTTGTCAGCTGTGTGACTTTGGGCAAGTCACTTAACTTCTCTGTGCCTCAGTTACCTCATCTGTAAAATGGGGATGAAGACTGTGAGCCCCCTGTGGGACAACCTGATGGCCTTGTAACCTCCCAAGCGCTTAGAACAGTGCTTTGCACATAGTAAGCACTTACGAAATGCCATCATTACTATTATTATTATTATTTTTACTAAGAGATGGGGTGGATACAGGCTAATCAGGCATTTCTTAAGTACTTACTATGTGTGAAGCATTTTTCTAAGTGCTGGGGTAGATACAAGGTAATCGGGTTGTCCAACGTGGGGCTCACAGTCTTATTCCCTGTTTAACAGATGAGGGAACTGAGGCACAGAGAAGTTAAGTGACTTGCTCAGAGTCACACAGCTGACAAACTCAGGTCTCCTTCTCTTCCCACTAGGCCACACTGGAGAGAACAGCAGTAGCCGCTAAGGAATACTTGTGGAAGTATGGCGATAAGTACTAATGGAGGATATCCATCTTTGTTTCCCTGGAGCACAAAAAAGTCAAAACTGAGAAGACCACGGTCCCAGGAGGCCAAGGACGTGGGTTCTAATCCTACCTCTGTCACTCGCTTACTGTGTGACTTTGGGTAAGTGGAAGCAGCTTGGCTCAGTGGAAAGAGCACGGGCTTTGGAGTCAGAGGTCACGGGTTCGAGTCCCGGCTCCGCTACATGTCCGCTGTGTGACCTTGGGCAAGTCACTTAACTTCTTGGAGCCTCAGTTACCTCATCTGTAAAAGGGGGGTGATGACTGTAAACCCCACGTGGGACAACCTGATCACCTTGTATCCCCCCCAGCGCTTAGAACAGTGCTTTGCACATAGTAAGCACTTAACAAATGCCATCATCATCATCATCTACTGTGTGATCTTGGGCAAGTCACTTCACTTCTCTGTGCCTCAGTTACCTCATCTGCAAAATGGGGATCATCATCATCATCATCATCATCAATCGTATTTTTTGAGCGCTTACTATGTGCAGAGCACTGTACTAAGTGCTTGGGAAGTACAAATTGGCAACATATAGAGACAGTCCCTACCCAACAGTGGGCTCACAGTCTAAAAGGGGGAGACAGAGAACAAAACCAAACATACTAACAAAATAAAATATATAGAATAGATATGTTCAAGTAAAATAAATAAATAAATAGAGTAATAAATCTGTACAAACATATATACATATATACAGGTGCTTTGGGGAGGGGAAGGAGGTAAGATGGGAGGATGGAGAGGGGGACGAGGGGGAGAGGAAGGAAGGGGCTCAGTGTGGGAAGGCCTCCTGGAGGAGGTGAGCTCTCAGCAGGGCCTTGAAGGGAGGAAGAAAGTTAGCCTGGCGGATGGGCAGAAGGAGGGCACCAGAGGTGATCGGGTGAAAGTGTGAGCCCCACGTGGGGCAACCTGATTATCTTGTATTCAATCATTCATTCAATTAGATTTATTGAACGCTTACTGTGTGCAGAGCACTGTACTAAGCGCTTGGGAAGTACAATTTGGCAACATATCGAGACGGTCCCTACCCAACAGTGGGCTCACAGTCTAGAAGACTTGTATCTACCCCAGTGCTTAAAACAGTGCTTAGCAAATAGTAAGCGCTTAACAAATAACATTATTATTATTATTAATTTCCCACTCCCTCAGTTTTCTCGCCTGCAAAAGAGGGATTAAATACCTGTTCTCCCTCCTACTTAGAATGTGAGCCCCATGAGGGACAGGGACTGTGTCTGATTTGATTATCTTATACCTATCTCAGCACTTAGTCCAGCACGTAGCGTGTCCTAAGCACTTAACAAATGCCACAATTATCATGATTATTATTTCCTAATGGACTCCCCAGACACTCATCCCCTTCTGATGCAGATCCTCTGGAGCTAGACAACCACTGATTTTCCGTTTTGGATAGTGCTTCAGGGCCCTATCTAGGTTACAGAAGTATTTTGCTCCGCACACAGTAAGCGCTCAATAAATACGATTGAATGAATGAAGGAATGAATGACTCAATACTATAAGTGTAAGAAGCAACACGACCGGGTGGCAAGAGCCGGGGCCTGGTACTCTGAAGGACATGGGTTCTGATTCCCCTATTTGTCTGCTGAGTGACCTTCGGCGAGTCATTTCACTTCTCTTTGCCTCAGTTGCCTCCTCTGTAAAATGAGGATTAAATCCCACTCCCTCCTAAACTGTGAGCCCCCTGTGAGGTGGGGACTGGTCCCAAACTGATAACCTTTTAGGAAACCGAGTGCTTAGAACAGCGGGAAAAGCAGCGTGGCTAAATGGGAAGAGCCCCGGCTTGGGAGTCGGAGGCTGTGGGTTCTAATCCTAGCTCTGCCACCTGTCAGCTGTGTAACCTTGGGCAAGTCACTTCACTTCTCTGTGCCTCAGTTACCTCATCTGTTAAATGGAGATGAAGACTGTGAGCCCCATATGGCACAACCTGATTACCTTGTATCTACCCCAGCACTAAGAACAGTGCTTAGCACATAGTAAGAGCTTAACAAATACCAACATTATTATTATTGTTATTATTATTATTATCAGTTCCTGGTACATAGTAAGCACTTAAGATCATTATTATTACCACAATTATTGGTATTAACAATACCAATAATAATAATAGTCAGGAATGGACCCTCTTTGGCTGGAGATGGAGACACTAAATGCTATGAGCCAGGGTGCATTAGTGAGATTCTTCCTCCTCTACATAATAACAATAATAATAATAATAACAATGATGGCATTTGTTAAGCGCTTACTATGTGCCGAGCACTGTTCTAAGCTCTGAGGTAAATACAAGGTCAACAGGTTGTCACACGTGGGGCTCACAGTCTTAATCCCCATTTTCCAGATGAGGGAACTGAGGCACAGAGAAGTGAAGTGACTTGCCCAAAGGCACACAGCTGACAAGTGGCAGAGTCAGGATTCAAACCTGCGACCTCTGAGTCCCAAGCCCAGGCTCTTTCCACTGAGCCACGATTCATTCATTCAATCATATTTATTGAGTGATTACTGTGTGCAGAGCACTGTACTAAGCGCTTACGGTCCAGTAGCCCCAGAATGTAATAATAATGACGGTATTTGTTAAGTGCTTACTATGTGCGAAATACTGTTCTAGGTGTCCCCTGCCCTGAGAGATCACGTATTTCTGACTGTCAGACATGATCCAAAGGTGAGGCTAGGACGGACAAAACACTGCAGGAGGACACCAGAATGAAAGCTCATGACTCCTGACTCTGTTGTATTGTTTTCTCCCATCATCATCATCACCATCAATCGTATTTATTGAGCGCTTACTGTGTGCAGAGCACTGTACTAAGCGCTTGGGAAGTACAAATTGGCAACATATAGAGACAGTCCCTCCCAAGTGCTTAGTACAGCGCTCTGCACCCAGTAAGCACTTAATAAATCAATCAATAGTATTTATTGAGCACTTACTGCGTGCAGAGCACTGTACTAAGCGCTTGGAAAGTACAAGTTGGCCACATGCCACTGATTGACTGACAGTCTGTAAACTCCAGGTGGATAGGGATAGTGTCTAACTCACTTTCCAAGTGCTTAGGACAGTGCTCTGCGCAGAGGAATTGCGCAAAAATATCACCGATCGACTGGGTGAATAATAATAATAATAATGATGGCATTTGTTAAGTGCTTACTATGTGTGAAGCATTTTTCTAATAGCTGGGGCGGTGGGGGGGGATACAAGGTGATCAGGTTGTCCCGCGTGGGGCTCACAGTCTTAATCCCCATTTTACAGATGAGGTAACTGAGGCCCAGAGAAGTTAAGTGACTTGCCCAAAGTCACACAGCTGACAAGTGGTGGAGCCAGTATTGGAACCCATGACCTGTGGCTCCCAAGACTGTGCTGTTTCCACTGAGCCACACTGCTTCTAATGAATAACGGTATTCATTAGGGTATAGATAGCCATCTTCCCAATTAGATTAGACTACTTTGGGGAAATTCCCTTGCTAAAGATATGACGGTGTTGAAGATGCTAGTGTTACCAAGCAATCAATCCATGGTGTTTATTGAGCTCTTACTCTGTGCACGGCACTGTACTAAGCACTCGGAAGAGTACAATACAACTTACTTGGCAGACACGTTCCCTGCCCACAATAAGCTTACAGTCTAAAGGGGGAGACCGACATTAATATGTTTCCCTTAGAAATATCAGTTAACGATGTGAGCTAGGAATCCATGATCATCACGTGAGAGTGTCGGAGAGCTCAGTGTGTTGAGATTTGAGGACAGACTGAATTAGAAAGAGAAAACAAGGGGGGTCTAATGGATGGAGAAAAGACTCCGATTCAATTCATGTGGCCAAGGATATTGCAGTCAGTTATAAAACTAACAATCCATTTCATCTCTGGTTAAAAGATGGGAAGGACATTTTGCAGAGCGCTGTACTAAGCACTTGGAAAGTACAATTCAGCAACAAATAGAGACAATCCCTGCCCAACAACAAGCTCACAGTCTAGGCAATGCTGCTTCTCTACTGACCTTCTTATTTCTTCATCTAATGATCGTTTTCTTTAATGGCATTTATTAAGCGCTTACTATGTGCAAAGCACTGTTCTAAGCGCTGGGGAGGTTACAAGGTGATCAGGTTGTCCCACGTCGGGCTCCTAGTCTTAATCCCCATTTTACGGATGAAGTAACTGAGGCGCAGAGAAGTTAAGTGACTTGCCCAAAGTCACACAGCTGACAATTGGCAGGGAAGGAACTTGAACCCATGACCTCTGACTCCAAAGCCCGGGCTATTTCCACTGAAATCTTATTCTTCTCTACTGACCTTCTTTCTTCTTCATCTAATGATCGTATTCTTCTCTACTGACCTTCTTTCTTCTTCTTCTAATAACCTTATTCTTGGGAGCAGCTGTGTGACTTTGGGCAAGTAATTTAACTTCTTTGTGATTCAGTTACCTCATCTGTAAAATGGGGATTAAAACTGTGAGTCCCACGTGATACAACCTGATTAGCTTGTATCTACCCCAGTGCTTAGAACAGTGCTTGGCACATAATAAGCACTTAACAAATACCACCATTATTAATCTTCTCTACTGACCTACTTTCTTCTTCTAATGACCTTATTCTTCTCTACTGACCTTCTTTCCTCACAATCTTCCTTTGCTCTTCTACCATTTTCTTCACCCATTTCCATGTACGTCAAGGATGGCAGGGTGGAAATGATCCCATCCCATCTATTGTTGATCAATCAGTGGCATTTATTAAGCCAAGGCCTTTACTCTTGTCAGCTGTGCGACTTTGGCCAAGTCAATTAACTTCTCTGTGCCTCAGGTTATCTCATCTGTAAAATGGGGATTAAGACTGTGAGCCCCAAGTGGGACAACCTGATTACCTTGTATCCTCCCCAGTGCTTAGAACAGTGCTTGGCACATAGTAAGCACTTAACAAATACCATTAAAGAAGCAACGTAACTCAGTGGAAAGAGCACGGGCTTTGGAGTCAGAGGTCATGGGTGCAAGTCCCGGGTCCGCCAATTGTCAGCTGTGTGACTTTGGGCAAATCACTTAACTTCTCTGTGCCTCAGTTACCTCATCTGGAAAATGGGGATTAAGACTGTGAGCCCCACGTGGGACAACCTGATCACCTTGTAACCTCCCCAGCGCTTAGAACAGTGCTTTGCACATAGTAAGTGCTTAATAAATGCCATCATCATCATTATTATTATTATTATTATTACTAAGCACTTGGGTCTTTTATGTATGTGAGCCACCACTGATGCTACAATCAACATTTTCATCAGTAAATGGTGATGATGATAATAATAATAATGATGGCATTTATTAAGCGCTTACTATGTGCAAAGCACTGTTCTAAGCACTGGGGAGGTGACAAGGTGATCAGGTTGTCCCCCGGGTTGCTCACAGTTTTAATCCCCATTTTAAAGATGAGGGAACTGAGGCACAGAGAAGTGAAGTGACTTGCCCACAGTCACACAGCTGACAGTTGGTGGAGCCGGGATTTGAACCCATGACCTCTGACTCCAAAGCCCGTGCTCTTTCCACCGAGCCACGCTGCTTCTCTAATGCTGAGCACTTACTATCTATAACAAGCACTCGGGTAGGTTCATTAAAATTGGATCCGAAATGGTCCCTTTTCCTCACAGGGCTTACAGTCTAAGAGTGTGAACGGGTATTGAACCCACATTTGCTGAGGAGGACACTGTAGCACAGAGGAGCTAAGCACAGAAAACACAGCAGGCAAGTGGCAGTGGCAAAATTAGAACCCGGGTCTCCTGATTCTCAATCCTGTACCCTTTCCACAAGGACAACCTGCTCAACATTATCTATTCATGCCACAGTGAAGTCAAAAACAGGGACAAGAATGAGTCATTGCAGCGATATCCACATTGTGTGACAAGGATTTCAGGGAGACCAGCCTGGTGTATCGCTATCTTGCTGATTCCACTCAAGAGGAAGATTTGAGATTATCATTTGAACAGAGAGCAGAGCAAGCAAAGAGGCTCGAGAAGAGTGAAGCCAAGTAAACAGAGAAAGCCAAAAGTGAAAAAAATAATAAGCTTCATAGTTGTAACAGAAGTAAACAATGGGCAAGTGTTGAGAGAATTCTCATTCATCATTCTACTTATGAATATACGTGCATGCCCATAATAATAATCATAATGGCATTTATTAAGCGCTTACTATTTGCA
The DNA here is from genome assembly GCF_015852505.1 of Tachyglossus aculeatus. Taxonomy (NCBI): domain Eukaryota; kingdom Metazoa; phylum Chordata; class Mammalia; order Monotremata; family Tachyglossidae; genus Tachyglossus; species Tachyglossus aculeatus. The sequence goes on along the minus strand of NC_052101.1, from coordinate 5,939,949 downwards.
AAGCACTGTTCTAAGTGCTGGGGAGGTTACAAGGTAATCAGGTTGTCCCACAGGGGGCTCACAGTCTTCACCCCCATTTTACAGATGAGGGAACTGAGGCCCAGAGAAGTGAAGTGACTTACCCAAAGTCACACAGCTGACAAGTGTCAGAGGCAGGATTTGGACCCGTGACCTCTGCACATATACATGCACACACCGACACTGAATCCTTCAGTTAGAAATGTAAATTAGTTTGATTAAGATATTGTATACTAAGCATTATTAGTAATAAAATAAGTTGAAATCATTTTTTCAACAATTTCTGGATCTTCTTTTTGAAATACTGAATTTATGCCAATGTTCCCTTAATAGGCATTTAACAAAAGCCCTTAATAATAATATAATAATGATGATGACATTTGTTAAGCGCTTACTATGTGCCAAGCACTGTTCTAAGCACTGGAGGGGGATACAAGGTGATCAGGTTGTCCCAAGTGGGGCCCACAGTCTTAATCCCCATTTTACAGATGATGTAACCGAGGCCCAGAGAAGGTAAGTGCCTTGCCCAAAGTCACACAGCTGACAAGTGGTGGAGTCGGGATTAGAACTCATGACCTCTGGCTCCCAAGCCAGGGCTCTTTCCACTGAGCCACGCTGCTTCACAGTTTCAGAGACAATTGCCAGTCTTTGCTTTTGTCAGCAAGTTTGCAGAACTTGCCTCTTGGAAGAATTGTTTGCTTTCAGGAAGTTAGAGGTTTTACCCCTTACTCCATTCTGGGAAACTGCAATCATTTGAAGCAAAACAGATTCCCCTTTTTGCAATACTGTTGGATAGTTTTTAAACAACAATAATAATAATAATAATGGCATTTACTAAGCGCTTACTACGTGCAAAGCACTGTTCTAAGTGCTGGGGAGGTTACAAAGTGATCAGGTTGTCCCACGGTGGGGCTCACATTCTTCATCCCCATTTTACAGATGAGGGAACTGAGGCCCAGAGAAGTGAAGTGACTTACCCAAAGTCACAGAGCTGACAATTGGTGGAGCCAGGATTTGAACCCATGACCTCTGACTCCAAAGCCCGGGCTCTTTCCAATGAGCTACCCAGCTTCTCTAAACAATCCATCTAATCAATGGTCTTTATTCATTTATTTATTATTTATGTTGCCAACTTGTACTTCCCAAGCACTTAGTACAGTGCTCTGCACACTGTAAGCGCTCAGTAAATATGACTGACTGACTGAATGAATGAATTTAGAGTTTACTGTGTGCAGAGCACTGTACTAAGCACTGGATCTCCCAATATAGTTGGCAGAAAAGACCCCTCACCTCAAGGAACTTCTGATCCAGTGGGAGAGATAGGAATTAAAATAAAGTGCTATGGAGGGTGATTAGTTATTATTTGGAATATAAAACTCAATGATAAAAGTCCCAAACCCCAGAAAAAAAGTGCAGAAGTCAAACTGCTTAGAAATTCTGAAGAGTCCCAAACCTCAGAAAAAGCTGCAACTAACTTAACATCTTCCTAAAAATCTGCATTGTGTTAAAAAAATGAAGAAAAAAAAAACCCCTTGGAGGAGAATGATCTACTTTTCTAATTTTCAGTGTGGTACCTGCAGCTGGAATTTTTCTTTCTCCATCTTACCTCTCTTACCTTCTCCTAGGGCCCATTTAATGCCAAAACAGACGCATTCATTATTTTAACTGCGCCTCAAGGTTCCAGGGGAGGAAAGGAAAGGGGACAGGGAATCGAAGAGATGAAACATACCCAAAAGAAGACGCTGCCGAAGTGCACAACTGCTCGACTATTAATGACACGGTTCACAAAATTGTGCCCCGGTGATCCACCACTTCCCCAAAGGTGCCTAAAGAAACGCCAGGGAGCAAATTACCGCAAAACCTCATTAATCTGAAATTGGTTCACTCCCAGTTTCGTAGTGTTTCAATCGAAGCAAACGCTCTGGTGACTGGAGCCAGCTTCTCCGTGTATTTGGAATGGAAACGACAAAGCAAGACTAGTTGGAAATGTGAAGTGGAAATGCGGTTGTCATAGCGTTGAGCCTGCAGGAATTGGTCAATTAATTCAGAGTGAGGGTCTTGTCACAGATTCGTGCCGGGCCTACTCGTTTCTGTCCCAGAACCCCAGGGGCGGAGTGATGGTGATGAAGAGGTGGAAAGAGAAAATGGTGTTCAATGTTTCAGAGCACTCAGAATAATAATAATAATAATAATAATAATAATAATAATAATAATAATAATGACATTTATTAAGTGCTTACTATGTGCAAAGCACCGTTCTAAGCGCTGGGGAGGTTACAAGCTGATCAGGTTGTCCCACAGGGGGCTCTCAGTCTTCATCCCCATTTTACAGACGAGGTAACTGAGGCACAGAGAAGTTAAGTCATCATCATCATCATCAATCGTATTTATTGAGCGCTTACTATGTGCAGAGCACTGTTCTAAGCGCTGGGGAGGTTACAAGCTGATCAGGTTGTCCCACAGGGGGCTCCCAGTCTTCATCCCCGTTTTACAGATGAGGTAACTGAGGCACAGAGAAGTTAAGTCATCATCATCATCATCATCAATCGTATTTATTGAGCGCTTACTATGTGCAGAGCACTGTACTAAGCGCTTGGGAAGTACAAATTGGTAACATATAGAGACAGTCCCTACCCAACAGTGGGCTCACAGTCTAAAAGGGGGAGACAGAGAACAAAACCAAACATACTAACAAAATAAAATAAATAGGATAGATATGTACAAGTAAAATAAATAAATAAATAAATAGAGTAATAAATATGTACAAACATATACACAGGTGCTGTGGGGAAGGGAAGGAGGTAAGATGGGGGGATGGAGAGGGGGACGAGGGGGAAAGGAAGGAAGGGGCTCAGTCTGGGAAGGCCTAAAAGTCACATAGCTGACAATTGGCGGAGCCGGGATTTGAACCCATGACCTCTGACTCCAAAACCCGTGCTCTTTCCACTGAGCCACGCCGCTTAAGGCACGAGAAGCTGGTAATGCACCCAGAGCTGGGAGTCATCTACGAGCGGCAGGGGAAAAAGTGAAGCAGTCAAACTGCTTAGAAATTCTGAATTGTCTACTACAGCAAGGCTTCAGTTGTAAAACTCCTGTTGTCTCGGAAAGATGAGAAACGGTAGAGTACCTCCGTCAGATCTGGAGTGGCTCCCTCAGGGATGACACCGATTTGGATTAGTCCCCTCAAGGGAGATGCTGATCTGGATGGGCTCCCTTGGAGGAGGTGCTGATGAACTAGTTTCACTTCTGCCTCACATGTTAATAATCATCATAATAATAATTATAGTATCTGTTAAGCACTGACTATGTGCCAGACACTGCACTAAGTGATGGGTTAATACAAACAAATCGAGTTGAACACAGTTCCTGTCCCATGTGCGGCTCACAGTCTCAATGCCCATTTCACAGATGAGGGACCTGAGGCCCAGAGAAGTGAAGTGACTTGCCCAAGGTCACACAGCAGACATGTGGTGGGGTCAGTATTGGAACCCACGACCTTTTGGCTCCCACTGTGTCATGCTGCATCTTTTTTTACTTAGTTATCTTTACACTCTAGGTGACTCCCTCCTTCCAGGAATTGATTCTAGTGCAAATATCCCCTGCTACAATCTTTGTGATCAGAAACCATTCATTCATTCATTCATTCATTCAATCGTATTTATTGAGCGCTTACTGTGTGCAGAGCACTGTACCAACTGCTTAGGAAGTACAAGTTGACAACATACAGAGACGGTCCCTACCCAACAACGGGCTCACAGTCTAGAAGGGGGAGACAGACAACAAAACAAAACATGTGGACAGGTGTCAAGTCGTCAGAACAAATAGAAATAAAGCTAGATGCACATCATTAACAAAATAAATAGGATAGTAACCAGGTTGACTAACTCAGTAGTACTCTTCTAAGAGCATGGAGGAGCTCGATAAATATTATCGATTGATTAGCTGAAAGGAAAGTCATTGGCTTTGGTGGATCAATCAATCATATTTACTGAGCGCTTACTGTGTGCAGAGCACTGTACTAAGACATAACAGAGTGGGTAGACAAGTGCCCTGGTGACCAGAAGCTTACAGTCTAGAGGATGTCACATCACATCTGTAAACCAGTGAGGGGCCAGACTACCCAAAAGGAAGTCATCACAGTGGCCTGGATGGGATTTAAGACAAAAAAATATATATATTCCCAAGCTTTTCCCACTCTGTGGCTTTCACTGCCCAGAACTGCATGGCTTAGTGAGAGGCAGCATGGCCCAGTGGTAAAAACCCGGGCTTTGGAGTCAGAGGTCATGGTTTCTAATCCCACCTCTGTCACGAGTCTGCTGTATGACCTTGGGCAAGTCACTTAGCTTCCCTGTGCCTCAGTTCCCTCATCTGGAAAATGGGGCTTGAACCTGTGAGCCCCACCTGGGACAACCTAATCACCTTGGATCTACCTCAGTGCTTAGAACAGTGCTTGACACATAGTAAGCGCTAAACAAATACCATTATATTACTATTATTATCATTAGGCCCTTGTCCAGTATTACACTAAGCATCCTGTGCATTATTGCTGGTTGTCCAGTTTCTCAGGGACATTCAGCACTGAGTGTCCATCAGTCAGTAAGGCAATCAATTGAGCTTGGAGGTGCTCAATAAATATAATAGATCGATTGATTAGCTGGATGGGAAGTCACTGACTTCAGTCGATCGATCGTTCATATTTATTGAGCACTTACTGCATGCAGAGCGCGGTACTAAGCACTTGGGAGAGTACGATATAGCAATATAACAGACATTCCCTCCCCACTCCCATCCCATGGTTCCTTTACGAGTACTACAGTACTGTACACAGTGTGTACACTGCGTGTACTGTGTACAGCGTGGCTCAGTGGAAAGAGCATGGGCTTTGGAGTCAGAGGTCATGGGTTCGAATCCTGGCTCTGCCACATGTCTGCTGTGTGACCGTGGGCAAGTCACTTAACTTCTCAGAGCCTCAGTTACCTCATCTGTAAAATGGGGATTAAGACTGTGAGCCCCATGTGGGACAGCCTGATCACCTTGTATCCCCCCAGCACTTAGAATAGTGCTTTGAACATAGTAAGAACTAAATAAATGCCATCATTATCATCATTATTATTATTATTACAGTACTGTAGTGCCCACAGCTTGATGTGGGCAGGGAATGTGCCTATTATACTGCAATACTGTACTCTCCCAAGAGCTTAGTACAGTGCTCTCCACACAGTAAGTGCTCAGTAAATATAATTGACTAACAGATTGGGCAGAGGTAGAGCTATAAGTTTATAGTAGTAATAGGAATAGTAGCAGTAGTAGTAGTAGTAACAGAAATAGTAGTTGCAGCAGTCAAAATAATAATAATAATCATGGTACTTGTTATGTTGTTGCTATGTGTCAATAATAATAATAATTGTGGCATTTATTAAGCACTTACTGTGTGCCAGGCACTGTACTAAGCACCGGGGTGGATACAAGCAAATCAGGTTGGACACAGTTCCAGTCCCACACGGGGCTCACAATCTATTATGGATTCATTCATTCAATCATATTTATTGAGCGCTTACTGTGTGCAGAGCACTGTACTGAGCGCTTGGGAAGTACAAGTTGGCAACATATGGAGACGGTCCCTACCCAACAAAGGGCTCGCAGTCTAGATGAGGTAACTGAGGCCCAGAGAAGTGAACTGACTTGCCCAAGGGCACCCAGTAGACAAGTGGAGGAGCTAGGATTAGAACCCATAATAATAATAATAATAATGATGGCATTTATTAAGCACTTACTATGTGCAAAGCACTGTTCTAAGTGCTGGGGAGGCCACAAAGTGATCAGGTTGTCCCATGTGGGGCTCACAGTCTTAATCCCCATTTTACAGATGAGGTACTGAGGCACAGAGAAGTGAAGTGACTTGCCCAAAGTCTCACAGCTGACAATTGGAGGAGCTGGAGTTTGAACCATGATCTCTGACCCCAAGGTCTATGCTCTATTCATTCATTCATTCATTCATTCATTCATTCATTCATTCAATTGTATTTATTGAGTGCTTACTGTGTGCAGAGCACTGGACTAAGCGCTTGGGAAGTGCAAGTTGGCAACATATAGAGACGGTCCCTACCCAACAGTGGGCTCACAGTCTAGAAGGGGGAGACAGAGAACAAAACAAATTAACAAAATAAAATAAATAGAATAAATATGTACAAATAAAATAAATAAATAAATAGAGTAATAAATCTGTACAAACATATATACAGGTGCTGTAGGGAGGAGAAGGAGGGGGAGAGGAAGGAGGGGGCTCAGTCTGGGAAGGCCTCCAAGGCTCTACCCAGTAGATCGTGCTGCTTCCCACAAATAAATAGTTACCAAGAAAGTAATGAATTTAGATCACTGAATGCCCACTTGAATAAGCATGAAAACAAAAGTACTGAAGATGAGTATAAATACATTGAGGGTGAACATTGGAGATATTCCTTTTTGCCCAGCTCAGGATTAGGTACACCAAGGTAGTGCAAACTGAAGAGGACCTGGGCCTTTCCCTCAGGAGTTTAGAGTCTATAAGTGCTTAGTACAGTGCTGTGCACACAGTAAGCACTCAATAAATATGATTGAATTAATGAGAATAGACAAGTGTGGCTTCCCTGCCTCTGGGCAAATAGGCCCCAGCCTCCTGCTCTGGGTCAGAGGAGGTAATATGAGCCCACTGTTGGGTAGGGACCATCTCTATGTGTTGCCAACTTGTACTTTCCAAGCGCTTAGTATAGTGCTCTGCACACAGTAGGCGCTCAATAAATATGATTGAATGAATGAATGAATGAATAATATGATCGCCACTGTCTCACCGCTCTATGGCTGGCAGAGTTTCTCAGGCTGCTGTCTGCACTGTCTGGAAGCCAGAAACCCCGGAGAGCCGAATTGCCTAGTGGTTAGAACCCGAGAATGGGAGTCTGAAGGACCTTGGTTCTAATCCCGCCTCCGCCACTTGTCCGCTGTGTGATCTTGGCCAGTCACTTCACTTCTCTGGGCCTCAGTTCCCTCATCTGGAAAATGGGGATTAAGACTGCAAGCTCCACGTGGGACAACCTGATTAGCTTGTGTCTACTCCAGTGCTTAGAACGGTGCTTGGCACATAGTAAGCGCTTCACAAGTACCATCAGCATCAGAACCTGTGGTTCTCTCTGTCTTCCTGGGTCTCTCCTTTTGGGGTTTTCTCTGTCAACATCTGTCTCTCCACCTGTGGTTCTCTCTGCTTCCCTCTGTCTCTCTGTCTGAGGTTCTCGCTTTCTCCCTGTGTCCAACGTCTTTATTCATCCCTTTTGATTATTATTGCACTTGTACTTCCCAAGCTCTTAGTACAGTGCTCTGCACACATAAGCGCTCAATAAATATGATTGATTGATTGATTAAGCGTTGACCATGTGCCAAGCACCGTTTTAAGCGCTAAGGTAAATACAGGGTAAGCAGGTTGTCCCTTGTGGGGCTCACAGTGGGACAACCTGATGGCCTTGTATCTCCCCCGGCGCTTAGAACAGTGGTTGGCACATAGTAAGTGCTTACCAAATACCATCATCATCATGGATGATGTATATGTATATATGTTTGTACATATTTATTACTTTATTTATTTGTCTTGTACATATCTATGCTATTTGTATTATTTTGTTAGTATGTTTGGTTTTGTTCTCTGTCTCCCCCTTCTAGACTGTGAGCCCGCTGTTGGGTAGGGACTGTCTCTATGTGTTGCCGACTTGTACTTCCCAAGCGCTTAGTACAGTGCTCTGCACACAGTAAGCGCTCAATAAATACGATTGATTGATCGATTGATTATTACCCCCTCATAATGGTTTTGCTAGAAAATAATAAGAAATGTGCTATTCAACTTCTTCATTTCATTTTGTGATGTTCTCTCCACAGTAACTGCCCTCTCAGAGGTCACCAATGATCTCGTTCTTGGCAAATCCAACGGCCTCCACTCCATCCTAACCCTGCTCGACCTCTCGGCTGCCTTCGACACTATCAATCAACCCCTTCTGGAAACATCATCATAATAATAATGATGGCATTTGTTAAGCGCTTACTCTGTGCCAAGCACTGTTCTAAGCGCTGGGGGGATACAAGGTAATCAGGTTGTCCCACGTGGGGCTCACAGCCTTAATCCCTATTTTACAGAGGAGGGAACTGAGGCGCAGAGAAGTGAAGTGATTTGCCCAAAGTCACACAGCTGACAAGTGGCGGAGTTGGGATTTGAACCACGACCTCTGACTCCAGAGCCCGGGCTCTTTCCACTGAGCCATGCTGCTTCTCCAACCTTGGATCACTGATGTTGTCCTCTCCTGGCTGCTCCTTCTCATTCTTTTTCTGCTCCTCCTCTACCTCCCATCCCCTAACTGTGGGGGTCCTTCAAGGTTCAGTTCTTGGTCCCCTCCTATTCTCCATCCACACCCACTCCCTCGGATTGTTCATTCACTCTCATGGCTTCAAGGGACAACTCCTCCAAGAGGCCTTCCCATACTAAGCCCTCATTTCCTATTTTCCTACTCCTTTCTGCATCACTCTGACTTACTCTCTTTATTCATCCCCCCATCCCCGTACAGCTCCACAGCACTTAGGACCATATCTGAAATTTTATTTATTTATTTTAATGTCTGTCTCCCCCTCTAGACTTTAAGCTCAATGGGGGCAGGAAATGTGTCTGTTATATTGTTTGTTTACTCTCCCAACTGCTTAGCGCAGCGCCCTGCAGTAAGTGCTCAATAAATAGATTGATTTTTGGAAACAAAAAAGTTTTACAAGGAATGCATGGGTATGTACAGCTTTTACAAAATTCCATTTAACGTAATAATAATGATGGCATTTATTAAGCGCTTACTATGTGCAAAACACTGTTCTAAGCGCTGGGGAGGTTACAAGCTGATCAGGTTGTCCCACGGGGGGTTCACAGTCTTAACCCCCATTTTACAGATGAGGGAACTGAGGCACAGAGAAGTCCAGTGACTTGCCCAAAGTCACACAGCTGACAATTGGCAGAGCAGGGTTTTGAACCCATGACCTCAGACTCCAAAGGCCACGTCCTTCCCACTGAGCCACGCATTTCACATCTGAATGTTTAAACCACATTTGCAGCACATCCATGAGAAGTAGTTCGACAGCCCTGTCTTATCCATTAAGGAATTACTTTTCCGGTCCTTCCTAGAAGGAAAGGTGAAGCATTGGTTAAGTTAGGCCAGACATATGTCTGCTAATTCTTGTTGCAATTCTCACAAGCACTTAGTACAGTGCTCTGCACATACTAAGCGCTCATTAAATGTGATAAAGTTTCTTTGAAATAACACGGTCTATCAATAATAATAATAATAATGATAGCATTTATTAAGTGCTTACTATGTGCAAAGCACTGTTCTAAGCACTGGGGAGGTTACAAGGTGATCAGGTTGTCCCACAGGGGGCTCACAGTCTTAATCCCCATTTTACAGATGAGGGAACTGAGGCACAGAGAAGTTAAGTGACTTGCCCAAAGTCACACAGCTGACAATTAGCAGAGCTGGGATTTGAACCCACGACCTCTGACTCCAAAGCCCGGGCTCTTTCCACTGAGCCATGCTGCTTCTCTGAAGAAGGAGTGCAGAGGAAATGATGACAGTACAGGTGAGTTGTGTCACACCACTCACACTTTCCCATCCTTGTCCACCATACTCCTGCTAGAGCAAACAGGGCAACAAGTAAATGAATAGACAGTAGCACAACTCACTGTGAAGGGTGTGTGCATGATTGCCAGCTGCTCTTACTCATTCAAGTGTATTTATTGAGCGCTTACTGTGTGCAGAGCACTGTACTAAACGCTTGGAAAGTACAAATTTGGCAACAGACAGAGACAATCCCTACCCAACAATGGGCTCACAGCAAGCAGAGCTCTTGCTATGGGACCGTGAAAGGAATGAGATATACTCTGTCTCAATGAAAATGCAACTGGCTTTTGAATTTTTATCAGAACTTGAAAGCTAGGTAAATGATGAAATCATTACTCTGACCAAAAGCAAAAAGTTATACTACATAAAGAAAAGAATCTTAAAATTATTATTGTGAGAGAAGGGATAGTTGGCTACTGCCTCAGCCTCCTCAATGACCTCCCTGCCTCCTGTCCCTTCTTCACTTTGCTTTCCAGATCATTTTTCTCAAAAAAAAAATCACTCTGCACGTCTCCCCACTGCTCAAGAATCTCCAGGGATCGCCCATCCACTTTCACATCAAACAAAAATTCCTTACCATCGGCTTTAAAACACTCAATTAGCTCACCCCCTCCTAACTTATCTTGATGATTTCCAACTACAGCCCAGCCTACACACTTCACTCCTGTGCCTCTATCCTATCTATCTCACCAACAACCCCTTTCCCAAATTCTGCCTCTGTTCTAGTCCTCCCTTTCCTTCCATATATGAAAGACCACCACTCTCCTCTCCTTCAAGCTTCATTAAAATCATATCACCTCCAAGAGGTCTTCTCCGAATAAGCCCTCTCTTCACTTACTTCCTCTCCTTTCTGTGTCCCCTTTGCACTTCTATCTGAACCCTTTAAACACTCGATATTCATCCCACTCTCAGATCCACGGCACCTATGTACATATTTGGAATTTATTATTTTATATTAACGCCTGTTTTCCCCTCTAGATGTAAGTTCCTGTGGCAGAGAATGTTTTATTGTAGTTTCCCAAGCTCATAGTAAGCGCTTAATACCACTGGTTGATTGATTGATTAATATGATTATTACCTATCGATCTCCAAAGTACCTAAAAACTCAGCATCCAGCTATAAAACTTCGTATGAGCAGATTAAATGCTCTTAAATTAAATCACACTAATTATGGTAAATGAAAAAAAAATTCCAATAGACAATTTAACATTCAGGAAACAAGTAATGAGCAACAAACCCATGAATGCAAACAGTAAATTAAACATTTAAAATATTCAGTATGCTCCTAGCAGGTCGTATCATCTGAAAAGCAAAATAGTCCAATCCAATATCCCAGGGGAAAATGGAGAAAACTTGTAACATTATAAACCTTGAATGAAAGCATGCTTCTTTGTAGAGCGGGAAGGCTAGGGAATAGAAAAAATAATTTTGAGAAGACTCATGATTTCTTCAGAATCACCTTCCCCAACAGTTCAGGAAAAGATAATTAATACCTGAAAAAATTTACAGGGACAAAACACACAGTTTGATTTTTTTATGCTATTTTTTAAACGCTTGATCCATGCCAAAACACAGGGCTGAGTATTGGGGTAAATACAAAATAATTCTAACAGACAGGCAACTTTATGCCTTTTAAGTCGACTCAGAAATTTTGCCTCTCTGAAAGCAACTAGGGATTAACTAATATACAGGGCCAATTAAATGATGGGGGTGAGTTTCTAGGTTTGGGGGGGAAATGGTTTTGGCAGGCTCTTAATAGGGGTGGTTGTGAAAATGTGTGCAGGACATCATCATCATCATCATCATCATCAATCGTATTTATTGAGTGCTTACTATGTGCAGAGCACTGTACTAAGCGCTTCGGAAGTACAAATTGGCAACGGACAGTCCCTACCGAACAGTGGGCTCACAGTCTAAAACAGGGAGACAGAGAACAAAACCAAACATACTAACAAAATAAAATAAATAGAATAGATATGTACAAGTAAAATAAATAATTAGAGTAATAAATATGTACAAACATATATACATATATACAGGTGCTGTGGGGAAGGGAAGGAGGTAAGATGGGGGGGATGGAGAGGGGGACGAGGGGGAGAGGAAGGAAGGAGCTCAGTCTGGGAAGGCCTCCTGGAGGAGGTGAGCTCTCAGTAGGGCCTTGAAGGGAGGAAGAGAGCTAGCTTGGCGGATGGGCAGAGGGAGGGCATTCCAGGCCAGGGGGATGACGTGGGCCGGGGGTCGATGGCGGGACAGGCGAGAGCGAGGTACGGTGAGGAGATTAGCGGCGGAGGAGTGGAGGGTGCGGGCTGGGCTGGAGAAGGAGAGAAGGGAGGTGAGGTAGGAGGGGGCGAGGGGATGGACAGCCTTGAAGCCCAGGGTGAGGAGTTTCTGCCTGATGCGCAGATTGATTGGTAGCCACTGGACATCTTGAGAGGGGAAAGGCAAGAAGACCAGCGGAAGAATCAGCTATCAATCAATCAATCGTATTTATTGAGCACTTGCTGTGTGCAGAGCACTGTATTAAGCACTTTGAAAGTACAAGTTGGCAACACGTAGAGATAGTCCCTACCCCACAGTGGGCTCACAGTCTAGAAGGGGGAGACGGAGAACAAAACCAAACATATTAACAAAATAAAATAAGTAGAATAGATATGTACAAGTAAAATAAATAGAGTAATAAATATGTACAACCATATATACATATATACAGGTGCTGTGGGGAAGGGAAGGAGGTAAGACGGGGGGATGAAGAGGGGGATGAGGGGGAGAGGAAGGAGGGGACTATGGGGATCTGGGTTATTCAAAGCCACATCTCCCTACTACTCCTGCTTTAGGTCTTCCTTCCTGCTCAAATTTAATAATGATAATAATAATAATAATAATAATAATAATGGTATTTATTAAGTGCTTACTATATGCAAAGCACCGTTCTAAGCGCTGGGGAGGTTATAAAGTGATCAGGTTGTCCCACAGGGGGCTCACAGTCTTAACCCCCATTTTACAGATGAGGTCACTGAGGCGCAGAGAAGTGAAGTGACTTGCCCGAAGTCACACAGCTGACAATTGGCGGAGCCGGGATTTGAACCCATGAACTCTGACTCCGAAGCCTGGGCTCTTTCCACTGAGCCACGCTGCTTCTCCTGTGTCCTTCTGCTACTAGATATTGATTGGCTAGAAACTCTAGGTCCATAGCATCTTTGCTGCATAAAATTTACTAGTCACAAATGCTCATAGTAGCGAAGAAGAATTTCTTCACTGGGTTTTAATTTGGCCTCATTTCTCCTCCCAGGTGATAGGTCTTGACTTGCCGTGCAATTTCCAAAGCAGCAAAGAGAGAAAAGTCAACCAGAGGGACAAGGAGACGATACTGAAGCAGCATGGCATATGGGAAGCAGAATGGCGTATCCCCTCTAGACTGCGAGCCCACTGTTGGGTAGGGACCGTCTCTATATGTTGCCAACTTGTACTTCCCAAGCGCTTAGTACAGTGCTCTGCACACAGTAAGCGCTCAATAAATATGATTGAATGAATGAATGATTGAATGGCGTAGCGGGTAGAGCGTGGGCCTGGGCGTCAGAAGGTCATGCGTTCTAATCCCGGCTCTGCCACTTGCTGGCTGTGTGACCCTGAGCAAGTCACTTCACTTCTCTGTGCCTCCGTTACCTCATTTGTAAAATGTGAGCCCCAAGTGGGACAGGGACTGTGTCCAACCCAATTTATCACATCCATCCCAGCACTTCGTACAGGCCTGGCACGTAGTAAGTGCTTACCAAATACCATAATCATTATGATTATTGTGCTATTCTTGAAGAGACGGTAGAGTCAAATCAGTTGAAAGGAAAATCTTCACTGTTGAGTTTAAAGACCTGGAATACTCCTAATATTGCTATTTGATAATTAAACAGATTAAGACGATGATTGCAAATCATCTATACTTTTGATCTGAAAAATAACGGAACCAATTTTTTTTATATTTTCCCACAAAACACTCATAGTTAACCTATCCAAAGTGGATGTTCCTCATATCAACACTTCTAGACTGTGAGCCCACTGTTGGATAGGGACTGTCTCTATATGTTGCCAACTTGTACTTCCCAAGTGCTTAGTACAGTGCTCTGCACACAGTGAGCTCTCAATAAATACGATTGATTGATTGATTGATTGATATCAACAAGCAGCATGGCCTAGTGGGTAGAGCACAGACCTATGAATCAGAAGGCCCTGGGTTCTAAAATCTCAGCTCTGCTACTTGCCTGTTGTGTGACCTTGGGTAAGTCATTTCTATTCTTTGTGCCTCTGTTAAAATGGGGATTGAGACTATCAGCCCCACGTGGGAAAGGGACTGTGTCCAATCTGATTAAATTGTATCTACCCCAGTGCTTAGAAAATTGCCTGACGCATAGTAAGCACTTAACACGTGGCACCATTATTAATATTAGTATTACTTTAAGAGGTTGGAAAAAGATGAACAGATGCTTTAATAGCCTCACTTAGCTGCATAGAGCTATCTAATAGTAATAGTGCTTATTGTACTTCCCAAGCGCTTAGTACAGTGCTCTGCACACAGTAAGCGCTCAATAAATATGACTGAATGAATGAATGAATGGATTAAGTACTTATTGTGTGCAGAACGCAGTACTGAGAGCTGAGAAAGAATATATAGGTGGCAAATAGTCATACTACCTTTGTCCTATTTATAGTCAATCAGGCAATGGTGTTTATTGAGCTTACTGTGGACAGGGAAAATGTCTACCTACTCAGTTATATTTTATTCTCCTAAGCGCTTAATACAGTGCTCTGCACACAGTAAGTGCTCAGTAAATACAATTGATCGATTGAGAACTTACTCTGTGCAGTGCACTATTTATAGATAATTATAAGTATGGGAGAATACTATACAATAGGTAGGTCAACATGATTCCTGCCCACAAGGAACTTACAAACTATAAGGGAGACAGACATTAAACTATATAGGTGTCATGGAGTTGGGAATGGGGTGATTATCTCTCTTTATTGCCACATAGTACTTTCCCAAGCAGTTTGTAGAGTGCTCTGCACACAGTAAGTGCTCAATAAATTTGATCAAATGAATGAAAGAAGTGCTTAGGGAATGCAGACTCTAAGGCATGGTTGACTTTGTAACCTCCCCAGCGCTTAGAACAGTGCTTTGCACAGAGTAAGTGCTTAATAAATGCCATTATTATTATTATTATTACAGGAAAGGGAGAATGAACAGGGAAAGTGTGGGATTAATCACAGAAGGTCCCTTGGAGGAGATGTGATTTAATAAGTCTTTGAAGATGGGGGGAATAGCTGTCTGTTATTTAGTCAGGGGGTGGGAGTTTTGAGCCAGAGGGAGGATTTTGGGCAAGGGGCTTGTGTCAAAAACATAAGATCATGGTGCAGTGAGTAGGTTGAAGTTTAGTACAGTGTTCTACACACAGTAAGTGCTCAATAAATAAGGCTGATTGATTGACTAATTGATTGAAGCTGGCCAAAATAGCCCTCAATTAGAAACATTGGGACATTTCATAGTCTTGACTAGCATAGTAATTTAAATAAACATTCATGCATACAAATGATACAATATATTATTAGAGGAAGCTGGCATCTTGAGATTGCAAATTCCTTGAGGGCAGAAATCGTATCTCACTACTCTACTGCATATAGTAAAGGCTCAGTGAATGACATTAGGGTGAGCAAAATGGAGTCTAGATGGTGAGCTCCTTGTGGGCAGGGAATGTGTCTGTCAATGCAGTTGTACTCTCCCCAGCAGTTAGTACAATGCCAACAGTCAGTGCTCAATAAACACAATTAATTGATTGATTGAAGGGAAAAGGGGGAAAAAGGAAAGAATGCCATAGCCTCAGCCCACATTTCTAGGAAATCCCTCATAGATTACCCTGGCTTGAGGAAACTTGTGAAAAGTACCATTTACTAAAATGGATTTCAAATCAGAATCCCACCTCGACTACTTCATCAGCCTCCTCTTTGACCTCCCTGCCTCCTGTCTCTCTCTACACTTCAGTTTTTACATTTTTTTTTAGCAGAGTTAGCTTTCATCCAATTGATTTGAAGCATGTGAAAGAAAACCGCTTTCAGAGTGTGAGGCAGCTGTCAAAAGCAGAAAGGGTGATTTCACTAAGTCGATGAAGCATTTTTTGAAGAGAAACCGGGAATTTACACCAGCTTTAGTCTTAAATTTGCTTCAACTCTGCCACTTTATTCATCTTGTCACATAAATTACTTTGCATTTTGAATCCATTGGTGAATTTTTATTGAAGCGACACTAAAATCATGATTTTGATGTCAACTTTGTATGCATGGATGACTGTACACTGACACACTTGCAAGCTCTTTTGCCTTCAAATTTTTAAAATGTTTTAGAAAATCCTAACAATCAATGGATGTAGAAATTAAGGTGTGAGAAGAAGCTGAAGAATTTTGGTACCATTTTCCTGGTCAACTCTTCAGTTTGGCAATTTGCGAAATAAGACTTGGTAATCTTGCCATGTTTCTACCAACTTGGCTATAGATAAACAGTGAAAAAAAAAACTAGAAGAAAATTGTTTCATCAACAAATTGAGCATGAATAAATGTAAATGATACGGCCTTGAAATGTCATTGTGGAGGTAGAAGCATTAACTGATAGGAATGTCACACTATAACACCTTTTGTGAGTGAGATTTGAATATGAGGGAAATATCATTGGTGTGTCTACTTCCGTCTTTGGTGACAGACAGAGGCAGAAAGATGTCACAGCTTCATAGAAAGGGGTCAAGGTCACCTTCAGTCCATTAAGAGTGTTGGTGTAGTTTTAAGTAGAGGTGACGCAACAGTAACACAAATTAAATGGTATGAATTTAGTCCAGTTTAAAGCTCCGGCACATAGACCACTGACCATAGATCTTGGCAAAAATTGCCAAGAAATCAAAAGTAATAGGGACTAAATGGTTTTCTCAGAATGAATGGTCTCACAGTTAAGCTGGAAGCATTTCTGAGGAAAAAAAAAGGTTTCATATTCATTTTCTCCCAAACTCTCTAGGGAAACTAAGAGCACAAGCCTTGACTGCTTTCTAGGCTGTTTCTGGCACCCCACTTAGATTGTGAGCCCCATGTGGTACAGGGACGGTGTCCAACCCAATTAACTCATAGCTACCCTGGCACTTAAAACAGTGTCTAACACAGTATAAGTGCATAACAAATACAATAATTCAATGAAGTAAAGAAAATCCCTTAGGAGTTCCACATTAGAGTTTGCATTTGAAAAGATTTCACAGCATCAGAGATTCAGTTCCCATTCTTAGTGGGCACAGGAAGAGTGTAGTCGTTTTTGAAAAAGCCACTAGAAGTAAACTTAAAGGAGAATTTGACTGACCACTTGGGGCTAGGCCACTATTAAGGCCAAAGTATTTGTTTTAATTCTGGATTTTAGCTCTTTATCTGACAAATGAACCAATGTCATGCCCAGAAGTATGGTCCAAGAGTCAGGGGGTTGGGTTCTCTAACTCCAGCTTTGCTGCTTGCTTGCTGTGTGGCTGTGGCCAAATCACTTCTCTGTGCCTCAGTTTCCTCATATGTTCAATGGGAATTGAATATCTTCCCTCCCTTAAAACTGTGAGCCCCATTTAGAATTGCCTCCGACATGACTTTCTTTTATCTACCCCAGTGCTTTGTACAGTGCTTAGCTCATATTAGGCATTTCTTAAATATCATCATTGGAGAAGCAGCATGGCTCAGTGGAAAGAGCACAGGCTTTGAAGTCAGAGGTCAGGGGTTCAAATCCCGGCTCCACCAATTATCAGCTGTGTGACTTTGGGCAAGTCACTTCACTTCTCTGTGCCTCAGTTACCTCATCTGATAAATGGGGATTAAGACTGTGAGCCCCCCGTGGGACAACCTGATCACCTTGTAACCTTCCCAGTGCTTAGAACAGTGCTTTGCACATAATAAGTGCTTAATAAATGCCATTATAATAATAATAATAATAATTATTATTATTATTATTGGTGAGGAGGAGAAACAGGTCCAGAGTGCGGAAAAGTCTTGACTGTAGTCAGTCAGAAAGACAGACAGATTTACTCATATAAGTGTTTCCATGGTAGAATCACTAATCCCCCTGGTTCCAAAAACAACCACTGGCTACCGCAGATCGGTATTAATTTTACATTTTCAGGACAACCTTCAGTTTATACCAGAAAATTATCCCCTAAAGCTATGCTTGGCTAGCATGGGGCTAACCTCCGCATACACTCTGTTCTGGCTGAATTTATGGTTTCTCGTATTTCTGCTTTAGTGCTTTCATTTATTTCCTGAATGCAAATTGCTATAAAAACTTCCTGGGAAGTAGCAGGAAAGCCTTTATTTATTTACTTATTTTTTTCTAATCTTTCTTCCTTCTCCAAATGATTTGACATATTTCTGCGATTCACATATCATTAAAGTTCACACAGTCCAAGTAAGTGGACAGCAGTCATTTGCAGGCACAAAGGCCACCTATTTTTGATGCACTAAGAATGAAGTAAAACCAAGATTTAGGAGGAGGGAGAAGTTAAAAGACCTGGATTTCCAAGTAAGTGAAAAATCAATGCATCAAAGACATTGAGCAGAAAGACTCAGAACTTGTACATGAGAATCCAAAGAATAAGAAGGAGCAGTGAAACAAAAGCACTTATAAAGAATAGGAAAAATGTAAATAAATATTTAGATTAAAATGAAGAAGGAAAAAGTGCTCATCTTGCAATATCTGAAAGAAAACATTCCTATTAGTCAGAGTTAAAATAACCCATCTACATTCAAAACCCTAGAATAACATCACATTTCACTTTTTGATGAACAGCAACAGACTAGAAGAACCGGCAAAGTCAGGTAATTTACATTATTCATGATTTTACTATTTGAAAACCATATTCGGTAATGAAATCAAAAGCATCAAAAAGTGTTCTTACTAGTGTTGATGGCATTTTGCCTATGATTAAGCAAAATATTTAATTCTACAATATCTTAAGATGTTGAAAGATAATTGAACGCGTGTTAAATTAGGCTGCAAGATGTTTGGAATGTTTTATGGCGGCGATGTTGAAATTAAGGAAATTTAGAAAGGAAGCTTGAGATTCTTCAGTGTGAGAAACTACTTATTTACATGGGCAACTTTACTCCTCTTTATTTATTAATTCACACCCACTTCTTGAGTCCAAGGAGTTGTGGCAGCAGAAGGATGATGCACTTTACAGAATACAGACTACTCACGATCAAATGATCTTGCATAATTTATTAATTATTTAAATATTGAAAGTTAAAAGGATCTAGCACAATGATGTGAGCTCCTCTCCCTTAGAATGCACAAAGAAATGATGGAAGGGGCTGAGATATGACTCTTTCCTCATGAAAGGCCATAGGTGAGAGAGTTCATTCATTCACTCATTCAATCGTATTTACTGAGCGTTTACTGTGTGCAGAGCACTGTACTAAGCGCTTGGAAAGTACAATTTGGCAACAGATAGAGACAATTCCTACCCAACAATGGGCTCACAGTACTGTGGGAGCAGAGTGGCTTAGTGGAAAGAGACTGGGCTTGGGAGTCACAGGTCTTGGATTCTAATCCCACTCCACCACTTATCAGCCGTGTGACCTTGGACAAGTCACTTAACTTCTTTGCACCTCAGTTACCTCATCTGTAAAATGGGGATTAAGACTGTGAGCCCCACGTGGGACAACCTGATTACCTTATATCTACCCCAGCACTTAGAACAGTGCTTGACACATAATAAGCGCTTAACAAATACCATCATCATCATCACCTCAGATAATAATAATAATAATAATGGCATTTGTTAAGTGCTTACTATGTGCAAAGCACTGTTCTAAGCGCTGGGGAGGATACAAGGTGATCAGGTTGTCCCACATGGGGCTCCCAGTCTTAATCCCCATTTGACAGATTAGATCACTGAGGCACAGAGAAGTGAAGTGACTTACCCAAGGTCACACAGCCAACAAGTGGCGGAGGTGGGATCTTAGTACAAGTGTTTTGAACACAGTAAGTGCTTAATAAATACCATGACTACTATTGCTACTATCTCAATCCATTTACAGAAATGAAATGAAAAAGCTCTGCATCTTTAGCTGTTCTTCATATTCTCTCACACCACATAAAATGAATTTAATTTCTCCAAAATTCTCACCTAGTACAGAAGGTGGACAAAGACTTAATTATAACAACAATAATAATGATGATGATGATGATGATAATAGCAGTGGTATTTTCGAAGAGTGAAATAAGGACAATAATAATAATTATGGAACTTGCAAAGTGCTTACTGTGGGTCAAGCACTGC
This sequence comes from Tachyglossus aculeatus, assembly GCF_015852505.1. NCBI lineage: Eukaryota > Metazoa > Chordata > Mammalia > Monotremata > Tachyglossidae > Tachyglossus > Tachyglossus aculeatus. Next base: position 5,919,926 of record NC_052101.1, on the reverse strand, counting down.
TCTGAGTGCTGGGTATGTTATATACCTGGGTATAAGGATATAATTTAATCATCATCATCATCATCATCAATCGTATTTATTGAGCGCTTACTATGCGCAGAGCACTGTACTAAGAGCTTGGGAAGTCCAAATTGGCAACATATAGAGACAGTCCCTACCCAACAGTGGGCTCACAGTCTAAAAGGGGGAGACAGAGAAAAAAACAGGTTAATCAGGTTGGACACCATCCCTGTCCCAAATGGAGCTCACAGGCTTAATCCTCATTTTAAAGATGAGGTTGCTGAGACTCAGAGAATTTAAGTGTCTTGACCAAGGTCACAGAGCAGACATGCGGTGGAGCAGGGATTAGAACTCAGGTCCTTCTGATTTCCAGGCCCATCCTCTGTCCACTAAGCCATGCTATATACCGAGCACTGTACTATGCGCTGTAGTCGATACAAGATAGGTGAGACACAGTCTTTGTCCCATGTGGGACTCACAGTTATTAGCACGGAGCAGATGTATCCTCCAATGTGTCCTCTGAACTGCTTAGATGATTCCTGCTTGAGAAGGTGATTAAAAAAAAAAAACAACTTCAACCAATCTGGCCAAAAATTTCCAAAAGGGAAATTCGTGCTCTTCACTTTCAATCTCCCTCCTCTTGGCTCCAAGTACTATAATTTCATTTAGGGTTTGCTAGATTGAAACCTCAAATTTACAATTTAAATCGGGTCTAACCCATCCCTTAACGATGAGATGTTCGGATCACCAAGGACCCGTTTGTCAGCTAGGCTGTGCTCCCAGGATCGAACAGAAGCCTGGAGTCCCATTACAGGAAAGGCCAACCCCTGAGGAGCAGAGAGCGAGATGAAGAGCAGATCCTGAATTCCCAGCAGTTAAGGGGAAACTAGATATAATTAGACGTGCTATTTGAAGAAGACGTTGAAAATAATTGTAAAAGGAAACGAGTCGATATTAGGAATCCTAATTCAGAGACAGGATCTTTAAAAATTGCAGAATTTAATAGTTCCCCTCTATCATCCATACGTGACTAAGGAAAGAACATTTTAAAATGTATTTTCTCGGAACTACTCTTTTCTTAGAAAATCTGAGGTAAATAATTAAGCCACAGGAGATAGACCGAGGAGGGGTTTTCTTAATATTGGGTTTAAAGGTGTAATTTTTCAGAATTGTGCAAATTTCTATGACTTCATAATTTTTTTATTTTTAAAGAATGTTAGGAATCAAATTCTGAATTTTATGCAGACGCGAATTTGTGTCATGTATGGAATTCATGAAAGGGAGAGATCCCACATTTGGTGAATTTATTGGATTTACATAGTTTATCAAACATGCTCCTTATTAATCCCGGTTATGAATGTTTTTAAGCCAAATAAGTACGGAAGAATGACAGAAAAATTCTAAATTTCATCCAATGCTTCAACTGCCTGTGAAACAATCAAATGAAATCCTTTTCACAGTTTTCATCTTCCAATTCTACAGAATCAAGCATGATTTTTCTATTTCTAGACTGTGAGCCCACTGTTGAGTAGGGACTGTCTCTATATGTTGCCAACTTGTACTTCCCAAGCGCTTAGTACAGTGCTCTGCACACAGAAAGGGCTCAATTAATACGATTGATGGATGATGGATGGATAAATCACATAGATTTTTCTATGATTTTCCCCCTTCTAGACTGTGAGCCCGTTGTTGGGTAAGGACCGTCTCTATATGTTGCCTACTTGTACTTTCCAAGTGCTTAGTCCAGTGCTCTGCACACAGTAAGCACTCAATAAATACGATTGAATGAATGAATGAATGATTTTTAAATATTGAAGAGAAACGACTATTTCTTGTTATATTTATTGATAAAACCATGTCTCCCTAAAATTTCCCTGGTATGTTGGCTTATCGGTCAGTCAATCAAACAAAGGTCTCTGCTGAGCACTCACTGTGTGCAGAGCACCGTACTAAGCTCTTGAAGAGTACAGCACAGGAGAGTTGGTAGACGTGATCCCTGCCCAAAGAGCTTACAGTCTGAAATGGGAGACCAGATGTTAACATAGATCACTGATAGAAGAAATAGCAGAGTATGAGAATATTTATACAGCCCCACTGTGGGGCTGGGGTATCAGCCAGCTTCAACCATTTCCTCTCCAGTGGTTTCTTCCCCATGATTTTCAAACAGGCCCATGTCTCCCCTATCCTAAAAAAAACTCTGAAGGTTCAGTTCTGGGTCCCTTTCTATTCTCCTTGACCACCCACTCCCAGGAGAACTCATTTGCTCCCATGGTTTCAATTACCACCTCTATGCCGATGATACCCAAATCTACATCTCCAGCCCTGATCTCCGTCCTTCTCTCCAGGCTTGTATCTCCTCCTGCCTTCAAGACATTTTTATCTGGAGGGCCTCCCATCACCTCAAACTTAACATGTCCGAAACAGAACTCCTTATCTTCCCACCCAAACCCTGTCCTTCCAATGATTTTCCCACCACTGTAAATGGTACCACTATCCCTCCTGTCTCACAAGCCCCTAGCCTTGGCATTATCCTTGTCTCTTCTCTGTCATTCAACCTACATATTCATTCCATCACTAAATCCTGTGGATTCAACCTCCACAACATGGCTAAAATCCACCCTTTCCTCTTCATCCAAACTGCTACCACGTTAATAGAATTACTCGTCCTATCCCGCCTGGATTACTGTGTCAGCCTCCTTGCTGACCTCCCAGCCTCCAGTCTTTCCCCACTCCAGTCCATACGTCACTCTGCTGCCCAGATCATTTTTCTACAAAGACGTTCAGGACATATAATTTTATTATTATAATAATTATTATAATATTATCATTATATAATCATAATAATGATGATGATAGAATTTGTTAAGCACTTACTATGTGCCAAGTACTATTCTAAGCACTGAGGTAGATACAAGGTAATCAGGTTGTCCCTCGGGGGGCTCACAGTCTTAATCCCCATTTTACAGATGAGGTAACTGAGGCCCAGAGAAGTGAAGTGACTTGCCCAAAGTCACACAGCTGACAAGTGGAGGAGCCCCCATGAGAACCCAGAACCTCTGATTCCCAAGCCTGTGCTCTTTCCATTAAGTCACGCTGCTTCTCATCCTGCTCCTCAAAAAACTCCAGTGGTTGCCCACTCGCTTCCGCATCAGACAAAAACTCCTCACCATTGGCTTTAAAGGAGTCCACCACCTTGGCCCCTCTTACCCTACCTCACTTCCCTCCTAGAGATGCAGTGTGGCTCAGTGGAGAGAGCCCGGGCTTTGGAGTAAGAGGTCATGAGTTCAAGTCCCGGCTCTGCCACATGTCTGCTGTGGGACCTTGGGCAAGTCACTTCACTTCTCTGAGCCTCAGTTACCCCATCTGTAAAATAGGGATTAAGACTGTGAACCCCATGTGGGACAACTTGATCACCTTGTATCCCCCCTCAGCGCTTAGAACAGTGCTCTGCACAGAGTAAGCACTTAACAGATGCCATTATTATTATTATTATCATTATTATTATTATTATTATTATTATTATTATTATTATTATTACAACCCAGTCCACACACTTGGCTCCTCTGGTGCTAACCTTCTCACTGTGCTTCCATCTCACCTGTCTCACCACTGACCACTAGCCCACATCCTTCCTCTGGCCTGGAATGCCCTCCCTCTTCAAATCCAACAGACAATAAGTCTCCCCTGCCTTCATCATCATCATCATCATCAATCGTATTTATTGAGCGCCTACTATGTGCAGAGCACTGTACTAAGCGCTTGGGAAGTACAGATTGGCAACATATAGAGACAGTCCCTACCCAACAGTGGGCTCACAGTCTGAAAGGGGGAGACAGAGAACAAAACCAAACATACTAACAAAATAAAATAAATAGAATAGATATGTACAAGTAAATAAATAAATAAATAAATAGAGTAATAAATATGTACAAACATATATACATATATACAGGTGCTGTGGGGAAGGGAAGGACGTAAGATGGGGGGATGGAGAGTGGGACAAGGGCCTTCAAAGCCTTATTGAAGGCCCATCTCTTCCAAGAGGCCTTCCCAGATTAAGTTCCACTTTTCCTCATCTCCCACTCCCTTCTGCATCATCCTGACTTGCTCTCTTTGCTCTTACCCCCTCCCTGCCCCACAGCACTCATGTGCACGGTCTTGGGAGCCAGAGATTGTGGGTTCTAATCCCGGCTCCGCCACTTGCCAGCTGTGTGACCTTGGGCAAGTCATTTAACTTCTCTGTGCCTCAGTGACCTCATCTGTAAAATGGGGCTGAAGACTGTGCGCCCCATGTGGGACAACCTGAAAACCTTGTATCTACCCCCAGCGCTTAGAACAGTGCTTGGCACATAGTAAGCACTTAACAAATACCATCATCATTATTATTACATATCTGTAATTGTGTTTTATTCATTTGTATTGATTTCTGTCTCCCCTCCTCTAGACTGTAAGCTCATTGTGAGCAGGGAATGTGACTGTTTAGTTTTGTAATGTCCCCACCCAAGGGCTTAGTACAGTGCTCTGCACCATTAAGTGCTCAATAAATATGATGGAATGAATGAATGAGTATCAAAGTGCTCAAAAGATACACAGCCAAATGCATAGACAATGCAGAGAGGAGAGTGGTTGGAGAAATAGTAGCATTAGTGAGGGAATGACTCTTTTTATGGTATTTGTTAAGTGCTTACTCTGTGCTAGGCATTGTTCTAGGCACTGGGTTTCCAAACTAATCAGGTTAAACACCATTCACGTCCCACATGGGGCTCATAGTCTTAATCCCCATTTTACAGAAGAGGCAACTGAGGCCCAGAGAAGTTAAATGATTTGCCCATGGTCACAAAGAAGACAAATGGCAGAGCGGGGATTAGAACCCAGGTTCTCTGACTTCCAAACCCATGCTCTTTCCACTGGGCTATGATCCTTCTTGAAGATGTGATTTTAGGAGGGCTTTGAAGATGGGAAGAGCTGGGGATACGAAGGAGGAGACAGTTTCAGGCCTGAGAGAAAACGTGGGCCAGGATCTGTGGCAAGGTATACGCAATCTAATTGAGAGTGTAGGTCAGTGTTAGAGGAGTAAAGCAAGTCGGTCCAGTTGTTGTAGGAGATAAAACAAGGTAAAATAGGAAGGAGTGAACTGATTAAGTGACTTAACACTCATGGTAAGGAATTTCAGCTCGATACTGAGGTGTTGGGACAACTATCGGAAGGTTTTGAGGCTTGGGGAGGCAAGGCTGAAACGTTTTTCAGAAAACTGATCTGGGCAGCAAAGTATGGACTGGAGAGGGGGGAGACAAGAGACAAGCATTAGTCAAGGTGAGATAGAATCCAAGCAGGATAGGCTTGGATTATGTGGTAGCAGTTTGGATGGAGAAGAAAGGGTGGATTCTAGAGATGGCATGAGGATAGATAGGATTTGGTGACAAGTTGAATGAGAGAGATGTGTCAAGGATAATGCCTAGGTTGTGGACTTGTGAGTCAGTGGGGTTGGCAGTGCTGTCAACAGTGAGAAAAGGGAAGGGTTTGGGTGGGAAGAAGAGTAGTTCTGCTTTGGAAATGTTAGGTTTGAGGTGTCAATGAGACATCCAGGGAGAGACGGCCTGGAGCCTGGAAGAAATGTGAGATGGCAGAGGAGGAGAGGGGTCAGGGCTAGAGAGGTAGATCTTCCCATAGATGGTCAATGAAGCCATGTGAGTAAATGAGTTCTCCAAGCGAGTGGGTGTAGGAGGAGAATAGAAGGGGATCCAGAACTGAATCTCGAGGGGCCCCCACTGTTAGTAGGTGGGAGGCAGAAGAAGAACCTGTGAAAGATGCTGAGAAAAAGTGGTCAGAAAGTTAGAGACAATAACCAGTTGAGGACAGTGACAGGAAAGGCAAGTTCAGATAATATTTCCAGGAGAAAGGAGTGGTCTACGGTATTGAAGGCGGCAGAGAGGTTGAGGTGAAGACATAGGATGGAATAGCAACCATTGGATTTGGAAAGAAGGAGATCATAGGTGACTTCAGAGAAAGCCATTTCCATGGGGTAATAGGGGAAAAGCCAGATCACAAGGGGTCAAGGAGAAAGTTGGGGGAGAGAAAGCCAAAGTGGAGACAACTTGCTCCGGCAGTTTGGAGAGGAATGGTGGGAGGGAGATGGAGTGATAGCTGCAGGGAGCCTTGGGGTCAAGGAAGGGTTGATTTTAGGATAGGGGAGATGTGGGCATGCTTGAAAGCAGTGGGGAAGGAGCCATTGGAAAATGAGCAGTTGAACATGGCTCTCGTGGTGGGAAGAAGGAAGAGGGCTGGTTCGGTGATTAGGTGAGAAGGGATGGGGTCAAAAGAACAGGTGAAAGGTGACGATGGAGGACATCTCCTCTTGAATTATAGCTGGCTTACAATTAAAATTGATGATTTTAAGTTTCATTTTTAAGATATCAAAGATGAAGATTCTAAAGTAGTTTATGAAAGTGAAGTATCCTTGGTTATCCTATTTTGGAGATGGGAAGAGTTTGGGTGGGAAGCTTTGTTCTTGATAGATTCTGTTTTGAAGAAAAATTAACACTCGAACTTTGACCAGCTGTGTATGCAGTCACACCGCTGTTTCCCCCCACCTTCCAACAGGGTTTGTTACAAGAAAGTTCCCTGGTTACGTAGCAACATTCTATTAAAAATGCACAGTGAACACACAGACTGAGGGAGAACCAAGAGTGTTGCAAAGTGGTTGTTTAAATGCTGCTTTTTAAAAAATAGTGTTTGTTAATAATAATAATAGTAATAATAATGGCATTTATTAAGTGCTTACTATGTGCAAAGCACTGTTCTAAGCACTGGGGAGGTTACAAGGTGATCAGGTTGTCCCATGGAGGGCTCACAGTCTTCATCCCCATTTTACAGATGAGGTAACTGAGGCACACAGAAGTTAAGTGACTTGCCCAAAGTCACACAGCTGACAATTGGCAGAGCCGGGATTTGAACCCATGAACTCTGACTCCAAAGCCCATGCTCTTTCCACTGAGCCATGCTGCTTCTCTTGTGAGCACTTATTGTGTGTCAAGCACTGAGTTACGTTACACATTTAATCAGGTTGGGTACAGTCCCTGTCACACATGGAGCTCACAGTCTAAACTGGAGGGAGGATTTAATCCCTATTTTACAGATGAGGTAACTGAGGCACAGAGATGTTAATTGACTTGCCACAGAGAAGGTAAATAACAGATCGGGGAATAGAACCCAGGACCTCTGACACACAGGCCCATGGTCTTCCTATTAGGCTATGCTGATTCACATATTTCTAGCCATCTTGTCCTAACCTGGTGAATGCAGGAAGACTACATTGATTAACTAAAATACCCCATTCTGAATGAGTCTTTCAGAGTTATTTTGATTATCTATACCCTCAGATTCAGGATTCACTGAGACGTTTCTACTTTTCCTCATTTTCAGATTCCCCAGGTTCTGAGAATTGATTCATTCATTCATTCAATCGCATTTATTGAGCACTTACTGTGTGCAGAGCACTGGATTAAGAGCTTGGGAAGTACAAATTGGCAACATATAAAGATGGACCCCACCCAACAACGGGCTCACAGTCTAGAAGGGGGAGACAGACAACAGAACAAAACATGTAGACAGGTGAATATCCCTATAATCTCTACCATTGTCCCTCTCTGTAATTTATTATAATGTCTGCCCTTCCCTGTAGACTTAGAAGCAGCATGGCTTAGTGGATAAAACCTGGGACCGAGAGTCAGAAAGACCTGGGTTCTAATCCCGGTTCCGCCACTTGTCTGCTGTGTGTCCTTGGGCAAGTCACATGTTGCAGTGTCTTTAAAAAATGGTGATTAGCAGAATATATGCTCTGCTGTTGCATCCTGAAAAGATTAATATGAAAAACTAGCTGTCATTTAAGCGATATAGTGTAATTTATATTAATGTTTTCTACTTTCATTTTAGTCCAGGTTTAGCTGGAGAGAAGGAGGATATTATTTCATTTGTGAATCCTAATTCTTCTTATGACCCTACAACTCAGAAGTACCAATATAAGGTGAGAGAAAGAAAAATATTCTTGAAACCAAATGAGTGGCTGAATACACCTGAAAGATAAAAAATTCATATATTTTGAAATTTCTTGGATCTCTTCTATAGGTCATATTTGGGTCTCGATTGTAAAAATACTAGATGGATAGTTTGAGGCTGTTGCATGGTGCTAAGAACCCATTGTGGAGCCATCGTGCGTGCCTGGGAATTTCCACTTGGGAGAATTCCCAATCTCGAGGGCCAGAATCTTTCTAAATTAGTTGTTGGGAATTTAGCTTTGCTTCTCCATTCCCTGATTATCAGGCAGCTCTTCAATCCAATTATATCAGAGGTGCCTCAGAAATAAAAGAAAATGATGACTCTTTGATCTATGCTATTTCTATTCTATGTCTATGTCTATTTCGAAATGAATATACTTCTTATTATTATGGTATTTGTTAAGTGCTTACTATGAGTCATGGACCATTCTAAGTTCTGGAGTAGATTCAAATTAATCAGCTGGGACACAGTCCCTGTCCCACAGGGAACTCACAGTCAAAGTAGGAGGGGGAATAGACATGAAATCCACATTTTACAGCTGAGGAAATGGAGGCACAGAGAAGTTGAGGGACTTACCCAAGGTCACACAGCAAGAAATTTACAGAATGGGGATAATAATAATAATAATAATGACATTTATTAAGCACTTACTATGTGCAAAGCACTAAGTGCTGGGGAGGTTACAAAGTGATCAGGTTGTCCCACAGGGGGCTCACAGTCTTAATCCCCATTTTACAGATAAGGTAACTGAGGCCCAGAGAAGTGAAGTGACTAGCCCAAAGTCACACAGCTAACAATTGGCAGAATCGGGATTCGAACCCATGACCTCTGACTCCAAAGCCTGTGCTCTTTCCACCGAGCCATGCTGCTTCTCCTAATCTGGTTCTTTCCACTAGCCCACACTGTTGGCTACTTTCCTGTCTCTCTAAGTACAAGTAATAATGACGATGATGATTGTAATACTTTTTTTTTTGTAAATTGCTTATTAAGTGTGAACCACTATACTCTCTGCTGATGTAGATTCATTAATTCATTCATTCAAATGTATTTATTGAGCACTTACTCTGTGTAGATCACTGTACTAAGTGCTTGGGAAAGTACACTATAACAACGAATAGACAAATTCCCTGCCCATCACGACCTGAGACACCTGAGACACGATCTTTGTCCCGCATCGGTTCACAGTCTAAAGAGGGATAGATTCTGACCAGAGTCAGAAAATTTGTAGTTGTTTTTAGTGCGCACCATTTTCCTGCCACTTCCCCAAGCTGTCTTCAGGTAGCCATGAAGTTGAACACACCGTAATAGGTTTCTGGTAATCAGGCAATCAGTCTTGGCCCTTTCAGCTTTAAACCTCAGTAGCTTTAAAATCCACTTTATTCCTCAGCTATTCTTTCCCGATTTGTAGTATTAAGTCCTGAGTTTTATCATTTTGGGAATTCTGGTTCAGGCATGAATAACTGTCTACACGGGCTATCCACTGAGTCTTGCATAGAATTTTTAATCCCTCACCTTCCTTGTATTGCTCTGAATAAGGGATGGCTAATTTTGGGTCCTCGTTCTATGAAATACCACTTTGAGGATCCAATCCCAAACCTGTGGAGAAAAAGCTTCAGAATCTGAAGGATGGAATCGTGTTTACCTACTCTATTGTACTGTACGCTCCGAAGTGCTTAGTACAATGCTCTGGGCATGAAAAGCGCTCGAGAAATTCCACTGACTGACTTTCTGATTGGAAAGATTCTTCAGCAACAACATGAATCATTGCCCAAGTGCCAGAGCCAAAGACACATGAAATTGTCAATATCCAAATTTCAGGCTTTGTGCTCAGCCTGAAACTTGGTTAAGTTGGTTGAGCGTGGCATAGTGGATAGAGCACAGGACGAGGGGTCAGAAGGTCTTGGGTTCTAATCCTGCTGCACCCCTTGTCTGCTGTGTGACCTTGGGCAATTCACTTCACTTCTCTGGGCCTCAGTTACCTCATCTGTAAAATACGAATTGAGACAGTGAGCCCCGCATGGCTCAGGGATTGTGTCCAACTCGATTTGCTTGCATCCACCCCAGCGCTTAGTACGGTGCCTGGAACAAAGTAAGACCTTAACAAATGCTATTAACATTATTATTATTATTAGGTTTGGGGATTGGAGAATTCATTCTTGCTAATGGTCTGTCCTCCTCCACCGCCGCCATTAATTTTAGGTTTATCCTGCAGGGTTAGCCTTGTAGTACGAAAAGGATTATAAGGCATACCCAGTTTTATTATTTTTTTAAAAAAGGGAATATCTCTCCCCCGAAAGGCTGTTCACTTCAATCTTTTCTATAGTTGTTGATTAAATCAAATTCAAAAATTTTTGGTGGTAAGACTTAGAAATCACAAAATTACTTCCTTCTTTACTTTCACAGCAACAGTTATTTTTCTTTTCGGCTATGACATCCCAGTTAAAAATGGCAGGGGTGCAAATAACCGGTTTCCCTAATTTGCAAATTATTTCAAGTTGCTACTTGTAGGTTATACTAAGCAGTTGAAATTGAAAGGGAAGGATGTTAACCTTAAGAAAAGTCTATATAGCTTTAGTCAGAGTTCTCATAAACAATAGGTTTGTTTGTTTTTTTACTTGTACAGATTTTATTATTTATTTGGGGGTCTTAAAGAAGTTTACAAACATAATCCTCACAACACCCCTGTGAGGTAGGTATATTTTAGTTATAACAAAATGCAGTTGCTATTCTACCTCAAAGCATCAACTTGAAAGGATCTGCAAGGTACAGAACCGTGACAATCGGTAGTTGCCTAGTTTACAAATTTTAAAGTGCAGTGATTTAAAAAAAAAATCCTCCTGTTTCATCATTCTAATCACGAAGCCTTATCGGAAACATCCAAGTGATATCAGAAAGCAGTAGGTTTAGAATTTGAAATATTCATTTACAGGTTCCATTTTAATACATCGCTATTTTCATATTACATATTATTCACAAATCAACACAAACAACTGCTCAGTGCAAAAAAAAAGGTTAAGATTGTCTGACACTGATTGTGCTGAGAACTGAGCAAAGAGAAAAAAGATTTCAACGAGGCTGATAGTCCAAAGATCTGTACGGAAAGTCACCAGGAAGAATGATTTTTTTTTCCCCCTCGGCTAAGACAGTCCAGGCACCAGCCAACCAAAAATCAAATTTGAAGCATCAAAAAGAAGGCCCCGGGAAAATGTCATGACGCAGAGGAGGACAGATGTCAGTTTTCTGAGTTTACTTGGGCCCAGATTTCACAGGGCCTTTTAGGTGAAAATTAAAAAGTAGAGGCAAAACATCACACAGCAGAAGGTGCAGTATTCTTCACGACACCTTGTCCATTTAAACAGCCTCCTTTAATTGGGTGAGGGGCAGCATCTGGTAGTACCTGATCCGTTCAAGACACGGTCAGAGGGTGGACTATCTTTATGATGATACAAGGCAGCCGGCGGGAGAGGTGGGAAAGGGAGGGGGCTCACAGAAATCTGGATCATTCCGGGCCCTCGTACTCTGACTCAGCCGACACTTTAGCCTCTAAGTCATCTTGAAATTGAAAAGTCAGGACATAGAACTTTCTGACTCGGATGAGGAAGTGGAGAAATGATGAATGGTCCTATGTAGAAACAGTCTTAAACATCATAGTTACCATTATTTCTTAGCTCTACACAGGTACCCTGAAGGAATTTGGGATTGCATGGGAGCCACTTGCTCTCCGTGACTGAAAAATGCTATTTTCCCGCATTCCCACCCCGACTGCCATAGCCAGATATGCAGGGCCAGAAATGGACGGTTGAAAAAATTCACTGATATGGTTAAAAGCCGCAACGAAGATTAATTACAGAGTGAATAACTCAAATCTTGGGGGGTGGGGGGGTGGCAGTGCATTGGTGTTGTGGGGATGGGATGAAGCCTTTAGAAGGCCTTCGACCCTCAGGAAGGGATGAGGGTTAGGATTTTCAAGACGGGGGCTTAAGCGGTCCTGACCTACGGGAAGGAGTAGGAGCGGAGATATGCAAAAACATCAAAGTGCCTACCCTGAAAGATGATGATGGTGAGAAGGTGTGGAAGATGACGATTGTACCTTGCCTCCAAGACAGAAGATGAGGGAGGCTATCACGGCCGGAAAAGGGGAATTCATGGAACACGGAACCGACCCGTGAGTTTTTTCTGTTGGCTTGAATCTCAGGTCAACGAAAAACTCCAAACGAACTTCCAAAGACGTCAAAAACACACGGGAAAACCAACCCGAGAGGAAATATCCCTGAATCCTTCGGGGACTCTAACCAGTTAGGAGCCGCGTTAGATACAGGTTGTGCTTGGGAACTTTGTTGTTTACAGCCGGACAGCGTGTAGGTGGAGAAATAAAGCCAAAAGCACTGCCAAGTATTCCTCATAAAGAAATTCAAAAGAATGTCGCCGAGTCCCAATGCCTTGGCCGAGTTCCAAGGTCAGCCAATCACATACTTGACTGTGAAGGAAAATATGGTCGCATGCCATGGAAAGCTGACTTTAAACACGTTCAATCCTAAAACTGTCCACTTTGAAACCCTAATAAGCTACTTCTTCCACAGGCACTGATTTTTGATCCCGCTACCAACTTTAAAGCAGATAAGTCAGTGGGCACCCTCCAGATGGTAAAATTCCATGCAGATAACTCCAAAGTCTCGAGACGGAAGTGCTAATTCAGGAAGTCACTGAACATTAGCAGGTGCTCTATGGCATTAGCGCCTTGAACAGGGATCCTGCAAAAAATGACATGGACATGAAACAAGGTCCCAGACTCCTGGAAAACCCTGGCCTAAGGGAAGCGGGGCGGTGGGATTGGGAAAGAACAGGGGTCAAATGTGGATGAAAAATTAGCAATCCCTTGGCTCGGGGCTGAAGCACTTGTCCGAGCATGTGAAAATCACAACACTGCCTACTTATTTGCAGGGCAAGGGTGTTCGTGAAAAATAAATTTGTCTTGGGAACATTTCCCTCAGCACACCACTGTTCTCCACTAGCTGTCCAGATCAAGAGCAACACAACCTACATTACGCACTCCACCGGCCCTTCCATGTCGAGGGTTTACATTTCAGCAACGCTCTCCCAGGTGTCCAATACAGAGCTCAGCACATAGTAGATGTTCAATCAATACGATCGATCGATTGCTTGCCTGCCATATTCGGCGCCTTCTGCTGCAGAAGTGGAGCTTAAGGAATCTAAATGGGTGGCTTCCTACTTGATGATCGATTATGGCAACATTTAAAACTGTTTGGGATCAACGCTACTCTGTGTTATGTGGAGTAGAGGTCAGCTTTCTATTTCACCCACTGTGTTTTTGTCAGGTTTAGTGGGGGCAAGCCAAGAGTCACTTGAGATGAGGAAGGTGGTCTCACCCTAGATTCTCAGTTGTGCTTGTCTGTGATTATCTGTCCCGAGGTGGGACGAGAGCTCTGAAGAGTTTACGTGTATGGAAAAGGTAAATGAGTAGTGCGCTACTTCTACACTGCTCTCGAATGGCCATGCTTTGTTTCATGAACGCCTATGCATAGTTTTACTTGGAAATGACCTATGGAAAACCTTGGAGCCCATACAATGTGCTGCCCACCTGAGCCCACAGCCTTGAATTGTATTTGGCCAAGCGAAGCCATACCAACTTTTCCTTAATGATACACTGAAAAGATATTCCTTATGGCTGAGAACCAGCAAGGCACAAAGTAATCCAGAGAACTTGGAGAAAAATACAGAAGGGAGTAAAGGTTGGAATGTGGAGAATCAATGAGCGACTCAAACCGAGAGGGAATTGGCAGAAGTGCCCAGATAAAAGCACTAATCCTGTGCGGGGACTGCTTCTTCTATCATTTATGTTTCTCCCTTTAGCATGACTTTACAGCACTGGTGAGTGACTAGTTAGGAAAAGAGAATGATTTTCTTTATATCTTACTTGAGTTCTTGGGAGGTCGTGGCCAACATACTTCGAATGCTTTTATCAGCCAGGGGGCAGCCAGACAGACTGTAAGACAGGTCAGGATATCCACGTAAGTCAACCCTCTTATACGTTTCAACCTCCCAAACAAACACAACATAAAAGATAAAAAATTAAAAGTTTTAATGCAGAAAAGCGATGGGTCAAGTGCTGTATATTGAGGCGCAATCGTTAACCCTCTGAACTATCCGACGTCAACTTGACAGAATGTTTCAGATGGTCTTTGCTTTTGTTGCGTTTTTCACGAAACTGAGACAAAATATTTCTGTCCTTTTGGTTCGATTCTTAAACGTTTAGAACGACTTGGCAGTCGGAGTGCTCTCTTGGAAAATAAGACGGTGTACAACACAAAAATTAGCATGCTCTTAGAAGTCAACATATAGCACTTAAAGGGTTCACACAGAGTTCAACATTTGTACTTTGACAGCATTGTTGAGGTAAGCTGAAAACAATAAATTGAAAAGACAGAATCCACCATGAAAAAAATGAAGTCACACCTTCTATGTGAGGCGTAATTACCAGTCACATGACCACTCCCATCACACCCTGGTGTTGGACATCTGCCACCAAACAAAAACAAAAACAGCCAAAATAGTAAGTATGTTTAAAAAAAAAACTTTTAAAAGTTTCATTGTTTCCAGTTTAGCTGCAATGTCTGCAAGGGGACTTAAGCATCCTAAGGAAAAGCTGCAAAATGAACAGGTTCAAATGAAAATGGTGGTTCGATCCACTACGGCATCGTTAAGAACAAGCAAGTACACATTGGCTTATCACTTAACTGAACTAGCAATTTGAAACATTTATATGCTGCAGAGGCCGCATGCTGATATGGCAAGGCAATATACAGATCGGATTTTTACTTAGATAGCCAAAAAAAGAAAAAAAAAGGAAAAGAAAAAAGGAAAGGTTTAAAAGAGAAAAATAATTTCACCTCACATTATGCTTACGTTATTAAATCCTTTTTGCTCTCTTTGCACTGAGGATATTTGGGCTTGGGACTTGGTATAGTGACTTCACCGGGATACCTTCGCTCCTCCAATGCCTCTTGGAATGGATCCAAGTCTTCTGGCTGCAGGCAAACATACAGGTATTAGACCCACTTAGGTGAGGCTGTAACATACACAAGAAAAACAATGCAATGTACAGTTATCAGCAGTCTCGTCTCTGTGCGTTCTATTTTTTCAGACCTCATAACTTCCACAGTTTTTTCTTTTTAAACACTCTCCCTCAGTCAATACCACTTCTTCCCTCTATTAATAATTACGGTATTTGTTAAGCGCCAAGCACTGTTCTACTCGCTGGGGTAGATACGAGGTAATCAGGTTGTCCCACATGGGGCTCACAGTCTTAATCCCCATTTTACAGCTGAGGCACAGATAAGTTAAATGCCTTGCCCAAGGTCACACAGCAGAGAAGGGGCAGAGACGGAATTAGAACCCATGTCCTCTGACTCCCAAACCTGTGCTCTATACTTAGATGTAAATGTAAGCTAGGATTCACTTGAAGGGGAATTAGATCTCTTCGAGGCGGGGGCAGACTGACTTTATAGACTTCTACCATCTTGCCAACTCTTTCCAGTGCTTAGTCAACCGGAAGACTAAGATTAAAATCTTAAACCTCCAGGGAGTGTGTCTTTATAAAATCAGCCGATCCATCAATCTTATTTATTGAGCACTCACTGTGTGCAGAGGACTGAACTAAGTGCTTGGGAGAACACAATATACAACAGAGTTGGTAGACGCATTCTTGCTCTCAACCAGTTTATAGTCTAAAACCACTACGCGGGATTGAAAAATGCCAATATTCGGTCACATAAAACCCTGTTTTTAAGTTCCAAAGCAAGGTAGCTGACTAGAGGAAATTTATAGACATAAAAGTATGCCTCGGTAGAGGAAATTCATACATGTAAACGTATGCCTCGGTATATAGAAAGGTGTATGTTTTTCTGAAAGTGTATAATTGTTCTTCCACAGGTACTGTGTCTTCTGAGGAGACTCAATCTTAAAATGGAATATTCTGGTGCAGAATCAAGTACATTCCCATAGATGGCGATATATATTAACTATAAAGTAAATTACTTTGCATTTCATTTCAAAGGTCCTTCTAAGTCTATATGCTCACATATATTATGTTTGTGTATAGTATATACATAACCTTTCGTTTGTATTACGCTATATAGAGTGCAAATGTTTCAGCGATATTTCTGCGGAGCCGTGATTTAAATTAAGATAAATTTGGCAATATCCCTACCATGCTGCATTCCACGCTCAAGGATTAATGTTTCATATTAAGTGGGAGAAAAACTGTCGCTAAATACGACACGCTACTCGGATTCAGCTTTCTTTCACAATAGCTCAATTTGGGTTTCAAAATTAAAGACTTCAGAGAGCAGCACTGCAAATTAAGCAGACGTGTGTTTCCTAATTCCTCGAAATAACAATGCACCCACATTTTTCTTCACAAAACGTTATTGCTCTCGTGATCTTCCACCATCTATATTTTTAAATCAGACGGGTTGACCGATGACTGAAAATGATTCATACAAACATATCTGAAGCGCAATGCTTGAGAAACCTAATTCGATAATTTAGTAATCTTTCTTTATATCCTCAATTTGCCTAAGAATATTGTAATCATCTCAATAATTCAAATTTGAAGAAAACATAACTTCCCTTCAAAGTGATGCTCTTCCAAACCTATGTAGGCCTTGCACTTTTAGTTTAGTCCAACAAAATCTCTGGTTGATTGTAAGATTGACAATCTCAAAATGCTCCTCCTGAATCCACTACTGGCGGTATGTGTACAGAGAACATTTCTGGGCTTTATATTTGAAGTTCAGGGGATACCAAGAAGTTCCCCAGTGCCTCAGAGCACTGAGGAACAGGCGAATTTCAATACTTCATACTGATCAAAATATGCAAATTGTTTCTCTCTAATGCTCTATATGAAGGAAAGCTCTTAAATTCTATAAAAATCACCCCATCATTTAATGTTGTGTTACCGAATACCATGTTAAAACATTAGCAAATCTCTAGGGGCGGGGGGTTAACTGGTCACTATTGTTAGAAAACCCGATTCCCATGCGTGGTTTAAAATGGTGACCGGTGGAATTTAGTTATGGATTGCATATATGCCAGCATGATGCATTTCCACTAACAAGCAAGAAGTGATCTTTTAAGGAAACCCTCCGTTTTTGTCCATTGTCTCACACCTGTTATCTTCCTTCCTTTCCGCCAAGTTTTAAAGCCTAACAGTATCAAAATCATCAAGTTACAAGGAGAAGTTCCAGGTGAAAAAGACATACATTAATCTCTTTGGAATCATCTTCGTCTATCCTTCGGGGTTTCATTTTAGTGTAGTCTACTGGCAAATCCCAGCAGTCCTCTTCATTCAGTTGGAAACATCGATTATTCATAACGGCCTGTCGTTGAGGTGACATAGGCTCTAGGGGAGTCAAGATAGTGCAACATCCATCACGCTGCCTCTGCTTGTTCATGCTCAGATCCAGTGTTCCATTTTCATCTACTTCCATATCAGGATTCTGCCAAAATCAGAACAATTGTAAGCAGTCAGCCTTCCTTCCCCCGGTCTGCCATCTTTCTGGGTTTTCGATATGACCTGCTTAGCAGAACCCGACAGCATTCGGATGTGCCGATGCTATAATTTTGTCGCACAACAAGGACTGTGGTAATAATGAGACTGATAACTGTGACACCTGTGATATTTGCACTACGTGCCATGCCCGTAGGTAGCAAATAATCGTGTTGGACACAGTCCTTGTCCCATGTGGGGCTCGTAGGCTAAGGGCGGGGGGTGCATAGGCATCTAATCCCCATTTTACAGATGAGGAAACTGAAGGCCAGTGGAGATAAGTGACTTGCCCAGGGTCACGCAGCAGCCAATTGGCAAAGCTGGGATTAGAACCCGGATTTTGAGACTCCCAATCCTCTGTGCTAGCCATTTAGGCCACGCTGCTTCTTCTGGAAAAAAACAGACTCAACTCTCTCCGCCCTAAACGCTAGCATATCAGGGGGACAGAAGTGGAGAAAAAACCCAGCATTTCCACTAATCAAAATCAGCTTTCAAATGGGTTTGAAGGCATTGTCTCTGGATTTGTGATTGATGCCTGGGCAGGCTGATGTCCCTAAAGTAACCACTCTCTTCACCATTTTTACCTGGCTTGACACATCCCATGACTACTTAAATAACCACACATCTACGAAGCATCTTTGGAGATTTTAACTTTTCCATCTAGAAATAAGATACATTCATTTCTTTATTCCCTCAAGAAGGGAATTAAGGAGAAAAATGTTTGTTTATTGGAATGAACTTATAACCATAGCATTTGCTGCCCCTCCAGGGAAAATGAATGCCCAGTTCAAAATGGTTCAGTCACAGATGTTGACATCTACCCTGTCAGAACTTCTACCAAACTCGATTTAGTCACCTACTTTAGCTGCAAAAAAAAATGAAATAAAAAGCAAAACCAAAATCTGGTGCCGACTGGCATTTTAGGCAGCCAGCCACTGATGAACCGTGAAGTCCAAGGTGAGGCACTGTAGATGGTGTTTGGCACAGACTGGGAATGATTTAGAACCCAGCTTTCATTTTTGGGTGGGGAGGAAGAAAAAAAGGTAGAGAAGGCAAGGATCGAGGGAACAATAAAAATACACCCAACAATCCTTCATTTTTTTCCAGAGTGACACTATCCTGAAGATAAATTTGATTTCAGAGCTGGTGGGAACACTGCAGCCTACTCAAATGTCTCCCAGCTATCTTTCCTCTCGATGCAGAAACAGAACGGCAGGGAATAAGAATCCCTTGCTTTGGGTTATTACCTTGATAAATTACACAGTATTATTCTACTTGAACACGTTTTGTCAAAATGTATTCCTGACTTCTGCCTGGATACTAATTCTGGTGGAATAATGTTGAATTTCTCCTTTTATTCTGTCATATTCATTTTAATAAAGTGAAAAAAAAGCTGAAAAGGGGTCATTCTTTTTTGCCACATAATACCTTCAAAGCTATTCTCCAGTCCCTCCCCGTTACCAGCGCTGATTACAATTTTAACTATGCATGCTAAAAAAAAAAGAGAGATTCACCCATGTAAAGGATGAAAACCATTTCTACAAAAGGAAGTATTTGAAAACAAAAAGTTACTGACCTTTCGGCATTCAGAAATATTGAAATGATTTCTAAAAGCTACTCTTAGGACTGTTAGCTCATTAGGTATTACCAAGAGGCTTAAGAGAACGGGAGGAAGCAATCTTTGTCTCTCTGGCGAAGGGTACGATAAAACCGTCAGCCCCCTGCACTGCATCTTTATATAAAGCCATCTAGTGGGATCTACAAGGTAGCTTCTCGTTCATTCCTGGTGCATTTTTAAAGTCATTTCTCCTCCAGTGTCAGCATAAAGAATGCATCTCTTTAGGATAAAAGGACGACATCTCATAGGGCCCGTATGAAATATTAGCATCCGTAATGATTTTTAGTCACGAATGCGGTCTGTGCTTCTACTGACAGGTCTGTGCTAAAACTCCCCCTTAGCTTTCTTTGTCTGGCTGGCACCAGCTAATGTACTGAAAAACACTCCACTCTATGTCATAAATCTGGTCGAAAATGACTGCTGTATGTGGTAGATGTTACATTCGTGGTTTTCTTTGGGTTTTGCTGTAATTTAGAGGAGCCTTCCGTCACAAAAATGCAGGTGTAAGCAGCGAGAGCAAAACTGATTTCTCCCAACCGTGAAACCTCGGGGAACGGGTTCTGTACCAAAAACCGCTGCATATTAATCTCTAAAACTTTAGCGATTCACCAATGAAATGATTCAAGGATGAATATACTAAGCAACTATCGTATGAAGATGCGATCGATTCCCCTGTAGGAAAAGCAGCGTCTGTTGGTAAGAGGTAGGACGTTTTTCCATTCACTATAAAATCCACAGATCCAGGGGAGAATTAAATCCGATTCAATAAGACCATCTTCTTTTTTTTTTAGGGGGCGGGGGTTGATATGGGAGTTACTGTTGAGGCGTTTGCTTTCTCAATTTTGGCCTAACTACATGAGGAACGAGTCACCTTTTCTTTTATTTTTGGGTTCATCTGGCAGCCTCACCCTCCGCTCCTCTGCCGCTAACCTCCTCACTGTACCTCATTCTCATCTGTCCCGCCATTGACCCCCGGCCCACATCCTCCCCCGGCCTTGAATGCCCTCCCTCTGCCCGTCCGCCAAGCTAGCTCTCTTCCTCCCTTCAAAGCCCTACCGAGAGCTCACCTCCTCCGAGAGGCCTTTCCAGACTAAGCCCCCTTTTCCCTCTCCTCCTCCCCCTCACCCCCGCCCTACCTCCTTCCCCTCCCCACAGCACTTGTATATATAATTGTACAGATTTATTACTCTATTTTACTTGTACATAATTACTATTCTATTTATTTTGTTAATGATGTGCATTCAGCTTTAATTCTATTTGTTCTGACGACTTTGACACCTGTCTCTATGTTTTGTTTTGTTGTCTGTCTCCCCCTTCTAGACTCATGCCCGTTGTTGGGTAGGGACAGTCTCTCCATGTTGCCAACTTGTACTTCCCAAATGCTTAGTGCTCTGCACACAGAAGTGCTCAATAAATATGACTGAATGAATGAATGAGTGACCCCTAAGTCAAGAGTTCATCGTTACCCGGGGACAGAGGTCCTGAGGTTTGGTCGAGAGGTTCTGCGGCATCTCTCTGCAGCGGGTGGAGAGGTTCAGAATGGCGGTCGCAGCCATGTGAGCCGCTTCCAAGTCATGGGTGTAATCGAAGCTGCTTTTGCTACACGTACTGCTGGCGCTGCTGCCGCCGCTGCAACTCATATTGCTGCTGCTACTGGGGGCGTAGCTGCTTGTCGTGCTGCTCGTTGGGCTGGAATTCTTACAGTATCGTTTAGCTGCGGGGGGGAAAGTGGGGAAAGATAATGTTAAATGAAAGAAGATGCAGAAGTGTGAACTGATTGTACACCTGGATAGAAATAGCCTTCTTCCCCCATGCCCTCCCCAACCAACAAACACCAAAACCTAGTACTGTGGGAGCAACGGTTCTAATAATAATAATAACGATGGCATTTATTAAGCTCTTACTATGTGCGAAGCACTGTTCTAAGCACTGGGGAGGTTACAAGGTGAGCAGGTTGTCCCACGGGGGGCTCACAGTCTTCATTCCTATTTTCCAGATGAGGGAACTAAGGCATAGGGAAGTTAGGTGACTTGCCCAAAGTCACACAGCTGACAATTGGTGGAGCCGGGATTTGAACCCCTGACCTCTGACTCCAAAGCCCGGGCTCTTTCCACTGAGCCATGCTGCTTCCAATGACCCAACAAAGGTGATTAAGGAAAAAGGGAGAAACACAGTGGTATTTGTTTGGCTGTAATGGGAGCGCATTGAAGGTGTGTGTATGCGCCCGCATATACATCATTTTGTTAGAAAATTGGTACCTCTAAGTAGCCCATAAGAGAAATAATCACATGATCAGGGCCACTGATGCAATAATGTGCGGAAAGCAAGCAATTGTGCATGACGGTATGGTTAGCCTGGAGATGCTGCTTTCACGCCACGGTCGGAATTGCTCCTAAGTTCATGCGGTGACAAAGACCTTGGCAGATCGCTCCTCCGTGAAGCGACTGGCTGCCGTACATCCAATCGAGGGGCTTTGGAGCTTTGCCAGAGCTCACGGGGATGACACGCAGATGACCCAGATACTCAGGAGACGCAAGGTCCCCCGCTCCCTAAGGGCGAGAGAGGACACGCTTTTTGTGCAGACAATGTGCTTGATTTCTGGCCCGGAATACTAACCCGCCGTGGCTAGTTCACTGCCTCAAAAGAGGGCAAGTACTAGAATGCTGATACATGGCAGAGAGAGGGGGGAAAGGCAAAGGAGGGGAAAATACTGTTCACATTTGGATGTTGCTAGGTGCAAGACCTATTTCAAAAGGAGAGTGATTGGCTTTGCAGCAACAGTCCGATAAAAATTATAATAATAATAATAAGTATGGTATTTATTAAGCACTTACTCTGTGCCAGGCACTGTACTAAGCACTGGGATGGATACAAGCAAATGTGGGGATCACAGTCTCAATCCCCATTTTACAGATGAGGGAACTGAGGCACAGGGAATTAAGTGACTTGCCCAAGTTCACACAGCAGAGAAGCGGCAGAGCTGAGATTAGAACCCACGACTTTCCGCTCTATCCACTATGCCATGCAATAACACAATGCACATCCGACACAAACCATCAGTGCTCTCTTAGCATTCTGGATGTAAAGAGATATTCGTTAGAGCACTTTATCTGAAATATTTGCTGGTCTGCATTTGACTTGGTTCTTGTCTGTGGCATCAGTTAGAGGAAAAATAATAGTAATAAATAGCAACGGGCTTGGATCTCCGGGGGTTGGATGGCCCTCCAAGGGATATAGGTTGTGAGGGGGCCTGGATGTAAAACCAAAATTAGGGAATCAGGTGGCCTTGTGGAAAGAACACAGGCCTGGGAATCAGAGATCCTGAGTTCTAATCCTGGCTCTGCCACTTGACTGCTGGGTCGCCTTGAATAATTCACTTAACTTCTCCATGCCTAGGGTCTTTCATCTGCAAATATGGATTTGTTACCTGTGCTCAGACTGAGCTCCACATGGGATCTGATGGTCTTGTATCTATCCCAGACTTCACTAATAATAATAATGATGGCATTTGTTAAGCGCTTACTATGTGCAAAGCACTGTTCTAAGCACTACAATAATAATTATTATTATGGCATTTGTTAAGCGCTTACTGTGTGCTAGGCACTGTACTAAGCTCTGGGATGGACAAAAGAAAATTGGATTGGACAGAGTCCTTGTCACAGTCTTAATCCCTATTTTACAGATGAGGTAACTGAGGCACAGAGAAGTTAGTAATAATAATTCATAGTTGTGGTAATTGTAAAGCCCTTACTATATGTCAAGCACTGTACTAACCGCAGGGATAGACATAAGGTAATTGGGTTGGACACAGTCCCTGTCCCACATGAGGATCACATTCTTAATCCCCATTTGACAGATGAGGTAACTGAGGCAATGAGAAGTTAAATGACTTGCCCAAGGCCACAAAACAGACAAGTGGCAGAGCTGGGATTAGAACCCTTCTGACTCCATGTTCTATCCATTGGCCAAACTTAGCATACGGTAAAGACTTAAAGGGATACCACAATTGTTATTATTGTTATCATTGTTAATTATTAGAGGAACTGGGTTCTAATTCTGGCTCTGCTAGTTAGCTGTTGTGTGATCTTGGGCAAGTCAATCGACGTCTCCATGCTCAATTCCTTCATCTGCAAAATGGGGATGTTCTTCCTGTTAAATCATGAGCCCTAGGTGGGACCCGATCGTTCTGTATCAACCCGACTACTTAGTACAATGCTTGACATTTAGTAAGCACTTAGCAAGTACCACAACTGCAATTACAATGTCACCGGGAATTCCGTGCTCTTACTATTTCTTCACATCCTGTAGCCCTTAGAACTGAATTCAACACCAGTCCATAGTATGGGACAACCAAGTTCAGTAAGCCAATCAACTTTTATCATTTTTCTTAAATAATAACCCTAATATCACTAAGAGTAATGATACTGTGGCATTTCTAAGCGCCGGGGTAGATACAATATAATCGTGCTCTGATATCATCACTGACTGTCCTTACTGGGTCTCGTAGTCTAAGGAACAGGTAGAAGAAATTGAATTTTCAGTTTACAAATGAGGAAACTGAGGGATAAATCAGTCGTGTGACTTGCCCAAGGTTACGCGCTGGCAAGTGGCTGCTGTGGAGAGTGAGATCATCATCATCATCATCATCAATCGTATTTATTGAGCGCTTACTATGTGCAGAGCACTGTACTAAGCGCTTGGGAAGTACAAATTGGCAACATATAGAGACAGTCCCTACCCAACAGTGGGCTCACAGTCTAAAAGGGGGAGACAGAGAACAAAACCAAACATACTAACAAAATAAAATAAATAGAATAGATATGTACAAATAAAATAAATAAATAAATAAATAGAGTAAAAAAAAATGTACAAACATATATACATATATACAATGATAAAACCCTGTCTTTTAAATGGGTTAGAGACACAGGACCTCCGGTTTATGCACTGACAGTATTTGCTGCTTGGATTGCCAGTTATTTACTAAATAGTACCACGTTTGAGTCACATGATTGAGTATGTCAGCAGTTGTCTGTAAAATATCTTGGAGGCGGGGGAAGTATATAACAGACCCCGCAGTGCTCAGCGTGGCAATCAATCAATCAACCAATCAATCATATTGACTAAGCACGTTCTCTTTCTGCAAACTTGGGTGAGAACAATAGGATGAGAAGACATAATTCCTACCTTCAGGTAGCTTAAAATCTAGTGGGAGAGACAGACACTACAATATATTCGAGTTGGAGAGGAGAAATTGATACGATACAAAGATAGATCCATAGTGCTAGAGAGGCAGTAAGTACATTAGGACTTAGTTTTTACTGTGTGCTCCTTGTGGGTAGGTAATATGTCTACCAACTCTGTTATTTTATACTCTCCTAAGCACATAGTACAGTGCTCTGCACGTAGTAAGTGCTCAATAAGTATCATTGATCGATTATAAAAGTGCTGATATGGGAGTTGGAGGATACAGGGTAGATCGATAAGAAATTAACTTCATCGAAACAATTTATGAAGCACCTTCTTATTTGCATATAATTACTACTAGGTCACTTTAGTACCAAATCTGCCAACAACAAAGGATGATTTGAACGAATCAGATTTTCACAAGTGCCTTGCCTTTCAGCCTCATATGCAAGATTAGTGGCTGTGAAAATTTTCTCTAGACTACATAATAAACATTTACCTATTTATCTACTTCATAATGTCATGCTTTTTCTTCTAGGCATGCTAGCCTGTGGTACATAATCCAATAGCAAAGCAACAACACTGGAGATAATTCATGAAATAATTCTAGAACAATTCTCTAATTTCTTCATTTCCAACTTAAATGTTTGTAAGATCTTAGTGAATATTGGTTAAAAACGTTTGGTCAATGGACAACTGACTTCAAATCAAAATTTTTGAAAAGATGCTGCCAAATCAATCAATCAGTGACATTTACTGAGTGCTTTCTGGGGACAGAGCATTGAACTCGTCCCTTGGGGAACGTACGATACAACAGAGTTGGTAGACATATTCCCTGCCCACAAGAGGCTTACAATCTCCCCCTCTAGAATTTTAGTACAGTGCCTTGCACATGGTAAGCACTCAATAAATACTGCTGATTGATTGATTCATTGGTTGTTTATTTTACAAGTCTCGACTCATTCATTCAGTCGTACTCACTGAGAGCTTAGCTTGTGCAGAGCACTGTACTAAGTGCTTGGGAGAGTATGATAAAACAATAAACAGACACATTCCCTGCCCACAGCGATCTTAAAGCCTGGAGAGATGAGCCCAGGGGTGTTTTTCACGAGTAGGTGCTCAGACTGCTGAATGAATGAATGAATGGATATTCATCCCAGCCTGAAGACAGTGTTCACCTAAATCATGCAGGGAATATGAGTATTCATACCGATCTTAGGATGATCCTAAAACTCTCCTAGGAAAAGAATATTCAGTCCACATTTCTCCACTCCTGAAATGTCCATTGACTGCCATCCAACTCCACATCAAACAGAGATGGCTTAACATCGGCTTTATAGCACTTCATCACCTTACCCCCTCCTACCTCACCTTGCTGATTTCCTCCCCCTCCCCCTTCATAACCGACAGACCATCGATCCATATGGATTGAAAGAGAGGTTGGAGTCAAAGATAATGCCCGTGGCCTGGAATGCCCTCCATTTTCATGTCTGACAGACAACTATCCACCCACCTTTAAAGCCTTACTGAAGGCACATCTCCTCCAAGAGGCTGTCCCTGATTGTGTCCTCATTTCCTCATTCCCTTCTGGGTCGCTCAGCCCCACTGCACTTATGTGCATATCCATAATTTATTTATTAATGTCTGTAAGTACAGTGCTTACACATAGTAAACACTCAATAAATATGATTGCTGGATTACTTGATTGCAAGGCTGTGGGGTTCAGACATGAGAAGGATTGTGGTGTTAAAAACTGTGGTGACATTAGGTTTCTAATAAGGGAGGGTTAGGAATCAATCAATCAATCTATCATATTTTTTGAACACGTACTATGTGCAGAACACTATACTAAATGCTTGGGAGGGTACGATACAACTGGAAAGCAGGCAAGCCCTGGATTTCAGCCCCTTTGGAGTTTTTCCCCTTTTCATAGAGGGGGCCTATCCGTAGGAGTACTCCCAGAGAGACTTCTGAGAGGATAGTTGCCCCTTCTACACCCACTATCATCAGTTGGCATCTCCCAGAAGCCTCCTAGGCTGAGACTTTTAGTTAGGAGAAACCCTAATCTTGTCTCTCACCTCCTGGTTTCCTGACAATCCAAGCTGGAGTGTGGATCACCTCCTCACCCAAGTTAACAAGCGATGACGTCAATGGGTAAAAGAGATCTTAATCTATTACAAGAACTTAAAAAGGGAGAACCATTCAAATACAAACAGGTAATTCCAAATAGAACTGTGTAGCACTACTCTAAACAGTCCCTAACTCAGGGGAACAACTTCCCCTCCAAAACCAGCAGTCATTCCCCAGGTTTCCTTCGGAGCCCGTGGTCAATTCTATCTTCAGTTTGCAACTCCTTTTCCAACCCTTCAGTACTCTCGGGATTCTCCGACTAAAGCCCAGAAGAGGTACCAAACCATAGCCCCCAAATCTTCACTTTCACCTTATGATTTATTATCTCTTGTCTCCAAGCTCTTCTTCCCTGAATCTCATCTGATTGTTTCTTCCTGGATCATCAATCATTAATGGTATTTAATGAGCACTTACTGTGCCCAGAGCACTGTACTAAGCCTTTGGGAGAATGCATGGGAGGTGGCAATAATAATAACAATAAATAGTGATGGTATTTGTTAAGTGCTTACTATGTGCAAAGCACTGTTCTAAGTGCTTGGGGAGGTTGCAAGGTAATCAGGTTGTCCCACAGGGGGCTCACAGTTTTAATCCCCATTTTACAGATGAGGTAACTGAGGCACAGAGAAGTTAAGTGACTTGCCCAAAGCACAGCCCCGGCCCACAGCAAACTGGATCCAAACTAAGACTGTCTAACCTCCCTCAGTTTCTAAAACTGTGGACTGCTTCCTTCTGGAAACTCTATCTAACCTTGGATTCACTGACACTGTTCTCTCAGGGTTGTTCTCTTTTAATAATAACGACATTTCCTAAGTGCTTACTACGTGCCAAGCTTTTTCTAAGTGCTGGGGTAGATGGTAATCAGGTTGTCCTGTGTGGGGGGGCTCACAGTCTTAATCCCATTTTACAGATGAGGTAACTGAGGCACAGAGATGTTAAGTGACTGGTCCAAAGTTACAGAGCTGACAAGTGGCAGAGCCCCCTATCAGAGGGAGTCCTCTGAATCCCAAGCCCATGCATGTTCTTTCCACTAAGCCATGATGCTTCTCATCTACTGAGCACTTACAGTGTGCAAAACACTGAACGAAGAGCTTGGGAGAGTACGCTAGAATAATAAACATGCACATTCCTTTTCCACAACAAGCTCACAGTCTAGAGAGGAAGTAAATGAATAAATAAATAAAAGATACATTCATAAGTGCCATCTCTCTGGACAATCCTTTTCAATGAATTTTGTCAGCTACTATCTGGATTCCCATCCCCTTAACTGTGGAATCAATAAACCAAACAATCAGTTGTTCTCAATAAGCACTTTTGTTGAGCACTTACTGTTTTCTGAGCACTGATTCAGGCACCTGGGAGAGAACAATACAGCAGAATTGATAGAAATGTTCCCTGCCCACAAGGAGCTCTCAGCCTAGGGCAGGGAACAGACGTACTGATGAGGGAATGGGAGAATAAAGTGCTGCAAGATTGAGGGTGGGATCCATATCAAGTTCTCAGGAGGTTCAGATCACATGTAGAGGCAATGCAGAATACAGGGCAAATGGAAGAAATGAGGGCCCCATTAAAGGGAAGGCCTCAGGGAGAAGGTGTCATTTTAGTAAGGCTTCAAAGGTGGGGAGAATGGTGGTCTTCTGGATATGAAGGAGGATGTGCTCTTTGGTTAAAATACTTTTGAAATACTTTGGTTAAAATAGAGAAGCAGCGTGGCTCAGTGGAAAGAGCCCGAGCTTTGGAGTCAGAGGTCACAGGCTCAAATCCCGGCTCAGCCAATTGTCAGCTGTGTGACTTTGGGCAAGTCACTTCACTTCTCTGTGCCTCAGTTACCTCATCTGTAATACAGGGATGGAGACTGTGAGCTCCCGTGGGTCAACCCGATCACCTTGTAACCTCCCCAGCGTTTAGAACAGTGCTTTGCACATAGTAAGCACTTAATAAATGCCATCATTACTGTTATTATTATTTTCATAGGCCCTAATTTTTTTGTAGGTCCTCTTTTCCTAATCAATCAATCAATTGTATTTATTGAGTGCTTACTGTGTGCAGAGCACTGTACTAAGCGCTTGGGAAGTACAAGTTGGTAGCATATAGAGACGGTCCCTACCCAACAGTGGGCTCACAGTCTAGAAGGGGGAGACAGAGAACATACAGAATATACAGTTTTAAACATGAAAATGTTTATGGCTCTAGCCCTATAGTGATCCCACTAACTCCCCTTAACATCAAACATATTCAATGGTATCACAATAATAGGAGCAGTGTGGCGTAGTGGGTAAATAACAGGCCTAGGAGTCGGGAGGACCCAGTTTTTAGTCCCGGCTCTGCCACGTGTCTTCTGTGTGACCTTGGGGAAGTCACTTCACTTCTCTGGGCCTCAGTTACCACATCTGTAAAATGGGGGTTAAGACTGTGAGTCCCATGTGGGACAGGGACTGTGACCAACCTGATTAACTTGTATCTACCCCAGCCCTTCGAACAGTGCTTGGCACACAGTAAGTACTTAACAAGAACCATAATAAATAACACTTTCCTTCTGATGCATGGACACCAACTATAGCATGGATCACATTTCAGTTGATTCGGCTACAAATGGAATAATTTTACTTGTGTTGCTAAGGCTCCGTCTCTGACGGGTTATTATGAACCCCCTAGACATCTACTAGATTTTTGTATAGCATCTTTTAGTGACAACTATTTTATTACCCTCCATTTTGTAGTTTACCTGAGTTTAAAATGACATGCATATGGTCACAGACATAGATGCATCTTTAATTTTCCTTGCGTGTGATGAAAAAACACCATGAATATGGAAAATTTTCCACTTTCTGAGTTACAAAATTATTATTCAGGTGAAGAATTACTTCTTGAATGTAGTCAATTTCCCATTTCTTTTTCTCTCAAAATGAAATTCAGGAGCTCTGGATATCACAGCTGTAGAAAACTCCTACATGTTTATTTTTCAAAACAGGCCCACTTTTACTGTTTACAGTAAACATCCAGTTTCTGTTGAAATGTCTACATTACCGAATCTCCTACTAGGATATCTTGCCTGCAAGTTGCAGCCTACCTTCCAGCAAAAACAAACATTTTGGGAGTCCCAGTACGGTCCTGATGAATTTGGTTCTGAATTCGGGTTTCCCAGTGAAGGTAACTCCTGATATTCTACAACACTAGGATCCAAGAAAACTTTGACCTTAATCTGATATTAATATTGAAATTACTCATTTTAAACATATTGCAACAAAGTTACCTCGTCTGAGGGAAAACAAAAAACACAGCTTAATTTATTAAGTACTTACTCTATGCTTAAGTGCTAAGGTAGTTGAAAGAGAATAAGGTTGGATGTGTTTCCTATCTCATTCATTCATTCAGTCATATTTATTAAGCGCTTACTGTGTGCAGAGCACTGTGCTAAGCTCTTGGGAAAGTACAGTACAGTGATAAAGAGGAGTTCACAGTCACAATGAGCTCACAGTCTAGAGGACTATCTCACCTGGGACTCACAATTAAGAGGTAGGGAGAGACAACGATCTTATCCCCATTTTACAGATGAGGAAAGAGAGGCTCAAAGATGTTAAGTGACTTGCTCAAGGTCATCGACAGAGCAGGCATTAGAAAGGAGAAGAGGCGTGGTTTAGTGGAAAGAGCCCAGGCTTGGGAGTCAGAGGTCGTGGGTTCTAATCCCAACTCCGCCACTTGTCAGCTCTGTGACTTTGGGCCAGTTACTTAACTTCTCTGTGCCTCAGTTACCTCATCTGGAAAATGAGGATTAAGAATGTGAGCCCCACGTGGGATAACCTGCTTACCTTGTATCTACCCCAATGCTTAGAACAGTGCCTGGCACTTAGTAAGCGCTTAACAAATACCTTCATAAAATAAATGAACCCGGGTCCCGACTCCAAGTCAACAGCAAAATAGACAAGCATTTTGTTAGACCATCTGCCTACTTTCAGGGTAAATATATACACTTATCTTTTTAAGATGAAATTGTTCATCATTTCGGTAACCACTCTTGAAAAATTTTAGGCTATCATGTCCAAATATCTACTCATTCATTCATTCATTCATCCATTCATTCATTCATTCAATCGTATTTATTGAGCGCTTACTGTGTGCAGAGCTCTGTACTAAGCGCTCAGGAAG
The DNA here is from genome assembly GCF_015852505.1 of Tachyglossus aculeatus. Taxonomy (NCBI): domain Eukaryota; kingdom Metazoa; phylum Chordata; class Mammalia; order Monotremata; family Tachyglossidae; genus Tachyglossus; species Tachyglossus aculeatus. Next base: position 5,889,225 of record NC_052101.1, on the reverse strand, counting down.
TACAAGTTGGCAACATATAGAGACGGTCCCTACCCAACAACGGGCTTCCACCCATCACAGCGTGGCTCAGTGGAAAAGAGCGCAGGCTTTGGAGTCAGAGATCATGGGTTCAAATCCCAGCTCTGCCAATTGTCAGCTGTGTGACTTTGGGTGAGTCATTTCACTTCTGTGTGCCTCAGTTCCCTCATCTGTAAAATGGGGATTAAGACTGTGAGCCCCCCGTGGGACAACCTGATCACCTTGTATCCCCCCGGCACTTAGAACAGTGCTTTGCACATAGTAAGCGCTTAACAAATACCATTATCATTATTATTATTATTATTATTATTATTATTATTATTATTATTATTATTATTATTATTATCACGGAACTGGCCACTGAGTTAGAGAGGCCATGAGCTCAGGAGAGAGGAAACACTCTAGATCACAAGAACCTCACTGCATTCAGGAGCTAACGTGAATCAAGTGAAACAATCTGCCAATCATTTGATAGATCCATCAGTCATATTGTTGGAATGCTTATTGTGTGCGGAGCACTGTATTAAGTGATTGGGAAACTTCAATATAACATAATTGGTAGACACGTTCCCTGCCCACAACAAGCTTACAGTCCAGTAGGGGAGACAGACATTAATATAAATGAAAATGATAAAGCAAGCACATTGGTCTAGGCAATGACTTATTCCCTTAGAATCCGCAAGGCTTTGCCATGTCAGCAGGAAACACATCTCCCAACTTTGTTTTATTGTGCTCTCCCGAGTGCTTAATACTGTGCTCTGCACACAGTATTTTTATTATTATTAAATGCCGCTGAGTCATTTCCGATTCACAGCAACTCCATGGATATACTTTCTCCAGAACGTCCTGTCCTCTGCCATAATCCCCAAACTTTCTAACGGTTCTTCCATTATCATTGTTCTGGCCTCTCTCCATCTAACTGCCAGTCTTTCTCTTCCATGTTTTCCCTGGTCTTTTCCTAACATTCATATCTTCTCCAGAGAATTAGACCTCCTGATGATGTGTCCAAAATAAGTTCATCAAAGTTGAGTCATTTGGCCTTCCAAAGACTGCTTTGGTTTCATTTGCTCCAAAATCCATTTGTTTGTCTGCACACAGTAAGTGATAATAAATAGGATTGATTGATTGCTTGCTATCAACATATACATATTCCCCTGTTCCTTCTTTCTCCTGCCTATAAATTATTGTAGCAACAACTTCCCACAGTAGATTATAAACCTTTGAGGGTAGGGACTGCATTTTCTAACTCAATTGCACTTTTCCAATCTCTTAATACAGCTGATTGATGGAAAGATTGATTGACTGAACCCTCTTAGTTCTTGTGGAACAGCAGTGAGGGGAAGAAATGGAAGAGTCTGTGTTGGGAAGAATTAAAAGAAAAAAACATATACAAAGTACTATATTAGAGCATCTGCGGCAGAGCTGGGGAAGCAGCAAGATGTAGTGAGTAGAACACGGGCCTGGACGTCAGAGGTCCTGGGTTCAAATCCCAGCTCCACTACTTGTCTGCTGTGTGGCCTTGGGCAAGTCACTTCACTTCTCTGGACTTGAGTTACCTAATCTGCAAAATGGGGATTGAGACTGTGAGCCCCATGTGGGACAGGGACTGTGTCCAACCCGATTTGCTTGTATCCACCCCAGCGCTTAGTACAGTGCCTGGTACACAGTAAGCACTTAACAAATGCCACAATTATTATTATCGTTATTATTATTATTAGAGTTGGTTTCCAAAGATGTGGCTTCTGGAGAGAGAGATGTTTCCTTTAGGCCACATTACTGAATCTAATCTGATTGCAAATGAACTCATGAACTCCTTCTATTCTCTCCCTCCTTCCTTCTACCCATCTCTCTCTCTCTCCCACTCTCTTTTCCTGTCTCTCTCATTTTTACTTCCCCCCTCTCCTTCTGTCTCAACCCACCTCTGTTTCCTGGAGAGTCTAGTTATGCTAGTTAAACAGGTCTACAGGACCTGAAACAAATCAGTCTGGAAAAAGAACTTTTAAATGCAAATTTGACCCCCAGCCTTGGGTTTTCATTTACATATTTTAAAAAGTGAAGGCAGGATGTAAATAGTTTCTTTCTCTTCCCCTTCTCCTCACCGTGAAGAGAAAATTTAAACCATCAGAGCCTCTAACACCTCCAATCACCTGCCATAAAACCGACTAACCAAAATCCACCTCGGAACCTAAAACGGAAAAGTTAGAAAGATATCAAAATGCAAAAAGGAATCAATCGTCTCAAACACAGAGCTATTAAAGAAGCCGTCTATGCCAAAGTATTCCTGATTAAAATCAGACATTTTTTGATACCACCATATAATCACATAAGAAGAAGATACCTAGCCTCATTTCGGTGAATTCGGTTCTCAGACGCACCTGTTATTCCGCAATCCTCCCCTGAAATTCTGTTTCTCCCACCAGAAAGGAAGTTATGAAGAAGGGATTCCCGAAAGATATCCCCCTGAACCCAGGAACACAAAACATGGGTGGGCTTTAGGGTTTGCTTTTTCCTTCCTCTCCCTGCCATAGAAACCAAGCGCATGATCTCAAGATTGGCAGACGGTAAAACCGTTAAACCAAGCGCATGATCTTTCGATTGGCAGACGGTAAAACCGTTAAAGTCGTTAAATACCGAAGAACCCAGGGCTGGCTGTTGGTCCCTACAGCTTGAATTTACAACCTTACAAATGCACCCTTTAACCCTAGGCTCACTCTGGCTACGCTCTAAGACACTGGTAGTACAGGACAGTTTCTTTCCAAGGGTATGTAAAAGCGTGCTCTGTAAAATCTTCAAATTAGCTCAAATATACAGCGTCATGAAATGAATGCATTCTCCCCTTTGCTACAGTTAAATGATCGCAGAGGCCGGCCTGCTTGGATGGATGGCATTGAAATACACAATACAACATCATTAACTGCAAACTTGTGTCTCATGTATAACAGAGTGTGCACCTCCTACCATCATATCCTTTGGGGGCTATATCCCTGGTTTGCACCTTGGGAGCTATGGCCCTCTTGCCATAGGCATGGTTGTCATAACTGTTATATTCGAACGACGTCTTAGAATATTTCTCTAGTTCCTTGGCCAAATTGGAGCGAGGTGTGGATGTGGGGACATTGTTCCTGTAGCCATACTGAGGGATCTCCAACTGCTTGACGAAGCACATTGGCCTAGAAATGAAAGACACACAAAGTTGTTAGCGACACCAGTCCACTGACTCTACACCCATTATACACTCAGGCTAGAAAGTCATTCATTCAATCGTATTTAATAATAATGATGGCATTTATTAAGAGCTTACTATGTGAAAAGCATTTATTGAGTGCTGCCTGTGTGCAGAGCACTGTACTAAGAGCTTGGGAAGTACAAGTTGGCAACATATAGAGACGATCCCTACTCAACAACAGGCTCTTTATCACCCCTCAGCAGTTACGTATATACCGGTAATTTCTTTATTTCTATAAATATCTGTCTCTCCCTTGACTGTAAGCGCGTTGTGAGCAAGGAATATGTCTGTTCATGGTGTTGTACTCTCCCAAGCACTTAGTACAATTCTCTGCACACAGTCAGCGTTCAATAAGTATGATGGAATGAATGAATATTGCTCTCTACGAGATTGGAAGAGATAACATCAATTATTGGTTCTTTTTATGGCACTTAAGCGCTTATTGTGTGTCAAGCACTGTTCTAAGTGCCAGGTAGATACAAGTTGAACAGACCAGACGCAGTCCCTGTCCCACATGGGGCTTACAGTCTGAGTAGGAGGGAGCAAAGGCTTCGAGTCTCCCTTTTGCAGCTGAGGATACTGAGGCACAGAGAAGTGAAGCGATTCGCCCAAGGTCACGCAACAGGAAAGTGGTGGAGCCAGGATTCAAACCAGCCCCTGGTTCCCAGGCCAGACTTTATCCACCAGGCTATGCTGCTTCCCACTAGGCCACGCTGCTTCTCAATTTTACAGATTTTTCATTTGTAAAATGTCCCTGAGGAAAACCTAAAGTAAACTGATTTGACCAAATCTAAAATATCTTAGACCTAAAAACAAACTGATGGGTAAAATTTAAAAAAGCTTTCAAAAATATTTAAGAATATCTCCTTGCTGTTGTTACTCTCTTTAAAGTGACATCTTTTTGAGGGTAGGAAAGGAAGATACTATCTGCATACTGATTGCACATCTATACAAAGCTTCATGTTGCAGGATCCAGAATCAGCAGGATCTAGAATCAACAAATGAATATGACCATTGCACTCAAAAAGACAACAGAAGGGAATAAAGCTAGACGCCTAGGAATGCAGATTTAGTCAGAACTGGATGAAATTTGAGCAAGTAGAAAACAAACACAATAGCATTTTCTGATAAACAGTACAACACTTAGAGAGCCTTTTTTTCATACCTTTTCCCTCTCTATCCGCTCATGTTGTTGGACTTTAGTGTTATCCACTCCTGTTATTGGACAATTTATCTCACATTTTTCACACTTTTTTCCACAAAACAGAGAGAAAGCTGGGGCTTAGTGGAACTTTTTTTCAGTTTGTTTCCAAGAATAATATATGCAGGTATATTTTTCATGGGGGCTTAATTTTCTACCCAGTATGCTCAGAACAAACCAGCAGGTTTTGGGTGGAAGAAAGAGACTCTTCTTATGGTCCAATTCACACATGTGAAAAGAGTCTTTCTCTAAATTGTGTCACCTTTGAAGAAGGATAACTGTACATAATGCATACTCTTCTACATGCTGGATTGTCCAGGCAAGAATGAATATGATCAGTTCAGGAGATTTATTCCTAAACTAGAGATGGGGGATTTTAGAAGACTCAGTTGCAGATTTTTCTTAGGCTCAACATTAAAACTTCTTAAAATTCATTCATGCTATTAATAACTAACATTCATGTTGAGAAGCAACATGGTCTAGTGACACAAGCCATAATAATAATTATTATTTTTGTATTTTTCAGTGCTTACTATGTGTCAAGCACTGAACTAAGTACTGGGGTAGAAATAAGATAATTGGGTTGGACACAGTTCCTGTCCCACATGGGGCTCTCAGTCTTAATCCCCATTTTACAGGTCAGGTAACTGAGGCACAGAGAGGTGAAGTGACTCGCCCAAGGTCCCACAGCAGACAAATACAGAGCCAGCTTTGGAGCCTAGGTCCTTCAGACTCGCAGACCCATGCTGTACCCACCAGCCATGCTGCTTCTCAGAAGACCTGGGTTCTAATTCTGACTCTGCCACCTGCCTGTTGGGTAACCTGGGATAAATCATTTGGCTTCTGTGTTCCTCAGTTTCCTCACCTATGAAATAGGGATTAAATAGCTTTCCTCCCTCCCTGTGAACTACTGAACTGATTATAGTGCTTAGCACAGTGCTTGGCACATACTAAACAGTTTTAATGGTACCTGTTAAGCACTTACTATGTGCCAGACACTGTACAAAGTTCTGCAGTGGATAAAAGATACTCAAATTGGACACAGTCTTTGTCCCACATGGTCTAAAATGGAAGGAGGAGAGTTTAATACCCTTTTAATACATGAGGGAACTGAGCCACAGGGAAGTTAAGTAATAATAATAATAGTAATGATAATAATGTCATTTGTTAAGTGCTTTCTATGTGCCAAGCACTGCGCTAAGCATTGGAGGTAGATACAAGGTAATCAGGTTGTCCCACGTGGGGCTCACAATCTTAATCCCCATTTTACAGATGAGGTAACTGAGGCACAGAGAAGTGACTTGCCCAAGTTCACTGAGCAGACAAATGGTGGAGGAGGGGTTTGAATCCATGTCCTCTGACTCTCATGCTCATAGTCTTCCCACTAGAAAAACTGCCACAATGCTAACAATAATAATAAATATCAGCAATAGTGGACCGTAATATACTTCTCTCCTCAAATTCCCAGTCTTTCTACTGTGCCTTAACAATGCTTTAAGACATGTCTTCTTACTGTTTTGGTCTAGTCCATGCTTGCTCTGACTAAAGAAAGAAAATCGAGGGGAAAAAAGACCATGCAAATATTTGAACGCTCCCTCTTAAAGCATTCAGTTTTCACTGAAAAGCCCGCTCAGCAGGCCTTAAACTGTTGAGCTGTCCTTTGTGTTCAACCCAAAAGGGAAACAGTATCCCAGATATGCCCTGGGATCAGGCTATTGAGCTCCTGAATACAGGACATGCTTTGAGGCCACTGCAAAGTCACTGAGTCAGCAACCTAAGCAGGCTGTCAAAGGGCCAGAGGTCTCCCCTCATGGCTTCCAACTCCAGAGACACCTCCTCGGACTCCTTTAAAGGCAACCTGCGGATGAATAAATTAAAACACCTGCCCTCTGTCCCGTCAGCAGGCACTTAAAAACCCCGCTCACGTTTTACTTAGAAGAAAGATGTAGTTCTTTTGCTACATTTTCCCCCCAGTTTGGGTTCAGACTGCTGTTGCCGCCACGACTGGACGGGCTCTGATCCAGGATTTGCAGAAATGGACTCGTTCACAAAGAAGAGGGATTTTCAGAAGAGCTTTCTCCAACTTTCGAACTAAAACTTTCTAAGGGGAGAAATTCCTTTTTTTGGTTTAGCATATTTTTACTTAACAATGTTATAATAACAGCGATAAGGATTGTGGCACTTGTTAAGCACTTACTATGTCCTGCTAATCACAGTACTAAGTGCTGGTGTAGATACAAGATGAGCAGGGGAGAGGGAGAACATTTTTACATAGGAGGAAACTGAGGCACAGAGAAGTTAAGTGATTTATCCAGGGTCACAAATCTTATATTCACACGTGATATAGTTTGCGGTTCTGAAAATCACGACCACCAACATTGACCAGTTCTGCATCTGAAGGGGTGTTTCATTTCTTCTATTCAAGTGACCACCTGACTCCTAGGACATCAATCAGTCAACTTCATTTAACTGAGGTTTACTGTGCAGAGAGCAGTGTACTAAATGCTTGGAAGAGTACAATTTAACAATAAACAGACCCTGTCAATAAGCATTCAGTGTACAAATTTGGTGTTCAGGAACAACAGAATTTGCTTTTAGTTTCCTGGGAGTGTTGGCATTTCTTCCCATCCCCTTTCTTCCCACCCCCAGCCAGATTGGGCGCTAAGCATTGCCCTAAAGACAAGTACTCTCCAGAGTTGCAGCTGAGAAGGTGGAGAAAAGTTTTCTGTCAATCGTATATTCAGGCTGAAGTTAAGGAAGAAGGATTTATTAGTAAACTCTGGTTAGCCACCTTATTTTTTTTTGCAAAGTGCAATCATCATTAATGAGAGAATGGTTCTGGCAGGGCCTAATACAAAGGACACGGGCCTGCAAATCATAGGATCTGGGTTCTAAACCCTTGCCTGCAGTGTGACCTTGGGCAAGTCACTTCACCTTTCTGGGACTCAGTTACCTCATCTGTAAAATGGGGATTCAATACCTCTTCTTCCCCATGTGGGATAGGGACTGGATCCAACCTGATTTTCTTAAATCTACTCCAGTGCTTAGAACAATACTTGGCACATAATAAGCACTGAACAAATAGCATAAAAAATGTCAATGCCAGGCATCCTGATTGGAGTCTATGTTCTTTTTCACGACAGATCTTTCCGGGGACCCCGTTGTCTCTTTGTGAACTTCGTTACCTTAAAACGCGATCCGACGCCTGGTTTGATTTGGACACGTCGCAGCTCTGATGCTTCTCTTGGGCCTTTGCCAATTTCTCTGCTGCAGCAATAGGACACCCAGAAAGGCTGCAATGGCAGAAGGGGAGAGGAATGTCATTGTCTCATCCAAAGTGGTTTCACCGCCCTTGAATCCAATCGCTTCTTCTCAACCTTCTCTTCATTAGTCAACACCAGGGAGAAGCCAAAGAAAAGGGTTTTCTTCCTGGTCTCAGGTGTTCCCTATAGAAGATATATTGATTTTGGAGGGACAGGGATTTCCATATCTTTATACAGGGTCCATCTGGATAGGAAGTACAAGACTTCCTTCAGGCAGGGGTTTCCAAGACGGCAAGCCCTGGGGTAAAGAAAAATTGCACTGTGCTCTGAGCGTGTGTTTAATGTTTTATTGCCACTGCAGTTTGCATACATATATGTAAATACATACATATGTATATATGTGTGTAAACATATATATGAGCATTTCACAAAATCTGTTGGATGATACTATACTTTCAAACTAAGCAACTTCACTGTCTCCTCGGAAGCAAAATGCAATGAATATCACCGCACTTTTACAGCTGGAGTTTTCCTCGAAACAATTGCAAATTGCCAAGAGCAAACAAGCTGAACTAGCCAGCCGCTGGGAATCTATAAAAACCTGCAAATTAATAAAGGTCATTGTTTGTTGGATGATCTTAGCTCTTTATGACTTCACCGAAGCCTCCGATTAGCAAAAGCATTCATTATAAACCTTCTGGGTACAGGCGCTACACTAAAGATTTGGGAAGTGCAAATCAAAGGAATGGTACATTTCCTGTCCACGAAGTGCTTGCGTTCCAATGGGGAAGAGAAGCGAAAGAAACTATTTGTGAACAGAGTAATTGAAATAAGGACTTGGATATACCACTAAGAAAACAGGTATACCTAAGTGCTGAGGATGAATATACATAGCGTGGCTTAGCGGAAAGAGCTCAGGCTTGGGAGTCAGAGGTCGTGGGTTCCGCCACTTATCACCTATGTGACTCTGGGCAAGTCACTTAACTTCTCTGTGCCTCAGTTACTTCATCTGTAAAATGGGGATTAAGACTGTGAGCCCCACGTGGGGCAACCTGATCACCTTGTATCTATCCCTTCCCCATCCCACAGCACTTATGTATATATGTATATATGTACATTTAGACTGTGAGCCCACTGTTGGGTAGGTACTGTCTCTATATGTTGCCAACTTGTACTTCCCAAGCGCTTAGTACAGTGCTCTGCACACAGTAAGCGCTCAATAAATACGATTGATTGATTGATTGATTGATGTACATATCTATAATTCTATTTTTTGTGTTGCTGCCTGTTTACTTGTCTTGATGTCTGTCTCCCCCCTTCTAGACTGTGGGCCCACTGTGGGCAGGGATTGTCTCTCTTTATTGCTTTATTGTATTTTCCAAGCAGTACAGTGCGGTGCACAAATTAAATGCTCAATAAATACAATTGAATTAATGAATGAGTGAACTTAAGGAGCTGGGAATTAATCAGCGTAGGGCAATTAAATTGTAGGAGAAATCAGAGCATCCTCTAGTAATAATAATAATAATGATAATAATAATAATAATAATGGCATTTATTAAGCGCTTACTATGTGCAAAGCTCTGTTCTAAGCGCTGGGGAGTTTACAAGGTGATCAGGTTGTCCCACGGGGGGCTCACAGACTTAATCCCATTTTCCAGATGAGGTAACTGAGGCCCAGAGAAGTTAAGTGACTTGCCCAAAGTCACACAGCTGATAAGTGGCGGAGCCGGGATATGAACCCTTGACCCCTGGCTCGAAAGCCCGGGCTCTTTCCACTGAGCCATGTTGCTTCATTTTAGAATGGAGCCCCATTGTTACAGAGCACAGTCTTGATTTATGCACTGAGAAAACTTCTTTGTTTTGGAGTAGTTTTAGAAAATCATGTCTAAGGAGAACCAAGAGTAGACAATAGAAGCCTGCCTTACGGTAGCGTTATTTTTTTACAAGAATACTCTAAGGCCAATTGAAATACCTCAAAATTCCTTCCATATTTAGTCTTTTTTTTTCGGCTTTGAATTTCTGTCATTACAGGTCAAATAACATGGGGGGAAACCAAGCAACCATGAATGAGCACTAGCTCTTTTTAATAATATTCTCCATTTATGCAAAACCCATGGGACAAGTAAATTTCCCAGCCCTCTATCAATCAACCAGTGGTATTTATTGAGCACCTACTATATACAGAGCACTGTACTAAGTGTTTGGGAGAGCACAATACAACCATATTAGTGGACATGTTCCCTGCCCATAGCGAGCTTAGAGTCTAGAGGACAAGCTCACAGTCTACAGTCTGTAATAATGATAATACTAATAATTTGATTTTTGTTAAGCTTTTACTATGTGCCAAGCACTGTTCTAAGTGCCGGGGTAGATATAAGATTATCGGGTTGGACACAGTCCCCGTCCCACATGGGGCTCACACTCTAAATAGGAGGAAATGAGATTAATTCCCATTTTACGGATGAGGAAACTGAGGCACAGAGAAGTGAAATGACTTGCTCTGGGTCACACAGCAGGTACGTGTTAGAGCCGGGATGAGAACCTATGTCATCTGACTTTCAAGACCGTGCTTTTCCCAAGAAGCAGTGTGGCTCAGTGGAAAGAGCATGGGCTTTGGAGTTAGATGTCATGAGTTCAAATCCTGGCTCTGACAATTGTCAGCTGGGTGACTTTGGGCAAGTCACTTCTCTTTGCCTCAGTGACCTCATCTGTAAAATGAGGATTAAGACTGTGAGCTCCCCGTGGGACAACCTGATAATCTTGTAACCTCCCCAGAGCTTAGAACACTGCTTTGCAAATAGTAAGTGCTTACTAAATGCCATTATTATTATTATTATTATTATGAAAAGCAACTAATAAAAAAACCATTCCCGTACTGCAAATCTTCCAGTTGCGACTGTTGAAGAGTCCTTAGGAAAGCGGAGAAATTAATGGGACAGGAAGGGAAAAGAGACATACCCTGGCCTCATATAATAATAATAATAATAATAATAATAGCATTTATTAAGCACTTACTATGTGCAAAGCACTGTTCTAAGCACTCGGGAGGTTACAAGGTGATCAGGTTGTCCCAAAGGGGGCTCACAGTCTTCATCCCCATTTTACAGATGAGGTAACTGAGGCACAGAGAAGTGAAGTGACTTGCCCAAAGTCACACAGCTGACAATTGGTGGATCTGGGATTCAAACCCATGACCTCTGACTCCAAAGCCCATGCTCTTTCCACTGAGCCACGTTGCTTCTTGCTTGTTTTTTAGGGAATGAGGATGGGAATTTAGTGGGGGAAACTGGTCCTTGGCAAATAGTTGGGTCTGCCTGCATTCTTGACAGGCACCAAGGCAGTGGAATGTTTTTCCTGAATCCAAATGGTCAGACTACAGTCTTTGGTAATAATAATAATAATAATGTTGGTATTTGTTAAGCGCTTACTATGTGCCAAGCACTGTTCTAAGCGCTGGGGTGGATACAAGGTAATCAGGTTGTCCCACGTGGGGCTCACAGTCTTCACCCCCATTTTACAGATGAGGGAACTGAGGCCCAGAGAAGTTAAGTGACTTGCCCAAAGTCACACAGCTGACAAGTGGCAGAGGCGGGATTTGAACCCACGACCTCTGACTCCAAAGCCCGGGCTCTTTCCACTGAGCCACGCTGCTTCCTTGGTACCATTCAAAGGGCAGCACTCCCAGAGAGTCATCATCTTGTGCCCAACTAGGTGGCATATATTAAATAAAGTAAACCTGAAAAATGAGAGGGCAGGTATTTTTTCTTCTTGAAAACCCCATGGAGTATTTTATTCATTCCACAAAGCACACTGAGGACCATATGTCAACTTCTAAAAGGAAAAAACAACAACAAAGAAAGCCCCCAGAAAAAAAAAAAACAACAAAAACCTTGGTTGGATCAGAAATGATGCAGCTGTGAAACTGTGATCATTCTAGAATTGGATGCAATAATGCTTTGCTTACCTTCGGTGAGAATTCCTGTTGCTATTTACGTGTCCTCTCCCGGTGCAGCCTGGTGTAGGACACTTGAGGACATTTTCATGCATGGCAAGAACTTGACAAGGCAGAAGGAGAGAGAGAAAAACCCGATTAAAAACCCGAAAGAAACAGAATCAAGACTACGCAATCATTGTGATGAAAGGCAGGGTTCACTTATGTCATCAGCGTTCCTCACAATACATAAGGGATGGCAGGGTTTAAAAAAAAAGGATAATTGTGATAAAAGAAAATACTGTCATTCCAATCACGCTTCCATTTAATAATAATAATAATAATGGTATTTGTGAAGTGCTTACTATGTGCAAAGCACTGTTCTAATCGCTGGGGAGGTTTCAAGGTGATCAGGTTGTCCCACAGGGGGCTCACAGTTTTAATCCCCATTTGACAGATGAGGTAACTGAGGCCCAGAGAAGTTAAGTGACTTGCCCAAAGTCACCCAGCTGACAGTTGGTGGAGCTGGGATTTGAACCCATGACCTCTGACTCCAAAGCCCGGGCTCTTTCCACTGAGCCACACTGCTTCAAGCTGCTTCTCAAATTCAATTCTTCATTTGAATGCAGGGCAGAGGAATGCTATACAGGAAACTTCTAGAGGTGAGAATCTCCACATATATTTTTCATTCTTCAGCTTCGAATATTTACCAGTCACTTAACAGCATAGTAATAATTTATTGAAAAGATATAGGCCTTTTATGGGAGGCCGAATGGCCTAGTGGAAAAATCATGGATGGGCCTGGGAGTTAAAGGACCTGGGTTCTAAAGCCAGCTCTGCACTTAATAAAAATAATAATAATTATGGTATTTGTTAAGTGTTTACATGTGCCAGACACTGGACTAAGTGCTGGGATGAATACAAGCAAATCGGATTGGACATAGTAATAATAACAATAATAATAATAATAATAATAATAATAATAATAATGATGGTATTTGTTAAGTGCTTACTATGTGCAAAGCACTGTTCTAAGCGCTGGGGGGATACAAGGTGATCAGGTTGTCCCACGTGGGGCTCACAGTCTTAATCCCCATTTTACAGATGAGGGAACTGAGGCACAGAGAAGTTAAGTGACTTGCCCAAAGTCACACAGCTGACAATTGGTGAAGTCGGGATTTGAACCCATGACCACTGACTCCAAAGCCCGGGCTCTTTCCACTGAGCCACACTGCTTCAATAATAACAATGTTGGTCTTTGTTAAGTGCCTACTATGTGCCAAGCACTGTTCTAAGCACCAGAGTAGATACAATGTAATCAGATTGTCCCACGTGGGGCTCACAGTCTTCATCCCCATTTTACAGATCCGGGAACTGAGGCCCAGAGAAGTGAAGTGACTTGCCTAAAGTCACACAGCTGATAAGCGGCGGAGCCGGGATTCAAACCCATGACCCCTGACTCCCAAACCTGTGGTCTTGCCACTGAGCCAGGCTGCTTAGTGGCATAGCCCCTGTCCCATGTGGAGCTCACACTCTCAATCTCCATTTTACTGATGACGTAACCGAGGCATAGATGAGTGAGATGACCTACCCAAGGTCACACAGCAGACAAGTGGCAGAGCCGGGATTAGAACCCAGGACCTTCTGAACTCCCAGGCCCACTTATCTTCTGTGTAACTTCCACAAGTCACTTAACCTCTCAGAGCCCCAATCCCTCATCTGCAAAATGAAGAGTTGATGCCTCTTTTCCCTCCAACTTAAACTATGAGCCCCGTGCGGAACCCCATTATCTTGCGTCTACCCCACTGCTTAGTACAGTACCTGGTACATAGTAAGCACTTAACAAAGACCACAATTTTTACTACTGCCAGGATTATTATTATTTCTAAAGCACTTGCACTACACATCTGATTATTCCCATTGTCTATATGAACAAATGGAGGAAGAAAGAGCTTCCTGACGTCTGAAATCCCATGGTAGGACAGTGTCAGAGATCAATCAATCAATCAGTCGTATTTATTGAGCGCTTACTGTGTGCAGAGCACTGTACTAAGTGCTTGGGAAGGACAAGTTGGCAACATATAAAGTCCCTACCCATGGGACTAGAACTAGGAGCAGCAGTGTGGCTCAGTGGAAAGAGCGGGGGCTTGGGAGTCAGAGGTCATGGGTTCGAATAATGTCTCTGCCACTTAGCTGTGTGACCTTGGGCAAGCCACTTAACTTCCCTCTGCCTCAGTTACCTCATCTGTTAAATGGGGATGAAGACTGTGAACCCCACGTGAGACAACCTGATCACCTTGAATCCCCCCCAGTGCTTAGAACAGTGCTTTGCATATAGTAAGCGCTGAACAAATACCATCATTAATCAATTAATTAACTCCCCTCCCCATCGCCCCAATCAATCAATCAATCAATCGTATTTATTGAGCACTTACTGTGTGCAGAGCACTGTACTCGGGACAGGCGAGAGCGCTTAGTACAGTGCTCTGCACATAGTAAGCGCTCAATAAATACGATTGATGATGATGATGATGTACTAAGCGCTTGGGAAGTACAAGTTGGCAACATATTGAGACAGTCCCTACCCAACAGTGGGCTCACAGTCTAAAAGACTAAAAGACAACTCCCTCCTTCTGCTCTACCCCCCTCCCCGCCCCACAGCCCTTGTGTATATATGTGTATATTTATTACTCTATTTATTTTATTAATGATGTGTATATATCTTTAAATCTATCTACTTATATTGATGCTATTGCTGCCTGTCTACTTGCTTTATTTTGTTTTGTTTTCTGTCTCCCATTTCTAGACTGTGAGCCCGTTGCTGGGCAGAGATTGTCTCTGTTGCCAAATTGTCCTTTCCAAGTGCTTAGTACAGTGCTCTACACACAGTAAGCGCTCAATAAACACAGTTGAGTGAATGAATGAACTTCCATCTTCCAGAACTCTCTCCACAACACAGGTTTCTTCCCTGTATTTCCCAGCAGGTGGACATTTTAAACCATATGTCAAAAAACAAACAATCAAGCCCAAATGCTGACCATTTCAGATTGGTATTTTGTTAAGCTGCTTAACTATTCTTTAACTACATTGAACAAGAATTGAAAATGGGGAAATTGAATATGGAAATATTTTGTTTTGTTGTCTGTCTCCCCCTTCTAGACTGTGAGCCCATTGTTGGGTAGGGGCTGTCTCTGTTGCTGAATTGTACTTTCCAAGCACTTAGTACAGTGCTCTGCACACAATAAGCGCTCAGTAAATACGATTGAATGCATGAATGAACACAGCCAGATCACTTTGCCTTCAAGGCCATCCTAAAACACATCTTCTCCATGAAGCCTTCCCTGATTAAGCCCTCCTTTCCTCTACTCCCTCTCCTTTTTCCAACACCTGCACATTTGGATACGTACCCTTTAAGCAATTGACATCCATCTCACCTCAACCCCATAGCGCTTAGGTACATATTCATTCAATCGCATTTATTGAGCGCTTCCTTTGTGCAGAGCACTGTACTAAGCGCTTGGGAAGTAAAAGTCAACAGGCCCTACTGAGAGCTCACCTCCTCCAGGAGGCCTTCCCAGACTGAGCCCCCTCCTTCCTCTCCCCCTCCTCCCCCCTCCATCTCCCCTGCCTTACCTCCTTCCCTTCCCCACAGCACCTGTATATATGTATATATGTTTGTACGGATTTATTACTCTATTTATTTATTTAACTTGTACATATTTATTCCACTTATTTTATTTTGTTAATATGTTTTGTTTTGTTCTCTGTCACCCCCTTCTAGACTGTGAGCCCACTGTTGGGTAGGGACTGTCTTTATATGTTGCCAACTTGTGCTTCCCAAGTGCTTAGTACAGTGCTCTGCACACAGTGAGCGCTCAATAAATACGATTGAAAGTCAGCAACATATAGAGACAGTCCCTAGCCAACAGCGGGCTCACAGTCTAGAAGGGGGAGACAGACAACAAAACAAAACATGTAGACAGGTGAATATCCTTATAGCCTCTACCACTGCCCCTCTCTGTAATTTATTTTAATGTCTGTCTTTCCCTTGTAGACTTAGAAGCAGCCTAGTCTAGTGAACAGAACTTGGGACCAAAAGTCAGAAGGACCTGGGCAAGTCACTTCAATTCTCTGTGCCTCAGTTACCTCATCTATAAAACGGGGATTAAGGCTGTGAGCCTCATGTGGGACAGGGACCGTGACCAACCCGATCAGCTTGTCATAATAATAATAACTGGTATTTATGAAGTGCTTACTGTGGACCAGGAACTGTACTAAGTGCTGGGGTGGATACAAGCAAATGGGGTTGACATAGTCCCTGTCCCACTTTCATTCATTCATTCAACCGCATTTATTGAGCGCTTACTGTGTGCACAGCACTGTACTAAGCGCTTGGGAAGTACAAGTTGGCAACATATATACACGGTCCCTACCCAACAGTGGGCTCACAGTCTAGAAGGGGGAGACAGAGAACAAAACAAAACATATTAACAGAATAAAATTAATAGAATAAATATGTACAAATAAAATAGAGTAATAAATACATGCAAACATATATGCATATATATAGGTGCTGTGGGGAGGGGAAGGAGGTAAGGTGGCGGGGATGGAGAGGGGGAGGTGGGGGAGAGGCTTGGGGCTTGCAGTATCAATCCCGATTTTACAGGGGAGGAAACTGAGGCCCAGAGAAGTGAAGCGACTTGCCCAAGGTCACACAGCGAAGTGGTGAAGGTTGGATTAGAACCCTCGACCGTCTGATCCCAGGCCGGTGCTCTATCCACTACGTCATGCTTGTATCTACCCCAGCACTTAGTACAGTGTCCAGCACGCAGTAAGAGCTTAACAAATGCCATTAAAAAATTGTAAACTCTATGTGGGTACAGATCCTGTTTGCTAACACTACTGTATTATACTCTTCCAAGCGCTTAGTATAGTGGTCTGCCCACAATAAGCACTCAGTAAATACCATCGATTGGAAACATGTCTAGTGTGTGAAGTTATGAACTGGCTTGATTGTTTTCTGACACCCAGGGAGATGAAGATTTTCTTCATTGGAGATTTCAAAAATAAGACCAACACCGCTCTACTGAAATGATGATAATGATGGCATTTATTTAGCGCTTACTATGTGCAAAGCATCATTCAAAGCGCTGGGGAGGTTACAAGCTGATCAGGTTGTCTCATGGGGAGCTCACAGTCTTAATCCCCATTTTACAGATGAGGGAGCAGAGAAGTTAAGTGACTTGTCCAAAGTCACACAGCTGACAAGCAGTGGAGCCAAGATTTGAACTCGTGGCCTCTGACTCCAAAGCCCATGAATATCCTATTCATTCAATTGTACTTATTGAGCGCTTACTGTGTGCAGAGCACTGTACTAAGCACTTGGGAAGTACAAGTTGGCAACATATAGAGACGATCCCTACCCAACAGTGGGTTTTGTCAAACCATGGAAGCAGGGATGGTGCTCAAAAGCCTGTGGTATTCTTGTCTAAGCCCATGCAAATCTACGCTGCTTGAAGTATCTGATCAATCAATCAATCAATCA
Organism: Tachyglossus aculeatus; assembly: GCF_015852505.1. Taxonomy (NCBI): domain Eukaryota; kingdom Metazoa; phylum Chordata; class Mammalia; order Monotremata; family Tachyglossidae; genus Tachyglossus; species Tachyglossus aculeatus. Next base: position 5,872,038 of record NC_052101.1, on the reverse strand, counting down.
ATCGTACTTATTGATGAGAAGCACTGGAACAAGCATAGTGAGTCCATACCCCTGGTGTCAGTATTCTGCTACAGTTAGCATTTGGTGGCGGTTCAGCCTTCCCAGACTGAGCCCCCTTTTTCCTCTCTTCCTCCCCCTCCCTCCTGCCCTACCTCCTTCCCCTCCTCGCAACACCTGTATATATGCTTGTACAGATTTATTACTCTATTTATTTTACTTGTACATATTTACTATTCTATTTATTTTGCTAATGATGTGCACTTAGCTTTAATTCTGTTTGTTCTGACGACTTGACACCTGTGCACATGTTTTGTTTTGTTGTCTGTCTCCCCCTTCTAGACTGTGAGCCCGTTGTTGGGTAGGGACCGTCTCTATATGTTGCCAACTTGTACTTCCCAAGCGCTTAGTACAGTGCTTGGCACACAGTGAGTGCTCAGTAAATATGATTGAATGAATGGGTAGGGCAGGGTTCCAAATGAAGCAGGTGTCCCACTGAACTGTAAGTTCGTTATGGGCAGGGAATGAATGTGCCTGCTAATTCTATTGTACCATACTCTCCCAAGTGTGTAGCACAGTGCTGGGTATATAGTAAGTGCTCAATAAATCCCATTGATCGATTGAGGGAAACACACTTTCAGGTGCCAGTTTTTTCATTAACACCATTTGTGAGAAAATCGCTACCCAGAATCCCCTGAAGTAAGAGATCCAGGGTCAGGGTGGTTGCAATAACACAATTAATTAAAATGGGGAGGCAGCTTGGCTCAGTGGAAAGAACCCGGGCTTGGGGGTCAGAGGTCATTGGTTCTAATCCCGGCTCTGACGCTTGTCCGCTGTGTGACTTTGGGCAAGTCATTAACTTCTCTGTGCTTCAGTTACCTCATCTGTTACATGGGGATTAAGACTGTGAGCCCCACTTGGGACAACCCTCACATCCAATCCGTCACCAAAAATTGCCGGTCTCAGCTCCACAACATTGCCAAGATCCGCCCTTTCCTCTCCATCCAAACAGCTACCCTGCTTGTTCAAGCTCTCATCCTATCCCATCTGGATTACTCTATCAGCCTCCACTCCGATCTCCCATCCTCTTGTCTCTCCCCACTTCAATCCATACTTCACACCGCTGCCCGGATTGTCTTTGTCCAGAAACGCTCTGGGAATGTTACTCCCCACCTCAAAAATCTCCAGTGGCTACCAATCAACCTACGCATCAGGCAAAAGCTCCTCACCCTCGGCTTCAAGGCTGTCCATCACCTTGCCCCCTCCTACCTCACCTCCCTTCTCTCCCTCTCCAGCCCAGCCTGCACCCTCTGCTCCTCTGCCGCTAATCTCCTCACCGTGCCTTGTTCTCGCCTGTCCCGCCTTTGACCCCCAGCCCACATCATCCCCCTGGCCCGGAATGCCCTCCCTCCACACATCTGCCAAGCTAGCTCTCTTCCTCCCTTCAAAGCCCTACTGAGAGCTCACCTCCTCCAGGAGGCCTTCCCACACTGAACCCCTTCCTTCCTTTCCCCCTCCTCCCCCTCCCCATCCCCCCCACCTTACCTCCTTCCCCTCCCCACAGCACCTGTATATATGTATATATGTTTGTATGTATTTATTACTCTATTTTATTTGCACATATATATTCCATTTATTTTATTTTGTTAATATGTTTTGTTTTGTTCTCTGTCTCCCCCTTCTAGACTGTAAGCCCACTGTTGGGTAGGGACCGTCTCTATACGTTGCTAACTTGTACTTGTACTGTGTGCTCTGCACACAGTAAGCACTCAATATATACAATTAAATGAATGAATGAATGACAACCTGATCACCTTATATCCCCCCCAGTGCTTAGAACAGTGCTTTGCACATAGTAAGTACTTAACAAATGCCATTATTATTATTATTATTATTATTATTATTAATTCACTGGCAAATCATCTGTCCCCTTAAACTGCCTCTCAGTCAGAAGCTGGGGCAGCAAATGTGCCCTGCCCGGGGCCTTCATTGTCCAAAAACTGATCTCGGATCCAGAATAGGAAATACGGAAAGGTAGCACCCTCCAAATGCCTCTTTTTCTTCCGTGAGAACTTTATTTTAAAGGTAAGTGAATCAGAGTAGTTGCTTAAGATTGGCTTTCCCATGTACCGGGTCCCTACCTTCTGAAATTCTTAATTTTACGGTAGTTCTGGACTAATGTTTTATTGGACTAGCCTGAAAAGGGACTCAACCATTACACTTCCATGCACAGAGAATATCATTGCTTAGAGCGGTCTACATCCTGGATTACACTTACATTGAAGGGGAGCGAGTCCATTTTTTTAGATCAGTACCTATTGTGGAAAAGGAGACTAGCCTAGTGGATACAGAATAATCCTGGGAGTCAGAAGAACCTGGATTCTAATTCCAGCTCTGCCACTTATCTACTCTATGACCTGGGGCAAGTCACTTCACTCCTCTGTTCCTCATTTATGTTATCTGTAATATGCGGATTAAGACAGTGAGCCCCACATGGGACAGAGACTGTGTCCACCCTGATTTCCTTGTATCCACCCCAGGCACTTAGTAAAGTGCCTTGGGCATAGTAAGTGCTTAAGAAATAATCCAATTATTGTATTATCATTGCTATTACTATTATCTTTATTATTATTATTCAACCTTGCAGGGGTTCCACAGTGGAGACAACTGAAAATCTCAGATCTTGAAAACTTCCTTGTTTTCAGTTACTTGGAGTATAGAAGGAGGCACATAAAAAAAAAAAATCCTTCTAAAGTAATACTTGATTATTCTAATTTACTCCAAAATGGAGTTCTTGATATCTTCAGCTGAAGATGCAGAGGAAAGGACACAGGCCTGACAAGTGCCTTTTGGCAAGTCACAACTTCTCTGAGACTCAGTTTCCTCATCTGTAAAATGAGCATTTAATACATGTTCTCCCTCCTACTTAGACTTTGAGCCCCGCAAGGGACAGGGACCGTGTTTGTTCGTTATTTGTTTTGTGGCATTTGCGAAGTGCTTACTATATACCAGATACTGTACTAAGCACTGGGGTAGATACAAGATAATCGGGTTGGACACAGTCCCTGTTCCTGAGGGGGTTACAGTCTTAATCCCTATTTTACATATGAGGTAACTGAGACACATAGAAGTTAGGTGACTTTCCCAAAGTCACACAGCAGATGGGAGGAGGAAGCTGAAATTAGAACCCAGGTCAGCTGCTTCCCAGGCCCGTGCTCTTTCCACTAGGCCACACTGCTTCTGTGTCCAACCTGACTACCCTGTATCTACCTCAGTGCTAAAACTAGTGTTTGATACGTAGTAAGTGCCTAACAAATACAACTACAACAATAAAATATTAAGAGTACGATCATTATAAATCATTATGATAATCTGCAACAGTTTCATGCCACAACCTTGGACATTAAAGTGCTTTACTGAAAATGACCAAGGGTGATTTTGATTTAAAATTGAGATCAAAGTTTCCTAAACCCCATTCTACCAATGAATTCATAGGATGGATTTTGTACAGCCAACCTACTTGATTACCTTTCAACCATGCAAATATATTCTGGGCAAGATCATGGACAAACATCCTAATCTGTGGGAGACTGCCAAGGTGGACTGTATCATATATACCCTCCCAAGCACTTAGTACAAAGCAGTGTGGCTCAGTGGAAAGAGCATGGGCTTTGGAGTCAGAGGTCATGGGGTTCAAATCCCGGCTCCAATAATTGTCAGCTGTGTGACTTTGGGCAAATCACTTCACTTCTCTGTGTCTCAATTACCTCATCTGGAAAATGGGGATGAAGACTGTGAGCCCCCCATGGGACAACCTGATCACTTTGTAACCTCCCCAGAGTTTAGAACAGTGCTTTGCACGTAGTAAGTGCTTAATAAATACCATCGTCATTATTACTATTATGTCCTGCGCACAGTAAAGATTCAATAATTATGACATTGTTAGATCGGACTAAAGGATACTTGAAATCTTGAAATTCTCACTTTTTAAATTTAATATGCAATAATGGAAAAGCTAGAACTGGAATTTACAACTGAAAAGAAAGGAGAAGGAATAGCGAGGAGTTACAAATGAGAGAACGTGTAGACTTACTTTCCGGTGGGACCCTGTCTTTGTGCGGGCAGCCGGATAAGCTCCGATGATGAGGATAAAGTCCAGTTACATGGCCCGTTCCATCACAGCCAGGAGTTGGACATTTGCTCTCTTTCTTTTCTGCTCTTGAGGGATCTGGAAGTGACAGGTTTGTGTCAATTATCATTTTTTTTTAAATGATTGATGGTGATGGTTAATTGAACAATTCAGAGTAACCTTTGCTAAACCAAGAAATCTTAAGAAAATGAGATTCCTCCTGACCTACCCTGGCCTAACAATCTTTACATGAATCTCTCATTTTAAGTTCTTCAGACAGTTATACAATAACAGTGACCATGTTCATTTATGGGTAGCATAGAAATCCTTCTTTGTCGATCATTACTTTCTCTGCAAGAATCAACCACGGAGTGAAAGATTTCTTAAAAACACTATAGTTGAAATTCTGCCTCTGTTGAATAGTTTTGTCAAGTGGCCTGAAATCTCCTCATTCATTGTGGTAACAGTGTATTCAGTTTAGGCTAAGTGACTCGACTGAACTCCATGATTTGGTTCTCCACTGCAATCAAATCCACTTTCAGAAGATTCTAGATGTGTATGATACAGAAATGCTGTTCAGTAAACTGCGATATATACTAAAAACGACTTCAGAAGCCACTGGGTTTATACTTTCCTATGACTGTAAGCTCTGACAGTAGGCTTCCAAGAGAGGGAAGCTTTTTTTGTTTATTTAAGGATAGAAATTAGACATTATATTCACTAATCTAATTAGTTAATGACTCTTTCTTTATGCTTGTTTGGGCATCTTTGCAACACCGGTTACTGGATGTAGTATAGGAGACTTTAATCCAAAACTGAACGTTCACCGCCAGGAAGAAATGAAAGTGTTAGTGAAGTTATTTCCAACTTTGCATTTGATAGCACAAGAGTTTGCTAAATCCCAAATCTCTCAGAGCAATGCCTGTACTACAGTGAATCTTTTAAATGCCTAAAACGATTTTCCAGATAGGTTTGGAAATAAACCTGCAGTCCATCCAACACGAGAGTTATTAATCATTTGCCCTCTGTGCATCTGGGAACTTTGGCTCATTATGATGTCAGTCAAACTGTCCTGTTACAAGGTTCGTGCTGTTTCTTTGCTCAGAACGTGCATAGGAATAGCACAAGCACTACTTTACAAGTGGGGACTGGATTTAGCTTTCTTAACTTCTCCAAGCTGTCCCTTAATTGATTTCTGTTAACTCCGTTGCCCCACAGATCTCTAGAGCTATAGAATCAGCTTACAGGCACCAATCCAAATCCCAAAATACTACTCATTTTCAGTTACTGGAAAGAAAAGACTGTCTTTCAGGTTTCTCGAACTTAGTGAACTGGCATTTTTTTTTGGGGGGGGGCGGGTAGGGGGAGAAGGGATGATCTCCTGGATATACCTGCCTACATTCCTATCCTAATTTAAAATTCCTGTCTTCTTTGAGTCCTAAGGACAAATACAAATAAAAGTGCTGAACCTTTAAGACCCAACATATAACTCACCAAAGAAGCGAATTCAACTTAAATTTAGAACGTTTCATTTTAGTTTCTATTGAAGAGGCCTCCCTGGGGCAACTGATTTAAAACCTTTTTGTTATTGGTATAATTTCATTCACCCAACATTTTGTACATCTGAAAATTGCTACATAAACAAAAATAACAATAAAAATCAATGTAAAACAGATGCATTAAAAGGACAGTGACAGAGTCAAAAAACAGAAACAAAAACAGATCCAAAATTAAAGGGAAAATTTGTCTTAGGAATGATTTCTATATTATTAGATGATCAAACCTCCCAGTAAACAAAAACTTAAAAATAATTTCTCCCACTATGACACTTCCTACTAAGCTGAATTTTGTAAAGGTGTTCTACAAGGTTTGGGGAGCCTAATGTCACTTGATTAAGTGGCTTAAATCCACTTTACTTTTAGTGAAACAATAGGAGTAGAGTCGCCTCTCAAAGCACAAAGTCCATAGCCATGATACAACCCTGATTGCCTTCCCTCATCTCTCTCCCTGTCTTTTGTGGAACTCCTTTATCTGGGATCCAAGGCTGCGGAATTGCTATTCAGCACAGATATGGCAGTGGTTTACTATATATATTTCTGTTCTTTTTCGAAAGGATCTCTTAGACTGTTATGGCCAGAAATCTTTTTCAAAAGGATCCCTTAGACTGTAATGACAAGAAAGAAGAGCTTCACTTTTAACTTCTTCCATCTCATTTCAAGTTACTATGCTTATTTTTAGTCTCCCATCAAACTTTGAGGCCATGTTCTGCTACACTTAGGTCTGTCAAATTAATAGAAACAGAAAATGTACACCATAATACGCAGGCCTGAGGCCATCGTTTGTGACAGATGTGTATTCATTACTCTTATTCTATTTATGGTTGTCTTTTATGTTATTTTCGGTTTTTCTTGGGATTCTTTTTTTCTTTTCCTACACCTCTATAGCCAGCCCCTATTCTCCACTGTATTAGACAGTGAGCCCCATAGGGATCTGGGACTAATGTCTGACAGACCATTGTGATTTTCCCCAGGGTTTAGTATAGTGCTTTGCACATCATAGGTACCTAATTTTTATTACTACCACTGCTTAGCGGTGTTTTCATGCTTTATGTTTTATGCATGTTTTCCTTTCTCTCATCCTGGATTCAACAGCAGACAGATAGATAGATTAACCCAGATAGGTTCTTCAGAAAATCTCTACACAGTTTAAATGAATGCTATCCCTAAGCCCAATTTTAAAAGCATTTCAGGGATCACTTCTTCCCACATGAGAAGCAGCGTAGCTTAGTGGATAGATCACAGGCCTGGGAGTAAGAAGGATCAGGGTTCTAATCCTGGCTCTGCCACATAATAATAATAATAATAATGATAATGATAATGATGGTATCTGTTAAGCACCTACTAATGTGCCAAGCACCATTCTAAGCACTGGGGTAGATACAAGGTAATCGGGTCATCCCACGTGGGGCTCACAGTCTTTATCCCCATTTTACAGATGCGGTAACTGAGGCACAGAGAAGTGAAGTGACTTACCCAAAGTCACACAGCAGACAAGTGGCGGAGCTGGGATGAGAACCCACATCCTCTGACTCCCAAGCCCAGGCTCTTATGTCTTCTGTGTGACCTTGGGCAAGTCACTTAAATTCTCTATGCCTCAGTTAACTCATCTGTAAAATGGGGATTAAGATTGTGAGTCCCATGTGGGACGGGGATTGTGTCCAATTGGATTAGCTTGCATCTACCCTGGTGCTTAGAACAGTGCTTGGCATATAATAAGAACTTTAACAAGTACCGTAAGTCATTGAAAAATACCAGGTTGATTCGGTGAGCACTAAATAGGGCAAATCTGAGTGGGAAACAACCCTGCTGCTTCTACTTTCTTGAAATTACTTCTTGACCCCTGAGCAGGGTGCTTCCAATTTCCCCCAAGACAGTCACAAAGCCCAAGACTTGCTGTTGCAGATGCTGAGATGAAAGATATAGAAGTAGTAGCAGCAGCAGCAGCAGCAGGAAACTCAAGAAACCATGAACCAGGGATTCACCATACCAGGTTAGACCATTAGCCTAAAGAGTACATTTCTCCACTCCATTTCTGACATAGACCTATAGGCTACCACGATGCTTGGTAAAATAATCCAGAGCACACCCCTAGGCTGCTGGAAGATATGCTCTCTTCCAAACCTTGTTTACTTTCCTTGGTGAATTTTTAGAATCTTGGAAGCCCAGTATAATTCTAAACTCAGTTCCCATATGATAATGTGAGGAGATATTCATGGCATTCCGATACCTAAAGATACATGCGATGTTACCCATTTAAGAAACTCCAATTTAATCAATTGGAAGATTTTCTTCTGAGTATAAAGCATACAGCAGTCTCCACTTCAGCCAGCTCTTCGGAGGAAGGGAGAAAAAAACTTTCCCTGAAGCCTTTTTGAAACGAATGATCAGAGTTCAAGCGTTCAACGTGATCAAGAACCCAAGCTAATTCGTTGGTCATTAGGGACTTGGAGATGTGTTTTAATATTTGAGATGTTGACTTGGTTTTCCACTGAATCGTACGTGTGAAAGAAGCAGTCACTAGCACCTTAACCAATGCTATGGAAGTTTTGTGTACATTTTGAGAGGAGAATATACACCTGGATCGTGAGAAAGTCAGAGACGCTGAAAAACTCCCCCTTGGACTGGGAACCCTTGGTAGTTTGTGGTAGGGTGAAGGAATTGTGACCAATACGATGCCCTTGTTATCTACTCCGGGGCCTAACACAGTACTTGGCTTGACGTGGGCACTTAATACAGTGCTTTGCACACAGTAAGCATTCAGTATATTCGATTGAATGAATGAATTGAATGGCCAGGGAATGTGTCTGTTTATTGTCATACTGTTCTCTCCCAAGTTCTCAGTCCAGTAATCTGCATACAGTAGGTGCTCAATAAATACAACTGACTGACTGAGCAAATAGTCAGCGCTTAATGGACACCATTATTATTCAAGCCGATAATTCAGTAACTCCTTTTCTAAACACACCTACACATCTTTCTCAGATACAATGATTTCACAGTTCAGATAAGGTGAACAGAACGCAAGAGTTCAAATCAAAAGACAGATAAATTGAGTTGTACAAGTGGGAAAGAATTTAAGAAAGCCCTAAAGGTTTTATTGTCTCTCTGTGCTTCTAGGTAGCTTATTCTATTAAATGAAGCCCAGCACTTATTCTATCTTATCTGTTCTTTAAAATTTCCTGATCTGCCAACTTCACTACTCCTTCATGCAAAAATCTATTTCATAGCTTAGGTAGATGGTCCATATTAGAAACAACTTCATATCAAAGTAGCCCACCTGTCAGTGGAAAAGTAAAATTGATCACTCCAGCTGCAAATATATCTCAATACATTTATGGAGGAAAACACATAGGAAATCAGAAGAACAGATGCAAAGTAGCTATCCTTGATCCATATGTGTAAAGCCTATCAGTGTACGCAGTTATAATTCAAATAAAAATCCCATCTTGAATAGTAACCTGTTTTTCTCTGTTCTTCGTTTCCTATTGACGAACATTTACTGATAGAACCTAGAGTCTTTCCACAATGGAATGGAGCCGGTGAACTGGAATGCCTAGACGCAAGAAATTGCTATTGATCTCAGTCCGAGCCACACCACGCCTTGCATAGCAAATGGTTTCCATTACCTTCCTATCTTTAAGATAATTAATGTGCAGTCACTGCCCCTATCTTCTGTTATCGGTCATTCTGATCCTGTTCAATTTCTATCGGGGAACTTTACATTTTAGACGGGAGAGGCTTCATCAATAACTGTCATTTGGTGATAATTTTATAAATCATGATGCCACCTACCCCATCCAATCTGTAAAATGTGCACTTCAAAGCTGATTGACTAAGTGCTACATGAAATCTTCCCATTCATTGTGGTATTGCATTCTTTTTTCTAGCAAAGCTTTTTTAGCATTATTCCTATGATGGAGAGCACACTCTCTAGGTCAATTCGATCCTGTGAAAGGGAAACTGCTTCATTTCGACTTTAAAACAACATTTTCCCTTCAGTCTACTATCACACTGAGATATCGCATGTATCTCTCGCATCCGGTTCGCCCCGGGTTCCTAACGCCCAGTCAACGTGACACTTTCAGTAAACGCGGGCTACATAAAACGACGGTTGGCACGATTCCCATCTCCACCAGAGAATCCGCGGGACAACGTACTGCTCGTGCCCATCTCTGTGCATGAGACAAGGGACGGTATATAGAAATATTACCTTTACCATAATATGGCTTTTTGACATGGCTGTCGCTGGATTTGGGCTTGCGCTCCTCCCCAGAAAGTTGTCGTGGAGGTGGTTCTTCAAACGACCTCAGGTCCCTCCTTCCTGCTTCCATTGCCATTTTTTCTCTCATGGCTTTTGCTCTTTCGGTTTCCAAAGCGATCGCTTTCTCCAGAAGGGTTAAATTGCCCTTGGTCATGTCAAACACTTCTTCGGACCTGTCCGAAGTAACGGAGGCGGTGTCATCGTCCCTTTCGTGACACCCATCCTCCTTCGCGCAGCTGGTAAAAGTTCTAGAGCGGGGACTCAACTGTTCTTCAAGCCTCATTAAGTTCATCATGTCCGAGTAATTCCTATCGGGCGTCCTCCCTGGGAAGTCCTCTTCCTGTCTGACGTGTTGACGGATGTTCATGTTCTGCTGCTGATTCCTCTCCTGCGGGTTTGTCTCGCTGAGTTTCCTGGCCAGATCAAAGCACTGGTTCCTCAAACACTCCAAACTGCTCAAGCAAACCTCCTCATCACTCTCCTCCACCATCTTGTCCATCAATCCATTGTTCATGGGCTTCCCTAACATCACAAAGTTCATATTCCTATTATCTTGCTGCGATATGTTGTCCGCGTAACCTCTGTCGTTGATGTTTTCCGACAGAACTACGCCGTGGCCTTGGGCTAAGAGTTTAAGAGAGTCCACGGTTTCCCTTACCACGTCGCTGTCTAAGTCTAGACTCAGCTCACTTTTCCGACCCAGGTTTTCATTTTTGTCGCTTTCGTCTTCCAGACTATTAGACGTATTGCTGTTCATCTCTGACTCCGTCCTGGCTCTGTAGGCTGCGTCCTCTGCGATTTTCCCGAGATTTAGCAACGACTTGGCCACCAGCTCATCGTAATTGTCATACTCGTCGTTATTGTTATCGTCTTTTTCCGTGTCTTGCAGGATTCGAGTATTGTGACAATTCATTTGATGGTCTTCTGCAAAAAGAAGACAAAACAAAGAAAAGAAAAGGAAAGAAAAAAGTGGCTAGAATTGGAACCGTTGTTGCAAATAGCATGAGAGAAAATGAACTGTAAGTCAAAAACCGTTTAGCGTAGCTCTCAAGCCATAAGCCCCGTTGGCAGTTTAGACTGCTGATGAGAGAAAAGTTATTCCTCCAAAAACACTTTTGTTAAATTTGCCAGGCTTCATTAATGTGTTCCATTGCTAGTCCAACAGACCGGTAAAGACTAAAGAAAATGGTGATCACGCTAAAACATTAATTCTGGTCATTTCTAATGTACAAAGGCACAACCCACATGCACATTTACAGGTTAACTAAGTTGTAAAATAACATTACCATGTCACTATCCTTGTTGAGAGTCTCTGTCTGCTCTTCACTGAAAATTCTCCAAACAGCCTTTAAAAGAAACATTCCTCAGAGAGAAATCCTTGGGGCTCTTCAAGAAGTTTTACAAGGGGGCTTCTCGTGTTTTGGCACAAAAAGAGATAGGCTTTGGCAAAATTCAAAATCATATGCATTTGAGAAATGGGGCATTATAAAGTACAGAATCTCAGTCAAAGTGCAAAACCTAGGTATAGAAAGTTTAGAAGAAATGATCTGATTTAATTAATTTAATTAATTTAATTAAAGGTTCCTAAGGGTCCCTACCAGAACGATCATAGATGGTGGTGGGGCGTTCTGGGAGAGATTTGTTAATGGAGTCGCTATTGGTCAGGGATGATGCAACAGCATAAGAGAAGACAAGGGTCCCTGGCCAAAAACTCATACCAAATAACGGACAAAGACATCGTTTTCCCAATGTCACATAAAATATAGCAATGTCATCTGGTAAAAATCCATTTCATTTCCTTCACTTACATAATACCAGAAATTACCTAAATGAAGATACGGAATCACTACCTGAAAGCTCTTTGAGATTTTACAATTTCATTTGGAATCTCAAAAGCTATTCAGAAAAAAAATCAGATTTTAAAATCACCATGTCAAAACCAAATCAATTCCTCGATATTTCTGATTTTTTTTCCCTCTGGCACTCAAGTCCTTTTTTTGTCTTTTTTTGTCTTTTTTTGTCCTTTTTTTCAAGTTTTTGGCAATGGCTCTTTAATTATTTATTTTTAATTTAAGGAAAATTGTTCAGCATGCTATCATCTTGTAACAACAAATGGAAAGAAAAACACCCTCATAATTCATTTTACAATATTTAGTCCAATGGATTTGGGGTTTGGCTGGAAAGAATGTGATGATGTTTTCGTGAAGGACTTCCGTCATATTAAATTAAGTATGCCCCATCTCATGTTAAACCAAGTACTTTGAAACATTACAACTATTATATGTCTAGAGGCTAATTTTCAATAACAAGAAAATTGGTCAGACATTGGGTACGTGAAGGGAAAAAGCAGCCTGGCTAAGTGGATAGAGCATGGCCCTAGGTGTCAGAAAGACCTGGGTTGTAAACCCAGCTCTTCCACTTTTCTGCTGTGTGACCTTGGTCAAGTCACTTCACTTCTCTGTGCCTCAATTACCTCATCTGTAAACTGAGGATTAAGGCTGTGAACCCCACGTAGGGCATGGTCTGTGTAAAGCCTGACTAGTTTGTATCTATCCCAGTACTTAGTACAGTTCCTGGCACACCATAAGAGCTTAATGAATACTTTTTAAAAATCACAAAGGCAAACACTGAAGTTGAGAATCCCACTTGATTAGACTCATTATGTGTTCAAATATAGGATCTAAGTATGTAGTTGTTCCCTAAAAGTGGCATATAATCCATTTCCCCCCCCCCTCTAGACTGAGTTCGTTGTAGGTGGGGATTGTCTCTATTGCTGCTTGGTACTTTCCCAAGTACTTAGTACAGTGCTTTGCACACAGTAAGCACTCAATAGAAATGATTGAATAAATGAATGGCTATCTATACATATATAAAGACAAAAGTTGTATTTCTTCTGTAAAAATAAGTCATCCCTACTTAATAATAAAATGTCATGCAATAGCCTGCCTACTAGTAAAACTGATGCACTATATATGTGGTAAAGCAGAATGCCGAATAACCCTGATGTGCTTGGTATTATCTTTCTCAACTTCAGTGTTTCTAATTTATGAAGTGCTTAAATGTCCTCTTATTAACCGAGCTTGATTAAAAATCAGGTGAACCAGTTTCATTTTTTCTCACTGTGTTTAGCTCCAAATGATGTGCTGGCAATCTGAAATTGTCTCGCACAGCACGGGACTTCCACAAAGATCGGGTCCACAGCTGTGGTTGCAGTGTGCCTTGGGCTCTGAACCCCGAGGAGCCCCAGATTCTGCTCCCCTATCTGCACTACCCTACTGATTTTTGGTTTAGTTCTAAGGATTGCTCCTTGTCTTTTATGTTGCGATTAACATCGCTTCTCGCTCCTTGTGTAACTGCCTCCAATCCCTCCTCCCTTCCCCTTTATATTCTTAGATTATGAGCCCTCTGAGAGATATCTGCTTTCCACATGTATTCTTTCATAGCAGTTAGTAGAGTCTTCTGCATGCATTTCCTCACTCCTCAAGAACCTACAGTAGTTGCCCACCCATCTCCGCATCAAATAGAAACTCCTTACCGTCGGCTTTAAAGCAATCGATAACCTTGACCCTTCCTATCTCACTTCATTACTCTCCTTCTACATCCCAGCCTGCACAATTCACTCCTCCAAATGCCAGCCTTCACACCGTACCTCACTCTCATCCATCTCACCATCGACCTCTCCCTCACATCCTGCCTCTGGCCTGGGACACCCTCCCTCTTCATACCCGACAGGCAATCACTCTCCCCTCCTTCAAACCCTTACCGAAGGCCCATCTCCTCTAAGAGGCCTTCCCTGACAAAGCCCTCCTTTCCTCGTTACCAACTTCCTTCTGCATCACCTTGAATTGCTCCCGATACTCATCCTCTCTCCCAGCCCCACAGCACTTAGGTACAGATCTGTAATTTTATGTATTTATATTAGTGTCTGATTCCCCCTCTAGACTGTTAGCTCATAGAGAAGCAGCATGGCTCAACGGAAAGAGCGAGGGCTTGGGAATCAGAGGTCATGAATTCTAATCCCGGCTCCACCACTTGCTACTTCTGCGACTTTGGGCAAGTTACGTAACTTCTCTGTTTCTCAGTTCCCTTATATGTAAAATGGGGATTAAGACTATGAGCCCCCCGTGGGACAACCTGATTACCTTGTATCCCCCCCAGCGCTTAGAACCGTGCTTGGCACATAGTAAGCACTTAACAAATATCATCATCATCATCATTGTGGGCAGTGAATGTGTCTGTTATATTGTTATATTGTACCCTCCCAAGTGCTTAAAACAGTGCTCTGCAGACAGTAAGTTCTCAATAAATATGATTGACTGACAGTAAGCACTTAATAATTACTACTACTACCATCTCTAGGTAGATCAACAATGTGGTAGATGATTCCACTGAGGGCTTTGCTTAATCTTCTTTGGCTTTTGGTGGAGACATATGGAAAGGGGGTACTGGGGGGCCAGAGATGGATGCGAAAGAGCCCACCATCCCCTAACTGGAGCCCCTCACTTTCTGAGGAGACCTCGATGATATGGAACATTTTCCCACAGCCTAGCACCTGGAGAGTTTCCAGTCCTCTACCAGTCTCGACTATGGGAGGGAGAGTCGAGCAGAGGCCTACCCATTCCATTCTTAGCTTGGCCAGTGGCTAGTGAGTGGACGGCAATCTGCTACAAGTCAAAACCTGTGCTAGACAGCAGCAGCATGGGAGAGAGTCGAGGCTAGAGACTCTGGTTTACCGTGCGGAAGAAGGCGATGGTAAACCACTTCCAGATTTTTACAAAGAAAATGTTATGAATCCACTACCAGAACAATTGCAGATGGAGAGTTGGGCACTCTGGGAGAGATGTGTCCGTGGAGTCACTATGGGTTGGAGACGACTCGACAGCAATAAGACAAGACAGCACTGTTGTCCTCTGAAGGGCCCTGAGGAAGTAGTCATGACCCGGGCCAGTTGAGGGATGATGGGATGATAGGACCAAGAGGCCTCTTCTGAAACCCCCCACACCTGCCAGAAGCTGCAGATGAAGCCCAAAACTCAGTTCCCTCGGCCCCAGAGCGTCACTGCTTGCTGACAGAATCCCTGGCCTTGACTAGAAATACCTTAGGGCTGGGATGGGGTGGTGGCCATTGTTCAGAACTATCACCTCTCAAAGTCTCCCAGGCCATCCACCATGCTGAGTCCACGCTTAAACATGTAGCCTAGAGGGTAGAGCATGGTTCTGGGAGTCAGGAGGTCCTGGGTTCAAATCCAGGTTCCACCACTTGTCTGCTGTGTGGCTTTGGGCAAGTTGCTTCGCTTCTCTGGGCCTCAGTTACCTCAACTGAAAAACTGGAATTATGACCGGAAGCCCCACATGGGACACAGGCTGTGTCCAACCTTAGCTTGTGTCTACCTCAGTGCTTAGTACAATGTCTAGCATATATTCAGTGCTTAATATGTGCCATAAGAAATAGCTCAAAGAGCAGCAAGACATTCACCGAAACATTGTGCTTCCCTCATCAATCTAGAGCACAGAACTGTGGACATAAGAGAGAAAACATCAGACTCACAGTTTAGTTAAATGCAACAATTTTAACAGTGATACTGTCCTCTCAATTCATGCAGGTTTATTTTCAAACCATGTCCTGTGTTTAGTGCAAAAACCTTTCAGTGTCCAAACTTACACAATTCTTCACCTCGTAATACACTTTCTGTGCTGCTGGTTTGTTTGGTTTTTTTGAAAAAAGGATGTATTTTTAAAAATGAATAAACTTAAAAAGACCCAGCATTGAACAATGAGCAGACTCTTCTGTGCAATGAGGAAAATTCAAAATAACTGACCATAAGCAACACACATATATTCATTCCCCTGGAAAGTTAAGTTGGAGGGAGAGCTAGAGTTGGGAAAATTCTGCTTTATTCCTTTTTTTTCCTCTCAACATTTTCTTACCAATTTCTTCCTGAAGAGTGTGTAAGAGATGGTGCAGAAAAATACTGAAGTAAATAATCCATAAGAACATCAGGGTTAAAACCTCCATAAAAATAATTTATTTCCAGGGTTGCAGTCTAAATATTTCAATGCTACTTTGGCAAACATGACTCTCTTCCTTTTGCTACCTCCTTAAAGTGTATCATTTATTTTTTGATTTCAGCATCCCTTTCTTTTCTCAATTTTTTTCATCGCCTCAGTGAACAAACTCCATGCTTCTCTATGTATTTCTACAGCAACACTAAAGAATCAAATTGCTCACCCTCAACACAGGCAGAAGGAATCTTGTACAGAAGGCAAGAATCTACAGCATTCTTTTGAACTTCGATTCCACCATTTTATTTTCCTTACTGAACAGAAAACAGGCTAGGATGAGAAGTGAGCCTAATATCAACCTTTGAAGACTTAGCTACTTTAGTTAAAACCACGAAAAATGGAACACATTTAGATCTGAATTTCTTCCTGCAGAAATATATATAAGCCAGGAAGGAGTCTAATGTATAGACTCCAAGGCATTTTCTGCCACGTGTATAATGCAGTATAAACGACATCAGGCCTTAGAGTTATCATTATAATTAACATCTTCTAGAAAAGAAAATTAGGGAGCTATCTCTGGAATCTATCCAGTGGGTTTCATTGTTTTCTGTGGTAGGCAAGACTCCAGCCAGGATCTTTCATAACAGGATATTGAAAAGTAAGTTAATCTCGCCTCTGCTCACCTGCAATACTGTCTCAAACAATCAGTCAATGGTATTTATGGAGTGCTTACTGCGTGTACAGCAGTATACAAAGCTCTTGGGAGAGTACAACAGAGTTGGAGAAACATCCCTGCCTAGTCTAGCGGGGGAGACGGACATAAATATGATTAAATAAATAATGTATAGTACATGATTTAAAGATATGTCCATAACTGCCCTGGGGCTAGGAGTGGGGCAAATATCAAATGCCCAAGATCTATGACTTCAATCACAAAACCAAGCACAGGCAACGCAGAAGGGAGTTGGAGATAGGGAAAAGCGCTTAGTACAGTGCTCTGCACACAGTAAGTGCTCAATAAATACGATTGAATGAATGAAAAGAGGGCTTAATCAGAGAAGGCCTCTTGGAGAAGATGTGACCTTAATAATACACTCCAGCTAATTTCTTTGTAATAGAAATGAGGAGCTACCCCAAGATCTCCATAACCTCAAGAATGTACGCTCCTTGTCTGAAGGGAATGTGCATTTCATTTCCCCTCAGTCTCTCTCCCTATGTACCCTTTTGAGACTTTGGTATTCACCTTCTGCTCAGCAGGAATCCAGACATTATCATGTTGCCCTGATAATAATAATAATAATAATAGTTTTGGTATTTGTTAAGCTCTTACTATGTGCAAAGCACTGTTCTAAGTGCTGGGGGGATACAAGGTGATCAGGCTGTCCCACGTGGGGCTCACAGTCTTAATCTCCATTTTACAGATGAGGGAACTGAGGCACAGAGAAATTAAGTGACTTGCCCAAAGTCACACAGCTGACAATTGGCAGAGCCGGGATTTGAACCCATGACCTCTGACTCCAAAGCCCGTACTCCTTCCACTGAGCCATGCTGCTTCTCTTATAGTAATCCTTACAATGCAATGGCTAGGCTCTTGAGGCAGATATATGAGAAGACGTGTGGAGAATTATGGATCCCTTCTTAGAATCAGCACGGTAATGTGTCCTGAACAATAAATTCAAAGAAAACCTAAGGCACAGACCACCACTTTCCCCATTTTCTAAGTCCTCCTAAGATCGTATCTTCTTTAGGGGGTCTTCCCTGATGAGAAGCCACATTGTCTAGAGGAAAGAGCACCAGCCTGGCTGTCGTAAGACCTGGGTTCTAATCCCAGCACTGCCAGTTTTTGCAGTGTGACCTGGGAGAAGTCATTTAACTTCAACTTCAGCGTGGCTTAATGGAAAGAGCCCATGCTTGGGAGTCGGAGGTCTTGGGTTCTAATCCCCGCTCTGCCACCTATCAGTTGTGAGACCTTGGGCAAGTCACTTGACTTCTCTGGGCTTCAGTTCCCTCATCTGTAAAATGGGGATTAAATATGTGAGCCCCAAGTGGGACAACATGATTAACTTGTATCTACCCCAGTGCTTAGAAGAGTGCTTCATTCATTCATTCAATCGTATTTATTGAGCGCTTACTGTGTGCAGAGCACTGTACTAAGCACTTGGGAAGTACAAGTTGGCAACATCTAGAGACGGTCCCTACGCAACAGTGGGCTCACAGTCTAGAAGGGGGAGACAGACAACAAAACAAAACATATTAACAAAATAAAAGAAATAGAATGAATATGTACAAATAAAATAAATGAATAGAGTAATAAATACGTACAAACATATATACATATATACAGGTGCTGTGGGGAGGGGAAGGAGGTAAGGCGGGGGGATGGGGAGGGGAAGGAGGGGGTGACGAAGGCGGGGGCTCAGTCTGGGCACACAGTAAGCATTTTACAAATACCATTACCATCATTATTATTATTTAACTTCTCTGTGCCTCAGTTTTCTCATCTGCAAAATGGGGATTCAATTCCCACTCTTCCTCTTAGACTGTGAGGCTCCTGTGGTACAGTGACTCTGTCTGGCCTGATTATCTTGCATCTATCCTAGGGCTTAGTTCAATGCTTGGCATATGGTGGGTGTGGAACAAATGACCCGACTACTAATTACCTCATTTTTTACATTCGACATCCTGTCAGATAGGGAGAGGTTGCAATTATTAGTCCCATTTAATAGATGAAGACCTGGGACCTAGGGAGGTTGTTTTTTTGGGGTTGTCTTCAGCCTCACACTGTTAATGCATGGCAGAAACGAAGTTCTCCGCATCTCCAAAAACACCTCCTCATTTGCTCTGTCAGGGTTTTCAATCAATCAATCAATCAGCCGATCGTATTTATCGAGAGCTTACTGTGTGCAGGACACTGTACTGAGCATTTGGGAGAGTGGAGCGTGACAATTTAATAGGGTTGGTGGACACGTTCTCGTCCCGTAATGAGTTCGCAGTCTAGAGGACTTCCCTACCAGAATCCTTTTCCAGAGTTGAGTCATCATCCTTTGGAAATCTGATTTCCGTCTGAAGGATATCCCCAAGGACTCTAAAGCTTTGCTCATTTAAGGCAAGCACTTACATTCACTCTACATTATAATAATCATCATCAATTGTATTTATTGAGCGCTTACTGTGTGCAGAGCACTGTACTAAGTGCTTAATTAATTAATAATGATAATATAGTAATAATGATTATGGTATTTGTTAAGCACTTCCAGACACTGTACTAACCGCAACAAGCAACTCGGGTTGGACACGGTCCATGTCCCTCATGGCTCTCACAGGCTTAGTGCCCATTTTTCAGGTAAGGTAACTGAGGCCTAGAGAAGAGAAGTGACTTGCCCAAGGTCACGCAGTAAACAAGTGGCAGAGCCGGGATTAGAACCCATGACCATCTGATTCCCAGGTCCCTGTTCTATCTACTATGCCACACTGCTCCTTATAATCAATGAACACCAGTTGTTCCCTGTTTCCTCATGCTGCAGGTTCAGTAATAATAATAATAATGACGGCATTTGTTAAGCGCTTACTGTGTGCTGAGCACTGTTCTGAGCGCTGGGGCAGATACAAGGTAATCAGGTTGTCCCACGTGGGGCTCAGTCTTAATCCCCATCTTACAGATGAGGGAACTGAGCCACAGAGAAATCAAGTGACTTGCCCAAAGTCAAACAGCTAGTCAGTGGAGGAGGTGGGATTAGAACCCATGACCTCTGACTCCCAAGCCCGGGCTCTTTCCACTATGCCACGCTGCTTTTCTAAAGGTTTAAGGTAAAGTCTTTTCCTGATTGGGGTGGATGGGATGATCTAGGGCCCTGGTTGAGTGTCACAGTACCCCGCTGCCTAGTTTTTTTTTAAATGGTGTTTGTTAAGCACTTACTAGGTGTCAGGAACTGTATTAAGCACTGGGATAGAAATAAGATCATCAGGTTGGTCAGAGCATCCTCTGAAATTCTCATTTTTCACCCAAGTAAGCAACATACAGAAACTGTCCCTACCCAACAAAGGGCTCACAGTCTAGAAGGGGGAGACAGACAACAAAACAAAACATGTAGACAGGTGTCAAAGCTGTCAGAACAAATAGAATTAAAGCTATACAATAATAATAATAATGATGATGGTATTTTGTAAGCGCTTACTATGTGCAAAGCACTGTTCTAAGTGCCGGGGGGATACAAGATGATCAGGTTGTCCCAGTTAGCCCACTGTTGGGTAGGGACTGTCTCTATATGTTGCCAATTTGTACTTCCCAAGCGCTTAGTACAGTGCTCTGCACATAGCAAGCGCTCAATAAATACGATTGATGATGATGATGATCTGTAAAATAGGGATTAAGACTGTGAGCCCCACGTGGGACAACCTGATCACCTTGTAACCTCCCCAGCGCTTAGAACAGTGCTTTGTACATAGTAACTGCTTAATAAATGCTATTTTTATTATTATTATTATTATCATGATGATCACTGCCATTATTATAATTATTATTTAAAATAATAAGAATTTCTATCTTCTACTTAAGGTAGTGGTCATAGACTTCAGTATTTAGAGTGGGCACATAAAGAATAACCCTCTCAGGGTCGCACCTGGAGAGTTTTGGGTATTCTACCAGTCTCAACTATCATCATTAATCGTATTTATTGAGCGCTTACTATGTGCAGAGCACTGTACTAAGCGCTTGGGAAGTACAAATTGGCAACATATCGAGACAGTCCCTACCCAACAGTGGGCTCACAGTCTAAAACTATGGGAGGGAGAGTCAAGCAGAGGCCAATCCATTCCATTCCTAGCTTGGCCAGTGGCCAGTGGCTAGTGAGTGGAAGGCAACCTGCTACAAGTCAAAATTCCTCTTTTCTGGAGAGAATCCACGGCGGAGAATCAAGTTGACTCGTTGGGAGTAGGCGATGGTCAACCGTTTTCGGATTTTGCCCCCAAAAGCTCTGTGCATCCAATACCAGGATGATCACAGATGGAGGTGGGGCCTTCTGGGAGAGATCAATCAATCAATCAATCAATCAATCGTATTTATTGAGCGCTTACTATGTGCAGAGCACTGTACTAAGCACTTGGGAAGTACAAATTGGCAACACATAGAGACAGTCCCTACCCAACAGTGGGCTCACAGTCTAAAAGGGGGAGACAGAGAACAGAACCAAACATACCAACAAAATAAAATAAATAGGATAGAAATGTGCAAGTAAAATAAATAAATAAATAAATAAATAGAGTAATAAATATGTACAACCATATATACATATATACAGGTGCTGTGGGGAAGGGAAGGAGTTAAGATGGGGGGATGGAGAGGGGGACAGAGATGTGTCCATGGCGTTGCTATGGGGCCGAGATGCCTCAACAGCATAAAAACAATGTAAACGATGGACGCTGTACGGTGGGAGAAGACTGTCCGTTGTTGGGTAGGGACCGTCTCTATATGTTGCTGATTTGTACTGCCCAAGCGCTTAGTCCAGTGCTCTGCGCACAGTAAGTGCTCGATAAATACGATTGAATGAATGAATGAATGACTGCATGGGAAGCTATTTCCTTGAGAAACCTCCAGAGAAATCAAGTCTCCCAACTTCCCACCCAAAAGGCAGTCCACCCTGGAGATTCCGGAGTGGATTTGAATCGCTCTTCTGCATGGAGAGCTGAGGAGATTCTAGGTAATAATAATAATCCTAATAACAATAGTAATTGTTGTATTTGTTAAGCACTTATGTGCTAAGCAGTGTTCTAAGCGCTGGGATGGGTACAAGCAAATCAGGCTGGACACAATTCTTGTCCTACATGAGGCTTGCAATCTTAATCCCCATTTAACAGATGAGGGAACTGAGGCACAGGCAAGTGATATGACTTGCCCAAGGTCACACAGGAGACACATGCTGGAGCTGGGATTAGAACCCAGGTCCTTCTAACTCCCAGGCCCGTGCTCTATCCACTGGTTCATTATGCTTCCCTAGATTTCTAATTTACTTGAAATACTCCCTCCATCCCTCCTGCCTTGGGCTTGATTGGATTTCTGGGAGTCGGATGGACCTGGGTTCTAATCCCAGCCCTGCCACATGTCTACTGTGTGACCTTGGACAAATCACTTCGCTTCTCTGGGCCTCAGTTACCTCATCTGTAAAAGGGATAAGACCAAGAGCCCCATGTGGGACGAGGACTGTCCAACCTGATTAACTTATATCTAACCCAGCACTTAGAACAGTGCTGGGTACTTGTCAAGTATAATAATGATAAAAATAATGATAATAATAATAATAATAATAATAATAATAATAATAATAATGATAACAATAATAAGGCTCACAAAAATGCTCCATCCCAAGGCAACAAGACAGGTCCCACCTCCACCCCAATCAGCTGCCCAGCATTCATTCATTCATTCAATCATATTTATTGAGCGCTTACTGTGTGTGGAGCACTGTACTAAGCGCTTGGGAAGTACAAGTTGGAAACATAGAGACGGTTCCTACCCAACAACGAGCTCACGGTCTAGAGGGGGAGACAGACATTAATACAAATAGATAAAACAATAAATTACAGATATATACAGATAGAT
Source organism: Tachyglossus aculeatus (assembly GCF_015852505.1). NCBI lineage: Eukaryota > Metazoa > Chordata > Mammalia > Monotremata > Tachyglossidae > Tachyglossus > Tachyglossus aculeatus. The sequence continues at coordinate 5,849,495 of NC_052101.1, read as the reverse complement.
ACATATGTGCTGTGGGGAGTCGTTCATTCAATCATTCATTCATTCATTCATTCATTCAATCGTATTTACTGAGCGCTTACTGTGTGCAGAGCACTGTACTAAGCGCTTGGGAAGTACAAGTTGGAAACATATAGAGACAGTCCCTACCCAACAACGAGCTCATGGTCTAGAGTTGTCACTGGGGGAGTGGAGTGAGAGTGTATTGCTTTAGTGGCTCAGTGGAAAGAGCCCGGACTTGGGAGTCAGAGGTTGTGGGTTCTAGTCCTGGCTCTGCCACATTTCTGCTGTGTGACCTTGGGCAAGTCACTAAACTTCTCTGAGCCTCAGTTACCTTCTCTGTAAAATGGGGATTAAGACAGTGAGCCCCTAGTGGGACAACCTGATCACCTTGTATCCCCCCAGCGCTTAGAACAGTGCTTCGCACATAGTAAGTGTTTAACAAATGCCATTATTGTCATTATTATTATTATTATTATTTAGGGAAGTATGCTATTTTTTATATATTTGTTTAGTGCTTACTATGTGCTAGGTCCTATACAGGTTGGACACGGTCCCTGTCCCACATGGGGCTCACAGTCTTAATCCCCATTTTACAGATGAGGGAACTGAAGTACGGAGAAGAGAAGAGAAGAGACTTGACCAAGGTCACACAAGAGACAAGTGGTGGAGCCAGGATTGAAACCCATGCTTTGGAGTCAGAGGTCATGGGTTCAAATCCCGGCTCTGCCATTTGTCAGCTGTGTGACTTTGGGCAAGCCACTTAACTTCTCTGGGCCTCGGTTACCTCATCTGTAAAATGGGGATTGAGACTGTGACCTGATCACCTTGTAACCTCCCCAGCACTTAGAACAGTGCTTTGCACATAGTAAGTGCTTAATAAATTCCAGCATTATGATTATTATTATTATTACAGTGCCTGGCATATAGAGCTTAACAAATACCATTAAAAAAAAAAAATTACAGAGTGTTCCAACATGGAAAGTGAAGATGGCAGAGATTACTGTTGTGGGCAGGGACTGTGTCTGTTTATTATTATAGTGTCATCATCATCATCATCAATTGCATTTATTGAGCGCTTACTATGTGCAGAGCACTGTACTAAGCGCTTGGGAAGTACAAATTGGCAACATATAGAGACAGTCCCTACCCAACACTGGGCTCACAGTCTAAAAGGAGGAGACAGAGAACAAAACCAAACATACTAACAAAATAAAATAAATAGAATAGCTATGTACAAGTAAAATAAATAAATAAATAAATAAGTAGAGTAATAAATATGTACAAACATACATACATATATACAGGTGCTGTGGGGAAGGGAAGGAGGTAAGATGGGGGGATGGAGAGGGGGGCGAGGGGGAGAGGAAGGAAGGGGCTCAGTCTGGGAAGGCCTCCTGGAGGAGGTGAGCTCTCAGCAGGGACTTGTCATCTCCCAAGTACTTATTACAATGCTCTGCATAAAGTAAGAGCTCAATAAATATGATTGAATGATTGAATACCAAATTACCAGCCGACTGGGTTATGGTGTTTTGAAGCAGCATCAGTGGAACTCTGTGATAACTCCAGACATTAATTGCTAAAAATTGCTAATTTAATCGCTAACGCTTCGCAATGGGTTGCCCCTATATGTTGCTCGGGGGTAGGTATTTCAGCGGGAAAATGTCAGCGTATGTGACGCTTCACAAGCCACTAGTACTATAACCAATTCCTGCTCACAGGTTCTCTGCCCCCCCCGCCAAACCTCAAGACCAAAGTTCATTCATCGTTCCTTACGGGAAACTAGGCTACGAGCGAACCAGGAAATTCATTCATTCATTCAATTGTATTTATTGAGCGCTTACTGTGTGCAGAGCACTGTACTAAGCGCTTGGGAAGTACAAGTTGGCAACAGATCTACTTTGGTTTCTCCATCCCACTGCACAACTGGAGCTAATATCCCTTCACACACGTTCCTCAAATTATCGTGAATAAAAATAAAAATGGCAATATTTGTTAAGCGTGTATAATAATAATAATAATAATGGCATTTATTAAGCGCTTACTATGTGCAAAGCACTGTTCTAAGCGCTGGGGAGGTTACAAGGTGATCAGGTAGTCCCACGGGGGGCTCACAGTCTTAATCCCCATTTTACAGATGAGAGAACTGAGGCCCGGAGAAGTGAAGTGACTTGCCCAAAGTCACACAGCTGACAATTGGTGGAGCCGGGATTTGAACCCGTGACTTCTGACTCCAAAGCCCGGACTCTTTCCACTGAGCTACGCTGCTTCTCCACTATGTGTACTATGTGCCAGGCACTGTACTAAGCGCCGGTGTGGATATGAGCAAATCGCGTTGGATACAACGTAGGGCTCACGGTCTCAATCCCCATTTTACAGATGAGGTAGCTGAGGCCCAGAGAAGTGAAGTGACTTGCCCAAGGTCACACAGCAGACAAGTGGCAGAGCCGATGTTAGAACTACATAAGCTGCCAATAGCTTTGGACTTTGGATAGTAGATTTGTATGCGCAATGACTATCTTAGAAGTCACCTCAATAAATTTTGTTCAGGCTCTATCCTCCCATCAAAAATACTATTTTCTTTTTTCATATTCTGGTACTAAATATTCTAGGGGGTGATTTGGGGGAGCTAGCCCAGTCTCATTCTAAATTATGTGTGTGTTCCATCTCTCTTATTATCCTTGGGCCCCAGTCCCATTACCTTAAATGTCTCCACTCTGAATTACTTGACCTATTTATTAGCCAATTGATTGAATCTTTACCCAGTCTAAATGTGTTTCCTTTATTCCTTCGTATTGGCTGCTGTACTGTGCTTCCTGATTTTGAAAATCAATGTGTTCTGTGGCACAGTATCAAATCTCACCCTGAAATCCAGATAGATTGTGTTCATTGCTTTACCATTGTCAGAGGACTCTGTATAGTACTCCAAGAATTCAAGCAAGACTCTGATTTGCCAGGCATAATTTCTTTTTACGGATGTACCAGGATGAGTGCTTGCTAAATTATGATTTTCTAAAATGTCTGGTGATCTTGGCTCTTGTCAGAAGCAGCAGGAGAACAGCGTGGCTCAGGGGAAAGAGTCTCCTCCACTTTTCTGTTGTGTGACCTCGGGCAAGTCACTTCACTTCTCTGGCCCTCACTTACCCTACCTGCAAAATGGGGATTACAAGTGTGAGCCCTGTATTGGACAGGGACTGTGTCCAACCTGATTGGTGTGTATCTACCCCAGCACTTAGAACAGTGCTTAGCATATAATAAGCAGTTAACAAATACCACAAATATTTTTACTATTATTATTACTAGCCTTATTACTAGCCTGCTAAAGGACCTTGGACAAGTACGGGCAAGTATGAGAAGCAGCGTGGCTCAGTGGAAAGAGCCCGGGCTTTGGAGTCACAGGTCATGGGTTCAAATCCCGGCTCTGCCAGTTGTCAGCTCTGTGACTTTGGACAAGTCACTTCACTTCTCTGGGCCTCAGTTACCTCATCTGGAAAATGGGGATTAAGATTGTGAGCCCCCCGTGGGACAACCTGATCACCTTGTAACCTCCTCAGCGCTTAGAACAGTGCTTTGCACATAGTAACTGCTTAATAAATGCCATCATTATTATTATGGGCCTCAGTTTCTTCAGCTATAAAATGGGCAGAAGATGCCTGCTTTCCCTACGTCTTAAATTCTTTCATTCAATCATATTTATTGAGCACTTACTGTGTGCAGAGCACTGTACTAAGGGCTTGGAAAGTACAATTCAGCATCAAATAGAGACAATCCCTACCAAATGACAGGCTCGTGAGTCTGTAGGAAAGAAACAATGAGAGGCACGTAATAAGTGCTTAATAAACTCCATCAGGGTTGATATTGTCAGTTTAGGCATGGGAAGAATATCAACTTCAGCGTGGCTCAGTGGAGAGGGTGCGGGCTTTGGAATCAGAGGTCCTGGGTTCAAATCCCGGCTCCACCAATCGTCAGCCGTGTGACTTTGGGCAAGTCACTTAACTTCTCTGTGCCTCAGTTACCTCATCTGTACAATGGGGATTAATGAGCCCCCCGTGGGACAACCTGATCACCTTGTAACACCCCCAGCGCTTAGAACAGTGCCTTGCACATAGTAAGCGCTTAATAAATTCCATTAAAAATAAAAACCGGCATGCAGTCAAGCACGTCCATGCTCAGTACAGTACTCTTCACACAGTAAGTGCTTAATAAATACTACTATTACTCTCCATCCAAACTGCTACCACGCTGATCTAAATACTTATCATCTCCCTCCTTGACTGTGAGCCCACTGTTGGGTAGGGACTGTCTCTATATGTTGCCAACTTGTACTTCCCAAGCGCTTAGTACAGTGCTCTGCACAAAGTAAGCGCTCAATGAATACGATTGATTGATTGATTGATTGACTATTTCATCAGCTTCCCCGCTGACCTCCCTGCGTCTTTCTCTCCTCACTCCAGTCCATACTTCCCTCTGCTGCCCGGATCGTTTTTCTAAAAGAAAACATTCTGCATGTCTTTCCAAATTTCAAAAACCTCATCCTATCTACCTTCGCATCAGAAGGAAATTGTTTCCCTTCATCTTTAAGGAATTCAATAAGCCTTCCCTCTTCTTCCTTACCTCACTTGATCTCCAATTCCAACCCAGCCCACATGCTTTCCCGTTCCAATGCCAACCTACTCAATCCTGTCTCACGGCCGACACTTTGCCCACGTCCTCCCTCAGTCAGTCAGTCGTAATTACTGAGCGCTTACCGCGTGCAGAGCACTGTACTAAGCGCTTGGGAGAGTAGAATATAAGAATATAACAGACACAATCCCTGCTCACAACGTGTTCGCGGTCTAGGACTCTGGCCTGGAGCACCCACCCTCTTTTTATCTGAAAAACCACCGTTCTCCTCACTAAAAGCTTTAGAGAAGCAGCGTTGCTCAGTGGAAAGAGCCTGGGCTTTGGAGTCAGAGGTCATGGGTTCAAATCCACCCTCTTTTTATCTGACAAACCACCGTTCTCCTCACTAAAAGCTTTAGAGAAGCAGCGTGGCTCAGTGGAAAGAGCCTAGGCTTTGGAGTCAGAGGTCATGGGTTCAAATTCTGTCTCCACCAATTGTCAGCTGTGTGATTTTGGGCAAGTCACTTCACTTCTCTAGGCCTCAGTTCCCTCATCTGTAAAATGAGGATTAAAACTATGAGCCCCCCGTGGGACACCCTGATTACCTTGTAACCACCCCAGCGCTTAGAACAGTGCTTTGCACATAGTAAGTGCTTAATAAATGCCATCATCATTATTATTATTATCTGGGATCCTATTCCCATTTTCCAGATGAAGTACCTGTAACACAGAGAAGTTGGGACTCGCCCGAGGTCACACAGCAGACGGGGGGAGTCCTCGCACTCCTGACTCTCAGGTTTGTACTCTTTCCTTTTGGGAAACAGCGTGACCAAGAGATAAGAGCATGGGCTTGGGAGTGAGAAGACAGTGAGTTCTAATCCTGGCTCTGCCACTTGTCTGCTGCGTGACTTTGGGCAAGTCACTTTGCTTCTCCAGGCTCTGCACATAGTAAGCGCTCAATAAATACGATTGATTGATTGATTGATCTGCAAAATGGGGATTAAGCCTGTGAGTCCCTGGTGGGACAGTGACTGTGGCCAACCTGATTACCTTGAGTCTACCCCAGTGCTTAGAACAGCACTTGGCACGTAGTAAATGCTTAACAAATACCATTATTATTATTATTATTATCTATCATGTTCCCGAGACTCCCGGGAATCACTCACCCTAGCTCCGATCTCTAATTCTCAGAGCACTGTGAAGTGAAAAGCACTAACCCAGTCTGCTTGCCAGCCGCCCTCTGTTTAAAGTGATCCAGAGAAGCGGGGATTCATTCTATTTTTACAGGCTTCCAAGAAGAAAATTGCCTTATCTTTGTCCATAGCCCATTTTAATGCTTAAACTGGCAGGTAGGAAATTGTCCTCATAAGTAACATGCAGTTTCCAGAACTATTTCCTCTGAAGACTGGGGAGTCAGCTAAAATGACTGTGTCCTATCTGATTACCTTATATCTATACCAGTGCTTGGCACACAGTAAGTGCTTCACAAATCCTGCAATTATAATCATCATCATCATTATTTTTATCATTAATAATAGTAATATTCTATTTATTTTATTTTGTTAGTATGTTTGGTTTTGTTCTCTGTCTCCCCCTTTTAGACTGTGAGCCCACTGTTGGGTAGGGACTGTCTCTATATGTTGCCAATTTGTACTTCCCAAGCGCTTAGTACAGTGCTCTGCACATAGTAAGCGCTCAATAAATACGATTGGTTGATTGATTGATTGATTGATTAATAATAATGATAACAACAAAAGGGCACTTAGGCTAGACTAGGAAATAAACCATGTGCAAGAAGTGGGATCTGAATTATGACCATTCCATTTGAAAATGTGGATCTTACACTTACAAGCGCATAGAATAAATAAGTCATATCTTGTCAATCAGGCTGATTGTTTTCCCAGTATTTTAAGCAAAGGTACCCATGACTTCTGTTATTAAATGCCACATTCTTTTTACAGCAGTTCTTTCAAATTTGCTTAAATGGAGTTCGAGGATATGAAATGCACCTTAGTTTGGTCATAGTTTGCCAAATAAAAAGCTTTGTGTCCTAATCCAAATGAAGACCGTGTAAAAGTTTTCCTTAATTACTCTTCAATAAATATAATAATAATAATTATGATGGCATTTGTTAAGTGCTTACTATGTGCAAAGCACTGTTCTAAGTGCTGGGGAGGATACAAAGTGATCAGGTTGTCCCATGTGGGGCTCACAGTCTTCATCCCCAATTTACAGATGAGGTAACTGAGGCACAGAGAAGTTAAGTGATTTGCCCAAAGTCACAAAGCTGACAAGTGGTGGAGCCGGGATTCATTCATTCATTCATTCATTCATTCAATCGTATTTATTGAGCGCTTACTGTGTGCCGAGCACTGTACTAAGCACTTGGGAAGTAGAAGTTGGCAACATATAGAGCCGGTCCCTGCCCAACAGTGGGCTCACAGTCTAGAAGGGGGAGACAGACAACAAAACAAAACATATTAACTAAAGAAAATGAATAGAATAAATATGTATTTTGAGCCCATGACCTCTGACTCCCAAGCCCGTGCTCTTTCCATTCATTCATTCATTCAATCGTATTTATTGAGCACTTACTGTGTGCAGAGCACTGTAGTAAGCGCTTGTACTGTACTAAGCGCTTGATCCATTGATCCATGCTGCTTCTTATTTCAATATTTCACTGAACAGGCCCTCAAACAAAATGGAAGTTTCCTTAGCATCTGTAATTTATGGTCCTAAAAGCGTGGTAAAATCGGTCAGTGACAAGTTAACTCTTAAACAGGTGAAAGAGATTTATCCCACCCGTTTTCCCTTAACCAGACTCCCAGACTCCCAAGTATGACAAACATTCATTCCCAGCACTTTTTTTTCTTTGATCTTATCACTGTGATTGATTGGTGGTCCATATCTAGCAATGGACCACCGCAATCTGTTCAGATTTGAAGATGATTAATTCTATCAAAGTATCTTTCATTGGGAAACAGACTTCAGCCATGTATTCAGTTTGGGTATCAGAATGAATTGCTCTGGAGAACCACATTAGATATCCCAACCAGATCAGTGAGAATTATTAAAATGAACTCTTACTATTGTAGTTTCCATATTTTTTTCTTTATTTTTAGTTTATTAAGCAAACAACCTGGAAATGGCATTATGGAACTGGGTACCAAAGTGTCTCTTAAGATGAGTGACTTCTCTCACATGCCTGGAATCTTGAATTATCCAGCTGATCACAAATGACTATCCAATATCGCGTGACCAGTAAGGAAAAGAGATTAACTAAATTTCTAGATATATTTTGAACTCCCGAACTCAGTATAATCAACATAATGCAGAGAGTCCTCTAGACTGTAAACATGCTGTGGGCAGGGAAGGTGTCTATCAATTCTGTTTTATTGTACTTTCCCAAGTGCTTAATACAGTGCTCTGCACACAGTAAGCGCTCAATAAATAGTACTGATTGGTTGTTTGATAGGGAGCCATTCTCCTTATGGAACTTCATCCTCTTCGCTATCCAGCAGACCAATCAATCAATCAATCAATTGTATTTATTGAGCGCTTACTGTGTGCAAAGCACTGTACTAAGCACTTGGGAAGTACAAGTTGGCAACATATAGAGACAGTCCCTACCCAACAGTGGGCTCACAGTCTAAAAGGGGGAGACAGAGAACAAAACCAAACATACTAACAAAATAAAATAAATAGAATAGATATGTACAAGTAAAATAAATAAATAAATAAATAAAGTAATAATAATAATAATAATAATAGAGAGACCACTGTTCTCTCCATGTCTGTGGCCCTTCTGAAACTGCATCTCCTCCCAGAAGCCTTCCCTGATTAATCTCTCATTTCCCCACCCTACCTCCCTACAGCCTATTTCAGCAATCCCACATCACCTAAGCACTTGCCTAATAATAATAATAATAATAATAATAATAATAATAATAATAATAATAATGGCATTTGTTAAGCATTTACTATGTGCCAAGCACTGTTCTAAGCACTGGGAGGGATACAAAGTGATGAGGTTATCCCACGCGGGGCTCACAGTCTAAATCGCCATTTTACAGATGAGGTAACTGAGGCAGAGAGAACAACAACAACAACGACAACAATGATGACATTTGTTAAGTGCTTACTAAGCGCAAAGCACTGTTCTAAGTGCTGGGGGGGATACAAGGTGATCAGGTTGTCCCACGTGGGGCTTACAGTCTTAATCCTCATTTTACAGATGAGGTAACTGAGGCACAGAGAAGTGACTTGCCCAAAATCACACAGCAAACATGTGACGGAGTCGGGATTAGAACCCATGACCTCTGACTCCCAAGCCAGGGCTCTTTCCACTGAGCCACACTGCTTCTCACCCGTACTCACCCGCCTCCTCCTGCAGCGCTTCTGTACATAGCTTTTCACTCTGTGGTCTGCCCCTACCCATAATGTATTTTCGAGTCTGCTTCCTCTACTAAATTATAAGCTCCTTGAAGTCAGGGACTGTATATACTAACTCTCGTTGTAATCGCCAAAGAGTTGAGGACAGTTCTCTGCCCAGAGAAAGTGATCAAACAATAGTATTGAGGAAGCCGCACAGTACAGTGGAAAGAAACCAGGTCTGTTGTGCGATCTTCTAGTCGCCTCGGTTTCTCATCTGTAAAATGGGAATGAAATACCTGTTCTCCCACCCACTGAAACTGGGAGCCATACCCGGGGCAGGGATTATGTCAGACCAGATCATCTTGAATCTATCCCAGTGTTTGGTTCTGTGCCTGGCACAAACATCATAGTTAGAGATTAATGGATTAATGCAAAATCACCTCAATATCCATAATAGATATTCACTCTAAGAAACAGCATTTTTCCTTTTAATCTACATGGTGTCAGTATTAAATGATAGAT